>NC_054543.1:31735500-32387153 GCF_017654505.1 Polyodon spathula | reverse complement strand
ACACAGAGCAGCGGGATGGATTCTCCTTCCTGAATTTAATACTATCAATGATAGCTTCTTTTATCACCTGCAATTAACAAGCATAACGTTTCATTAGAGCATGTTTTCCCATGATTCTTAGCTGTATGGGAGTGGTCTGTTAGCTATGATAAGTCAGCACACATTAGAAGAGCAGGGAAAGCAGTAGACTCACTTCAATGTTGTTGAGCGTGTTGAACTCCATCAGATCGTGCAGCTGTTTGAACGCTTGGTTGGAGTACCGGAAATTGAAGGTGGAGTACGGCGATTCAGGATCATCAAAGATATCAAACTCACCATATTCCTTCTCTTTCTGGGTTTCTCTCGGTACGCCTATAAATGAACAATAAACAGGTGGATATACAGCCCGAAGTCAGTAAAAAATAGACAGGGGGGGGGGGGGGGGGTCACAAATATCACCCAAATCTACATTTCTGTCTTCAAAATAATGTTGATAGGTTAAGTTCCTTATTGTTATTAAGATACTATGTGAAAGAAAGAATGGAGGATACGTTACATTTTAAAAATAAGCATTGAACTAAGGTGAAAAGATTAACGTATTAAAAAATAAACACAATGGAAACGGCTGTATTTATGGAAGTGCGGAGGAATGGCTTAAATGAGCCAGGAGTTGTTTAGTTAGTTTAGGCTGAATTGTTGTTGTTTCAGAAAAGGTTATAATGATGTCAGACTTTGTGGGGATGTATTATTTTAATTTATGGTTATTTTACGTAGCTGTGTTGAAATGAGGTCAATACACCACACAGAACGGAGTACCTCATTTCTTTTCTTTGTTTTTTTCCCCTTTTTTTATTTGTGTAATTGGTAATTTATTATCAATAAAATCAGCAATAAACTTTACTGCAGCTAGTTTGGAAAGTCAGAGTGAACATACACATCTGCTTTCAAAGACAGATTGTGGCCAAGACACTAACGGGTATATACTACAGACCTTGGTAAAATAAAATAATACCCAAGGACATCCTTCAGCTTGTTAAAGAAGAACAAGAAGAAAAATGTTATTGGGACAACTACAAAAACATCAGAGGAAATTACTCATTTTTTGGACTACCACAAATAGAATATAGGTAGTACACTCATACTGCATCTGTCCATGTTGTACTAGGGGAACTGCTTGGTGGAAACATGATGATCTGTGCTTAAAGTGCACTGAAAATGAAGCACCAATACTAATTTTAATCCTTGGTCCACAATTGTTTTGTAAAAATAAAACACACATTTCACACGTTCTTAAGTCAACTTTGTTTGCACTGTCATGTTTGCTGAACCTAATCATCCAACCTACCTGGAGCCTTAAAGTTAGTGAAATTGATGTTGGCTAGCACAAAGTGGATGACTGTTGGGCAGTTTTTGTAGCCTTTCTCAGGCTTGAACACATAGCATTCCTTCAGGCCTTCTCTGTCAAACACTTTGGGGTCGATCTTGGGGAAGGGCAGTTTGTTCATTTTGGCCCATTTTTCTGCCAGCAAAATCTCCTAGAGAGGAAACCAAATGTCTGTCTGTCAAACAAGCTCAGAGTGAACACTAACAGCAACTATAATAATAATAACCCCTAACATTTAAAAATAAAATAATAATAATAATTTCCTAAAGATATTCATCTTATATTTTCAATATAAAAAAATGTACAGGAGGATATGAGTCAGCATCTCACCTTGAAGGGCGGGCTGGAGTCACTTGGCCGAGCAGAAAAGTCGAAGGAGATAATGAGATCGACCCCTCGCTGGGGTCGCAGGATCAGGGGGTACGGCAGGTTAAAGGTCAGTCCGCTGTCCACCACGTGGATCTTCTTACTCTTTACATCCAGGGGCTCGTAGATCTGGTCAAACTCGTCTGGATCTGAGGAGTAACCAGTCAGAACACAAAGAATTTGTCAGCTTGGTATCTATTTTTTTTTTTCAGAATATTTCTGGATGACCAAAATGTATCTGTTTAACCCCTATGTGCTGGACCGCTCTAATTTTGGAGTTTAAGCACCGATGACGCGACCTCTGTTCCGGGATGTCTCACAGCAATAATAAACCGTGGGACAATCAAATCAATCTTTCTGAGCTTTGTTATTGAATAAGGCTAGGCACTAGGAACAAAAAAAAAGTCCCGACATGCCAATACACTGCAAAAACACATAGAAAGGAAACGTGTCTAACAGCACAGATTTTTTCACTTTTATTTATGTGTGTATTTATTTGTTTGCTTGAAAATAAATATGCAACATCAATAAAAAACAAACGGATGACAAGATAATTTTTATTTTTTTGTTGTTATTGTTGATTTGCTGTTCATGGTTACACAGAATTCTATAACTTTTGTATATAAATATGATTTTCTCTTCATAATGCAAAATTATTGAAAGTCAGGAAATATACAGTACATTATATGTATATGCCAAAAATGAAATAAATTAATTTATTTGTTTGTTTGTTTGCTTTACAGTGGTGGCCACATTTATTGCAGAAGCACAATATAGCTAGGTTAACTGCTTTGTCGCCATTTATAGTTCGGTTTTCAATATACTTTTTACAGTTGTTTTAGTTTGTTTATCTATAGACTTTTAAAAAAAAGTGTAGTTATGTTTAATTCTACGTTTCTATATAAATATGATTTTTTCTCAAAATTGTTGAATAATTTAATAAAAACAACTGCATTAATGTACTTTGTAATGTTTTGCTTAGTCCGGACGACTTCCACAAAATAGGCAACAGTGCCTGTAAATAGGGCCGTTTTGTCATGCAGACCACAGCTCAGACAAAATCTTGTAGCTCTTTTTTTTAAAAATATTATTTATTATTATATGGGAGGTTATGATTTTTTTGGAAGCGCGGCTTATACAAAATAATGTAAAAACATTCCACAACAAAAGACATGATAGCACTGGAAACAGCTAAGGACTTTCTGTCGATATATTGGCTTTTAATTTCTGATTGCCAAACTACAAGCGTTAAAACACAAAGTGGTCATATTCATGCCATTATATGGTCATTCTATTTAGGCAGGAAAGGCTTAAAATACAGGCTGGTTCTAACGTAATTTTGAAGCTGCTGCTATCATAGTTTAACTACCTGTTACCACAGATTGCTCCTCCTCCACAGAGTTCTGGTACATGAGGTCTCTGAAGGGGGAGTAGGTGAGGGCAGTGTTGAGGTTGAGGCCCAGCATGAAGTTGTGCACTTTGCCGGCCCGCCCCTCACGAGTGTTGAAGAGGGTGGAGCCCCCAACTCTTGCAGCCACATGCTTTTGGAGGCTCACTGTTTAATTCAGGTTTTGACTATTTTAAGTATATTCCTGCAGAAAATACCCATAACACCACGTGTTGAAATGCTGTATTCACAGTATATTTAAACATGTGATATATATATCATATATATATATATATATATATAGATATATATATATATATATATATATATTCACATGAACATATTACGTCATTGTACTAAGTGTAAAGTCACTAAATTTCAAATATTGACTGGACAATGCTAAAATCCTAGGATCAAATGTGTTTTATTGTAGTTTTTTTTTTTTTTTTTTTTTTTTTTAATCTTTTGTTTTAAATAAATGCCTTTGGGGCTTCGTAGAAATATACATTGTAAACTTAATCCTGGTTCTTGAGGCTTGACTTTATACAGTACTATATTCCCCAATCAAGCTTTATCACTTGGACATTAATTTATAGACCAAAAACATGGGCTTACCATTCAAATAACCAATGAAGGTGCAGATGACAAACAGTTTTGGCAGCATGTTCTCCAGTTTCAGTGTGGATGAATACTGTCTGCTGTTGGACTTGTTCTTGCACTCAGAATCATCCTGTGGTTATGTGGGTGGAGACCGATGTAAATAACCTGGTATTTTTTTTGGAAACTAACTTTAAACATGTAAAACTGCCTAGAAACAAAAATAAACTTTCCTAGCATTATATATAGTTTTAGTGGTTATAGGAACCAAGGCTTTAAATCCATCTTCATATTTATCTCCAGAAGTTTTATAAAACAAATCCTCTTATCATTGTGTTGTTTTTGTAGTATGTTGTGTGGTACTTCAATTGGGGATAAGCAGTTTATTAGAAGCAATCATCAGTGTAGGATCCATTCAGTGCTTACTCATACTCAAATGTTTTCTGGTATTGTCCAGTAAAAATCAACTATTTCACTGATCCATTGTTTTGACCTTTGGCCATATCAATGATACAGATGTGGATCACATATTTTCATATTTTCATGTTTTAGTTTTTTTATTTTTAATTAAAGGGATATGCGCACTGGACACGAATGAATAGAGCGAGCAATAAAAAAAAATTAAACCTATTGATTAAATTAAACCAATTATTTTACTCACAATGTAGAATGTCTGTCACCACTATTCGTGTTTATGACAACAGGAAAACCCCAGTCAGTATATTATAATACTATTAACCCTATTTTCTTTCTCTATTCCTTTGCACAGGTATTTTTTTTAGATTCCACTGGACCACCCCAAACCTCAGCTCCCACAAACCGACCTCCTTTGCCTTGTCTGGTCCTTTTTTTAGATTCCAGCTGGGGGAAAAACACAAATAAGAAAAAATACACCCGAGTACCCACAGGTTCTTGAACACACCCAAACAATAGCACTTATTCCCCCAATCTATCCCAGGCCAAGCACGTAGCATTGGCCCCATACTATGTCACACCAACAGCAGCACAGTCCCTTTTCTAAGGTCTCGGACCGTGGTGTGGCAATATTGTGGGAGGGATCAAGCAGCACTCCAATCATGAAAAGTTATAGTCACACCAACAGCAGCACAGTCCCTTTTCTAAACACTGTGGTTCTTTGATTCAATGTCTCTTCTTCCTTGAACAAAATATCACATCACTCCCCTAGTAAGGATATTCAACTTGATCATGAACCCCACAGTCAAATACAGCAAACAGGATTCCTTTTGTAGCGATAATAACTTGAAAAGTACTTCCATTTATCGCTTGCAAAAGCATTTGTGGTTTCCTGCATCTACTTTGTAAATCCACTGCTGTGTTTACAACTGGCTGCTCTTCTGATCCCTTCCTCTCCAGCGTCTCACTTCCTGCTTCCTGTCTGCTCTATTTATAGGCTGGACGAAATGGGATTATGTAACAGGTAATGATGTACTTAACCTGGTGCCTAATGATGTAACTTGGCTCCTTGGAAGTCCATGAGAGCCATTCTATCACTTCCCAAAACAAAAGTCCTATGTAAACACAATTTAAACAGAAAATGGCACTACTATACAAATATCTAAAATGAACACATTCCAAACAACCAAAACAAATATAATATGATAATAAGTGAACATACAACATTTCATACTAAACTGCAATAAATAATTCAATTAATTCAACAATTAAGTACAACAAATTTAACCCCCACTGAAAGAATTTGTCACTAGCAACATGTCCAATTATTTTCCCCCTCATCCCAGCAATTCCCCACACAGCTTAGGAGAACCAAAGGTTCAGTACTCCAATCCCACAACAGCCAGTTTCCTTTACACAGGAAACAAGAGCAGATGTCAGCCAGCTACCGGCCTCTAAAGAACAAAGGCCAGCCCTGCAGGTGTCCACCTGAGCTAGCTAGACATCTGGCTTGTAGAGTCCTCTGTAGCGTGATGAAGAGAAAGTCTGTCCAGTTTTGCCTCCATAACCTGCCGGAGCACCAGAGTCAATGCGACTCTCCCTCTGGAATCTCCAGTGAAGACTGGGAACTTCGAACAACCAGGACACGCACATACTCTTCCTTGACTGTATGACTCACTCTGTACAACACGCAGCCATGCTTTTACCAGAAATCATATTTTATTTGAATTTAGGAGCAGCTGCTTCATAAACTGCACTTTTTGTTCTGAGGGTCCAAACCCCCATGGGAATGAAGCTGACACAGGAAGTTAATGGGAAGCATAAGGTACATGTTCTCTAGTATTTAAAAAACCTTTTGATAACGTATAAAAGAAAAAAAAGAAGCTTACACAAAATGCAAAGAACAAACAATTGTGGGAGATATAAGGAAAAGGATTCATGAATCCTCGAGGAAAACAGACTGGGATGCCACCTGCTTTGTGGTAAAAAAAAAAAAAAAAAAAAAAAAGTTTAACCTGATATTTAGACTGATTTGTGTTAAGTTGAAATACCAAATGAATGCAGGAATAAAGAGAGGCCTGTCAAGGTATTGGGTTTGATGTAATCTGCCTCCGGTTTTCATAAGTAGGTTGATCAAACAAAAAGTGTGGGCAGGATAGTTAGTCAGAATGAGAAATGTTATGAAGAAAGCAAGCTGGAAAACAGCTTGTGGCTTTTTTTCCAAGAAATCAAGACACATTACCTGAATGCATGTTTTGTTTTGTGAACTTTATTACTTCACAGTCTCCAGGCCTCCCTTGTCCATGTGAGGCCTAATGCGCAGCTTAAAAAAATTCTGACAATTCCTTTTTTATATTTTGTTTGTAACCTCGATAGCAGTATCTCACATCCTGTTGTTATCTCACATATGAGTTCTTTAAAAAAATTTAAACAGACATCCGTCTATAATAGGCCATTTCAACAGTACTCTCCACACTGAAAGAAAGTTCTAGCAGTCAGTTTCACCTCAACGACACTATTTAGAACAGACAGTATGTTTACGAGGAATCAACAGTTTAGAGGTGTGAAAGGATAGCATCACAGCTAAGGCTGGTGAATGTCAGGAAGCAGACCCAGAGACACAAACTGCAGTTTAAAGGTACTGTTATAGCACAAAGAAAAAACGGCACAAGGGCCAAACAAAAGGTTTAAACACAACTATAATACAAATGCTTTACCATCAGGCTGGGCATTAGCCTTCACTCACTGTCTCACAGATACAGCCCATACCCACAAAGGATCCCAACTGCCTTTTTATACACTAATCATCAATTATTCACTCCAGCCACATTCTCACATGGAGTTGGCTGGGGGAGATTAACTCATTCCCTGCCAACTCAACACAACAATGTGCAGGGTCTCTGCCCTGTCACAAGAAGTCCTGGTATTTGCAAACATGTCTGACATGTAGGCTGTAATTCGGAAGACTCATTAACTGAGCCTGGGGTCCTGTATGCTAAGTTCACCCAGGTCCAGGATGGAGGCCTTAGATTTCTTTTTAGTAGCCCTAAAGATGGTTACAATTAAAAGGCAGTGCAATTAGACGCCGGTGTTTTATGCAGTAGTATAAAGCAATTTTATGCAGGCCACCAGTTAAGCATGCAGCCTATATCTAGGATAACAACTGAAAGGGCTGCATAGGATTAGAGGATGTTTCAGAATCAGAAGCAGAGTCACAATAAATGTCTTGTTTAAACTTTAAAGTAAATTTTAAGTAGGAGATCCTACAATACACTCACCAAGAAGGAGAGGCATTTCGGCAAGTGGCTGCGCTAATAGGGCTGTGTGTAAAGAGTTAAAGAAAGAAATGGAGCGCTGGTTAAAAAGAAAAGCATCTTTTTCTTCTGCTGCATGAAAAAACTTCACGTCAGGCATTGGCAAAAGCAATGGAGAGTGCTCTGTCTCACAGTGATGAACAGCTGTTAGGTCTCCTGAAAGCAGCTTATTTTAAAGCAATGATTTTGTTTTTTTTGCCATTCCCTCCTGCCATTCTACTAGAGCTGTGGCCACGTCATGGCCGCTCTTTCAAGGCGCATGATTGACTGACATTTGGGAAAGAGATGGAAATAAGACTCCCATTGCAAAGCACTTTCACCCATTCCTAGCAACCATTACATGTATTGAACTAATTCAGTTATCAGCAAGAAATAGATTACTAAAAGTAAATTACAAATACTAAAATTGTCAAAAATACCAGATCTTACAAACCAGTCTTAAATAAAAATAATAGTAACACTATAACAGCACTATCTTAGAGGCACTATGATTGCAGCAATAGTTATCAGAAATACAACAGCAGCAGTAGTGTGTGGAACACAGTAATGGCAACAGTAACAGTCACATGAGGCACCAGGCAGATCAACGGCCCTCTAGATCTGTGGTATTCAATTAAATTCACTGGAGGGCCAGATAAGGCAATGTCCAATCTCCCTCCCTATAAAAGTATATTAACAAACGTTATTAATACGCATCATAACAACCAGCACTATTGGTGTGTCTGTTTGAGACAAAATAAGTTAAAATATATTCAAAGTAGGTTTGGGTTTTTCAATATAACATTACAAAATTTGCCATGACAGCACACCAGACTTTCCTTGATGAGAGGGAAGGAGAAACAGAACAAAAAATTAAAGGGGCTACACTTTGTGCTGGCACGCATAAAATATATTCAAATAATTTTCTGTGTCAGAAGTGGACCAGGGTGAACAGCAAGCATTTAAACATCAATGTGGCAGAGCAGAGGCTTGGGGGCTCCGACATCAACCCCGCCCATCGAAACAGCACACCCAAGGGACATAATTGGACTCTATTGGGGGGGGGAGTTGGCCGATTGCGGACTGTGTATTTTGTACATGGGGGGAGGTGTGTGGCAGAGCAGAGCTCTGCCCTTTATAAATTGGCATTATGGGGTTAAATTCCTCTACCTGCCTGGGTTTATTGTGTTCAGGTGGCTGTGGTTGATTAGAGTAATTAACAATGAATCAGCACCCAGCCACCTGACATAAAAGGAGGCCTCAGTTTCTGCAGCTGGTGTTTGTGCTTGCTGTTTTTGGCTTTGTGGGGTTTTTTTTGTAGTTTCTGATCCAGTGAAGGCATCGCCCAGCCTAGAAACCTTTATTTTTTCAATTCTGCACTGTAAAAAATGTCCTTTACTAAGGGTATTAAAATATTTCCTTTTTAAGGGTTTGTTATTATAACTTGAATATTATTATTATATTTAGGGTTGCTGTTTTTCCCAACATTTTCTTCCCCTTTAAGAATTCGATTCGAATAGTAAAATCGGTTTAATGTACGTGTTTTGTTGCACACAGAACGAAGAAACTGTATGCAAACCATTAATCAATAATTTTAAAAAGAATTGATGCAGGACACATTTTATTACAATCATTATTCGTAACTGTATTAACATTAATACAGACTAGTCACATATTAAAATGTTGCGCTCTCATTTTACCTTTCTTCATTCTGTTTATAATGAAAAATTAAAAGCCCATTTAGTTGCTTCACATTAAAATCACATAAATGAAAGGATTTTACTATTATTACAATATACATTTTATATGACGGTCTGGTCTCAGTAGTAACATCTTATAGCAGTGCTTTTAATCTGCCATCAGCTGCTCCTGTCAGATCTAATGAATGTGTGTGGTAGAGTAAATTCTCACCCTTACAAACTGCTTCTCATTTAATATCACAGTTTTTCAAAAACCACTCACCATGCACCACAGGTTCTTTGAGAAATTACCTCTCTTAATATCATCTCACAAACCTGCTTATTGTCACGTTTTGTATAGCGTGTCAAATACTGCGTGGCTGGGCTGTACTAAGTAACCACATGATAGAATTAATTTTCAACGCAATTAACAACCAATCATCTTGGCTGAAACTGACATTTTGTGCAGCCTGTCAAATGCTGCGTGGGCGGTCTTAACGGGATACAGTTCAGATACAAAACACCAACGTCACCAAATTTCTGTGTGTGTGCTCTTATTCCGATTCTGATTCGATGTGTTATGTTAATGATGTCGTGCCAATCATGGCAGAGATTTCGTGTTAAAAAAAAAACAAACAAAAAAACCCTGCAGTGTTTTACTAAAACTGTCCAAAAATAGACAACCCATCTAGCATCATTTTCTTCTGTCCTATAGCTGAAACCCAACGGGCCAAATGGAAGGCTCTCGGGCCGTATTTGGCCCGTGGGCCAACAATTGAAGAACACTGCTCTAGATGGAAGTCCTCCTCTCCAAACAATATACTCGGCTCCACTTCACAAAACTTTAAACTAGTATCACTCGCAGTCCCAGTCCTGTGTACTCAAGTTTCCTCCTGGTTGAAGCTGGGGCCCGCACTTAGACCTCCCACGTCTCTGCTGCAGCTGGGGAAAAGACACAAATAAGAAAAAATGCACCCAAGTACCCGTTGGTTCTTGACCCCTCCCAAACAATAGCCACTTATTAACCTACCCCACACTATCCCAGGTCAAGCACTTTGTATTGGTCCCACTACTAGGGTCGGCCGTGCTACCTGCACTGGCCTGACCCTGGTCACAGAGCGGGTGGGTAATTACTGGGGGTAGGTTCCACAGCAGGGCCCTTGGGTCTCAGGTCACACACAATTTAAACATAATGATTAAAAACAACTTAACTATAAAAGACACACACATACATAATGCAAAACTTACAATTAATAACATAATTAATACCTCATGCAGAAAGCCATTACTACATAACCTACATTTACCTTGAACTTGTAATGATTTGTCAGGTACCCTTCCGCTGAGAAAAGTTTTAGGAAAATAATCCCAAAAGTTTTCATAAAGGATCACACACAAAATTAGACAAAAAAACTTTATTAAACAAATAACTTTTTTTACTTGTCAGAGCTGCTTATAGTTTATTCGAACAGTGCCAGATATCTGAATGGAGCAGTATTACTGAACTGTTTGGGTCAATTGCAGCATGCCAAATTTAGTCCACCTGATGTGTCTAACTAGTGGATTAAGCAGGTTTAGTCTACTTGATTGGACCAAAGTTAGTATAACTGCTAATCCTGATTGTAGACTAAACAAGATCTTGATTGCAGCGTACCAAGTCAGACTCAAATGGATTAGTTTAGTACTGTGAAGGGTAAGGGTATTTAGTACGCTTGCTTGCCCTAAGCATTGATTGCTTAAAATATTTTGCAGTGATAGTGGCATTTTTCCCTTGAGTTGACTAGTACATGTGAAAACTTTATTCCGTATACTTCTTACGTCCATCATGTTCGGGCATCCCGTGAGAATAAAGACTTGCGCAATATCGGCCCTACATTTACAATAAACTTTTTTATCATGTACCTTTGATACCATTTTCAGTTTAATGCAATACAGTTTCAGTTAATATGTTTTATTAACTGAAACTGTATTGCACAGGTGATGAGTGATGTTCCAGCAGGCATCTACTGTGCATTAATGCTCGCTATAGCTGGAAGCTGATTGGCTGATGATACTGAATTGTTTTCCAATAAAATATAATGCGCACTCTGTATTATAACAACTACAAGCAGCCTGAGGTTATATCCCATGTACAAAGTGGACCTGTTGTATATGACTCTAACAAAAACATTATAGTATACTATGTATAATACTAAACCCTGTATACTGTGCACCTTGTATTTAACATGCAGTAACAGTTAAACAATTTAATAAAAATGTGTGTGTTATACTCGACAAATTACGATACGGTAAATAAATGTTGATGTTTGTATTTTGCTTGGTTGCCGTCCCAGTCACAGAAATTGCATGCTAATTCGGGTAAGCGGTGGTACAGATAACTACATGACTTTCACCAATAGGCCTGGGTTTAAATGTGGCTAAAAAGTAAAGTGAAATGGTTGTCTGAGCCACGCCCACAGTGGAAAATAATAGACATTTAATAGACATTCATTGGCAATTTAATGGACTTATTAATCATCTTATACATTTAAAGTTGCTGATTCATCTCAATGCTCCCATCATTCGAGTATCAAAGCACCAAGAAACTTGGAAACAGTTATCAAAATATGTTGGAAACCAAATACGGCCTGCACACCTATAAAACCATGCTTCTATTTTATACTTGCACTGTCTTGAATTGTACATGTTCTTATATCTCTAGATTTAGGTTAGGTTTGAAGTCAAGGGGGGCAGGTGGAGTGTCAATCTTTGATTGAGAGTAATCTGGCCAGGCTTGAGGCTGAAAGTTGATATCAATGTTGATATAGTAATTATTCCATTGACATACAACAGAATTACTATTTTTTAGCAACAATTATTTTTTTGGCTAATTCTAAATTAGATTGTTTTTCACCAAAAAACTAAACTGTTAACATTTTTACCCAACTTCTAACACAGTTCTACCACAGGAAATGCACATCTAAGTAGGTCATATCTGGATATTGTGAAACACAGAGATACAAATCTCAACTCTTGCATCTGCATACCAATTTCCCCCAAAAAAATTCAAAAACTTCTGCAAACAAAACACAAACCTGTTTTAGAATTCTCGCATTAAGGCTCCTGAAATTACTTAAGGATTCTGTTTTAATTCCAGCACTGCTATTCTTACAGCAGCTTCTAAAAATGAACAGATAACAAACAACAATAACTGTTACAAAAGTTAATAACTGTTATAAATATATATATATATATATTATTATATATATATATATATATATATATATATATATATATATATATATACAAGTATATTTACAATACTTTTGATTTAGCTGATCTCTGACTGCAGTTGAACATTATAATAGTGATGTGTGACGCAAAGTAAGGTAATATATGCATTGAGAAATCTTATTATTAAAACGCAAAAAGAAAAAACACCTTCACAAAAACCTTCAAAATCATATAAATCATATTAGTCAATCAATCAAGGTTTAATTGCAGCTTGCCAAATAAAATCCATGTATTCAAATCCTACCAACATTGCAAAGTGCTTATAGTGCACAGGAGTACATGGTCATACTATGGCAGTCTATCTTGTGTTTTCTGTGCAATCCTATTTCTCTGAACTGCAGTAGTTTATTGGAGGAACTGCAATGTAACCCTGTGAGCAGGATGTGAGTGTACAAAGTGAATGCTCAGACAGCACTCAATGAAAAAACGTCCGTATTTAATAATTAACTGTGACAGAAATATACAATGATTCTTGGTCGTAAATCTCCCTCCCGACCTGTGAGGGCACTTAGCAGAGAGAACAGAGTTCCTTGGACGGGCTGGTCTGACAATTCTTTCCCCAGGTTCAAGGAAAGTTAGCCAACCTGGAAGGGGGCGAGACTTTGTTGCAATAACGCATTGACAAGGAATAGAAATGACGTGGTAGCCGAAGATTGGAGAGGCGGTTGCACTCGTTTTACCAAAAAGGGAGACAAAACCAAACCAGGTAACTACAGACCAATAAGCCTGACTTCTATTATATATAAAATTATGGAAACTATAATAAGATCCAAAATGGAAAATTACCTATATGGTAACAGTATCCTGGGAGACAGTCAACATGGTTTTAGGAAAGGAAGATCATGTTTAACTAACCTGCTTGATTTTTTTGAGGATTCAACATCAATAGCGAATAATTGCAAAGCATATGACATGCTTTATTTAGACTTCCTTAAAGCTTTTGACAAAGTCCCGCATAAAAGATTAATTCTCAAACTGAACGCAGTTAGGATTCAAGGAAATGCATGTACATGGATTAGGGAGTGGTTAACATGTAGAAAACAGAAAGTACTGATTAGAGGAGAAACCTCAAATGGAGTGTGGTAACCAGTGGAGTACTACAGGGATCAGTATTAGGTCCTCTGCTATTCCTAATATACATTAATGACTTGGATTCTGATATAGTAAGCAAACTTGTTAAATTTGCAGATGACACAAAACTAGAAGTGGCAAACACTGTTGCAGCAGCAAAGGTCATTCAAAATAATATAGACAAGATTCAGAACTGGGCAGACACATGGCAAATGACATTTAATAGAAAAAAGTGTAAGATACTGCACGCAGCCAATAAAAATGTGCAATATAAATATCATATGGGAGATTGTGGCAATGTTGCCCCACCCCTGTGTGTATTTTTTTGTGTTGTATGTTGCGTGTAGTGTGTTAATGTTGATGTATTGTCATTGGTACACGGGATATAAATGGGTCTGTGTAACATGAGTGGGTTTAAAATGTATATTTGTATTTAGGCAAGAGGATTGCACAGCACTTCACTTGCAGATAAAATGTAATAATATGTGAGCACAGGGAATTTCACTTTTATTAATTCACGTGCAGTTGTACCGAGACTCCAATCAAATGATTGATTAGCAATCGAGTCTCGGTACAGCTGCACAAAAGCAACATGTTTTCCTTCACTCTGGGTTGTGTGTTCGGTAAGTGGAGAACGGGATAGGAGACGGAAGTAATAATAGTGATAGTAAATAATAATATCAGCTCACCGTGTTTGTCTGTGTAGGCCATTTTGTTTGTCTCTTTATTTTGGCAAAAGTGCCGTCTTCTATGTTTTGTTTGTCTTACATCCTTTTATTTTTTGTCTGTTCATTTATTAAATGCTGAGCGAAAACAATCGCTCAGCTTCACCAAACTCCACCTCTCTGTTTTTTGTGTTGGTTCCTGTTTCTGATCTGATGTCACCCACTACAGCCATCTTTGTGACACATGGTGTCATCGTGGGATTACCAGCGGCTCCTAGACGCAGACCAGAGTGGGAACTGCAGTTTTTTTTTTGAAAAAAAAAATTTGGAAGACTGGAGAGATGAATGCACTGAGCTGGAGGATCTCCTCAGTGGTCTGGAGGACCAAGGATCATGCCTTGCCTGCGGGGTGTACGGGCAAGTGGTTGCTGTCTGCCCCTTCCAAGAGGAGGAAGAAGAACCGGCCCAGCAGAGGAAGATGAGGAGAAGGAGTGGCAGGAAAAAGCTGCAGCAACAACCGCAGCAACAGCAGGAGGAGGTCGGAGATGACAGTTGGGAGATTTTTTAAAGAACCTTGCAGTGGAGTTGTGCCCTGGCTGTGGGGAGTATGGGCACACGTTGGCCATCTGCCCCACGCAATATGCAGAGGTGGAAGTAATGCCTATATGGAAGTTGCCCATGCGTCCAGTGCCCGGACAGGGGGACCGTGAGCATCCAGCGCCCAGAAAGGGGGACAGTGAGCGTCCAGCGCCCAGATGGGGGGACAGCGGGAATCCAAAAGTCGAGGGACTGCTGCTTCAACCTCCAGCAGCAGAGGAAGAATTCCTGCTGTTTCTACCTCCGCCAGCAGAGGAAGAATGCTTGCTGGTTTCACCTCCACAGCCCAAGAGGGAGGAGTCAGTGTATCCACAGCCCGCAAAAAGGGAGTTGGAGCGTCTACAGTCCAAGTCTCCACCAGCAGAAGGAGAGAGCCTGCTGGTTCCGTCTCCAGCGTCAGTGGGAGAAGCTCTGCTAGCTCGAGGGCAACCATCAGTGAGATCTGGGACTGGCTGACGGACCCTGATCGTGGCCTGGAAAGAGACCTCCCGGAGGTGATTAACCTGCTGTGGGCCCGAGATGGGGAGCGTTGGGAAATTTGGGAACAGTAACACCACCCAGTGTCCCTTTGAGACATCGCAGCCATGGTGTTCAACTACCTGGCTGCCAATATGGGAGGGGTCCCGCCATCTCTGGTCTCATCAGGAGAAGTCCCGACACTGTCTCCAACACCAGAGGGAGAGGAGCCAACGCTGCTGTCCCCTGCAAGTGAGGGAGAGGCACACCAGTCCCCTGCAAGTGATGGAGAGCAGCACCAGTCCCCTGAAAGTGAGGGAGAGTCGCACCAGTCCCCTGAAAGTGAGGGAGAGCTGCACCAGCCCCTGGCAAGTGAGGGAGAGCCTCCATCGCCAAGAGACTACACGCTGCTCCCACCTCTGTCGCCAGGAAACTACAAGCTGCTCCCAGGAGCAGAGCAGCAGGAGCTGCCTCTGCCTCCACCACCTCCACCAGCAGAGGGTGAATGTCTGCTGGGTCCCTTTCCACCAGCAGAGGATGAATGCCGGCTGGTATCACTTCCCCCACCATCTGGGGGAGAGGAGCAGGAGCAGCCTCTCCCTTCAACAGAAGGACCAGGACTAGATGCTGGCAGTCCTCAGCAGCCCGTGCATAGCCTTAGTTCGCCCAAGTATGCCTGCCTCGCTTCGTCCAAGGATGCCTGCCTCGCTTCGCCCAAGGATGCCAGCCGCTCCGTATTGCCTGGGGTTGCCTGCCGCTCCGCATCGCCTGGGGCTGCCTGCTGCTCCGCATTTCCTGTGGAGCCACCGGTTGCAGGGTACAAGGGAGAAGCGGAGCTCCCGCTGCCTTCACTATGGCCAGGGGCTCCCCTCCTGAGTTCGCCTCCTTAGGGTCCTCTGCTGCCTTCGCCTGGGGTCGCCAGAACTGCTTCACCAGGGGTCGCCGTCAGTTCTGCTCAGCCGCAGGGGTCAGTATGGCCAGAGCTCCACTAGAGGGAGCTGCCGGCTATGAAGAAGGGAGGAGAGGTCAGGAGACCACCTTGCCCGCAGCAATTTCGCTGTAGGAGTTCTTGTGGTTGGAGTCCCACAGGAGGGAGCTACCGGCTGAGAAGGGAGGAAAGGTCAGGAGACCACCTTCCTCAGCAGCCTTTCTGCTGCTGGAATTGCCCTGGCTGAAGGAGTCAGTCTGGGAGCTGTCAGCAAGTCCACTGACAGCCTCGCCATTGGCAGCATTTCCGCTGCCAGTGGTACAGCGGGAGGAGAGACTCACCCCAATGTCAGCACGTGTGTGTTCAGTGAGTGGAGAACGGGATTGGAGTCGGAGGTAATAATAGTGATTGTAAATAATAATATCTATAAAAAAGGCCAACAAGATGCTCGGATATATTGAGAAAAGTGTTGAATTTAAATCAAGGGAAGTAATGTTAAAACTTTACAATGCATTAGTAAGACCTCATCTTGAATATTGTGTTTAGTTCTGGTCACATCGCTACAAAAAGTAGCTGCTCTAGAAATATTGCTGCTCTAGAAACAATGCAAAGAAGAGCAACCAGAATTATTCTGGGTTTAAAAGGCATGTCATATGCAGACAGACTAAAAGAATTGAATCTATTCAGTCTTGAATAAAAAAGACTACGCGGAGACCTGATTCAAGCATTCAAAATTCTAAAAGGTATTGACAATGTCAACCCAAGGGGCTTTTTCGACCTGAGAAAAGAAACAAGAACCAGGGGTCACAAATGGAGATTAGACAAAGGGGCATTCAGAACAGAAAATAGGAGGCACTTTTCTACATAGAGAATTGTGAGGGTCTGGAACCAACTTCCCAGTAATGTTGTTGAAGCTGACACCCTTCGATCCTTCAAGAAGCTGCTTGATGAGTTTCTGGGATCAATAAGCTACTAATAACCAAACGAGCAAGATGGACCGAATGGCCCCCTCTCGTTAGTAAACTTTCTTATGTTCTTCTTATGACAGCATAAAATGGGACAGAGAATCGTAATCTGTTCCTTTGCTTTGGTTTGTGTAAATAAAGTGAGAAGGACTGTGAGAGACCATGTTCCTATTTCATAAAAGTTCTGTGAGTGTTTTGTTTGTTTTGTCTTGTAATTGCCTTTGTCTTCTCCTGCACATTACGAGACAGCTAGCACAGTTCCGGAGCTGTCACCTAGGGCCAGCACTAAGCCAGAACAGGCACTTCACTAACAGTCACTAAATAACCTATATCATCCACCATGAGCACTACTGCACACACCCAGGACAGGTGACTGTGTATGTATTATTGTGGGGCAGATATTATGTTCATTAGTTGGAACTGCAATCCTGTTATTATTTAACCCGTGCAGTACACATTGTTGTGTATTGCCAGGGGATTATTGTTTTGGTCACCAGACCTGGACTAAAAAAATAAAGATCAGGCTCCCAAGTGGCACATCCAGTAAAGGCGCTCTGTGTGAGTGCAGGATGCGCCCTATAGTCTGGATGTCGCCGGTTTGAATCTGGGCTATTCCACAGCCAACCGTGGATGGGAGTTCCCAGGAGGCGGCGCTCAATTGGCTTAGCTTTGCATGGTGGTGGTGGGGGGGGTCTAGGTAGGCCAGGGTGTCCTCAGTTCACCACGCACCACCAACCCCTGTAGTCTGGCCGGGCGCCTGCGGGCTTGCCTGTTAGCTGCCCAGGAGCTGCGTTGTCCTCCTACGCTGTACCTCCTGGGTGGCTGCATGGTGAATCCGCAGTGTGTAAAGAAGTGGTCGGCTGACGGAACACGCTTTGGAGGACAGCGTGTGTTCATCTTCACCGCTCCCGAGTCAGCGCAGGGGTGGTAGTGGTGAGCTGAGCCTAAATAATAATTGGCCATTTTCAAATTGGGAGAAAATAAAAAATAATTGGCAACGACTAAATTTTGAAAAATTAATAAATAAATAAATAAATAAATAAATAAATGTCACTTTTCCAAACTAGATTACAAGGCTCTGTCTGTTTAATTACCACACTGCATCATTCCTGCACCTGTTCTCACTTAGCCACTTTGTCACAACAATAAATAATAAATCAGTCGCCAAATAAATCAAATACGGCAGGCTGCAGTTCCAAACAAAATACACTCCCAGACCACAATCCTCCATGCACGAAACTGTGCTCTTTAGATCCTGGGGAAAGTGGTGCTTGTGTCCATGCTGTGCTTGTACTCAGTGGATAGTGCTCAGGGTTTAGTGCTGGCACTGTGGCTGCAGCTGTGGCTGTAAGTCAATTAATAATAAATCCACATATGTGTATGAAAGAGTGTCACAGAGACGGCCGAAGTCGGCGGCGTCAGAACCAGGAAAGGTAAGGCAATACACAAAACACAGGACGGATGAAATGAAGTGATGAAGACGCCTGTTGGCGCCGGTTTAATACAAAATAAAAGGTTTACACAAACACGAAAAACACAGGACACGGCACTCTACGCCAAAATAAATAGACAAACTAAAACAGACTAAACTTAACAAAACGGTGCACGGACAGACACTGACAAACACGGTGAGCAGATACTTTGTTATTATTATTACTTTACTTATTTCCTCCGTCTCCAATTCCGTTCTCCGCTCACCGAACACCCAACCCCCAGTATGTGACAACGTGCATCTATAGATACTATTGTGCTGGGATTCAATTACCAATTAATTATTCACTTGAATCCCAGCACGTGAATTAATAAAGTGCAATTCCCCGTGCTCACATATTACTACATTTTACTTGCACGTGAAGTGCTGTGCAATCCTCGTGCCTAAATACACATATACATTTTTAAACACTCGTGTTACACAGACCCGTTTATATCCCGTGTACCAATGTCTATACACCAACATTTAAACACACCACACGCAACACATAACAGATAATATACACAGGGGCGGGCACTTTGTTACAAAGAGATATTCTACATATTCAAGTATAGAGACACAAAATAAAATTGTCAACCAGAGTTGCTGAAAGTTCCATTGCAGGAATGGATAGGCTGCCTCTAATGCACTGTTTGGAAACATGATGATGTAGTTGTATTCACTGAAGATAATACAAATCTAAGTGGCTGCAAATTCATATAAAGTTTTGATTAAAATATGACAGCAAAAAGTGAAATGCATCTCTGCAGCCGCGGCACACTGGAAGGGACTGCTGCTTTCACTAGCAGAAGCTGGGCCACATAATTCATAAATTGCAACCAACAGCAAATAAAAAAATTAAAAAAGAGAGATTGAATTATTCCCATGTGAATAGGCCATAATGTTAATGTAATAATTTTCATTTTTATTTTTATTTTTTTATTTTACCGTTATGTTTACATTGGAAATTTGTCAGATTTTACACAAAACAAGGCAGAGGCTAGTGATGGCAGGAATATGAAAACTGGAGAGTGCTATATTTGAATGTGTCTACAAAAGTTCTTTGAAATGGGTTAAAATATTTCTCAAATCTGTCTTAAAAATGTGTAGTTGTCATTTGAAAGTTAAATATATTTAGTACTAGACTATTTTGAAAGATCTTTACCTGGCATATGTGCATAGCATACTTAGGTTAAATACACTTTAAATATATTGTACATTCACAACTCCACTTCCCCACCCCCACCCCCCCAAAAAAATACTTGTAATTAAGTATGAACATAGGCTTTTGTATATGGATTGTATATGTATCAATGTATATGAAATACATTATTAATATCAGCTATGTTTGAATGTATTTTAAAGGATTTTTTTTTTTTATATTGCCATATATTTTAACTGCAACAACAGGAATGCAATTTGATTGTATTTAAAATATATAAATATATTTTACCATGTATTATATAATATATAAAAAATACACACAGACCGTTTGAAATATTATACAAGTACTGTATATATTGGCCATATAAATGTAATGTATTTAATTTTTTTTCAATGTTTTTTAAATATGTCGTCCCTACTGGTTTCTGTAGTGGGGAGAACCAATACCGGTGTTGCAATGAAGATAATGTCATAGTCAGTTTTTGAGATTTCAAATTTTATTGAGTTTCCTCACATAAAATGTATTTACATCATAATACACACATTTCAAAAGAAACACAAATGCTACAGCTAATCATTTTCACAATGATAAGCTCAAGACATCTATCGACCACTAGTGTTTAGAACTGTTTTGTAAACCAGAGGAGCTTGCAGAACAACAGGGCCACCTAGTGGTACAGAGTAGAATACGGCAATTCATTACACATAACTGAAGAAACTTTAAATACCAGTTTATAACATAATCCACTGTAAAGTAGAACTTTGTTTCATTATCTAAATATCTAAATGATATGTCATTCAAACGCTTGTTGAAGCAACTCATATTTTTCACAGAAAATTAACATTGGTGTTCTAACAAGATTTTGCATACAGTATTAGGTTAAATAAAATCCAAATTTTGGAACTTGTAATTTTAATCAATATAGATTTCACAAGACTGCTAAATTATGATGCAATAATATTTTACAGGGTTCACGGTGATGTCACACCTCATTGTAGAGAGGTGACATCACTGCCCAAAGTAAACATGTAACATACAACATATAATGTTAACTCTGATCATGTAAATTGAACCTAGGTGGCAAGGCTTGAGTCTGCTATGCACAGTTGATCTGATAATGCTTGTTTCCAAACAAAAACAAAAAAATACCATTCTTATTCACTTCACAAAATGACATAGCGGCTATTAGAGCTTCCCTTTTCTGATATTACTGGTGACATATCGACATAGTCAGCTTTCCTGTTCTGTTGACAAATCTGTAAAACAAGATGATAAATGTCATATGAAAAGGAACCATATGAAGATCAAATAAAAATGCCAGTAAAAAAAAAAAAACATTGGGAAAGATTAATTCTGACAAATGAGTTTAATTAAATGGGCAATAAGTAATTGGGAATGGTAATTGAATCTAATTTCCGAGTAATGTCTGTCCATATTCATTATGTCACAGATTAGAATTTAAATTTAAGAAACCCTTAGCTTTTACTGAACTTGTTGAAAAAATAAATATAAAACCATAATAGGTATTATTGTAGTCTCTCCCTAGTGCTAAAGTAAATACATCATATTACAGTGGAATCCCTCGACACTCAGTGAAATGATCTTCTTAGGGAATTGGTCTCCAAATTGCAAAGTGAAAATGCAAAGTGAAAATGGTGTGCTAACCAGTCTTTATATCAAGCTGATGTCACAAGCAAGGAGTCTGCACATAAAAAGTAAGAGATACTTACCCTAATTACCAAGATGGCTGCTATTGTGATTACAGTACATGCTATTATACAGCCAGAGACTGTCACGAAGATCCACTCCATACTGCTTTCAATTTTAGGACAAGTCTGAATTTCTAAAAAATAAAAATGATATTTAAAAAAAATATATCTTAAAAAACTGCCCTTTTTCACAAAATGCAGGAGGTTGTTCTGACATGGTGCTAACCCATGTTTTTCTAGAATAACCCTGTGGTTTCAGAACTGTAAGAGTTGAGCTCTTGTGAAATCTTTCATCTGCCTCTTCTTTGAGAAACCTACGTACAAGATAGTAATCCCCCCCCCCCCCCCACAAAAAAAAATGACGTCTGCCTTTGTTTTGGAACTCTTTATTTGGAGGAGGGGGGCCTCAAAGCCAAGGGAAAGAGTGATTTGTTAACCACAAGAATATACCACAGGATTGCTAATGTTCCATCTAGGTATTACATACAAATTATAAAATGTGCAATAAAGTTAGTTTTTACTTTGAACAGTAATAATGAAACACATCATATGTTCCCTTTTCCATTCATAGTTACTGGCCACACTAAAGTATCCTAAGTTAACATTTAAGGGCTTTTAATACCATAAAAATGCTACCTGGTCATAATTTTAAATGTTTATTTAGACGAATAAAATGTGTATAACTGCACAACTAATCTTGGCACTTCAGTAAATCAATTGCACCACAGCAGCAATGCCCTCCTTAGTATACTGTCGGAACACGGTGATCCAAAAGTGATTTATGGTGCATTGGAAGATAGCTACATTTACAATTGCTTGTTTCAACCAATGT
The DNA here is from genome assembly GCF_017654505.1 of Polyodon spathula. NCBI lineage: Eukaryota > Metazoa > Chordata > Actinopteri > Acipenseriformes > Polyodontidae > Polyodon > Polyodon spathula. The sequence continues at coordinate 32,364,922 of NC_054543.1, read as the reverse complement.
TATCTTACAATAACTCCTTAAAGCACCTTTGCGATGAGACCCAGCACCTACTTTGGAAGTGGTAGATTAGTTTACATTCTTACCTGGAATGTAAATCACAGTTCCCTTTCCCACTCTCTGTCGATATGGTGGTGGGTACATTATTTCCACCCGGCACTTGTAGATGTCTGTATCGGAGCTGCTCATCCCCGATATGGTGAGGTCCACACTGTTCCTGCTTGCCTCACCCTGACAGCTGAACACCCCTTCTTTGGTCTCGAAGGTGGTGTTAGGAAGATGGAAAGAAGAGGCGCAGACACTGGTTTGGTCGCTGATTCCCCGAAAGAGTGTGATTCTGAACTCATCTCCCTTCCCAGTGAAGTTGTAGTTGCACCTCAGCCTGGCTACCCCGCTGTTGTTTGCTTCCACTCGGCTGGGCTGGAAAACCTCAAAGGCTGTTGAAAACAAAACACAGCAAAAAAGCAAACAAACAAAAAAAACGTTAATGAATCATGAATCGCGCAAAGCGTCTTATTCACGGGTTTCACTCTCAGTGCTCTGAGTGACAGCAGTGACTCTGCGTAAATTACTTTCAGGTTCAACAAGGAGTGGATTCATACAAACAATACACGGTGATGCTTTATGACCCAGGCTATTTCCTAGCGGTTTGGTGTTTTGCAGACATAACAAGACATTAACAGACCTGAGGGTGATTTAATATTACCATGTTACCAATAGTTCAGGCTCTGTGTTTTAAACCTTAGGAGTAATTCAACACTAATGAATCCTTTGTTGGCTGAGATCCACTCTGTTTGTGAAGCACACAGGTTATGTGAGATCTTTCAATAAACAGTTGTGGTTGGGGACCCTGTTTGGTATATTTGAATCAACCACAAAACATTTTTACTGACATTATTCAACACCACATCCTACCCGTTGAAGACCACTTTACAAATACTGCTACCCTAATTTATCATTTAGCTTTTGACCTTGTTTACTTATCTGAGTGTGTGTTTCTATGAAAATAATAACACATCATTTAGAATTGTTTGAGAACTATCCTAAAGCATTCATGACACTTTTCTATATTTTCTTTTAGGCTTCAAAAATGTCTTTAAATCTACATTTTCCTTAACAGAGTACTAACTTTTCCTAATGTTTTAGGTTGGCATTACAACAGCTATCGTTAATAAATAACAAGCACCTGTTGTTGCTTGATTTGTAAGTACATGACAGCATGATGGGCAAGATTCTGAAAGCTATTTACTGCAGATCATCAATAACCCTTTTTTTAGACAGCAGAAATACACCCAGCAAAGTTACCAAAACAGACATAAACAAATCAAAAACAATTTAGGGGCTTGCTAGTAACCGTCAGTTTTTTGTATATATATATATATATATATATATATATATATATATATATATATATATATATATATATATATATATATATAACAGGAACTATGTCCTTGACTCTGATCGACCAAGTTCTGCCAAGCACTGTCCCTTAGTGTGTCGGTGGCTTGGGTATTCATAGTTCATTCACTTCAACTCAGATACACTGATTTTATTTGATTTCCTGCATGTGCAAAACCAGCTATTAATAAACAGCCTAGTATTCTGTGTGCCATCCTCAGCGTAATTCATCAAATGGGAGTCACGTCACAGAAAATTATTGTTACAAGTTTTTAAAACTCCAATATACATAACATACTTAATGTTTTTAAAAGCTCTTGAAATATAGTTGCATTATTGTTATTATTAATGCATTTATTAATTTAATGTGTTTAACACCCATTTATATAAGTTGCAGCATTTCATGGGGCTATATTGTATAATAATATTATTAATTAATAATATAAATAATATAATAATAATAATAATAATAATAATAATAATAATAATCAGGAAAACCCCCTGTCACAATAGGTAATCCACTTATACGTTGAGATGCACACTTGATATATACTATATATATATATATATATATATATATATATATATATATATATATATATATATATATATATATAGATCTTCCTAGCTCATCTGCTTTGCAGCAGTACAAAGCAAGGAGAACTCACATGCTACAGATATCAAAGTCAAATACATTAGCTACTCACCATTTCCCCAGCCAATGCAGATACTGATGCATGCAACAACTTTGAAAATCATGGTGTCAATGTCTGATAGCTGTTACTGACCAACTATTTATAATTCAGTGCTGTTTTGGAAATCATCATAGTGACATCAGCAGTGGTAGGGTGTAGGAGGTAGCATATGAGTTATGCCAGTAATGCTTTTTAGGTTTGGGTAACGAATATTAATATGGTTGGTTATATTCTGTTCTGTTAACCACATGGAAAATGCAAATGATGAGAAATGAATGGTGCTGTGTGTGCTCACATCTCGAGTGCAGCATTCAGTGCACTTGAAGTGATGGAATAGAAATGAGAAAACAGAAAATGCAGATTTAGAGGTTTTTACTTTATGTCATCTTATTTTTTTTAAAGAATGCGTCATTTTCCACTATATTTCCATTTTATTTAAGTTTTTTTTAAGAAGCTTTAAATATAACATTATCACTTTTATAACTTTTACAACTTTTGCTGTTCGAGGCAACAAGAACCCATTAATTATAACATAATGTTTGCTTTAAAAAAAAAAAAAAAGTTTTATGAAGTTCTTCTGAATTGTAATGCTGTCTGGAGGACCAAACTTTTGATATAAAGTATTGCTTCAAAATTGTGTAAAATAAATGGCCTAAAATAAATAACCCTAACCCTAACCCTTAACCTGCTGTTTCAATGTACTGTAATGCATTCTTGACTCGACTACTGCAACTCTCTCTATGGTGGTCTCCCGGCACGCACCATAAACCGACTGCAGCTAGTTCAGAATGCTGCTGCCAGGATCCTTACTAGCTGTAAAAAACATGATCATATCACACCCCACCCCCCCACCCCCCACCCCCCCCCGTCTTGCCCAGCTGCACTGGCTACCTGTAAAGTTCAGGATTATGTTCAAAACTCTCCTGCTTACCTACAATGCCCTTCATCACACAGGTCCCGAGTACCTCCTCAACCTGCTGACCGGCTATGTCCTAGCCCACAAGCTGAGGTCCTCCAACTCTGGCCTGCTTGTTATCCCCAAGCAAATGTGCACCACACTTGGACAACGCTCATTTAGCTTCATGGCTCTGACTCTGGAACTCTCTCACAGCTTCAGTGCATGATGCTCCGACCGTAGCTCGCTTTAAATCAACTCTCAAAACTCACCTGTTTTGGTCTCAACTCTCTTGCTTTCCATGCTCCTTAAGCCTGATATCTATTATTAGCTGCTGCTACAATTTCATGGATTGTTACTAACATGTATTCTGCACTTTCCACTGTATTTATTGTACTATTTCATGTATTCTGCACTTTCCACTGTATTTATTGTACTATTTCATGTATTATATACTTTCCACTGTATATCATGTTTTATGCATTTCTCTATTTGAAGTATTATGGATTTTCTTGTATTTATTGCATCTTGTAAAGCGCTTTGTGATGGTGTTCCACTATGAAATGTGCTACGTAAAATAAAGACTGATTGACTGATTGATTGTACTGTATAAACTGTACACAACTATGTGTGTGAATACTACATGCAACCATTTTATAATGAAACATGCTTGTGTTTTTCTGCAATGAAAACTTGGCGTCTTTGTGGAATAGACTCCACAGGATGCCTGAGGTTAGATTGTAGGATTCTGACCTATTCTTCAAGGAGTACAACCGCAACTTGAGTAATTGAGGAAGGCAGAGGAGTGCATGAGTTCATCCCTCTGGAGAAGAACTTCTTTTTCAAATGCAGATGGATGGAGGGTCCAAGGCAAACAGGACAGAGGTCCTAAATAACTATGTAACGACATAAACACACAGTTTCAATTGAACTTGCTATTTTAAAGATTTCAAGTTGGGTTGGAGCATTTGGGATAGAAGTGTTAAATGTTCTGTGTCAGTGGATGGGGAGAGACAGACCTCCCAAGGCTGCTATTTGAGACCCACTGTTTTAGTCCAGATGATTTGTAGGAAACCTTTTTATGCAACAGACGTCACAATTTAGATTTTAAAAATTATTTGAAAATGTCACATTCAGTTTTTTTTTGTATTCATTGGCTAAGACCTAAAGTACAAACAAACTACCTGGTTACATTTTCACTCCTGCAATCAGCTGGTTGTTTCACTTTCAGCCTCAGCATGCATCGAGAGTATTAAAATAAGTTATGCTTTGATGCCCAAATCCAATATGGATGCGCCACATGAAAGCTTTGTGAAACTGACACCCTTGGGTAGTTAAGAACTGATTTCTGTAGGAAAAAACAAGTTCCTCCTCATTCTGAAGAACATAGTTGGACCTAGCTGATTAGGTTACAGGGTCTTCTGAAAGCAGAATCTGGGCAAGCTGGGTGGGGGACAATCCTGAACATTTCTGAAAGAATGTGCTATTTCTTCGAAAAAAAAAAAAAACTTCTCTTCAGCTGATATTCATTCAACTTTCCCATGAAGCCAATGTACAGACAGCATTATTTCTCATTCTTCTTGTACACAAAGCCAGCACGGGCTTGTTTTTCAGGTGTGTTCAGTCGTATCAACTTTATGGATTGATATGACCAGCATCACAGCCCAGCTACCAATGGCATTTGAGCCTAAATCCTCCTTTCATGTGTGCTTGCATGTAAGTTTTTTGTTAAAACTCATGTTAACACTTTATATTAAGGTACTGCTTCTTAATGTTTTATAAATATATAATAGATGCTTATATATATATATATATATATATATATATATATATATATATATATATATATATATATATATATATATATATATGATTTATAACCATGCAATAGCCATAGACTGAATTACATTTAAACATCCCAAAGTAAAAAACTATCCCAAAGTAAAACTGTCCCCTTTATAAAACTGTAATTCCCATCTATGGCTACTGCATGGTTATGAACCATATATGATGCTTTAAAAACATTTATAAAACATTCATAAGCAGCACCTTAATATAAAGTGTTACCAAACTTGCTAAAACAAACCCTAACCCTAACCCTAACCCTAACCCTAACCCTAAGCCCCAACTACTAGGACCACAAAAACAGGACCTATCTAAAAACTGCCAGGATTCATTCTTTTGTTAACCACAGTAGCTGCCTGGCCTGGTGCCTCTGGACAGCCTTGCTGGTAACTGCTAAATGGCTGTAGACAGTAGACATGGTGAAAGAAGGCAATGTGGTTGTAGTACTAAGATCGAGGTGAAAAAAATACACTGTTGTTAAGCATAGTTGGTTATGCAGATCAGCAGAAGATGGTATCTGTTTTCAAGTTAAAACGGTTCTGTTCTGTCAGCTATTTTCATAGGGCCGTTTTCAAATTAGAAAATACGTGATGTTATACATTTCCAGGATGTTATAAAGAGCATTTCAGTTTGAGGTTTTCAGCACTAGCAGAATGATGGCTTGAAGTAGCTAGTCAGCAACCTATTTCAGTCTGTTCACATGGTTCTGATGTGCAGAATCTGAAAAGATACATTTTGCAGTATGTAACCAAATAAAGTGTTGTTACGTGCAATGGATGTACCCAACACTCAATTGGATGTCCCCTTATAATATATACTGCATGTATAATTTTGATTGTCATCAACAAATCTCTATAGATAAGCTTGCATGCTAATTACTATTGGCATACTTATTCAAAGTGTACAAGAGTATGGGTTTAGATTTACTTGCGGGTCATTGGGTATGTCTTAGTGCTGGTGTGCTGTAATACTCATTTTATAGCATGCACACTTTGTGTAACGTAAACGATGAGAAATGATGACACTGTATTATACTACTAGACTACTGTAACCCGAGGATACTGCACATCTTGTAACATACAACCCATATTTACCATAAGCAGAACTTCTACAAAAAAATGTGTAAAAGGGTGTATGTTATATTATAAAAATAAGGTGGAGGAATTTTAGCTTTTAACAACAAATTAAAATGACACTTTGTCTAGAAGCTACTTTGCCGTTGCATGTAGCTGGGCATCTGTTGCTTGAAAGCTAATTGTTACTTTTTCTGCCCCTTTATCTTGTTAGTGGGTCTTGTTGCAATTACTCAGATATTCAGTTTTTTTTTTTTTTTTAACGTTTCAATCTAGTCCGGTGATTTTCAGGAGATGCTCTTCAGTTTTAGTTGCTTTTACTACTATGAAACACTTTAGTTGCATCTCACAATTTCAGGTCAAGCACCTTAATGGAGACCTACCGATAAATAAAAAAAACACAGTTTTTCAGTATTGCTACCAGTCAGCTAATTTCACTTGAACAAATCATAGTCATAAGATTCTTTTCGGTCTTTCTTAAACATTTCTTTTTGTTTACTGTACATTATATTTACCATTCCCCTGAAAATAAAAGCTATTGTGACAAACTATTTCTACAAAATATTAGAAGTAAAATGCAAACTCAAAATGACAAAAAGTACTGCATTTTTATTCTATGGAAAATTTCTTAGTTTATTATTATGTAACAAAACGTAACAAATAATATGCAAGTCCCATGGGTATTCCGGGTATAAGACAAGAATGTGATCAGTTAGTTAGTAGTGAAGAGAGCAAAAAAAAACAACACATATTCATATTTTTGTTCTAGTTGTCCTTATTGTAACTTAGTTCCTTAAATACACAATAGTGCCACAGCAGCACCCTGAAAATTTTAAGACAATTTGATTGATATTGCTGATGCTGATATTTTGATATGGTATATTGTAATCCATCCACATCGAACCTAACCTACAAGACCATCATCTAGGGGACTGAGGTCTTGACATTAACCACAATATTACATCCTCTTTCAGTTTCCAGTCATTCTGTCAATGCGGTTGAACTGTTACAACTGTTACTTCTAGGAAGTATTGAATATTAAATTGGTGAATAACTAATTACATACCTGTATGTCAGCCAAAATGTCAAATGGTTACTTAAATTCAAAGGTAAAAGTATAGGAAACTAAATCATGTAGACGTCTTTTGGCTTATGTCTAAGGACTTGTCACATCAAGGAAAAAAATAATGTTTTAAAGCATTAGTGTCTGGGCTTGGTCGGCCCCAGCAATCCCGTGGTCTGCAGGCTTGCCTGGAAGCTGCCCAGAGCTGCATTGTCCTCCAACTCTGTAGCTCTGGGTGTCAGCAGGGTGAGTCTGCAGTGTGTAAAGATTGGGCGGCTGATAGCACGCGCGTCGGAGGACAGCGTGTGCTCGTCTTCACCCCTCCTGAGTCAGCACAGCACAGGTGAGCTGAGCCTAAAAATAATTGGACACGACTAAATTGGGAAGAAAATAATAAAAATAATAATTGGCAACGACTAAATTTATATATATATATATATATATATATATATATATATATATATATATATATATACACACACACACACACACACACACACACACACACACACACATATATATATATATATATATATATATATATATATATATATATATATATATATATATATATATATATAATAAACTTATACAAAGATATGAGTAAATAAATACACACATAAATAAATGCATATATATAAATATAAAACAAGGAGACAGGAGAGAAATGGGAGCAAACAATGTGAAAGTTAAACAACCTGCCTAAGAAAGAGGAAACCAATATGGGGTTAAGGTGTGATATTACCTTTCTGTCTATGTAAAGCAAGAACACAAGACACTGACCAGTGAAAAGTGTAATCATAACAAGCAGGGTAAAGGGCAACAAGCAGGTCCTGTCTGGGTTTTTATGAATAGGGATTAGAGTCCATTGTTTCGGTTATGATTATGTGCTTTGTGACCTAATGTGGCCCAGTGTTCCACTTCCATCCTGTAAGAAAGATGCTCTTTGGAAGTGAGACGCAAGCATTAGCCAGCACCTTCAAGACAGGGCGGTGTTTTTTTTTTTGTTTGTTTTTGCTTTAACGCTGGGTAGGAAGGAAAGACAAGATCTTTCTTCATATTGAGGATAACTAGGAAGATTGGTTGACTGATTTAACTGAAAGATAAAATCCTGGAACCATGTATATGAGACTTGATTGCGGCTGGGCGTAAACCGCCAACACACACTCTTCAAGATTGCATCAAAGACTGTATACACATGCAGTTACAGAAATAAATTTCAGCAGCACTATCTGCAACAGCGCATACCCATAGCTTACTGTAAATAAATAAAAAGAAGCGCGGTATTAACTGGAACAGAGAGCAAGAGAGAGGGAGAATGTGTTTCTCAGTGGAATAAACACAGTGGGGTTAAACATGTTTAATTCATTTAGCTGTTGTAGAGAGGTTCCATCGGTTTCAACAGTGTCATTTATTGATACAACGTTCTTGATATAAACCATGAGTTTAAAGCTTTGAATTGACATTGAATTGTTATCAGTGCAGACAGCCACTAAGTGTGACATTTACTTGCTGTAAAAAAAGCCATGTAAAAAAAAGCCACCTAAACATAAACATTTTATGAGTTGGAGTTTGAATAAATAGTAAACACAGGTTCTAATAGCCTGATACTGTCTGACCATAGACTCACTGAGGCTTACACTTACTCCGCAAAATATGAATCAGACCACATTCAGGATTTTAATCAATTTAAGTTAGCTTTACCAGTTATAATATTGGTTAATCAATAAATTGAATCTGCCCAAGTTAAAATACAGACAATTAAGTACACATTAAATACAAGCCCTTCATAAAGTCAGTTTAAAATGTGAGTGTATATCAGGGCAAAGGAAAACCAACAACAGACACTGTCTGACAAACACTATTCGTGGCTACCTGTATATCTGTACATTGCTGCCACCTGCACGCAGCATGTTTGTTCCTTGTACATAACTGCAATTACAAGTTGAACAACATTGCCCCCTGCTGGGAAAAGCACCACAAACATGCAACATGATAAACAAATAAAGAGATTGATATTAAATATTAAAATATTTAAACCCTGCATAACTGCGCAAATTGTAATTGTTATCTTTTGATTACATGCATATGTTAATAGGTAATAACAAGGAATATGAATAAACAGGGTTGATCACGCTAATGGAGACAATTAGGGGTCTGGTTTTCAAATTGAGTTTTTATTTGCTTGTTTAATAATTGACATTGAACATATTGCTTATATAAAGAATATTGCATATTATGAAGAGATGTTTGTTTTTCTGTTGTTTTTATAATAAGTGCACTTGGAAATCAGAACTGGATTGGGACACTTTTTTTGAGGCCTAGTCTGTAAACTTTAAAATGCCTATGGAAGACCAAAACAAAGAACAGAAGTTTGACATCACTGTGATGTCCTACTCTACTAGGAAAGACTAAAGACTCTATAGACAGGGGTGGAATTTCAGGGGACGACATGTTGGTTTGCTGAGACTTGAAAAAACAGTAAGGCTGTTCTCTCAGTAATAAATGCGCTTCTGTAATGGTTATAGTTTCTGGTACACTGTTGATGAAAATTTAAATTAACACTGAATATAAGAAATACAGTATTAGAATCCAGGTGTGCATTGGGTTCTGTTTTTTGATGGTTTAATAGAGACCTTGTTGGTAGAGATATGCTGGATATGGTTTAGATCAATAAGATCTACCACGCCTTGTTGAACCATTTCATTTTGTGTCAGAGTTCACTGTTTCCTGTTGTTCTGGTCTTGTTCATCAGTTCTGATCTTGAATTTGAACATTCCCCTTGAAGCCCACGGTAGCTTAAGTTTTGTTTTCAAATGTTGTCATTTCTGTCTTAAAATGATCATTATTCCAATAATACATTCACAAGAAGATTAGCGTAAAGGAAGTGCCTCACTAGACTTTGTAAAAAAAAAAACCAAAAAAAAAAACATTTTTAAGATTCATTTCTGGAGTAGTACTCAGATAGAAAGAAATAGTTCACTGTAATACCTGTTTGCGCATTGTTAGCTGTATCACTAAAGCATGGTCTTTTGTGGAAGTTTCTGGTTATATTCAGCTCATCCAGGCCAATTGGCGTGTCTTATTTTTTTATTTGTGATTAATATTTCACAAGGCACCTGTAGCAGAGTATTGTAAATATTTGTATTTAAAAGCTGGAATTATTTTGCCCTAGTTTGAATCCCTGCATGGTGTCTGGGTTCTTCTCCAACATGCAGATAAGCCAGCCATGTGAGAATTACCTTTCTTCCACTGTACCACCAAGCCTGGTTAGGAGGAGCCTGGTTGTTTTTTCACTGCAGAGCCCGAGCCATGCAACTGATGTAGATGATGGGGTATTAAGAGGCACTGTATGGCAGATCCAGCAGTTATGCGACAGGCTGATTACACAAAGAGGAGAGGAATGCTTCTCGGAGAGAGCAGTAATGTGGCCTGGGACCCTCAAGGCTCGGATGTGCCAGTGGAAAAGGAGTAAATGTGGCTGGACTGGTTAGTCTGACCTGATTGGAGGGGAACTTAAAAAAACATGAGCAGAATGTGGTCTGACTCAAACTGGATAACAGATTGCCAATTTGAGTCTTGACCACATGTATAAAAGAGGAGCCTGTCTCTTTGTTCAGGGGTGGTTCATTTTGAGGAAGGACTGAGAGTAGCAAGCTTTTGCTTGGGTGATGCTCTATTTTGTATTTTTGTTTGTTAAACTGTTTTGTTTAATTTGTTAAATAAAAGTGCGAAGAAATTACTGAACAGTAATCTCCTGCCTCCTGCGTCTGCTTTGATCGCAACACTACCCTTCCACAGCACCATAATAAAAAAAGGCTACCTTCTTTAACAAAGCAGCCCACTTCCTTCCAAGGCACCTTTACTGATGTTTACAGCAAGTTATTTCATGTATGGTACAGGTCCTGTATAGGGATGTGTTCCCCCCTTATTGTTGATGAGCAAGCTGTTCTTCCCATCCCTTTTCAAGCAAGTTTGTTTAGGTGGCAATCAGAATAGCCTTCACAGATCAAGTTAAAAAGACAAGAAGTTAGAGTTTGGGTTTGGGGGGGCCGTAGACATTAAACCTCTTGTCCATCATCTTAACCCTTTTGAGGACAGGATCCAGTGCATTACCTCAGGGGTTCCCAAACATTTTTACCTGTTCAGATGCATTAGGCACTGTGACCCACTATTAGCACGCCTTGAGAAAATGTCAAATTAAAAACATGTTTAAACCTGTAACATTACAAATAAACCAAATCTAACCTGTCCTGTATTCATTTGAATACATATTGTGAAAGATAGAAATCACATATAATTTGCACTGACTGAAAAAAAAAATTGAAACACTTTAATTTATAAAATAAATTGCAAAAACTAAACACATGTTTTTATCAAGCCTTTAAATTCGGTACCTTTGTATAATTTAACATTTTAGAAATGCAATTATTTTTCTTGGTCATCAAACAAGAAGTGTATGTCTCTTATTATTCCCATTCATAAACACCTGAACAGGAATCACTTTTGAGCAAAACCAGTACAGAACAGAAATATAACTCTTAAATCCTAATTTCTGAACACTAACTAAAACGTCCAGCCGTTACCTCTCACGCTGAACTGTACAACAAAATACAATTTGCAAAATCACATTCAGCTGGCTTACAACATCCTCCCTCCATAAGAAAAACTATTATCAGAGCACAGCTGCACCAAAAATCCATCTGCATCAAAATTTGAATCAGTCAAAAAACATTATTATTATTATATTATTATTATTATTATTATTATTATTATTATTATTATTATTATTATTATTATTTCCCAGCAAAACATATTCTAGCGTTATTTTAAGATGACAATAAAATAGCAGTATATCCAAACATTTTAATAAATGAATTACTGGTATGTAACAAGATTCAAAATGATAAATGTATCAGTTTGATTAATATCTTGATTTAGTTAATATTGAAACATATATGATTGTACATGTACTGATTGTACAGAAAAGGGGGGACATGTAGAAAAAGAGTAGGTATGTGCTACATATTCTACCTTAGAATGAATGTCATGGGGGGGGGGGCTCAAATGATCCATTTTCTGCAAGTACAAGTACGGTACTTCTTAAAGCTTGTTAAACATATACCCAGTAAAGAAAAAACATGAAAAGAGCACACATCCACACATTCACCTCTTAACTTCTGCACACACTGCAGATTACATTGATACAGGATATGAAAACTGAAACATCCTTCTCAGATATGCGTGTCACAAACCCACATTTATAGAAAAGCAATTGTTAGCGTCAGTTTAACCGTGAATTTGAAGATTTCTTGTAAAAAAAAATTCTAGAAAAACTACGTGCTGACTTTTCATAAAATATGTGACAATAGAAAAGGGGCATATCAGAAAAAAGACCATAGTTGAAAAGTTTATGATTAGTTCATTTTAATATTGTTGTACTCCACACACTTATATTGGGACAGCAAATATATTTAAAGACATAGGTGGGATAATGAGGGGGGGGGGGGGCAAGATCTGTGTATGCAGCACAATCATCACACTTTGAAAACATGGTTATGAATGAAATGAATGGCAATCCGATGGTTTCAATAATCTTGATTGTGAATTATTTAGGTTGTGCGGATAGGGTAGGAATCAGGTACAACATTGTACTGATTAAAAAAATGTAATGATTAAAGCTAGATGATATTCAGTAAGGGGTCATGGAGTTGTCCAAATTGTGGTTCCAATGCTAGCCCAATATTGTTTTTTTTTTTTTTTTTTTGTGCTGGTAGAAATCTTAACATCAAATGAGAAATAAATAGAGAAAGTGGTTCTGCACACCGAAAATGGAAAACTGACACAAAAAAAAACCTTAATGTTAACCATTCTTGTGGGTCAGCACTTCCTGACAAAATAAGCTGAAACATATTACCACAGTATCACAAAACATACAAATATATTTGGAGGTGAATATTACACAATGTTGGGTACTGGCATGGTGGAGTACCTAACTGCGAAACCGCAGGTATATTCTTTCCAGAACAAACAATCGATTTTCTTTAACAAGAACTGTGGAAACAGAAAAATGTTATGTTACATGCAAAATACTATAAGAATATATTCCTTTATAGTTCTATAACCTTTTTACAACAAGTGCTTGCCGAACAAATTGCTCAGCATAATGTCAGTGAACTGTTACAGTTCAAAATAACAGGCAATTATAGATACTTTATAAATACTATAGATATCTTTAACCTCAAAAAGTTGGACTTTCAACAAGGTTAGATTTGTATCCATTTGAAGAAAATATCAAGGAATTAAGTATGAGAAGAAAGATTAGAAGTGTTATAATTCGGTTGCTGAGCTGCAAACAGCCGCACAGACAGAACTTGCTTTCAGATCGTTGTCAGTTGGTGGCCTAATTCTTTTGCACTGGTTTGTCAATTTTTTTTACTGCAAAAATAATATAAAACAAACAAGAAACAACTTACTGGAGGAGCAGGTACTGTTAGAACTATAAATCTCAGATTTAAATTACAATTTATTTTCCATTTGTATGACTCAAATCAATCAAGGTGGTTATGTGTTCTTTTGCTTCAATAAAAGGGTGTTCTACAAAATGTTTAATGTGTACAGTTTGATGACAGGAAATGCAGGTGTGTACCATACTAGTGGTTCTCCCCTGTAGCTCTTTTAGTCCAGTTTATTTCAGGACCTTGTTCTATCCAGCTCCTTGAAGAGTCCAGAGCCTGACTTATAGGACACCCTTAGGATAGCACTTGTTCTGTTATTCCAGTTGAGGACTATGGGCTCTGTTCATCAATGTACTGGTCCCAAAATGTCCTATCAAAGGATGTTTTATTGTAGGTTACCAAGTGTTTGTGGTACATCAAACCCTTATTCCCTTTTTCCAACTGCCATACTATGTCGTTAAGAAAGAAAAAACAAAGGAGGAACTGCAAAAGAAAAAAAAAACATTTTTTTTTTTTTTTACATTGCACATTAATTGGTAGTTCGAAGTGATTCATCGTAGTTATATAATGATCGAGGGCAGTTTTTGCTGTCAGGTTTTTCTAAGAGGAAATCATAAAAAATTAAAAAAGGAAATTTGATGAATCACTTCGATTTGAAGGAAAAGTGTAAAATAAATTGAATTCTTATCGTTTTAATGTCTGGTGCCGATAGTCGTGTCTTTTCTTTGCTATACTGTACTCGAATCTCAGACACAAGCCGTTATTGAGAAGAAAAAATGTATTAAAAAATGTGTCTTAAAATTCTAAGGAATACGGTACTTTCCTTGTGCGACTGATGAGTTAATAATATTGACATCAGCATAAGACCTGTACTTCTTATCCCTCTCAGCTACAGACCTTGCTCTTAAGTAGAATGGGAAAACGTTCATCTTTGAATGCTCTGAAGCTTGTTATAGTTTATTCACAATAGCAAATAATACATCATAATCACATGTTGAAAAAAAAGATTGTGCATTAAGTGAGGCAACCGTGTGTTGATAGAACTGGCTATTAGAGACAAATATCTGGAAAATGATTTAAACTTAATATTACAGCAAAACAAACCTGGAGCTCATGACTGGAATCATACTACACTGTAAATGAAAGGAAGAGAAAAGCTAACAGTCCATTCCAATGCCATTTGGAGTTATGTCACCATTGGCAATATAGTTCTACAGTACCTACAGAAAGAAAGCTTTGCCCTGGTGGATATGGAAAGGAAAATTGATTTAATGTAGAGGGAGGATTGTGATCTAACAGGCTAAAATGTATGCACTATCTGTTCGTTTCACTTAACTGTGTTAGCTGTTACATAACGAGATTGAAATATATACATAAATATACAACAACCGCAAAATGGCAAATCAAGTAGAAAATATTCAAATGTATTTAACGTGTTTAAGGCTAAAGGTATCGTGAATAAAAACCTCAAATTCAAATTTGCCGTCATGTTTTTGCTTCACAGGAAATATGAACTCATAATAATGTGCTTGGTGGTGGAGAGACCTGTTTGAACCATTTTAGAATGGAAATAAATTCAGTGGCTATTGCTGCCGAATATTCCATTATTCTTACTGAGCTCTTCATAGCTGGCAGGTGCTGACACGTAGGTGAGAGTGAGGTGTTTATTGGCATAATTTGTCATTTAATTGAAAAACAGCCTTGAATCTGTGCAGAATGATACGTTATTTGCCAGTTCTACCCACAATGTCTCTTTTACATTACCTCAGGTTTCATTTAAAATGCAACATACTGTATTGGCATTTTTTAATTAACAAATATTTCTGCCATGATTATTCCAAATATTTAATTAGTCATAAATCTGTATTTTGGTACTCTAAAAAGACTGGAAAGCAAACATTTTAAACAAAGCAATGGAGTCCATTCACATTAATTTGCGACAGGTCCACCACTTTTTGGAGAGCAGCAATCACCATAAACTTTTCTCGTTGACCTTCAGCCGGGTGTCATCACCTGCTCACTGTGGAGAGCTCAATTCGAATACATTATTCATAATAATCAAATTATTGCTTTATGCAGCTCTACTGTAAAGCTCTGCTGCTTTCATAGCTATACTGTGTTAAATACAAATGTTTATAATATTAGATATATAGCAATTAATCGATTATAGATGCCATTACTTTTATTTTGCAAGCCTTAATTAAATATTAGTTGGTCGATATATTAACCCTGGTGCCCTACTTTGAGCCTCACGTATATAATGTGTGTTTTATACATTTATAACTGTTGCATTTACCGTTTTAGATTAAAAAGGTAATCCTCAAATGAGCCACTGCAGTTACCTTGGGCATCTACCACAGTATATCAACTTCCCATTGGGATCAAAACATGGATTCCACGTGGCCAGTATCCTCTAGTTTCATCTTTAAACAATACATAATTTGTAAGCCACGGTGCTTTTAAACTTCTTAACAAGTTTAGTAGCAATACAACAAACAGTAGACCTCAACAGAACCGTCCTCTTAGCAACAGCCTCTTAACCTGGGGCCAGATTCAGTTATCTTGAGAGGCCAAAGTTCCACGGCCTGTGAAAAGACCAGTGTAAAAGCTCCATGCAATGGGTTTTTTTCGTAAGTTGCACACTGTTACAACCTTTATGTTTAATGGTTTATTTGTTTGTTAGCGATTGTTTTAAATGATGATTCCTTTGCCTAAAAATATCTGATGTGAAAGTTTTGTGAATGGGGCCTCTCAGCTCCTCCAGCGGTTAACCAGAGGAGAGAGTAGGGGGAGAACACTATCTAATGAATGCAGGATAGCAGAACAGCAGCTCGTGGACTTACTCCCAGTTAATATTCATCTTCTTTATGGTAAAGCTAACTGTGGGAATTTGACCGGTGATTATGAACAGGTGTAGAGGTGATGCGGTGCAAAAGGAATTGCAAACAATTGTAATCCAGTGGAAAAGTGGTTTTTAATTGTAATCCAGGTCTGGAGACCTAATAATAAATCCCGGCAATACACAACAATGTGTATTGCATGGAGAACACAACAAGGTTACAGTCCCAAACAATAATACGGCACACGGTCACCAGTCCTGGGTGCGTGTGGTCGTACTCGTGGTAAGTGATAAACAATGTTATTTCGTGACTGTATTGGTACAGTGATGATCCGGCTTGTGCTGGCCCAAGGCGACAGCTCCAGATACGTGATAGCTGTCTGGTGGTTTAATAAACACAGACAGTTACTAACAGACAAGACAAACAAACACAACACTCATGAATACTCTTTATTATTTCTCCAGCAGTCACTACTGCAGCTCTCTCGGTCCTTCCAGTTTCAAAACGCAAAACCCCAAGCGAAGGAAAAGATTAGCATTTCTCTGGCCCCTTTCATGCTACCGCGCATGATCCCTTGGTAAACGATTTCAGCTGCCTCTATAGTTTGCAGTTGCTACCTCGTTTACCTTCCGGGACAATACGTTCCTGCAACAGAGTCTCGCTTCCATACAGGCTGAGACTTCCCGACCTTGGAAATGGACTGTCAAGCCAGCCTGTCCAGATACTTTTCCTTTCGCTATTTAGCACCCTCACAGGTCGAGAGGGAGATTTATAACCAGAACTCATTGTATTTCTTTCACATATCCCACCGCTCAGAGTGAAGCAGAAAGTACACTCGGCTGAATCTACCTTTCCCATTACTCCCCCCTCCCGGGAAAAATAATCCGCATTTTGATGGTCCTTTCCCGCACAGTGTACCATATGCCATCAAGTTATTCGGGCATTGCTGTCCTTCATCATGCTTAACCACTTGAGTGGGGCTTGGTCTGTGACAAGATCAAACGAGTGCCCCAGCAGGTAGTATCATAAAGAGTGAGTAGCCCGTTTAATGGCCAAACACTCCTTTTCGACTATGGAGTAGCTGCGTTCCCGAGTTAGCATCTTTTTGCTGATGTACAGTATCGGGTGTTCTACTCCAGCTACCTTTTGGGACAAGACAACACTCAAACCTACATCCAATACGTCGGTGTAGAGGATGAATCTCTTGGTGAAATCTGGTGTTATAAGAGTGGTAGCCTGGCAAAGTCTATGCTTAATCATATGAAACGCCCCCTGACACTCAGCTGACCATTTAATTAAATTTGGAGCACTCTTTTTGGTGAGATCAGCTAACGGGTTAACCACTGTGGCATACTCGGGGATAAAGCGGCGGTAATAACCCAGTAGTGACCTCACCTTGGTCTTGGTTTTGGGGATCGCAGGATCAACCAAAGCCTGGATTTTGGTGACTACGGGTCTCACCCTTCCAGTCCCCATTAAAAATCCCAAATATTGAGTTTCTTTTTTGGCAAACGCACATTTCCTCAAGTTAGCTGTCAGCTGGACTGCCCTTAGAGACTGAAGGATGGCTGCAGTCCTAGCCAAATGCTCTCGCCAGGTGGAGCTGTAAATCACCACGTCATCAATATACACTGCTGCATATTCATGATGTGGGTGTAAGTGAAAGGTAATTGTAGCCCAAACGGCATGGTTTTAAAGTTTTCTCTCTAGAGCTGTGGGTTAAGGGGATCTGCCAGTATCCCTTCGTCAGGTCCAGAGTGGAGATAAACCTCGCTTTTCCCAGTCTATCTAGAAGTTCGTCGACCCAAGGCATGGGGTATGCATCGAACTTGGCAATAGCGTTTACCTTTCTGAAATCTACGCAGAAGCAGTTGGTGCCATCCTTCTATCACAATAGGACTGCACCACTCGCTCCTGGAAGGCTCAATCACCCCAAGCTCGAGCATGTCCCATACCTCTTTGCGAACGGCACTTCGTCAACTTTCTGAGATCGGGTATGGTCTCTCTCGCACCTGGTGGAGAGATAATGTCATTTTCAACCAAATTGGTTCTGCCAGGCAAGTCAGAAAAAACATTGCTGAACTCCTCAATAAGTTACGCAGCTCCCGTTTCTAATCTGGAACCGATTGTTCCCCCACCGAAATTATTTTTGTGCTAGGAGTCTTTGGACAGGGGCCTAAATCATCGTCTATATTGCCTGGGGCTATGAACAAGACCTCCCTTGCCTGCCAGGGCTTTAATACATTTACATGATAAATTTCACGTTCATTACGGCGATCGGGCTGTCTAATTTCATAATTCACTTTCCCTGTAGCCCGAATCACTTCATATGGCCCCTACCATTTAGCACACAATTTCGATTCTGATGAGGGAAGTAGCAGCATTACCTTGTCTCCTGGTCGAAAGGTTCGCATTAGTGCATTTTTGTTGTAATGCTGCTGTTGTCTGTGCTGAGCAGATCTGAGGTTGTCCTGGGCCAAACGACCAACCAAATCTAGGCGATCTCTTAGTAGGAGCACATGCTTCACTATATTTTTGGACGAGCCTTTGCACTCGTCCCACGACTCTCTCAACAGATCGAGGATGCCGAGAGGCCGTCGTCCGTACAGGAGCTCGAAGGGGGAGAACCCTGTCGAACTCTGCAGTACCTCTCTCACTGCAAAAAGGAGGTAGGGAAGAAGCGATGCCCAATGTTTCTGCTCTTGTGTTACAAACTGTCTCAGCATCAACTTCAAGGTCTGATTAAAGCGTTCCACCAAACCATCCATCTGTGGATGATAAACAGACGTCCTGATGGGACGCATTTTTAATATTTTATACACCTGCTGTAGCGTGTTAGACAGAAAATTGATTCCATGATCAGTCAAAATCTCTTTGGGGATCCCTACACTGGTCATAATCTGTATTAACTCGTTGACTATTGCAGCGGTGCTAGTGGATCTCAATGGAACTGCCTCTGGGTATCATGTTGCATAATCTACCACTACTAATATATGTATATACCCAGAGTCAGAAGGTAGCAAAGGGCCCACTATGTCCATTGCAATGCGTTCAAACAGGGTGGAAATAATCGGCAGTGGAACCAAAGGGGAGGGGCACACTCAACCTGGCACTACTCGCTAGCAGTCTGGGCACGTGGCTACATATCTCGACACATCAGTATGAAGACCTAACCAATAGAATCGTGCCAATATCCGATCTCTCATCTTCTCAGCTCTGAGGTGCCCCACAAAGGGATATCATGCGCCAGCCTCATGATCGCGGTCTGACAAGACGGGGGAACAAATAATTGTATTACAGGCTGTCCTGTGCCTGCGGCTAGATTTACTCTATACAGTAATCGCCCCTTGATACTGAAGTGTGGATATACTAGCGCCCCAGCGCCGTCAACATCCTTACCTTCAATAGACCAGACCTGCCCCCAAGCATGCACTATTGACGGGTCATTGTGTTGGCCCCACAGTATGTCCGCGCTTGAGTACCACATGTCCGGTACACTGAAAGGGGCCAGAGTAGCATCTGCTCTGGTTGGCCCAGTAACCTTGTCACATTGCGTTCCGACTCCCTTTGACTGGTGTTTGTCACCATTCAAGCACTTTCCCACCAGACTGCAGCTTTCACAAGATCTCCATCTCAAAGATGCTCCCTCCCATTTTGCGGTCCTTCTCTCCTTATTTGTTTTTCTAGGAAGGAAAATAGGGGAAAACACTTCAGGGTGAAAAGGAAACACATCACCAATTCGTTCCCTTTTCTTTCTTTCTGCCATGTTTACATGTTTGGCAGAGACTGCCATTATTTGCATCAATTCTTTGAATTTTGGCCAGTCTCGGCCCAAAATAACTGGGTGTGGCAACCTTTCTGCCACCCCCCTACTACCAGGTGACGTTTTATTGGTCCCACTGATAAGTATACTTTTAGGGTGGGGTATGACGCCGTGTCTCCATGGATACAGGAGATGGCCACCTGACCTCATGGCCTCCACGACACACCACCCAGGAGAGCTGTCCGAATTAAGGTTTGCTCACAAACCGGGTCCACTAATGCGCAGGTTTTCACATTACATAAAACCACATCGATCAAACAAGGCCCCTCCCAACCATTTTCCCTGCACTTACCTATTTCAGGTGCCCAATTACAAGTGGCCACATCACACTCCATGGCAGCGGGGTATGACCTGGCCATATGTCCTGGTTGGTGGCACCTAAAACAAATCGGGGGGACAGAGGGAACAGGTGTTAAGAATCTGTCCTGCTGCTGGTATGGCAACGGGGCAGGGGCAGCACCTCTACCCCAGCTGGGGGCCAACCTTGGTCTCCATGTGGGGGAGGCAAGGGGGCCCATTGGGGTCGGCAGTCTCGGAGGTCTGGGTCCTGGGACGGATGGTGAGGGTGGTGTTGGAGGAGAGAGAGGTAGGGGTAGGCTGCTCCGAAGGGCAGGGGCTGACAGTATCTCAACCCAGGCAGAAGCTAGGGAGTCCTCAAAGTTTTCCGCCAGCTGCACGGCCTCCTCCAGGGTGTCGGGGTTGTGGCGCCGTATCCACGCCTGGGTATCGGCACTGACCACATGGCAGAACTGCTCCACCACTATTGCCTCCCCCATCTGTGCCACGGTTTTATTTGTTTTATTTTCTGGGGTCAGCCAGTGCACCATGTGGTCACACAACTGCTCTGCGACCACCCTGGGGCGTGTTTCCGGGGATCTTCGGTACTCCCTAAAGCATGCCCGATGGATTTCTGCCGTTATGTTGAGGCGGCGAAGGATGGCCTGTTTAACCAGGTCGTAGTTGGCGGCATTGAGGTCACTCATACCCTGGTAAGCTGCCTGAGCTTCCCCAATCAGGCAGGGTCCCAGCTGGTTCGTCCAGAACTCCCTTGGCCAAGCCGTAGTGGTAGCCAGCCATTCGAATGCCACCAAGCACGCCTCTGGGTTGTCCTCCGCCGACA
The DNA here is from genome assembly GCF_017654505.1 of Polyodon spathula. Classification (NCBI taxonomy): domain Eukaryota; kingdom Metazoa; phylum Chordata; class Actinopteri; order Acipenseriformes; family Polyodontidae; genus Polyodon; species Polyodon spathula. The sequence continues at coordinate 32,343,712 of NC_054543.1, read as the reverse complement.
TCTTCATCGCCCGAGCCTTCGGTGCCGACATAACGGGTGTTGCGGTAGGAGCTGCGCTGTGGACATTGCCAGCCCTACCCTCTCAATGAACGCAGTGTAGCTCTCCCTCCTTTTCTCCTCTATGTCCCGTCTGTGTTCCATAGCCTCCAGCAGCTCCGCCAGTGCGTTGTGATCCATGATCCCGTGTTCTGACACCACGTGTGGCAATTTGACCGGTGATTATGAAAAGGTGTAGAGGTGATGCGGTGCAAAAGGAATCGCAAACAATTGTAATCCAGTGGAAAAGTGGCTTTTAATTGTAATCCAGGTCTGGCGACCTAATAATAAACCCTGGCAATACACAACAATGTGTATTGCACAGAAAACAAAACAGGGTTACAGTCCCAAACAATAATACAGCACACGGTCACCAGTCCTGGGTGCATGTGGTCATGCTCGTGGTGAGTGATAAATAATGTTATTTCGTGACTCTATTTGTGCGGTGATGATCCGGCTTGTGCTGTCCCAAGGCGACAGCACCAGATACATGATAGCTGTCTGGTGGTTTAATAAACACAGACAGTTACTAACAGACAAGACAAACAAACACAACACTCATGAATATTCTTTATTATTTTTCCGGCAGTCACTACTGCAGCTCTCTTGGTCCTTCCAGTCTCAAAACGCAAAACCCCAAGTGAAGGAAAAGATTAGCGTTCCTCTGGCCCCTTTTATGCTACCCCGCATGATTCCTTGGTAAACGATTTCAGCTGCCTCTATAGTTTGCAGCTGCTACCTCGTTTACCTTCCGGGTCAATATGTTCCTGCAACAGAGTCTCGCTTCCATCCAGGCTGACCAACTTCCTGACCTTGGAAATGAACTGTCAAGCCAGCCCATCCAGATACTTTTCCTTTCGTTATTTAGCACCCTCACAGGTTGAGAGGGAGATTTATAACCAGAACTCATTGTATTTCTGTCACACTAACATACAGTGGTCCCTTTTACTTACACATTATTACAATGTCATTATGCATGGTTACAATGTACTTAATATGTACAACTTTTTGCATGATATATGTAAGCACACAATTGTAAAAGAAAAGAGAGGGTTAGGGTTATATCATGCAAAACTATTTGTACATTGTAACTATGCATAATAACAATGTAAATCTATAATCTTCTTTTATATATAGTGCCTTTCATGGTGGATCACCATCACAAAGTGCTTTGTAAGATACGAGACTAGGGTGTGTGAACTATGCATCAGCTGCAGAGTCACTTACAACAACGTCTCATCTGAAAGATAAAACACAAGGAGACTAAGTGACTTGCTCAGGGTCAAACAATGAACACCTGAGCTGGGATTTGAACTGGGGCCCTGCTGCTTACAAGCCTGTTTCTTTAACTACTGGACCACACAGCCTTTTAGAATTATGTAATTTATAATTATGTGTAGTACACATGTACAGGTATTTAATAAGTTACTATTTAAATACACAGTAATTATAGACTCTTAATATAAGGTTTTAATGGCGGAGAGGGAATAATGATCTTACTATCAATTAGCTTTATTAATCATATTATTTGCGTTAGTCCTGGATATGGAACTATTTCAAATACAACACTATAGATAAACTGTTGCATTCTGGGAGACAGTGATTTTAATACTTAGGTAAGAAATTAATTTAAAGCCTTGCATGGTTAATACTTATTTAATGTCAAACTGTGACGTAGTTTTAGAAGAGGATGCAATCTGACTTTAAAAAAAAAAACAAAAAAAAACATGGTTGTTTTTTTGTTGTTTCTTTATAGTTTATGATCCGGAAGCCTGTTTTACATCATCCCATTCTAGTGTGTTAAACCACATCCTGACGTAAGCAGCTTTGAATCGAGTTACTTCCCTCTAGTTTCTGCTTTACTCCTTGCTATATAAATACTAAACAGATTTTCAAAAAAAAACATTTCAACCACTAATGTAGGGTTGTTTCAAACATTGAGTTATGCAACTCTCACTTCTGCCCCTTCTCAACATTGGTCGCAGTGAGAAATTAATAATCGCTATTCAAAATCACACAAATTACAGTCCGGCATGTTTTTGTTCAAATATATAATCACCAACCTTCCAACCTTCAGCCAACTCTAAAGATCATGTGAAGTATGGCATGCCGTTTTGGTTGTGGTTATATAACCCATTACAGGAAGAATTTAGATCACAATAATGAACACAGCCTTGTATTTTCCATTTTATGGTAATCATAAATTAATCACGTTCTTCGAAAATCTGTCAGTGTTTCCACGTATTTTGTGATTCTCGTGATATCTAAAACTAAAAGTAGAGTCAGTTTCCAGCCCAGTTCAGGAGTTTTAACAGGTTACTGCTGCCCCCCACAGGACAAACTTGTACACAAGGGTTCTTCCTTGAAGCACGTAAAATCAAGGTATGAGATTGTTTAACTCGAAATAACATGCAAACCAAAAAAATATATATATATTTTTCTAAATTATATTTCAAATGCTTCCTTGAATACAACAGTACCCTCACACCCCTTTCCCTTCCAAGACTCATTTTAATTTGGGTTGTTTCTGTTGTTAATTAATAATCAGACTGTTTATTTAGCATGTTCGTTATTTGAATTTTTGAAGCGAATGCTAGAATTCAGTCTAGACATCCCAAAACTGAAAGAGGTAGTGACATTAAACATGAGATATCTTTGAAATGGAAGAAATATACTTACCCCATGCACAAAAAAACGTGGCATCAGGCATTTTCCGTAGAAATTATCTTCTAAATTGTAAACCTGAAGAAGTATGTGGCTTAACTTATTATTTTGAAATGATAAATAAAACTGGAAATGTTATATTGTTATATGAAATTAGTACACATATTAAACTTAGCAAACATGCAACATAAATGCATCTATTTCATTCACAGACAATAGATTGTATAAGTTTTTTTTTTTTTCAAATCATTTAAATTTAGCTATAATAGGGTTTCACTTTTTATAGGCCATATTACACAAAGTAAAATACAAATAATATGAAAAGTAAAGAAAAAGCCTTTTCTATCTGCTTACTTTCTTATCTTACTTTCATTCCTTAAAAAGGTTTGTATATATGTATCTACATGTGTAGTCACGTACTTATTTTTAAAATGTTCTGTACAAAACAGTTTTTCCTTTGTCTCGCTTGTCATATTTTGCCCCATGCTTTCTGTGTGGAAAATGTTAAAATTCTTCAACCTTAAAGCTGCAGTGTCCCATTAGTCCATTGTGTAGCTTAAAAACCAGATGCTGTTAGCTTACCAGTTTGTTTGCAATCAGTGGTTTTAGCCACAGGAACAAGCTTCCCTCCTATTTGAAGCTTTCTGGCCCACTCTCACTTTATGAATAAAAACCCATCCTGTTACTACCCACAGCACACAGCAGCAAGGGGTATGGATGTCACATTTAAGCTATGTTGTTCAAATAGACTCATAACCATATACATAAACATGTTATATATATATATATATATATATATATATATATATATATATATATATATATATATATATATATATATATACTGTATAGGGGCACTTTAATTACTATGTAGGTTTTAAAGTTCAAATACAGAACATTTTTATCAAAGCTTTTATTTTTGTCTCCTTATATAAAGAAAATAAAAAGCTCTCTAGTTGCTAAAAGGTTTAAAATGTATTATTAATTTGCATCAGACTTTGGCAGTTCCTTTCATGCGCTTTGATAGGTATATTTTATCTAACATATATTTAGAGCAGGTTCGAACAATCGCAATACAACAAGATATTCAAATCATCCTTGGCCTACATTGTAACTTGGACTTTTATCTTCTCCACAAATCTGTTAAATACAGAGCAAACTATCCAAAATGTAACAAAAGTTCGGTCTTAATGTCAGCATGATTTCCAGGCCTTGCTCATATCTTGATGTTACCCCTTTTTCACAGCCAACCAATGATAGCCCTTAGACCAGCTGACAGTTATATCAGTGTCTGGCATTTCTGCAAAATAGTCATGAAGCTGTACCATGTTGATGTTCATTTTTGTTAAGCAGCAAAGGGGTTTCATTCTGCTGTGAAGGAAGAGTTGCCTTTATGAAAAGAAGCTTTCTCAGTATCTTCCATTTCTGCTCGGGTGGAGTACTCCCTGCTGCTTGTTGTTTTTGAGTCCTCTTGGTTTCATATTCATATAGTCATTTTGGATGAGCTTGTTTTGTCTTATTTTGTACTGAAAAGAAAAAGCATAAAATAACTGTAATTGTCATGTCAAATACATTTAAAGAGTAGGTAGCTTATAAATCCAGTTTGTACCTTTATTTCATGTTTAAAGTCAAGTGGTTCTTATTAAAATCACTCAATCATTTTTTCTATATAAAGAGAAAGTAGCAGGGTTCCGAAAAATATAGGGTTATACGTCCCCACGTGTGGCTACAACTGTTTAAATAGCGTACTTGTGATTTTTCTTTTCATTGTTAACATCCTAACTAGCTTTTTAAACATATCTTAAAAGTCTGTTTCAAAGCTCTCTTCCACATGTCCGCTCTAGTGCACTGGGATTTGGCTCATTACTTCTGTGTTGCGTGTTTGACAATGTGGGCAATAATCCTTACAATCACTAGAGCGGACATTTCGAAAAAAGCTTTGGAACAGACTTTAAAGTTATAAGTGTTAAACCTTGTCAGGATGTTAACAATGAAAATAAAAATGACAGGTACGTTATTTAAACAGTTGTAGCAGCACGTGGGGGAAATGGAACGCTGTATTTTTTGGATCCCCGCTACTTACTCTCTAAGGTGCTTTTATCCAAGTTCAGGATAAAAATGAGGAACCCTTTGGAACCCTATACAAATGTTAAAAAACTGTGTCTAAATCATTTGTATATCTCAATGCATATTCATAGGGGGAGCCTCCAGCAGGCTGGTAAAAAGAAGACCATTCAGATTTTGATTAATTAATGAACCAGTAAAGCCTTATTTGTACATGTTCTGAAGCTAACCTGTCTTTAGATCCTGGAGATTTCACAATAAACTCACACCTTACACTGCTGCCACACACAATGAATCTGGTTTAAAGGAGGCTCACTCATAACCAGAATGACCTATGTAGTCTGTGACACAAGTGTTTCTTCTTCAGCCTGCAGTGCTGGATCGCATGTTAATTCTAACACATAACAGGTGAAATACACAGTTTCCTGTTATTCTCCCCTGCTGCCATCTCAAGAGGCGAGGCCTCTCATTTGAACCACAAAGATGTTTACATGTTTCATTATTAATATGAACTCCTAGCCTATTGATATGTCATGGTCTCAGTACCTCAGACCCAGGCATGCTCCTGTATGCTTTAAACCAGGTTTGTGACAGCATAGATACCAGTGGTGTATAGGTTGAAGCAACCAAATGTCTGGCTAATGCCTTAACAGTTTCTCTAGCCAAAAGCATTTTCACTTTGCCTTTCGAATGAACTGGAATATACAGCATTCACATTTTCATCTGTTTAGTAATTGATCAATACAGGTGTTTTAATTTAATAGGAGATAATTATTTTTTTTTTCCCATAGTGTTTTAGATGCTATACTACTTCACCTGGAAGTTATACATTTATAACTGTGTAAAAAAGTGCTTTCTACCTTCTGCTCAAAGCTTACTTAGATTTATCCCACCCTACTCTCTCCATTGATGTAAAATGCACTAATCAAATTCAGGTCTGACTTATCCTGGCGTGATGTGGATTGATCAAATTGACTCCTAAGCAGCTTGAAGGAAAAGCACGATAATAACCTGTGGCAGAGATTTTGCAATACATGCACAAGTAATTTAAGAATAAAACAAATACTCACACAAGCGATGTAAAGTAACAAGGAGGCGATCATACCATATAGAGTGATTACTGTAATTACTGCAATCAGAACCCAAAACAGGGAGTCCTTTGAAGTGCCAGTAGATGAAGATGGGGTCTCTGTAATAAATCAAACAATTGCTGTTTTTAAAGGGCCCATACCTGTTAGGTTGCTATATTGTTTGTTTTCTTTAAACATTACCATTGTTCACCATATGATAATTCTTATTAACATATACAAGCTATTCAAAATATATGTTTATATTATTAAATTCCATAACTTGAAATCTATCCTCTTTAATCATATGAATGTAGGTGTTCCAAAGCATATCTGTCTTTTCTATTTCAATGGCTAGCACCTGAAGTCATGAATGCAACCCAGGTAAGTGGAGTTTAACTCATTTCAGGAGATAATTTGCATCACTTTTTTTTTTTTTTTTTTTTTTTTATGTCCTCTCTGAAGCTTTATAAAAATAAATATGTTTTCATTTTTGAGGAGGTTAATCAGGCCAGTGTTTGACTCTTCTGTAATCTAAACAGCTATCCTCCTTCATGCTAGGGGGTTATGGATGCCAAATGTAAGGTCTGTTTTAGCAACACAAAAATGCAAGCACATTTTTAAAAAACAAGGATATGTACTTTTTAGCTTGTTTACATTTTTGTTATTTTTTTAGACTCATAACATTTTACAAAAAAAAAAATGTAATAGGTATTACATGAGCTTGTGAGGCAACGAACTTCTTCAGTATTTAAAAATATATATTTTTTTAATGTCAGGCCTACAATATTTAATTACCACACATTCCGTGTGGTAATTAAATATTGTGCTTTTTATACTTTTTTGTTGATAAGTCTGTGTTAAGATGCTTTACTTTCAGTTGTGTGCTCTTCTTTAATTGTAGTTACCTGCCATAGACTTGTAATGTAGGTTAGATCAGCCAGTGTCAGTACAGTACTGTATTAGTAAGTTCCAGCACCATCTAGTGCACAGAAGTGTATTGGTAATAAAATAAAGAAACTTGGTCCTAATTAGCAGATCACTGGCTATAACTTAAAATACACTTTACTGTTCTAGCCTATTACATATATCCATATCAACTGGTATTGTTTATTGATACATCCTCAGCCCCAAACCCATGAAATCTAAAAAAGAATATTATTTAAGTGATAGAGCCTGTTGATGTGGGTTCTACCATGTGGTAGATAGCCGCGACTGGAGTTATGCGTCCCAAGCCGGAAGCGAGGGCGCTAACGAAAGTCAAGGTTATCTACCACAAAGCAGAGCCTGCATCGAGAGGGCTCTATCACTAGAAAACGATTTATTTATTTATTTTCTCTTTAAAAAAAACAAAACTTTAAAACCTATATTTACCTTGAACTTCTGATATTTCGCCAGGTAGCATTCCGCTGAGGAAAATAGTCCCTAACATAATTAGAATAGAAAAACGACATACACGTAGAGAAAACGTTATTATTATTATTGCTAACATATTTATTTATTGGGGTCTTACTCTTTATTATAATTTATCTGGACATGTACAATTGTTGAATAGTCCGTGTAGTATTGAGTCTGACTCGAAACTTGTTGTTGGAGGCGAAGCGTCAAGCAGGCAGGGAGTGGATTGGCTGGTGCGGAAAGAACTGAAACAGGGTTGGGAGTTTGACTGGCTGGATTTGAGGGAGGGTGTTGTTGATTTGCTGTGCAGTAGCTACAAATTGAGCCTTCATTACGGTGTCCTGTCACAGACATGATTTCCCTTGTCTCTAGACCAGCATCACAAAGTATTGTAGCGATCTCGGTTTCCGCAGGCAGGAACCGAACACAGGGCGAGGTAATCCACACACAGGCGGAGGGCGGGCGTGAATCTGGGACCTCTCACACTAAAGCATAGTGCCGATACAGCTGTACAAAAGAGTCGGCTCTTTTGCAAGGAGTGTACATCGGGCTTATGTCTTTGGAGACCGCCTGCCTCCTGGGGAATGTCCCCTTGAGTGGTGTTGACCATCTTGCCTCCACGGACGGGTGTCTACGCCTCTGTACCGGTGGGGAGGGTGAAGAATATCCAGGAGTATGGGGGAGCTTCCTGGTCACCGTGGCGGGTGGGGTTCCTGAGGACCTTTGGAAAGGGCCTTGGACCACTGATCTCATTCTCCCCTGCCCCGAGGAGAGAGACTCTGCTGGGGAGAGGGCTTTGTTCGTCTTGAGAACTTATGGCAGGGACAGTAGTCCAACTCACCCACCAGTTCCCTGGCCTTGTGATCTGGCCCTAGGCACCTGGTGCAGGAGGAATGTTCGTCCTGCCTGGTGAGTTTTGCCGCACACTGGTCACACCGGTGAAAGCCAGTGGAGGACCCTGTGGAGCACACTGACATGGAGCGAGGATCGGTGCTGCCTATCGGCATCAGTGGCGGTCTTGTGTGCACCGAACCGTGTCGGTGCCGATCAGAGCGTGGATAAAGCCGCTGAGGTCGGTGCTGAAGGAGACCACTGTTGGTGCCGAGTAGTCGGTGCAGATCAGTCGGTGCCGAGGGAGACCGCGCTCGGTGCCGAGCGGTCGGTGCCGAGTCTATCAGTGAAGAGGTCGATGCCGAGTCTATCAGCGTTGAGGTCAGTGCCGCGCAGAGCGCAGTTGGTGCCGAGCGGTCGGTGTTCTGACCGGTGCCGAGTTTAAAGATGTTTCCCACAGGTGCTGATCAATCGGTGTCGAGGTGTTGTCCAAGCCGGTGCCAAGTTAATTCGAGGAAAGCGCGACCGATGTCATACTGATGTAGCTGAGTCAATCAGCATCTGCGTCAATGGTAAGCGCAGCCGCACTAGGAGACTCGGGAGGGACAAGTAGGCTGGAGCTGCAAGGTAGCTGACATCAAGTAAATCGGCATAGGGGACGAGCCCGCGGAGTCACCCTACAGCACCACAATAGCTCACACAACGGTAATTTGGACTACACAAGATAGTAAAAAGAGAATTACGGCTGCTTCCCAATCTCAAAAGAAGGGTCGAAACCAGCTCTAATCAGTAATACTAACGCGAGACTCGGGCAAGAGCAATCTCAAAAAACACTTGAGAGTGTAGCTTACCATGTGAAATTTGTAGATTCGAAGAACCAACAAATCAGCCAATTTCCAGAACAAAGACGCACGAGATAATCTGTGACCAGACTCAGTGGACTGAGAGAGAAAATGTCGATATGCTAATGTCAGGACTACCCTCTTCAACAGGAGGTTGGAGGGTCTTCCTCCTCACAGCAGGGCCCTGATAGGGGAGCTTTCTTATATATGCTCAGTGATTGATGGTCAGAGAGGGCTCTTCCCATTATGTAATGGTTGTCATTCCACTTGAAAGGTAACCATTGAAACACTTTTAAATCATCCAAGTCCTTAATTTCGCATTTTATAAAAGCAGAATAAAGAACAAGAAAACAAGGGTGCAACATTTTAATAACTGACTAGTTTATTAGTGTAATATTTGTCCAGCGTATTTTTTTTGTTGTTGTTGATTTTGTTTTTATAACATTATAAAATATCTATTTCATAAAAAGTTGCAGCCTCGTTGTTCGTTTTCTCCACAGACTGAAAGCTATTAATTAAACTAAAACTTTAGTCAAGACCCTACCCACCCTATTTATAAACTGCAGGGCTACTTAAATGTATTAATGTTTTTTTTTTTTTTTGTGAACAAAAAATAAAACCCACCGCTGCACTTCGTAGGAACAATTGCCATGATTAGATCTACAACTTTCAAATCAAGGAGAGCTGAGCTACAATAGGTTTGAAACAACATAAACTATGTGGACGGGGATTGGTCAGATTTCAGAGGGATTGGTCAGATTTCATAGGGGGTTGGTCAGATTAAACATACTCCCTGCTTGGGTAGTTGATCAGTCAATCATCCTGGAGGCGGGCTCACCAAGTCTGCCACTTACCGCAGAGATTTTACAATCGTTAGGAAGTCAGAAAAAAGTATTTTACAGTCAGTCAGGTATTAGCGCCTCCTTAATAACCTCATCGGGCGCGCCACACAGTTTGAAAACCATATATATTTATATATATATATATATATATATATATATATATATATATGTGTGTGTGTGTGTGTGTGTGTGTGTGTGTGTGTGTGTGTGTGTGTGTGTGTGTGTGTGTGTGTGTATATATATATATATATATATATATATATATATATAACAGGTCAGGGTATTATAATTATCGTTTTACTTAAGAATAACTTACCTGTACTGTTATTTTTCTTTTGAATTATTATCAAGGTTCCATTTCCCACTGGACTGCGAAAAGGAGGTGGATACATTATATTGAGCCGACAGTAGTATGTGCCAGTGTCCTTTTCTTGTAGGCTTGAGAGTTTGAAGACTACTCTGTCCCCTTTGGCCATTCCCTTACAGTTTTTGAAATGAACAGTTGAATTAACAGCAGTGCCATTATCTATTTGCCTCACAGATACAGGTGCACAGATCTCATCTGGTCCTTTGAACACGTCCAGCGTAACTCGCTTATGTTTTTCCTCCAAAGCATATATACATTCCAGAGCCGCCTCACCATCTTCTGTTGCTATAATGAACTTGGGCTGGATCATTTCTGTGAATTAAAATAGAAATGCATTCTATATTTGATGGAACAACAAACAGCCATTCAGACATTCATTCCCTCGTAATGTGTATATAGCTTTAATAGCAATTTACTAAATAATTATTATTATTATTATTATTATTATTATTATTATTATTATTATTATTATTATTATTATAGTAGTAGTAGTAGTAGTAGTAGAAGAAGTAGTAGTAGTAGTAGTTGTAGTAGAAGAATTACATTTTCTACAAGAAAGCTCTGTAAAACAGCAATAGCGAAGTTACTAACAGTATCAAATGTGATAGTGTTAAATGTATAGGAAATTGATCATCATGAGAAAAATGCAGAAAAGAGGCTATGCAGATAGCTTTTACAGTGCAATGAAATGTCAAAGCATACGGTACTTTGCACCTTGACACCTTGGCTAATAGCAGTAATACAGTAACTATCCACCCACAGACTGATACAGATGGCTACTATACTAACCGATATGATATATATATATATATCTCCTCTTCTCTCTCATAGAGAGAGAGCACTTGATGAGGTTTCTATCGATGACTTCTCTCTCTCTGAGAGAGAGAGAGAGAGAGAGAGAGAAATAGTTAGATAAACTGATGTTGTTGTCCAAGTTTGATAGATTGAAAGTTGCACAATGACTTACAAATGAATGTTTTAAGATACTATAATTAGAATTGAATGACTTACAGGACGACTTTGCTGTTCTTGGCTTCTTTGAAAAACTAAAACTATATATGGAAGTGCAATTGTTTTTTGTTATTGTATTTTCGATGATGGTTTATAACCGAATATAGTTTCATTTTGACTCAGAGCAAGGATATTTACTGCTTGTACCTCATTTACTCATGGCATGCAAACACTTTAAAATGAGTTTTCCAGTATAATTCCAACCCACTAAACCGGTCACCTCTTCTCACAAAATTGTACTGATTTCATCATGTTATATATTCAGTTATACTAAAAAAACCAGGGGGGGGGGTTGATAAATCTATACCATTCTGGGGCAAGTCACAGCTGGGTTTTTAAGAACATTTTACAGCACCATGGAATCCCCCTGCATTGCATCCCTTATTTTTAGGGGTAATCCTGGGAGGCACAAGTGGTGACACACTCCAGCTCGATTCCCCAGTTCTGTAAAATGATCTAAAAAAAATCATTCTGTGGGTTATCACATTTATTATTACTTATGTTTGATACTAAAAAATCTTGAGTGGGCTACTCTGATACAGCCTGCATCTGAGTTTCTGTAAAGTATGGTCATGTATACATTACTATTGGTGGCCCCACTAGCATCCTCATTAGTACCACAATACTGCTGTGTAATACACAGCCAATGTATTTCCACATTCATTCTCTACAAAAATACACAGCATAGGGAAAATAGCTCCACAATAGGCATCAGTATTAGAACCTCCATGGTTTAGATCTTTAAACTAGTCTGTTTGTCTGCAAAATCTAGTACAGTTATGAAATAAAATAATACAAATTCCTTTTTCCATTGCCTTGTTAAACTTAACTTCTTTGTGTGTTAACAAAGGAAAAGGTTTCTAATAAATAAACTATTTGTGCCTTGCAATCTAAAGCAGGACAGATACATTTAACAAAAGGAATTACTATTCTGAACATTGAATAAAGTGATTAAAAACATTGGTGTGTAAAACAAAAAGATGTACGTCTTGGATACAAAATATAGGTACATTAACTGCACTGTAACCACACTTTAATTACATTTTTTGTTACATTTGGGAAAATATTATCTGGAGTTCCGTACTATCACAGAATCGTGTGCTAGGTGCATGTAGTAGATACTAATAAATGGTAACGACAATGTAACATGTACCTGTCTTTAAGAGTACACTACATTTATTTTATGTTACCAGCATAATTTAGGTTATTTTACAAGACAAATTTACAGGTTAAAACACACACTTATCTTTATACATTTAAATTAAAAAAAATATTTTTATAAGTCCATTTTAGCATTTTGGTTTAAAAAAAAAAACAGATTGCAAAACTTTTCTTTCAATGTGCAGCAGGATATACAGCATGTGTCACAGCTCAATGTGGCTGTCAGACACATGTTACACATTAACAATATAACCTGGTGTGTAAGCTATTAAAAAGAATTTGAAAAAGAAAATGGATTTACCTTCTGAACAGACCATTCTTAGAAAGATATAATAGAAGATCACTGTAAGCATCATGACTGCAAACAAAGGAAGTTTCTGCTTTGGTGTTTCTGATTGAAATGCAACTAAAGAAAGCACACTGCTGATATACACAGGCAGCACGTGACTGGAAAGTAGGATTCATCAGTAAAGCTGTTCCAGCACTCAAGACAGATATGCCTTGTGCAAACGATGGTGCGCACTGTAGTTATTATAAAGCACAGATAAGAAAGCAACCATTAGCAGTTAAGATTTGTTAAAATTGTATAGATTTTATCCCACGCACAGCAGTGATACTGGAACGATTTTTAAGGTGGGGGTGCTGAAAGCCATTGAACAAAACTGTAAACCCTGTATATGATGGAAGCCATACAAAGTCAAGGGGGTGCTGCCGCACCCGCAGCACCCCTAGTTCCAGCGCCCTTGACACACAGGACACTGCAACCACACTGGAGAAATGATCAGTGCTCAGCCCTAGTGGTCATTTTTATACTGGCCTTATTAAACACCTTGCTCAGGCTTGCTGAGAGACAATCTCAAAGGTGCTGGTGACTATTGCACATACCAAATATCCATTGCAGATATTTAATGAATATCTAAAAAGTATATTGCATTCCTTTAACATTTTTGTAACCTTTCTGTACAATAAATTACAAAAAAAAAAGAGTTAATCCTTTTAATATACGCTCCAATGTATGAAGTCAAGCTTTTAAACATGGCTTTTTCACTTTGTTACACTTGCTAACAGAAAAGGGCAAGGGCATGCTTAAATCCATTGTTTTCACTTAACAGTGCATGCAAGTCTTGAGCAGGAAGTGATTCATTAGAAACAGTACCGCAGTCTTGTGGTTTTATGATAACAGGTTGTCCTCGTTCTTACAAAGCCGTATTTGCAGGTGCTGAGCAAAGATGCATCACAGGGCAGCCCCTTGCTGCTATCTTATAATGAAACCTGAAGGAGCCCCCCTGTAATATCACTTTAGTAGATTTCCCTTGAGCTTTCTGGGATGACACAGTGTCTAAAGGTAAATCAATGAAGCAAGTTCTCTTTGTTTTGTATTAACTTTTTAGAATGTGTAATGCATTTAGTACAACTGAGGGTGCATGTCAACAGCAGTAAAACCTGATGTATCCAACTGGTTGGTCATGTGGCAGTGGAGGCCAGGTGGAGACAAGTGACAATAGCATGTGAACATGTAAGCATTACCCATGTGTGTAGTCAGCCTGCAAAGAACTAATATATATATATATATATATATATATATATATATATATATATATATATATATATATATATATATGTATCTTGCACTGGTGTTGCAAACGTCCAAAACCTAACCCATACACTGTATGTGACATCCACATGGGTTTACCTTCCGTGACACGAGGAGGTTGGTGTTGCTCTTTCTTGACCAATTGTTGAACAAGTACTGTGCATGCACGTCGCCAAGATATGTGTGTGTGTGTGTGTGTGTGTGTGTGTGTGTGTGTGTGTGTGTGTGTGTGTGTGTCTATATATATATATATATATATATATATATATAAAAATCCATTGCATATCTGACTGCGGCAGGACCAGAGTAAGGGCGGATATGTATAAAGGCAGGTGAATGAATCCTTTTTTAAATACCATTATACACAGCTGTAACAATATGTAAAAAGGCAGGTGAATGAATCCTTTTTTAAATACCATTATACACAGCTGTAACAATATGTAAAAAGGCAGGTGAATGAATCCTTTTTTAAATACCATTATACACAGCTGTAACAATATGTAAAAAGGCAGGTGAATGAATCCTTTTTTAAATACCATTATACACAGCTGTAACAATATGTAAAAAGGCAGGTGAATGAGTCCTTTTTTAAATACCATTATACACAGCTGTAACAATTACTTTATTCACACAAAAAGACAGAGTAGCCGTCTGCCTTGTGGGTGCGTGCTTTCACTGCTGAGTGACAGGCAGGAGATCGAGACGGAGGTTGAAGCTGATACGCCTGCATGCAAGCGGGATTTATTTACATTTCAACACACTGAGCACCTCATGTGACACTGTCAGCAATGGCAGTGCACGGAGCACATACAACACAGTGAACGAAAACTTTGGTAGGATCTACAATCCCTGAAGTAATCTTCTCTGCTCAGTTTTAAACTGACGTTGCTGAAGAGATTGATTATGGCGGATAAACAGCTAGGGTGGATATGTGATGGGCGGATATGTGACGGGCAGATAAGCGACGGATTACTGTATATACTATATATATATTTTGTATTAACTTTTTAGTTAATACAAATTCTGTATATACTACACAGTAATAACACGAGTGGTTACATAGTAATTACATTATGTAATTCATTTTGTAATTATTAAAGCCTCTTTTTCCATTGTAACTACATAACTATATTTATAATAATGATGTTACGTACAGTGTGATTAGGAACACTTAATGTTGAAATTAACAACAGTTAGCTGATTCCATGGATAACAAGGGGCCCAAACTGAGTTATGTGTCCACAAGACACAGCCACAAGACCTGAGTGAAGTAAATCTGAAATACTGTCTTTTGTATCAAAATATGTGTATGTGTGATATAATCAGACACTGTTTTTGTACAAGCAGCATCCATATGTCACTGAAGGGGTCAGAATTTGTAACGGCAGTGTATATCACAAACTCTGAGGATAACAGGGCAAGCAAGGTTGTGACCAGCCAGTCTTGAGATACATTATAATTACTTTTAGTCTTCAAACAAATTTGAAACTTGCTACAGTGCTACATTATATACGGTACCCATGTCAGTTATTTAATCAGAAAACAATACCAAAACCAAAAAAAATAACGTCAAAGGGGAAAAAGGAGGATGCAAATGGTTAAACAAAACAAAGGCTTCAGTTACATTGTAAATGTCGCTAGTATCGAAGGTGAAAACTTGATTTTTTCCATCAGCCCATGACACAGGAGGCACTGTAATTCTCCTTAATCTTTTGACGCCCCTCACCAAAGATAAAGATATTTTATCTCCAGAAATAATATTAAACCATTACTTTATGGTAACTGAATACTTTACGCAAGTTGAACACTGTTTGATCTTCCTACATGCCGAGAGATGTTAAACAGATACACCACACAGGACTGCTTGCTTACAGATAAACTAGAGCTCAGCGTTCATTCAAAACCAGGCAATGAAAACTCAGATTTGGTGTATTCTTCAAAGACATCTTTTTACACAATTTCCATGTCAGTAAAGCAAGTTAAAGGGCTCGGACATTCTGCATTTGAATTCTGCAAATTCATATCCCCACAGGGGAATTAAAAAAAAAAATCTGCAAACGGAGTTGAGTTCACGGAACATAATTGTGCTCGTATGTGGGTGGACTTCCTCTTTGATGGGAACAACTATCAGGCTGCTTGTCTAAACATCTTTCCAAAGCCTGCGTTTATATTTCAATGGTTCTGCCTCCGGTGTAGATGTGAATATTCACATTAGAGTAACTGCATTCATTTTTATTTAGTTCAAATGCAAGTGTTTACAATGCAGCATAAACAGGGAAAGTGTGGAGTCATCCCAGGCACCCAAATGTGTAACAGCTGGCCTGCCTCCAATATTGTGTGAGTTTGCAAATAAGTCAATAAAATAAATAAAACCAAACAGAAAAATATGTGTTTGCACAGTTCTGTTAATATACATTATTTGTTTGCAGATTTGTCATTACTCTAAAAGATTAGCAGTTTGGTGTTTAGAACTGGACACATGAAACACATAGACAACAGGAAGAGCAATCATTATTATCGCAAACTAAATGGCAACAGGTTTAATTGAGATCTCTATAGCAAGACCCCCTGAATGTATTTAAGTACATTTTGTAAAATAAAGATATTGGTAAAGCATCTGACAAGAAAGATTGAAGTGTAATAATGATTGCTTATCCCTGCTTTCCCTGCACTCAAGCAGAATGCTCCATGTGCTGTTTTCTATGCCTGTATGTCATTAAAGGTGTGCTCTTTCACTATAGTGAGTCGATAAGGCATTTTCCCCCACTTTAAAATAGCACCTTAATTTAGCAATATTTAAAGAAACCCCCATCTTTTTTATTGAAATATCTGAAGGACTGTTACTGGCAAGGTCTGATAGATGAGTAAGACTCTCCGAGTCAGACCTTGCAGCCAGCTAACATTCACAGGAGACAGTTAGTCACTTCACACGTTTATGCTACAAATCTGTTAAAAACTACATACAAACAGGTGTCTTTTGGTTTAAAGGACCAGAGCTGTGAAAATCTTTACACCAATGTTTTTTTAATAAAAATTGTTCTAAAAAGTGAAACTTTTGTTACTGGTTTTATTTTTGTTTCACAAAAATGGTGAGAATTGGAAAAAAAGACCTTAGTAACTCTTGCCCTGTCGCATGTACTGTTGTTTTAGAACAGCTACTGCAATATCTACAGTATGTGAAACGTTACAGTAGATTTAAAGGCATATTCGTTCCAGAGGGCTACATCTATTTATTTCTTGGTTCAGATATAAGAGTCTCTGGGGCCAAACCAATGGCTCTACACAGTGGTGAATCTAAATACTGCCACAGAGTTCATTAACATTGTAGTACTGTACCAACGTTATGACAATCAAACTGCTAACAATGCATGTCTTTCTCTTAGTGTATTGCTGTACTGTTAAGGGATTTAAAGGACAGTAGTTTTTAGATTCATCTACGTTTATATCAATTCAATACATTCCAGTATCTGATGCGAGACAGAGGCAGGCTCCACACAGTTTTATTATTCTGTATATAAAGGCTTTCACACTTCCTGTTGTTTAAACAGCTTGTATCATTTTTGTTTGTTTCCATTCTCTGATTTGATACCTGATGTAAAATTAATAATAAACAACCTGTTTTGCAAAACAGTTTGTGTTTCTGCATTTGATGTGGGACAGTAGCTGGAAGCTAGTCAATATTTAGTAAAATCTAAGACTGTGCAGAGAGAAAAAATACCTGACACAGAGACGATCGGGTCCGACTTCAAAATCAATGATATTTTTATTCCTGGCAACAGCGAATTCCAACAAAACAATTCAGAGTGCTCTGTAGAGGTTCCAACAACCATCTGAAGATCTACATCAGCAAAAAGCAATTTTACCATTTAGTTTGCCATCACAAAACAAGCCGTATACTAATGAAAGCAGGCATTGCCCTGAGTTATTTAATTATTCCACACTATTTCTAGGGCATTCTACACTATGTTACAAAATACTGTTATTGTGCCTGGCCTTGCCTTCATCCCAGAACCCCCTTATCTGTTGAATACAATTTTCTGTTCCCGTAGCATTGTGACAGAAATATAATGAACCTTGGTTGTACACCTCCCTACTGACCTGTGAGGTGGCTAAGCAGCGAAAGTAGAGTCCTTTGGATGGGCTGGCCTGACAGTTCTTTCCCAAGGTCGGGAAGTCGGTCAGTCTGGAAGAAGGTGATACTCTGTTGCAAGAAAGTACTGACCTGGAAGGGAAACGACGTAGCAGCTTGTTAAGACAGCTGCACTTGTTTACCAAGGGGTCATGCATGACGGCATAAAATGGGTCAGGGAATCGCAATCTACTCCTTCGCTTAGTTTTTGCAATTGAAACTAGAAGGACCGTGAGAGACCCAGTGAGATCTGTTTAAAGAATATTCGTGAGTGTTTTGTTTGTTTGTGTCTGTTAGTAATTGTCTGTGTTTGGAAACCACCAGACAGCTAACACGTATCCAGAGCTGTCGCCTTGGGCCAGCACAAAGCCGGAATCAACACTTCACCACAGTCACTATAAATAATTGTCATCAACTCCCACGATCACTACTGCACACACTCAGACTGGTAACCGTGGCTAGTATTATTGTGGGGCGGATAACGTGTGTTTATTATTTGGGCTGCAACCCCTGTCTTTTTGTTCTCCGTGCTTTACACATTGCTGTGTATAGCCGGAGCCTGTTGCTTGGTCACCAGACTAGGAATTACAAAAATAAACCATCCGTTTTCCAAACCACATTACAATTGTCTGTCTGTGATTATTCCTGCACTGCAATACCTCTGCACTGGTTCACAATCAGCAGCCACTTTGCCACAAACATGTGTTAATCATGTGATAGCAGCATTTTTATAACTATTTTTACAGTTACCACAAGACTGAACAGTTGAGGTTATTGCAAAACAACTGTTTCAAAGCACAAGATGCTTTTAACAAAACAATATTATTAACCCCTTCAACTTGAAAGTGTTAAAAAGATACATACTCCAAGAGTATTCCAAGAAAAGTGATCAGTATATGCATAGAAGCATTGTAGATGTGTTCAGTTTGTGGGTAGAGCATTCCTGGTGCTTGGTATTTTTCCGTGGACAAATCACTAACCTGCCATTTTGGATTTTCCAAATAAGTTCAAAGCAATAATTAATGAAAAATTATAATATTGGAGCAACAGAACCCTAAACCACTTATATTATATTTGAAGCAACTAAATTTTCAAGATCTTTCTGCATAGGCCAAGATGCAATTATAGGTAATCTAATTGTATTTTACTGTGATTACTACACTGCCTTTCATTCAAAAAGCAACACTATAAGGGAGCTTTAAAAGCTATTCCTATTAAAGGAAATACAAGATGTATCCTAAAACACCTCACACCTTAACCTTTCTTCTTCATTTCTTACTTCCAGATTATGTTTTCCTTGTCAAAGATTAAAAAAACCTGCTGGTGTCACAGCTGGCACCCTCACCTGGCTTGTCAAAATAGTTGCGCTAAAAATAAAAGCGTGTGGTAGAAAATGTATATTTTGGTGCTGCGGTTTGTGGCACCAGTTGAATGCATTCCGTTACCCTTGCATCCGCTCCTGAACCTCAGTGAGATTACCAGCAGTACCCCAATGCATCTCATTTAGCCTTTGGATTTAGGGTTCACAATTATACAGTCATTAATCTGTGTTCTGTTTTTCGACACTGTTTCCAATCAGGAAAAGGTGAGTGGGAGGGCCTGAAATGTCACAAGAGTTGAAAAACAACACAACAAAGACAAGATAATGTAGATATCATTCAGTGCACAGTACCTTGTAGTGGGAGGGAAACGATAGCGAGCACAGACTTTACCAGAACTTACTTCACTCTGCATCTACTTGGGCAGCATGTGATTGTACTGACACTATAAAAAGTCACTGCCGTAAGCCTCTGCCATTTGTTACATTTTACAGAGCTGTGAAAGTCAGTGATATAATCCTCTGGCATGGTTGTAAATACAAAAAGAGCTCTATCAGTAACATGAAAAAGTATTAATTTAATATTAAATAAGCAGTTCTCTAGATATATTTAAAAATGTAAGTGTAACTGTGGCAGAGCACAGCTCTGCTCTTTAGAAATTGGCAGGGATGGGGTTAAATTCCCCTACCTGCCTGGGTTCATTGTGTTCAGGTGGCTGGGGTTGATTAGATGATTAGTTTAATTAACGATCAATCAGCACCCAGCCACCTGACATAAAAGGGGGCCTCTGCTTCTCATTAAAGAGGAGGGAGTTGAGGAAGCAGGTTGGTGGTTTGCTGTGATATTTTTGAAAGTTTGAAAGTTTGAAAGTTTTGAATCCAGAGAAGGCATTGCCCAGCCTGGAAACCTTTATTTTGGTGAATTTTGCTTTTTGGTTCATTTGTGTTTAAAGATTTTTTGTTTTGCCCTTGTGCACCTGTATTTTTGTTTATTTATAATAAAATTAGTTTTTATTTTTAACTGCAGACTGTTTCTGGGCCTCTATCCACTCGCCAGCCTGCCACAGTAACATACATCCGCTGTGTCCACGTCGACAAGCTGCTGTTTCTATGATAAAACTATGCATTTTTTCATGCTTTACCATGAGAAACCATTGTTTACCCCACTTATCTGCTATTTACTTTGTCTTGCTCTTTACATGCTTTAGAAGTTAAATAATCATTTTGTAGAAAAACAGATTTTATCTGCATTTCCACCATTTTCTAGCAATTTCCATAAAAGCTGGTGTGCATTGATGATAGGGGTTTTCAAATACCACTTCCTGGAAGCTAGACATTCTATCTGAAAGTTTTATGGTGTGATAGTGCCATGCAATGCTGCTTCCTGATTGGTGGATGAAAGTTCTGTGAATGAGGTTTCCAATGTTCTTTAATAAAGGTAAAAATGTTATTCTTCTGTTCTTTAATGTATTATCTGCCCCAAGTGCTTAAAAACTGGGACCTACTAGTACCTTTTTCAATGTGTCGTGATTTTCTTGCCTCCATTGCTATAGTCTAAGGTCACATTTTCTAAAATGAAAGAAGTATGACATATGTAATTTTTTTTAAAAATACTGTGACATTGGAAGTAAATGGAAGTAAAAAAACTTTTTTAAAATGATAGTCATGTCCCCATGTGACAGAGAAGGGATGATTCTCGATGATAAATCTCCCTCCCGACCTGTGAGAGCACTGTGGATGGCCAGACAATTCATTCCCAGGGTTAGACAGAGGTTGGTCAGCTGGAAGGGGGACGGAGCTATGATACACTAAATCATCAACCGGGAAAGGGAAACGACGTGACAGCCGCAGATTGGAGGAGCAGTTGCACTAGTTAACCAAGGGGTCATGATTGACAGTACAAAAGAGGGGGTAGCAAAGTGATCTATTCCTTGCTATGGTTAACACTAAACCAAAAGGAGAACTGTATCAAAGTCCTGCATCGGGTCGGGTTCGGGTCAGAACGTTCACTTGTTTGACTGTTGCGGTTCGGGTGCGGTTCAGAAAATATAATTTTTGGGTCAGGGTCAGGTCTGAATTTAAATCGCCAGTAAATTATAGGGTACAGGATTTAACCTTTCCTCACATAATGAATGTACAAATTTGAAAATCCAAAGCAATTGCTGGAGGCAATAGGACAACTGAGCAATATAAAGCCACTTTTGTTTCCGTAAAATCAATGTAGTGCTATGTGTGGCATGACCCATGAGGTGCAAGGTGTATACCGTGTGGTAGATAATAGTTCGAGAGGTAAATCAGAAGTGTGGAAATCTTTTGGCATTATATTGAGTGAAAATGACGAACGGTGGCTAGATTTGTTGCTTGTAAGACCTGCAATCAAGTTTTTGTTTACGACAGTCACAAAACTGGAACATCATCTCTGCAGAAGCACAGGTGCAGCTCCCTTTCGTCTGGTGGCACGAAACAAATGGAGAGGTATTTTCAGGCTAAAAATGAGTTGAATGCACCCAAAAAGAAGACAAGGAGGCAATAACAAAATTGGCGGTAAAGTATGTTTGTAAAGATGTATGTTCTTTCGAAATCTGTTTCTGGAGATGGTTTTTGTGACTTAGCACAAGGTCTGATTGACATTGGTGCTCGCATGGGCCGTGTTGATTCAACAGAACTGTTGCCCGATCCAACTACTGTATAGCAAAACATCGGCAAATATGCAGAACAAATTCGCCATAGTATTGTTCCTGAACTGAAGGAAAACTTGGGTGAATCAGGTCGCGGAGGGATCACACTAGGTATGTGGACTGATGATTAGTGGATCTTGAAAGAAAGAGTGCTGTGTACTGCTGAATCGGACAATACATTACTAAAAACTGCAGAGAACATTAAACCAGCCATAGTACGTGCACTGAGAAAGTTTGATTTGGCCAGGCTTTTATCTAAACTTGTTTATGTAACAGATCATGGGGCTAATATCATATCAGCACTGTGAACTGTTACACGCCTGAACTGCAGTGCACACCTGCTCAATACAGTATTGCAAAATACTATCGGTCGACATGCAAATGAGGATGTTTTCTCCCAAGAAATAGCAAGCATTGTTGAAGCTGGAAAGACATTGGTGATGTGCTTTAAACAATTCAACCTACAGAATCAGCTACAGAAGACACTGAAGGCTTCTGCTGAAATGCGCTGGAACAGTCTTTATATTATGTTGGAATTAATATGAGAACATCCAAACAATACTGACTGAGAGGGGTGAAGATCACCGCCTCAACAATTTGGATTCAGAGAACATTGGAAGCCTAGTTTCATTCCTACAGCATTTCAAAGAAGCGAGAAATGCATTGGAAGCTTCAAAAAGCCCATCATTGCATCTCACTGTTGTCTGCCTCGAACAGTTTCAAAGTCACCTTCCAGCTTCATCAAACGACAAAATGACCTTTTCTTCATTGAAACGCAAATGCTTTTCCATTCTGCTGAACAAATTTAAAGTTCATATCTTGCACAAAGTCGCCATGCAAGGAGGACATCTTAAGTGTCCATAATGAAGTTCGATGCATGATGACTGAGATTCTAGACCAAAAGGAACAACCCTGTGCCTCAGCAGGTGCAACAAAATGCATACCTGCAAAGAAAAGGAAAATGACCAAGAAGATTAACGGTTTAGCCGATGTTGAGGACTCCAGTGATGACGCAGATGTTTTGCCAGCAGATGAAGTGCAATCAAATACAAGTGTCCCAAGACGAACAAAGACGAATATTTCAGTCTCTTGTGTTGGTGGAAGGACCACACTACTGTTTATCCAAGCTTGGCTGAAATGGCTCACTTTGTGTTGACAATCCCAACAACTATTGTTCCAAGTGAGAGAGGGTTTGTTGTACAAGAAAGAAGAACTCAACTGAAACCAGGAACACTAGATGATTAAAATTTTAGGTTTAAACTGTATTGCCATAATGTGGCAAAAAAATTGAAATATCATTTTTTCATATTGGTTTTATTTGTGATATAACTCTCAGTTTTTCTGCTCTTCTTTATTTCCCTGTCATTGTGGTCTGAAAAATTGAAGCTACAAATTGTCATTAGAAATAGGTTTCAATATGCTATTGATTGTAGTCAAAATATATACAAACAATCAAACTGGAACAAAATGACTTTTAGATTTAATAGAAATTAGTGCTTTGAGTTAACAAAGCAAGAATATCATTTAATTATTGGATTGCCAGTTTGGGTCGGGTTGCGAGTTTTAAAAAAGCAGGTCAGGTCGGGTTGCAGGATAGAAGATGGTGCTAAAGTGGGTTGCGACATTGGGTCACGCTGTGTACTTGTGGTTCCGGGTTGGGAGTGGGTCATAAAAATCAGACACGTGCAGGACTTTCACCTGTATTGTAATTGTGAGTGTAATCAATCATTTTATGGTTAACGCTAAACTGGAAGGAGACCTGTATTGTAATTGTGAGTGTTTTGTGTGTTTGTCCTGTCTAAAAACTGTTTGTTTTTTGTTATTAGACAGCTAACATGATCCGGAGCTATCACTAAAGGCCACGGGACTGTTATTATTTCGGGACCAACCCGTGGATTAAAACAGAGCAATACAGACCGCTGTTATTGTTATTATTTACTGCCGTTTGCCATCAGACTTTTGGATTGTACAAATAAACCACTATTGCACCTGGATTATCATTGTCTGTCTGTTTATTGTTCACCACCACATTCCTGCACCTGCACACTGTTAACCACTTTGTCAAACCCCATATATAAGAACATGTTTTACGTTTTAAACTAACAAATAGATTTACATAATTGACAAAAAAAACCCATAGCAGACATTGCAAACATTACCTTACTCTGTTACCACATCAAATTTATACATTTAAGTGAAAATAAATCTATTGGCTGATCTAGGGCCCACTGGCCAAAAAGTTTAAAATACAAAACTCCCTCAGCAGTGGGAACCACAAGTTACTTTTTAAGCTAGAGTGCCCATCAATAAAGGCCTACCATGTGGTAACTGACAGGGACTGGAGTTATGTGCCCTGAGACACAAAACTCCCTAACTATGACAGAGGTTGCTATATGACTGTAATTGTCTCCGCTGTGACACCTATCTTGTCTTGGCTGTTTATAGCTATCATGCTATCAAGAAATTCTAGGTCATCCCCTTAAAGCAGGGGTCAGCACCATATCGAGTGGTGATGGGCATTTAAAAATAAAAACTAACATATTGTCCACGGACAAACAAAATGAAAGTTATATACAATTACATGCATGTGTGTGTTAGATCATTCTTGTCATGGACATGTGTGTTCGTGTATGGACAAGTTGTTTATCCCTGTCATAAAGTGCCATAAATTCTAAGAAAAGTACATTTGTGAGAACATATTGTAAATATTGGCCATGCATAATCATATGAGTGAAATTACAACAATAATACAGACCATACAAAGAAGGAAGACTAAATGCTTTACTGGGGGCTGACTGCTGGTCGAATGCCAAAAGATTATTTCTATGGCAAAAGTTAAAAGCTCAAAAAGACGCATTCCGCTGTTCAGTGAAAACAATAGAAAATACCACAGAAACCACTTCCAGCGGAACTCAGCACGGCATCACAGCATTACAGCCTGCTCATACACAGCATTTTTATCTGACTTGCCTCTGTTTACTGCTGCATTTCTACAAAGGGAAGTGTACTGTAAGACTATATACTCATTTTGTTCTTTTTGGGTTTTACCTGAGCAGGTCTTGTTGTTGCAACTTAAGGTAAAAAAAAAAATAACCTTTTTGGTGCACCAAATAAGCATGTGTGTGTGTGTGTGTGTGTGTGTGTGTGTGTGTGTGTGTGTGTGTATTGGACCAAAAACCATATTCAATATGTACTCATATATTGATAGTTTAAAATATTTCATGAAAAATAATATTAGTGTTGCCCTTCCCTTTTATAGTGTTACTAATTGATCGACCACCCCTATAAGTTTGCACCATTTCAAACTATGAATGATCAGTAGATGTGGGGCATGTGTTCAAGCTGATCAACCCAGGCCATTAGCATTTACTGATTGTGTTTGAGGCTGTATGAAGGTACTAATCATCTCTGGGTATTCCATAGGGAACGTCATACTGACTCTTGTAGGGGAATATTTGCATAGAACCATTCATGCACCTGTTTGTTGCTACCCTGTACTACCATTATTCACTGAGTTATATGTTTTAAAACAATTCGAGTTTATAAAATGTATTGAACTGCAGGTACATGTCACTGAAAACCAAACTTTGGATGGTGTGACAACTGAACTGGCTCCAGCTTATCTGTTAATTACCCTGACTTGCTGTCTCCAGCTTATCGGTTGATCTTTATTGTGTTACCTCGTAAATACCTGTCCCCCCTGTTGTTGTTCCCCCAGCTGAGTTGGCTCCAGCTTATTGGTTGAAAGGGAAACTACCCTGTCTCTCTGTAAAGGTATAATTACTGTATGCTAACTCTGTACCTTAAAGTTGCGGACCTGAAAAGTTCCACGACATTTTGGCGTAGTCAGCAGGATCCTAAACTCCGCCTGATGGAAAGAGTCCTGGGACAAAGAGTCAACCGTCGACGGGGTTCCAACTTAAATACTGGAATCAGGACACCACGTTCTGGGAACGGGCAGGGTCCGCTCTGAGTCTGGCTGAGGGCTCCACCGAGGTGGATAAAGGATCCTGAGATCAACTGAGAGGTGAGTCAGATGATACTGAGTCTGGGACTCAGTAGGTTAACCTTGATCTGGGACCAAAAAGACGGAATACTCCATACTAGGTTTGGAACCTAGTTGTGGTCTGGGACCACAGGACGTCCGAGAAAAAGAAAAAAAATAGTAAAAAGGGAAAAAAAAAAGGAATTTTGAGAATTTGTTTATTAATGATTGTTTAGTTCATGCCTGAGCTGAGCAGGGAGATAACATTTTCTTTGAATGGAAAACAAGTATTAATGAAACGAGAACTCAGAATTTGTTTATTAATGATTGTTTAGTTCATGCCTGAGCTGAGCAGGGAGATAACATTTTCTTTGAATGGAAAACAAGTATTAATGAAACAAGAACTTAGAATTTGTTTATTAATGATTGTTTAGTTCATGCCTGAGCTGAGCAGGGAGATAACATTTTCTTTGAATGGAAAACAAATAATAATGAAACAAAAAACTCAGTACTATAAAGTACCGAGTTATGTTACCAGCATCGAACTGCCTTTATGTTGAAGTATGTTGTTTTGTGTTTTTGTCTTGGTGTGTTTAACTGTGTGTGAATTTTGAGTAGGCCTATGTGTGTGCGTGCATGTGTGTGCGGGAATGCATAAACTGTGTTTACGATACGAATTAGCAGAGCGTTTGGCAGCAATTAGACTCTGAGATAGAGACAGAATCTGTTTACAGTTTGAGAATGGGAGCCAGTTTCTGTTTAGGGTTGACTTGTTCGAAAAGAGCTCATTTGTGTTTAATTTGATTTGTGCTCATGTGTGTTTAATTGTCTGTTGATCTGTTGTCTCTTCTTTTCTCTCTCTCTCTACTTCAGTATGTTAGCAAAACAGGATGGGGCAGGGATGTAGTAAACAGTTAAACAAATGTCAGGTATATAACCTTACAGGACCACAGAAACAAATATGTGACAGACGGGGTCCTGTTGTATTACAACAAATAGATTTATGGTTTGACAAGGGTGGGTTTTCACTAGAAGGAAGTTTAAGTGTAACTAAATTAGCCAGTGTATGCAGCCAGTTAGAAGGTTAGGAAAAAGAAAAGAAAAAGAGAAAGGGCAGAATAGACTGGGTTAGCTTTAGGACGTGGGAATGAATGGCAGATGGGGACAAAGAGAAACAAGAAAAGAGAAAGACAGACAGGGAGGCTCAAGTTATGTTGCAGATGGATCAGAGGAAGTCGAAACAGCTCAGAGAGAGACTCGCTCCCCCTCCATACTCCGGGGTGACCGCGCCTCCGGTAACCGTACCAACTGCACCGCCACTCCTCCCCCCCGAAACAGTGGTGGAAACTGACTACTCCACCGCAAGCGAAGACAGCGCAAGAGAAGCAACTGATCCAAACCCAACAGTGAGAAGACCGTAACAAGAAAGATGGTACAGTACGACTTGCCAGACAACCGTAAAAACTCTGGACAGTTTGTGGACATTGCAAAAGAGCAAGTGCAGGGACTAATACAGATGTACCCTCCTGGCGCCGGTGAAATCGGACAGGTGATGCGTAGAAAAATGCAACTGGACTGGCACAGTGTTAGCGAAAGATTTAACACCAACATGAACTTTGAAGCAGATGGAGACTTCCAGCAATAGTCCCAGGACCTATGTAAGAGGATCACTACCAAGTGGTTGCTCCAATCAGACTGGAATAAAATCCACAATTGCAAACAAGGTCTTGAAGAAAGCTGGGATGACTATTATGCCCGACTGCTAAAGTGATACAGTGATCATAGTGGTATGAGAGACGACAAGGACCAGTACTCAGAGGTACTAAAGACTGTCATTATGAATGGAATTAAACCTGATCTCCGTGGCCCCGTAGTGCAGTCATGCATCGGCTGAGAAACCGGCACACTGACCAACTTGCTAGCCCACATAGTGCATCAGAATCGACAATTGGCAACACAAAAAGAAAAAAAAAAGAAGAGAAAGAAAAGAAGCAAGGGAAGTTGCAGATGGTACAACTACAGTACTACCAGCAGCAACAACAACAGGGAGGCAGGGGTGGAGGACAGCAGGGAGGACGTGGTCACCACGGACAAGGACGAGGATGAGGTCAATGGCAAGGTAGGGGCTCAGTGGGCCAGAGAGGAGATGAATGTTTTACATTTGGTAAATTAGGACATTATGCTAGAGGTTGCCCTGAAAGTGGCAGTACAACACAACAGCAAATACAACCTTAGATGGGGTTATGGGGCTTAAATTAACCATGAAATAAGGAGGGAACTGTAGAGAAAGAAGTTAATAATGAACCAATTAAATTATGCCCTTTACAGTTTGATACACATACTAGCCCAACTATAACATTAACAGTAGAAGGGAAAGAGATTATATTTTTAGTAGACACCGGGGCAGCTAGATCAGTAATTAAACACAGTGAGGCAGGACACCTGCAGTTATCAGGAAACACTATACTAACTGTTGGGGCCTCAGGTCAAACCAATAAGGAACAGGTTACTACCAGAGCTAGGGTGCAGTGTAATAATATGTCTGTTGACCATGCGTTTATATGTTTGCATTTGTGCTCAGTAAATTTGTATGGGAGGGATCTGTTAACGGCTCTACGCATCACGATAGAATGTAGTCAGGAGGGCATTATCATTGAAGTGCCATAACTATATCACGGAGAAGCCGGTTGGCAGTATACGTGTATGCGTGGGACCTGTTGCCAGAAATCCTAACCACACAGTTGGAAAGGTTTGCACGAGAAGTATGAGGCTCACAAACAGACTTTATGCCAGCACCTCGTATGCACTGCATGGCGCTTTTCTCACATGGCCAACGCAAGATTGGTTTACTCCTCCGTGCCCTGTCTATGTTGAATGTGTGTCCTCTGAATATTTATACTGGTCAAAGGTTTTCTGTTCTATCTGTCTGTCAAAAGAACAAAGTGTTCTTTTCTACTAAGGGCTCTGCCCCTCATGTATCTTTTGCTAAGTGACCAGAACGAGCCTGGAAAGATTTGGGTCCATGGGTGTTAGCATTAGCTAAAGTAGTTGATTGGGTGCTGGCGCCCAGAGGCAAGTACTCTCCATCCAGTCAAGCATACCGGATGTTACAAAGAGGGGCCTGGGCGTGCCATTGAGTGGCTGTGGAGCTTTCAAACATGCCTGGACTACAGGCTGTCATGTTGTTACACGACCCTGAGACAGCCTTGTTGAAAGACATACACCAGCAACAGTGGCCCACTAGTAAAAAATGATTTTGGTCACATTAAGAATTGCAAACCTCTAGTGGTGACACCCAAAATCACACACCGATCCAAACTGAAACAATACCCCTTGGGATGGGATGCTACTGATGGCATAAAACCACTGTCAGAAGAACTGGTACTAAAAGGAGCCACCGTTCAGGCCCCGGGAGCTCGGTGCAAACGGGAAGTAACTTATTTGGGTCACAAACTATCAACTGCAGGGAAGTCGCTGGGGTCTGAAAGAGTGCAAGCTATATTCCTTTATGGCACTAAAACAGGCCCTTTCTAGCAGCCCCTGCCTGGGACTATCTGACCACGGTCACAGTAGTTAAAAAAGCTAAAAGCTGCAGCTACACAGGGGACTACCCTTGCTGCCTCATTGTTTACTACTGTTGTTACTGACCAACCCTTTTCTCTCCAAGATATTCTTTTTGATTTACAGGCCTCTACCAATGACAAGGAGAAACATAAATGGAAACAACGTGGCAGCCGATCCTCTTCTGGTCTGTGGTTAGGCCCTAACAGCAAGCCCATACTACCCCAATCTTGCAATCCCTTTATGAGTAAGTGGGCACACGGTCTTGACCATTCCAACTATTGCTAACAACTCCCACCGCAATAAAAGTAGCTGAAAGGTCCACGTGGGTCCACGTCAGTCACTGCAGGAAGGTGCCGCACGATCCAGACCAAGATGTCTCCACTCAAGTTTCTCCTGGGACCAGTCACCATGCTCTTGAGCGTGTGTCTCCTCACCCTGCTGCTCCTTGAGTCTCCCAGTACTAAAGCAAAAAGGAACACACTGCACCAGTGGAGTGCTGAACACAATGTAGACCATACAGTAATGCCTGGTGGTCTCTGTTGCGCCACACTACCAGGAACACTTTGAATATCATCGAACCTTGCTATGTTTGTTCTCTAATGACACACTCAGCAGGGGAACCATTCCCCTTGTACCCAGTAGAAGTGTCAACAAACACCCTTGCACCTGCAAATACTGTAGTTATGGCCTCCAGCAGGGAAATGACACAACAGAGCTGTATAAACGAGATGGTGGATCTCCACAACAAGAGCCAAAATGTATCCATGAACATTTTTAGAGCAGCCATGAATGTTTATACAGGAACTGATCGCATCACCTCCGGCTGTATTG
The DNA here is from genome assembly GCF_017654505.1 of Polyodon spathula. Taxonomy (NCBI): domain Eukaryota; kingdom Metazoa; phylum Chordata; class Actinopteri; order Acipenseriformes; family Polyodontidae; genus Polyodon; species Polyodon spathula. The sequence continues at coordinate 32,313,330 of NC_054543.1, read as the reverse complement.
TCAACCATGCTGACTGTTATTCGAATAATGCTCTGAGTATACCTGTACAGTGGTATAAGCAATTGGTTGGTGGGCCGAATCGAAACATGCCATTAAGTCACACTGTCCCACGAACTGCCTGTTTCTCCAACAACACCCTTTGTTGGTGTCGGGGAAACAGGACAAATGGAGTATTTATGGGTGTTTCACACTACGAAACGCATGTGTACCCTTTTTAATAGCTATGTATGTTTGTAAACTCTGCCTAAAGAAACTGTGCACTAGAGCTACTGATTTCGCTTTTAATATGCCCTTGCTTGCCAGGGAAGGTGAATGCAATAACGAAGATGAGGAAGAATCCCTTTGCAGGATTGCAATTATCTGAGTTGTAATTATATTAAAAAAGGAGGGAATGTAGGGGAATATTTGCATAGAACCATTCCTGTACCTGTTTGTTGCTACCCTGTACTACCATTATTCACCAAGTTATATGTTTTAAAACAATTTGAGTTTATGAAATGTATTGAACTGCAGGTACATGTCGCTGAAAACCAAACTGTGGATGGTGTGACAACTGAGCTGGCTCCAGCTTATCTGTTAATTACCCCGACCTGCTGGCTGCAGCTTATCGGTTGATCTTTATTGTATTACCTAGTAAATACCTGTCCCCCCTGTTGTTGTTCCCCCAACTGAGTTGGCTCCAGCTTATTGGTTGAAAGGGAAACTACCCTGTCTCTCTGTAAAGGTATAATTACTGTATGCTAACTCTGTATGGCAGAACACTGCTCAGGCTTCCTAACACTGATGTGTTGAGCTGTTCTCGTTTGCGCAAACTAATAAAGCTTTATATCTCTGAATACCTGGTGCAGTTGACTCCTTAAAGTTGCGGACCTGAAAAGTTCCACTACACTCTGGTGGTCCTACAGGGTAGGGAGACAAAATCATCAGGAAATGCATACTTGCAAATATGGTGCCTCTGCTATATTTTGTTGTATCACTGGAGAGCTCTCAATATTGCACAAACACAATACACAGCTAAATGTTGTCACTATTCTAACCCTCACGTATCCCTGAGACTGAACAATACTGGAATGTGTTGTTTTTCATTCTCAGTAAAAACAAAAGAAACAAAAGCCAGCAGCATGAGCACTGCACACAGGGATTTAATTTCACAGAAAATATGCATCTAAAGAGCTGGCAAGAATGTTGGTGAGACCAAAGTGATGTAATGCTGATGTAACACGTTTTTATATCCTAAACACAGCATATTCGTGAGTCCAGTAAACACGCGTTGCAAGCAGAATTCGTTCCCACCCGTTAACCTGTTAGAGGTTACTGGCCTCCACAGACCTTAACCCTTGTGGGACTGTGTTACTCCTATTATGTGAAATATATGAGTGAATGAATGCATAAATAAATAAACAAATAAATAAGCAGGTATAAAGCAGGGATTTAGAGGGAAATGAAAAGTGTGGGCACACGTAATGTGAACAGCAACAACATACTGAAAGAGGAAATTAATAGCTGAAGAAACTAAACAGAAAAACAAGACAAAACACCCAGACAAAGTGTGATCATAACAAGCAGGGTAAGAGGCAATAGCACGGTCCTTTCTGTGTTTCTTATCAGTCTGTAACTTCAAGAGGCAGGGCATTGAGAAGGGGTTGGTTATCAGCTTGAAACAGATTATGCCCCGCATGAAGTCTTATGTTTACATTTCATCACATTAGGTACTGATCATTAAAGCAGTGTTTCCCAGTAGTGACAGGGTGAAGCAATTAAAAAGGGTCTCCTTTATTTTGTTCCCTGTGTTTAGCAATGAGCCTGCTTCCTCAGTTGTTTTTGCAATAAAAATCAAATAGCATGTCTGTGTTTTATTGAGGCGGACAAACACACTTTCAAACATCTCCTCTATTTGTTACATGCAACACATTGCCCGTTAGTATACAGCCTAAATAACAGATTGATAGCCAGTCATCTGTACTGCAATGCTTAGAACACACACTTCATCTTAATGAGGGGAGCTCAATAAATATGACTGGATAAATAAAAGATCAGAGAACTGTTTATACTTGTGTGTTCCCAGAATACTGAAGACCTCAAAGAGCATACAAACTAACAAACCAGTACACGCAATTCAATATTGCTTGGATATTGAAGTATTGTTTAACTTTAATGTTCATTTAATTATTAACTGATTAATAAAGCAGCAGTATCAGGATGCAGCAGTCACAGTGTCCCCTTTCCTATATTTGTTTGATCCGACTTCCTCATGCAGCAGTTACAGGAAAGGAAGGGGACATTTTTGACCTTTGCACCCTGACACCTGGTCAATCACAAACATCATATTGGACCTCATGTCTTAAATACCTTTACCTGTAGTAGTAGTAGTAGTTGTATCCTTTGTTTTAATACTTATTAATACATATTTTCTAATGTGTTTGTGGGAGTATACAAATATAAACAATCCAACTAGAGTCCTTATTCACAAATCATTTAACACCATGCTAAGTTAAAACATGTTCTTTTTTAAAAAAAAAAAAAAAGAAGAACTATCTCTGCATCTTTCATAGTTTGATTTTCACTTCACAAAAAAGTGGTGCAAGTTTAGCACAGTGGTAAATGCTTTGTGAATACGGCTCAATGTCTTTTTTATTTGTGATACAGAACAGCTCTCCTCATTAAGATGCAGTGTGTGTTTGGAGCATCTGAGTATTCAGGACTGTATCATTAATCTAACGATCAATGCCATGCATGTAGCAAAAGCACAATATGCTTAGAAGTGTTTCCATCCGTCTCAATATAACACAGACATTCTACTTGCTTTTTATTGCAAAAACAGCTGATGCGGTAAGTAGCTAATCCAAGCTCACTGGAATGATTTGCAGATTGCCATCTGTTCAGTCTTTTCCTATTCACAAAGGAGGCGGTGTGGAGCAGTAGTTAAAGAAATGGGCTTGACCCAGGTCCCCGGTTCAAATCCTGGCTCAGCCATTGACATTGTGTGACCCTGAGCAAGCCACTTAACCTCCTTGTCTTTCTGGTGAGACGTTGTAAGTGACTCTTAGTTCCCACACCCTAGTAAAGCGCTTTCTGATGCTGGTCCACTATGAAAGGCGCTATATAAAAACTAAAGATTATTATTAATTATAATGTTGGGTTAAGAATTAATCAAGACTGATAGACAGACATACTGTAATGTCTGTCTAGTATAGCCTTCAATACTATAGAGATCACACACATGTGTACTGATCACCTTGTACCAAGAGAGGGCACACTCATCCTTCATATTTTATGAACAAGGTCAGTCGCACTCTGCAGCTGAGAAATATCCATGTGTATAATGAATATGAACACAGTGTTATTGTAAACAAGCCTTTGCCTGTACCCAACGTTGACATTTCTTTAAGACTCAATTTTGAGTTATTGAATGTGTGTGTTCTGTATTAATACAAGGTCTACACCTTATCTGAGGAACAGTAAGACAAAAATAATAAGACAGGAACGCTGTGTTTAACTTGTATTGTTTGATTCATGACCTTTCAACCACCAGCCCTACCTTTTCTACATATAGATATATACAAAGATGCCTACTCATTGAAAATGTTATTACACCCTTTACATTTTTAATACGATTAGAACATGTTGTTTTTCATAGCCAGAGGGGTAGAAAAAGATCAATTGAAACTGAATTAAAAAGTAGGATGGGCAAAGAATGTGTCTGAAGCATGCAGTTATACTGACGTTACCAAGTGCCTTCTGTTAGGCTTATTGATACAATGTTCCAGTTCAAATTAATCATTATCTGGATTGATTATAATTACATAAAGATTGAATCAAACAACTCCAGGAAGTCATGTGCACACAAAAACATATTGTATGCAACCTTTGAAATGTGGGGTTTCCTTCCTGACCTAAAGAAAGAGGAGATAACATAAGGTACACATTTGTTTATAATGCAACTGTTCTATTTTGGTGCAGTGCCAGCTGCATTGACAGCAGACTAAAGCGTTGTGTGTTAAACCAGCACATGAAGTCGGAGAGGAATGTGCTTGCATGTCTGTAAGCAGAGCTGTACTTAAAAGAATAGCCCCTGTGTCAATAGACTGAGACAGAGATTTATGGCAGAAGTGAACCACATGACTGCCACAAGATGACATAACAACCCACAAAGCCGTGTCTTTTAAATGTGCCGAGACAGGGCAGATGAGTCTGCAAGATGGTCTGAATGATCAAGGCAGTGCAACTCAACATGTGTTCCAGTGTACGGCTGGATACAGTGTACAGTATGTTGCTTTGTTATTTCATTTAGTGTTTTTTTTTAATCATGAAAACAAATATGATACAGTTAAAGCAGTTTAATTACCCATCAAGGTAACCATAACACAAAGAACAGTATCATAACCAGATATTCAATTATATTAATCTATGTAAATACAGTATGTGTGTGAGTGTGTTAGTATACATAAAAGAAACACAAAAAACAATAGACAATACTTAATACATATATACTGCTGTGCAAGTTTAAAACATGTTGCATTTTTCCACTCTGATGGATTATGAGCATCAACAATTTACTCAAAGCCTCCACTAGTGTTTTCTACTATTAAAACAACCTTGACTTGCATGAGGAATGAAAAACATTGAGTGAAATAGCTCGCATCACTCGATTTTCAAGGTAATTGACAAACCTAGAACTGTAAGACCCAAAAAGCTGTAGATAATGAAGATAATATCCTTAAGGAATAAAAAGAAGACAAGCGTTGAATTGACAACAGAATTGGCAAAAGGCACAGGTGTCGCCCTTCAAATCAACAGTATGAAGGTCACTCTTGAAATCAGGACGTAAAGGATGTATTGCAGTAAGAATACCTCTGTTAAGAAAGGGGACTAAAAGGCTAAAATATGCACAAGAACACAAACATTGGATTATGGAACAATGGTCAAAGGTGCTTTGGACTGCTGATGGATGGACAACGACATTTGTGCCTTCTGCCAGTTCTGTTGTCAATTCAACGACTGTCTTCTTTCTATTCCTTAAGGATATTAAAGCTATAAGTATTGCTCATCCCTGATGGTCAGCTTTTTTGGTCTTCCAGTCCTGTGTTTGTCAATTACAGATGATGTTTCTCTGTACTTGTTGAGGATGCTTCAGATACCATTCAATGTTTTTCCTTCTTATGCAAGTCAAGATTGTTATAATAGTAGAAAACACTAGTGGAGGCTTTGAATAAATTGTTGATGCTCATAATGCATCAGGGTAGAAAAATGCAACATGTCTAAGATTTTGCAAAGCAGTGTGTGTGTGTATATATATATATATATATATATATATATATAATATATATATATATATATATATATATATATATATATATATATACACACACATACATACCATATATATATATATATTATATATATATATATATATATATATATATATATATATATATATATATATATATATACATATGTATGATATGTTTTTTGCTCCCTGTCTGATTTTCTGCATTTTTGCACATTTTTCACATCGAATTTGGTCAGATCTTTTTGTGGGTTGTAGTAGTATATAGAGGGAGTCTGAGAGAAAAAATTATACCAAAGCTTGGTGCTTCTTTCATTTGTTTGGCATGTAAGGTAATCAAACATGCAATCTTCAGGTGTGAAAAAAGTTATTGCCCCCCTAGTTAACTCAACTCAATTAAAGGGATAATTAGGGTCAAGTGTTTGAATACTTTGGTTAACAATCAGGCTTGATTTGGGCCAGCCTTGCCCAATATAAATCTGACTAACTTTGGCCCTTACCATCAGAGTGAAGTTGTCAGCACACACGTTCTAGAGGCACATCATGCCACGATCAAAAGAAATTCCTGAAGAAAAAAGTTGTTGATGTCAGCCTGGAAAGGGTTATAAAGTGATTTCTAAGGCTCTGGGTCTCCACCAAACCACATTCAGAGCCATATTGTCCAAACGGAGAAAGTTTGGAACAGTCGTGAATCTTCCCAGGAGTGGCCATCCTGCCAAAATCTCTCCAAGAACAAGGCCTAAAATCATCCAGGAAGTCACAAAGAACCCTAGAACAACATCCAGGGATCTGCAGGCCTCTCTCACCTCGGCTAAGGTCAGTGTTCATGACTCCACCATCAGAAAGACACTGGGCAAAAATGACATTCATGGCAGAGTAGCAAGGCGGAAACCACTGCTCACTAAGAAGAACATAAATGCTCGTCTCAAGTTTGCCAAAAAAACACCTGGATGATCCTCAATGGTTCTGGAATAATGTTCTATGGACAGATGATTCAAAAGTGAAACTTTTTGGCCAACATGGGCCCCGTTATGTCTGGCGAAAACCAAACACTGCATTCCACAGTAAGAACCTCATACCAAGGGTTAAACATGGTGGTGGTAGTATCATGATTTGGGGATGCTTTGCTGCAACAGGACCTAGACGACTTGCCGTCATTGAAGGAACCATGAATTCTGCTCTGCATCAGAGAATTCTACAGGAGAATGTCAAGCCATCAGTCTGTGAGCTGAAGTGCAGCTGGGTCATGCAGCAAGACAATGACCCGAAACACACAAGCAAGTCTACATCAGAATGGTTGAAGAACAAGAAATTTAAAGTTTTGGAATGGCCTAGTCAAAGTCCAGACCTAAATCCCATTGAGATGTTGTGACAGGACCTGAAACGAGCAATTTATGCTCGAAAACCCACAAATGTCACAGAGTTGAAGCAGTTCTGCATGAAGGAGTGGGCCAAAATTCCTCCACAGTGCTGTGAGATACTGATCAATAACTACAGGAAGTGTTTGGTTGCAGTTATTGCTGCTAAAGGTGGTGTAACCAGTTATTGAGTCTAAGGGGGCGAAAAGATATCTAAGAATGTACTAATGCAGATTACATTTACAATAAACAATACTTTCTTTGTTTCACTTACTAAGTAAAACTAAAACATATCTAAATGACAGTTTAAAGCTGGTGAGGTTAACCTACTATATATCAGTACTAAGGTACATTAAATAGATAGCTTTACATTTCACTAAAACAAATTCACCTTTTACGTAAATGCATCTACTGAATATGTAACCGCAAGGATGTTCTTGGTAAAAATAATAAGAAGTATTATTATATTTCAGGTGAAAATTGGTAGAAAACAACTTACAGCTGTTGTAAAAACTATTTTGCGGAAAATGAAGAAAGTGTCCATTGTATGTGTTATTTAGTTTTTAATTCTATAGGTCCCATTACTATTACAGTATGCAGCATAGTAAACATATCACAGACAGGCCTCATGTGCCTTTCACTTAGTTAATATGTCACTTATAATATAAATGCCATGCATGCAGTTGAAATCAAAAAGCCGCTCACATACCAGTATGGTAATACTCCTTTATCTCAAGGTAGAGGCTCAGTTTTACTCTGATAGTCAGCTAAAGGTAAGTGGTAACTGGGAGAGCTATTATTAAACTGCAAAGCAACCTGTTGTCTCATGGGATACCAGGTTATGACTTGCATTTTAAAAGCTTTAAGATACTTCAAGATCATGCATCAGTAGTGAGTTTAGATAGATTAAAGACTTTTCTATAGTTTGCCATAAACAAATGAATACCTCTCCTATTGTAGACATAAGAAAAGTGATCTGCTAGTGGTTGCTTATGGACACTGACAATATAATCAAAATAATAAAAACGCACAGTCACTCTGAGTATTTCTTTTTGCAATTTTTTTTTTTTTTTTTTTTTTTTTGGAGTATGAGTGAATATGAGTTCAGGAGTCATTCTTCAGTTCAAGTTGTCTGCCACAGACACATATTAAGTAGGCTAGATCAGCCATAGTGTGTTATATTAGCAAGCAGCAGCACCCTCTTGTGCACAGCAGTGTACTGACAGCAAAACAAAAGGAAACGTGGTCCAAAGTGGCAGATCACTAGGCACTGGCTATTCATTCTATATACTACTGTATGACTGATCTAGACAACCAGAACTAAGAAGGAGCTCCTGAAATCACTTTATCAAAAAAAAAAAAACAATGTTTGAGTAATTCACTCTAAGAAATTACAATTAGAGCTACTTACACATTTAAAATACATCTTAGTGTTCGAGAACCATACTTCACTAGACTCACACAAAATGAACACTTCATTGTAAAGTATGTAAATAAAATGGGCGATAAAATCTGTTGTAAACTGTTTTTGTGTATAAAAGGCAATTGTTACTGAAGAACCCTTGTTGAGCACAACATATTTATTATGGTAGTTCATTGCAAACTCCATTACAGCTGTATCTCATTAACCCCAAAACTGCATGTCTTTGCATGTTGAAAAAACACATATGTACAGTACAACAACAATAGTTTACAAGTGAGCACATCTTGAGTCATGGTTTTGGAAGTATTACTATATCTGTCTGACTAGTTGAAACAAAGTTTGATCTCTCAAAATGTAAAATGATCAACCTCACCCTTGGCGAGTCATGAAACTCTCCCTGCATCAATAATGGAAAAACAAAACAGGGCTTAAAAGTTTCTGACTAGTGTTTGTAGAATTACTGGTGCACTTTCTTTGTCACAATGGTAAAATTATAAACAGGGGAGAGCCACTACACCTGGGATTGTTGAGAGGGGCCAGTTTCGACTCCCCTTTTCTGCTGTGCCTGAGGCTGATTGTCCACTAATGGATTCTTCATGGAAACTCCAGTAGTTGGTGCACCAGTGGTGTCATGTAGCTGCTCCTCCTCCTTTGGAGCTCCTCCTCCAAAAGCCTTTTAGTGTGCTCGTTAATATTTTAGAGAGAAAATAAAACCACATTCCTTTCCTTCCAATCCCCAAGTCCTCTGTGTTTTTAGTAGATTATTGGAGGGTTATTGAGCAGGTCCCTGTGGGATCCTAAAAAAGGCAGTCCTTTCATTGTATTCTTTATCATAACATATTCGTACTCCTACCCAAGAGTATTGGGTAAAGTATAAGAGCTATAGCAGAAGCAACATCAGCTGTTCAGTTCAGACGTCATAACTACCAGTAATGGACCCAAACGAATGTGCGCTGTTGTACTGTGCAAAACCAATCGCTTCCATTAGTTGCTGTGGGTTTGTTTTCATCATTGCTTTTTATTTGTTTTGTTATTATTATTTATTTCACAGCAATATAGGCCAACAGCGCTATACAATTGTTGTTTTCTGAGTCTTATTATTATTATTATTATTATTATTATTATTATTATTATTATTATTATTATTATTTACATGTGTAGGGACAAATCTTTTAAAATGTATATAGGTTGCAATTGCAATAAATAATACAAGGTTTTGTTCCAATAACACATATTTAAATTAGCCTAGAGTGATATTTTATTTATTTATTTATTTATTTATGATGAAGAAAACAGAAAAGATATACTCGCCAGTGGTTATGCATCATAAAAGTAGAAAATAGGGGACAGTTGGCAAATTAAGATCACCAAATAAAATGCAACTTAATTAATGCGATCGAGCTGCTAACATTTACCGAAACCAAGGTCTGGCAAAAAAAGGGCACTGCTGCGGTCGTTAGTGTGAAAAAACTGTATGTAATCCAGCCCAACTCAATCAATATCAATATCAATATCAAAGGGACATCTCTATTTGCCCGGATAACATAGTCCTTCGCCATGCAGCCCTGTCAGTGCGCTTTTAGTTTGATTAGTAGAGGCTGATTTAGGGCTGCACAGGAAATGAGAAGCGCAAACCCACCCCATTCATTGCTTAGTCTGACTTAGTGCACGGCGTTGGTCACTTGAATGAATTTGTAACTGGAACTGGGAATAGTAATAAAAAAGGGACCGGACCGCGACATACAATCACGCCTAAAAAATAAAATAAAAACAAACATTCTGCTTTATCCTGCTGGATTTGTGACCAGATTGCGTGTTATAGATCAGAGCAGAGCAGGAAGGAAGGGTGAAAGGATCCACTCCCTAGCGAATCCCAAGGATCTTTGACAGTAAGTAACGATTTTTAATTGTAAGTTTAAACATGACATTGAAAACGGCGTGCAAATTCTGTAGCTTAGCAATTGATATTCTTGGTCGAAGTGAAAGCTGACAGTTTTCAATCAGTATGTGAAGTAGGCTGCATTCAATGTTTGATTTCCAAAGAAGATAAAACGGTAAAGGAGGAAAGGTGTCTAGTCAGGGTGCGCAAGACGCATGGCAGTTTTTTTATGAATTAGAAAAAAGATTATAAAGTGTTTGTAGAGTAATTGGATTAACTGTTCTGAAAATCTATTGAATGAAAATCAAAGTTCGTTGTTGAATTAAGTAAGGCTGGGAAAAGGAAGATGGGATTCGTACAGCCTTTCTAGGACTATAACATGTATATAGATAACTTTAAACAATGCTTATATTCAGGTTTTGTCTTTTATTCCTTTTGAAGAAGCAGTCCATTCTGGCGAGGCTGTGTGATGGTCTTATCCCTTGGATGTTACGGGGTCTGTGACTGAGGGAAGAGATATACAGGAAAGAGCCGCGGATCATTCCCGGCCTGTAGGATAACGAGCGAATAAATTAGAGCGATAAAACCATGTTAGAAAAAAAGCAAAATGTGAAATGTCAGTTATAAATGATAACAAAAATCAACGAAATGTGTGCGGTTATATAGATTATGGATATGATTAGTCTGCATATGATTTACCTACCATTTGTATCCATTTACATCGATATATTGGGGAAAAGACTTCTGATCAAATAATGTTCATAAGCTTAATGTTACCGTTTCGTAAGCTATAACCTAATTAATTGTAAGAGACACCGGTAAATATATATGGAAACACAGCAGTAACATCATAGCCTAGGATCCCCACCCAGTACTGTAAATATTAATACAGCAACACCGGACATGTGGCTGATGTTAATAAACTCCTGTTTGTAAAACAAAAAGACCTTCGTGTTACATTGTTGCTTTTTTTCTTAGGCTTTGGCTAGTTTTTCTAGCAAACCTGCAGCGTTCATACATTTACTTAAAAATGTATCCTTTGTGTTTCTGCTTTCACTGTTTGTTAACAAAATATTTGTAAACAACCGAAAAAAAAAAATGTGGTGCCGAACTGTACAAACTGTACGCCCCCGATTTTTATTTCGCTTTGTCCACTAATACACGTGTAGGTTCTTCAGCAATTGAAATGGTAATATAGCTAGATGTTGCTTTTCCATTAATGCCATCTATTTTCAGCATAAAGACATACTGTACAAAACTGACCTCGTATAAATGGCCAGTCATGCCATATTAACCCCTTTCGCGAGCCATGAATACAAGTTCACCGTATGATGTAATGCACCCGTTTGCTATGAATGGTATTACTGTACAGCTTTATTACAGTATGTCTTGCATTGTAGAACTGTAAAGCATACTTTGTATGGTACTGACTGGCTGTCGAATGCTTTACATTGGAAAGTACTTTTTTATTATTCACAGGCATGAGATAAAATTTGCTGTGAATGTCGGTCGTTATGACCTACTTCATGGTACCAATGCCTGTTCTGTGCTGTATATTGTACTGGGGATATGCTGAGTACATTATTATGTAACAACCTTTGCTATACCTTTTTATCATTGTAACATACACAGTAATGCCATTCGCTTCCTAAATGAGTTTGTGCACAGTGTATTTGAATAATACAGTACAAGGAAACGAGTTGACAATTTGAATGCCTTATCAGACAGCGTCTTGTCCAAAACTGCAACTACAGAAACCAAATGCAGCATGTGTTTTAGAAACTTCCAATACTTTTAATTGAGTCTCTTAGCTTTAAAAGTGTTAAATAGCTAGGCAAACCCCTAAAGAAATGTTTTGGCTTGAACTGTGTGTCCTTTCTTTGAAAAGTCACTCTGATGTGTGTGGCAAGTCTGTGCCATGACTGCAGTATTTGCACATGCTGTGCAGTCAAATTAAAGCTTTGGTCAGGGGGGTAAACTTAATTGGCGAACACAGATGTAGAGTGAAGCTTTTCTTGGGTGATATTATGGTTAAAGAACTGGGAAACATCTGAAGGGGGCGCCATTTATATTTGGAAAGTGATTTGTGGGGTTGTTTTATCCGTGCCCACCTGTCTGCTAGGGCACAAAGTGTTTAATTGTGCTTTTGGATTTCAGCTAACGCCTCGTGATATTTGCACAGAAATGCTGTAAAGTTTGTCGTAGATGCTGAGGTATTGTCGTAATCTGTTACTTGATAAGAACACTGAATTGGCAGTGGGACTGAGCTGAGACTACCATAGATATATATAAATACAGTATATATTTTTTCTTCCTTTGATGGGCTCAGTTTCCCATGATCTCTCATAACTTCAAAACATTCAGTCGGAATCCTTAAGTAAAACTGAGGGAGAAGTAAGTGATCTTCCCTCTACTGCACAACTAATTTTTAGTGGAAAGCATTCATTTAGGCATACATTTGCTGCCTTTGCAAGTATTTGCATGCATGGCTGGTTTCACAGACTCAAGATTAACACCAATCTTGGACTACTTTCCATAAAGATGAGGTAATCCAAGACTAGTGTAAATCATGGTCTGTGAAACCAACCATTAGTATATAGCTTTAATTGCTATTTTGTATTCCATATCTGTGCCTGCAATTAAATATTGATTTAATATTGTTTAAATACTGAGGTTTGTATTTTTTACTTCTGTAAAGTCTGTATGTACCTGTTTGGCAGCAACTGCTTTAGATTGACAGGTGGGGATCAATTGTTGCCTTTATTTTCTCAATGTAAGAGCAGCATAAGCATTGTAAAAAGTTAGTCAAAATAATATAGGCATTTTAAAGCAATGGACTGTCCTTTTTATTTAGCTGAACTTAATTAAATGACCGATACTGCAACACCCCAGGTGTAAAGAAGATGTATAAATGTTATCTGCATTCCTTATGCCTTGCACGGAGAACCCAAGGCAGCAGCTGCAATGTTTTGATAGAGGATGAATAGTTTCCCTTAAGGAAATTTCATTTTACCTTGCAGTATTGGGAATCTGTGACGCACTGTACAGTAGCACTGCTAGAAATTCTCAGCCATTTTAAATTTCAAAGAAATCTTTCACTTTATGGCACAGTATAAGTGTGCCTGAATTGCTTTTACTTGCAGCTTGTTGTTTATTGCTAGATTTATGTAATGTATGATGTTTTGTGTGCAAAAGTTTATACCTGAATTTGTACATATGATTATCTCCTTACACCAATCGTTACATTAGTCTGTTTTTATTAATAGTCTTAAAAGTCAGGTAATGTTCCATGAATTTGTAAACTTGTTCTTCTCATGAAGAATATAGTGAGGCTAAAATTTATAAAGATATGTACATTTTTACTATTGCCTCCATATTGATGCTTGTAAAAAGTGAACCCTGCAGAAGTAGGTGTAAGTTTCTGAGATGACTTTCTTCCTTCTAAGTTTCCCTGTTTTCCTCTCAAGTGGCTTTTTGTTTGTCATTGAAATGGTCCAATTTATCACCACAGCATAGCGGGAGAGAAAAGCAATATCCAAGAGACCATCTTATCAGCAGAAAATACACTGAGTAAGGATGTGTTTTTGGTAAATTTTTATGAACATTTAAATGCTTTGCAGTGTCAGCATTTAAACCATATCTACACACACACGTACAGACTTTGTATTAAATTCTGATATTGACAGCCCTGGCTAGTATTTTCTAAGCAAATAAACCCTAAATAAGTAAATAATAAATGTCTCAAAGACTTAACTACAAAGTAAAAAACAAAAAAATAAATAAACAAAAAAAAAAAAAAAACATGTAGCCTACACATCAAAGTTCTTGAAAACGTAATTATCAGGGATATAATAGCACAATATTTTGGAATTGTGAAGAGCACTGTGACTGATTAAAAAGTCTGCCTCTGAGATTTAAAAGTTTACAGTCTTTGATAGTAGGGGTGGGATATTTGAGATATATTGCTCGAGTACTTGAGCATTACAGTTTCAAGATCCTTCTGTACTCTCCACACTGTACTAATGTACATAAACCTCCCAAACATTGCCACAAGTCCTATTTTAAATGCCAAACTAACACACAATTAAGTAATTTAATATAATGTTTGCCTTTTGTACTATTAATTGTCTGGGGTCCTTTACTTTAGGGCAGTAGTTCCAACATACACATCAAAATTGTACTAAACATAAATGACTGTTCGGTCCAAAAGCTTACAGAACAATTTCAAGTGAACCAAAAGCCTTCCACCTACGGGAAGATTGGGGAATGGGGTCCATGAGTCTCTGGTAATTGTAACTTTTTTTTCTCCCTTTCAAAGTTTTGCATAAACAGCTGCAGCACGATTTTCTTTGTTTTTCCAGGCTCACTGTTATTGTTTTATGGGTCGGCACAGTATTGGGATAATCTTGCATCAATTTCAGAACTGCAGCATTCACAATTGACACTCATAGGGGATAAATTGATCACGTCCTGTTCTGCCAAATCTATAGCAAATGTTGTTATGGATGTTTGCTTTTTTTATTGCCATCAGTAGCTCCATCCACAGTAATTCTAAATGTTTTAATTTCAAATGGTGAAGCATTTAACTTGTGTTTTTGTGGTACGGCAATTTTGTTTGGCATAATTATTTACAAACCACGGTTTTCTCGTCAGGTTCCTCAGAATACTTCCAAAAGTGGCTTCCTTTGTTTAGAGATGCCTTTTAAAATATAGAACAAACTCAGAAAAAAAACCCTTGTCATTAGCGTTATTACCCTGCGGTGGAATTGATACCATACCACGCCTACTACAGACATAAACACACACAGTGCACCAGTGAAGCAACAGATCTTCAGAGAATAAAACCCGCCCCAGTGTCAATCTTTCTGTTGCACCAATTAGAAAAGCTACTAGGAGGCAATTGCCAAACCCCCTCCTTTTATTTTTTGCTTCCGCCCTTACTGTGGCACTAGAGCAGTCGGATATGAGATGGACTACTGATTACTGAAATATAATACATAAAAAAAAAAAAAAACGTTTGTCATGTGACTGGCTATACGTCAAGCATGTTATTAAACGTTTAACCACTTCTTTAGAGTTTATACGTTTTAAACATTTAAAATGCCTATCTTTATTTTCGAGCCACAATATCAAGCTACTTTTATACATTGCAGTATTACTATTCAGGGCTATTCCATGAAAACAGCAAGTCATAGATATCAGACTACTGGCACGCTCAGGGTTTTTGTGGTGATGGATCTTGTATTGATGTTCACACTATTCTTAAAGTTACACAATCTCTTACACAGACTGCATTTCTGCATTAAAAATTGGTAAAGCTAGAAAGAGTATCTGAAATGTTTTCAGAGATTTTTCCAAGGCTTTAGGAGGAATGAATCCCATCCTTTTGGGAGATTCAGGTTTTGTGGACTTTAATAGACAGCTGCTGTTCTTTTTCCAAAGTAAATGCAGATCCCTTAAATTTCCAAACCAATAGAGATTTAAGGCTGTTTTTTGTGGAAAATTGAGTAATGAGGTATGATGGGAGGCTTAGAAGATGCTCGCTGTTTCTATACAGTAGCTGTCTGGCTGACAGTGTCAGCTTTAAGTATTGTTAATGTGAAATGTGCCAAAATGCTAATTACTTGCAGTACTAGTAAATTAAGAGCTGGAACACTAAAGTATGCTGGTTGTCTACCAGGCCTTGTTTTAGTTTTCCAATTGCGTTTTAATCGTTTGCGTTTTCAATGTTAAAGTATCTGTGTGTCTTAAAATACCAAGTGGAAAAACACACCACATGTATTCATAACTTCAAGCAGTCCCACGCCGGAGGGTTAGGAAAATGTTTCTCTGGTTGTACTGAATGTGGGAAGTTCATCCAGCTCTACCCTGTTGCATGGGCCTGACAACACAACACGCACAGGCTCCGCCAAGTGAGAGTACCGCTTGCAAAGTCTCAATGTCATGCTGTGGAATGCGAGCGCTTCATGTTTATGGGATGAAAATAATCAAGCTGTACCAAGATGTCTGTCCTGTAAATAGTTTTCAAATGGACAATAAATATGTACTCTATACAGTAGTGTAGAGTTTTACTTGATTTTACAGTGAATTTAAGCATCAGCAGATGTTATAAATGCTAGCAGACCAGCAGTACTGTTGTAAGTGATCCACCCCCCCCCATACTTTAGTTTTTGTTTGTTCAGAATTTTGATGAAAGACTCGGCAACCTGCTTTGCTAGGGCACCCGCCCCTTTTTGGAGGGGCATAATGTCACAGGAATATTTCATGTGCTGGAAAAATACCCCCCCCCCCAAAAGCAAACCACTGCCTGCTTAAGTGTTTCTCTTATTTGTTGCTTTACATTAACTAAATGCAGTTATCTACATGGAAATATCCATTGGCTGCACTTGTTGGAAGAAAGAATTAGTATCACTTCTACTGTACTTGCTTGAGTTTTAGGGACACTGAACATACATCCCTTAGCATTAGTTTTCCCTCTGTTGGCGTTATTACTATTTAATGCTTTTTATAGATTATTGAGAAGTCAGTCGCATTTAAAAATACAGTCCAGCTTAAATAAAGCAGTACTGTAATGCATCAAGTATAATATATCTATCATCTTCTAATATTGTCAACCCTGATGCACTGTGTAAAACGGCTGAGTTATAGAGATGACGGAGTAGAGTACATTTTGCTCCCCCGCTTTGATTTCTGGTCCTCAGCCTGTGTTGGAGATTTCCTGCAGAGGTGTGTTCTATTCATACGTGCATGCTTAGAGGATTTTCGAATGCTTTTCCTCCAAAATTGAAGTGATAACGCCTACAATGAGGTTCTGGTGACCTGTGAAGCTTGTGGAACTCATCAGAGGGGTCCTCTACAACAATCCCTGTTTCCATTGTTGGCTGTGAAACAGTTAAACTTGTGGGATCCTTCTGTACTGAAGAAAGCCTGGAGGGAGAGCTGTGGTAAATAGGAATATTATCCAACAAAAAGGCTGGGGAAAATGAGAGACAGAGTGTCAGATGTTTCTAGACGGTGCCAAATAGACACAGATTCAAGCTGAATCTGAAGAAGGACCCTCGAGGTAGGTGTCATTATTCTAAATCGTGGATTGTAACCTATTCTTTGAATTTTCCTGGAGGCACCCATGATCTCATTCATCTAACTGGAGGTGTTTGTGGCAGTTAATACTTACCCAGCTGTGACACACTGCTAGCCACATTTTTTTTTATTTTTGTTTCTTTTTTTAGTTTAAACTTAACAATTGCTTACCCTCTGACACTCACAGTAGGGAAATAATGTCTTAAATGTTTAACAGCTTCCACTCTAATAGATAACTTACAATAAACTATTGCATCATTTTGCTTGGCTCACGCCACACTTCATTGATGATTAATGAACTCCCTTGTGACCATATCTCCAAACTGACATTTTTTGACTGTCAGGCACGGTGGGTGAGATTAACTTTCTGTCATGTCCATATATGCTGTCGGATTCAAGGTCTTTTTAGGCCACCATGTATTGTAAGATTGTACCATAAACAGTAAAACCTGTATTTATCTTCACTTGAAATAAATTGTACCATAAACAGTAAAAGCTGTATTTATCTTCACTTGAAATACCCCCCACCAAATATCAATTGTGTTTTTCTTAACTTTAAGCAATCTCTGTGATTCCTTTTTTCTTTGACAGAAAAAAAAAAAATTGCAACATGCATTTATTTACTAGAAGTTTTGCGGTCACTATCAGTAAGCCAGACTTGACTTTGAATAAAAGAGGAAGTGAAGCAGGTGAAGCACTCCACACCACTGAACTGTACACAACAAACTTCTATTGCAGCACTTCCTGAGGTTGTGGCTGCCCCCCCATTCTCACCGCTTCCTCCCACAGTGGGTCTACCAAGCTATTATCTGGAGCGGTCAGAGAAGTTACTGAAGTGAGAGTCATATTAGGACTGGTTAACAAGACCAACCTCTTTTTAACAGAACAGATTGAATGCAGGTAATGTCAAACCAGCTACTTGCTCTAGAGTCTTCAGAATGGATTTGTTTAAGTACAGTAACTTATTGTACACTATCAAAGGTTGTACACAGTAGTAGCCTGTTTTAGTACAGTAACAATGTTGTCCTATATGAATGGCATTAATACATTAAAGTAATAATAAAATATTGTAAATATCTGATAAATATCTGCATTCTTAGATAAAAACTAATTAATTCTTTTTACAGTGTTTTGGGGACCCCCCCCCCCCCCCCCCCCAAAAAAAAAAAACAAAAAAAAAACAAAACAAAACAACTCACTATTTAATGAATATCATTTAATATCTGTATCTTAACTCTTGTTCTTATGTCAAGTTTATAGTCCAGGACAAGCATGTCCATGTTCTGCTCCTACAAGTAAGGAGGGGTTGACCCGTTGCAGCTTTTAGACAGATGCCTCCACTGCTCTGAATATTGGCAGTCCTCTACCCCCCCCCACCACCACCCCAGCAGTTAGCTCACTTCTGTGTTTTGTTCTGTGCTATGACTTAGGATAACACACTTAAATGGTGGGGTCATTCTTTGAGCTGCCTGCACTGTGTTTACATAAATTCCATTCCAGACCTAATTACTTTTCCAGGGGTAGATGGACCCAATGGGACAGTCAAGATTTATTTTTATATTAATCTCTACCACACCAAAAAGGTAGAGGGCTCTAAATCTAATACTAAATCTGTGCCGGCACTGCAACAGGGTTTTACGAGCATTGATTGCAAGTCATGGTTCGTTTGTTTGGTGACAGCAGGAGGAAGATTTCTATATTTATTTAATCAAAGTTGATTTTTGCATCCGGAACCAATCAGCCCGTGATAGCAGCAGTACTCAGGGTAGAGAGTCTCCAGACAGACACCAATTTTAAGACTTTTTTTTTTTTTTTTTTTTTTTTTTTTTTAAACATTATAATTTTATATGGTTGCTGCCTCCTGTGCACTGTACAATTCAATTAACAATTAACCTAGTGAGAAGTAGCAAAAACATGTATGAAATGATAGCAACTGAGTTTTATGGTTAGTATGAGGTGCGTGTAGTATAAAGGTCAGGGCATCAATGTGTAGTGTACAGAGTTTCAAGCCTCTTGTTGCTACAGTGGATGGCTACTGCCGACTGTGTTTGTGCTGTAATTACTTTAATTTGTTATGGTTCTTGTATTTGTCTGCACCGAGCCCCCCTTCTCATTGTTTCAGTGTTACAGGGTATTAGGCCCTCGCAGTGGAATTATCCTGGTTTCTGAAGATCCACAATATCGCATTTCCCAGTTGTTGCTGTAAATGAAATAAATGTGTGATGTAGTTACATTTTGCCCTAAGGGTTATATTCAGTAATCTCTCATTTTACTAAAGGAATAAAGATGAAAGCTCAAAAATGACCCGTAGGCCTAACACCTGTAAGGCCAGTTTCAGACAGATTTTCCAGAGGCGTGTCGAACTCAGTTGAAGTTAAGTATGCGCTAGAGCCGCACTTCATTAAATTCGATGAATTTAATCTGGCAAACCGAAAGCGTATCGCACTTATTCCAAAGGAGTCTTAAATAAAGTCGCATTGTAGACAAATAATGACATATGGTTATTAAAAAGAAAAACTCTTAATTGAGAACAGTAGGCCTACACAGCACAGTTTGCTTGTCAAACAAATACAGCTAAACAAGTTTTAATCACATTTAACCATCATTTGGCTCCTTTATTGTTAATAATAATAATAATAATAATAATAAATAATAATAATACATCTGAATTTGAATGTTTTTCAGTCTTTAGGGATTGTTTTTACCCTTAAGAAGAACATGATCTATTGGCTGAACTACAGTCTAGTCACCGGGGCTGTCTTCGTTTTCGGAAGCTGTAGTGCTAAGCACCATTTTTGGTCATTTAAAAAATAAGAGCTTGGTGCATTTACGTTAATGTTTATGCAAACAAGGATTTATTTCCGTGGTTTATTTATTTTAGCAATACTCTAATACATATAATGGTATAAATAAATACATACATACATTTAATTAAAATGTAACACATGTTTAACTAAATCACAATACATGTATTTTAAATTCAGTTTGCCTTAGGCCTAATTACTCCATTTTTTTTTTTTTTTTTAAGACAGTGTTTAAGAAGTTCTTAAGAGATTTAGGACAATCGTAAGAAAAATTGGAAGAATTGAACATAAGAACAATCTTAGGAAGATCTTAATGTTCTTACGAACTTTCTTAAGTTTTGTCTTAAGACGTTCAAGAATACCGCACTTGGCTCGCTGCTCCTCCGTGGGCTCTGCCATGAATAATTCTGGCAGGTGATTGGCTAGTATCCTGGGATACACAATACTCTTTAGCATATCATTTGTGTACGTTAGCATTAAGTGCAGCTTAGTTCAGTTCGCCGCTGGAGCTCCTTATGAAACCAAGGTGCACCAGAGCTGCTTGGAGCGGCAGAGGAAGGCGTGCCCACGTCAAAAGAGCGTTGAGGCAAACTTAATTGTTTCAGGTGGCGCTCTACTCATGTATTTAATTGGGACTTATACAAAATTTTGTGCTTGAATTGAGTGCAGCGCGCCTTTTAGAACATCCGTCTGAAACTGGCGTAAGTCGCCTTTGATAAAGGCATCTGCTAACAAATAAATAAATAAAATAAATAGTAAGAATAATTATCCATTATTTTGTAATGGGTCTTGAATGAATTCACATCTGATTTCACCCAGTAATGGATCAGGAGTCATTTTATTAGTGGAGTAAAAAAAAAAAAAGAATCGATACTGAAGACTACGCTAACCCTCCCTGTACTTCAGTTATTCAGTGAATGTTCTCCTGAGTCAATTGCAGTTAGTTATCAGTGACTAAAACTTTCATTGTTCTACAACATGCTGTGTGTTATCAAGGTGTTTTGACTAAGGAGATGTGTTTGAATAGGGTAGTGATGTGAGATAGCCAGTATAAGGCAGTATTAAAGATGAATCATAAAGGCAGAGTGCCAGCTGTAATTTGTGGGTGGTTTATTGACATTTAAAGGTCTGTTGAGAAATAAGAACAGCTCTTATTTGTTCACCAAACCAGTCAGGAAGTAGTGAGACATGCAGCTCCTCTCCTCTTTAGCTTATTATCTTGAAGTTTTATTTGTTCATTAAACATGACTGTGAGGGAGTGCAGTCGTTTTGCTTTTTTTTCTTTTTTTTTTTTTAATTTTAGTAGTCGCCAATTATTTTTTTTTGTTTTCTCGCAATATAGAATAGCCAGTTATTTTTAGGCTCAGCTCACTGCTACCACCCCCCACTCTGACTCGGGAGCGGCGAAGACGAACACACACTGTCCTCCGAAGCGTGTGCCGTCAGCCGACCGCTTCTTTACACACTGCAGACTCACCATGCAACCACATGCAGACATTCTCACTGCTGTGCCTTCACAACTAAGCCATTTTAAATTGTGTTGTGTTTTTAAGGGACTCCCTTAATGCATTGGATTTTGATTACACTATGTAACGCAATTTTTGTTCCTGGGTAGTAAGTGTTATTTCCTAATTGCTTATGCCTCAAAAGTATAGAAAATGGCTATTATTCCCCACAAACTTTGCTTTTGTGACCAGGACACTGATATTTCAAAATATCACTATTTCCAATGGGAAAACGGGCAAATGTGTGTCTTTTCGTTCACATAAAGTCAGTAAAAAAACAACATATGAATCCAAATTAACATGTATTTATACTAAAGTAATACAAAAATGACGACAAAAGATTTAGAAGTGAGTAGTTTTTCGAGATTTACGATTATACTGTAAATACAGTATAATCATAAATCTCGAAAAACTACTGTAAATACAGTATAATCATAAATCTTGAAAAACTACTCTCTTCTAAATCTTTTGTAGTCATTTTTGTATTACTTTAGTATAAATACATGTTAATTTGGATTCATATGTTGTTTTTTTACTGACTTTATGTGAACGAAAAGACACACATTTGCCCGTTTTCCCATTGGAAATAGTGATATTTTGAAATATCAGTGTCCTGGTCACAAAAGCAAAGTTTGTGGGGAATAATAGCCATTTTCTGTACTTTTGAGGCGTAAGCAATTAGGAAATAACACTTACTACCCAGGAACAAAAAAAAAAAATGTTACACGGTGTTATTGCTTTTAAATGCGAGTCATGAATCCCGCACCCCTGTTTCCACATCTTCCACTAATTCCTGCCCTGCCTCTTGTGATGCACAAGCCAGCCTTTCCAAGTGGCTGCTACAGGAGTTCATGGAAATAAGAAGCTGTCAAGGTGTTTTTAATGCAGGGTACTAAAGTGCCCTAGTACAGTTATTCCATAAGTCCTATAGCTCACCAGAAACAGATAGTCAGAATGCTGTGTGATGCATTCTTCCAGCCTCAGGCTAGGGGTCTCGGTATCAAATGACTGGTCTGCGGATCCGGCAGTCCTGTTGCAGGGAAGCTTCCTTCCTCCTTCCAGTTGCAGGGAAGCTTCCAAACGTATTAATTGCAGTAGCAGGGCATGAAGTTAAGGGCAAGGCAGTGTTGCCTTCATTGGGCGTAAAGATTCAGGGGCACCAAGGCAGTTCTAAGAGGCAAAGAGGCAAAAACATAAATCCAACCCAAGGACAGCAAGGCAATTTTCATACTCATAAAAGAAGTAAAAATAAATACAGTAAGCTGTCTTGAATTCGCACGTCACATATCCAACCTAACCGGTTATCCGCCATGATCAACCTCTTCAGCAACATTAGTTTATTGTTGAACAGAGAGGATTAGTTCAGAGATTGTCGATCCTACCAAAGTTTTCGTGCACTGTGTTGTGTGTGCTCCGTGCGCTGCCATTGCTGGTAGTGTCACGTGAGCCGTTCAGTGTGTTGATATGTAAATAAATTATGTTCGCCTGCGGGGCATATCAATTTCAAACTCCATCTCGCTCTCCTGCCTATCACTCGGCAAGGAATACATGCAGCCACATGGCAGAAGACTACTCTGTTACAAGCATTAATACCCAAGGGATTTAGGGGGAGAGCCCTAATAAAAGCTGAATCTCAAAACAATAAGTGTGTGAATCTAGTAACTGTTACAGCTGTGTATAATGGTATTTAAAACAGGATTCGTTCATCCTTTTACATGCCCACCGCAGTCGGATATGTGACGGATTACTGTACAGAGAGCCTATTAAATTGATGAAATTTTAATTCAAACAAACACAAATCGATGTTTTATGAGTTGTTCACACATTGATTGTTACAACAATAAAATATAGGTCACTTTATTATTGTAAAAATAAATGTCAGTGAAAGGAAAGTTAAAGATTGATTTTCAGGCAAACTGGCTGAAGATTTACCCATGGCTGGAGTTTAATAACGATAGTGGTCCAATGAGTTGTTTGGTCTGCAGTGTCTACGCAACAGCTGATTTTTTTGGTATTTTCAGAAGTTGTCAGGTATGCAACCGTTACAAACAATGCGGCTTTGAAAAAAAAAAAAACCTCGAAATAGAAACTTGGTCAGGCAATGGAGAGTGCTCGCCATCACAACGATGAACAGCTGGATGTACATAATGTTAGGTGATTACATTTGAGAATACTAGTTTCACAGTACTTGATTTACAGTTGCAAAGGATTTACTGTTTTGTTATGGTTCTCTCTCCTACTAATGCAGGGAGCTGCTTCTTGAACCATGTCATAGCTAATTGCTCTTTTTTCATGTAAGAATTTGAGCAAAACTAATAATTATCTACCTATTGGGTGTTCATTTTATTGCATCATTGCCTTTTAAATGATTGCAATTTTAAGCCCGTTCTCTAACAATTCAATTTCATTCTGTCTAATCTTGTCTTTTCTGCAGTACTTGGCAACTGTAAGTTCACATTATTATTATTACTATTGTTGGGGGCGAATTGTTGTGCACCCATTTCTTACCTGAACATTAGGTCATGTTTCCCCACTGACAGAAAAATCACACAGTGATTCTTGAAGCACGGTCATATTGAGCTAAGTCTAACAGCATCCCTCCCTCTGTTTGCACTTCATTAACCAATGATACAGTACGTCTTTCTCATGGCTTATTTCTGGGAGGTGTACAGTAAAAAGAATGGCAACAATAATACATTATGATAGTCATTTTCTCGCAGAACGAGATTAGACAAAATTAAATTTGAATGTGACAGAACAGGCTGTAGATCAGATATGCCAGTGCTGACGGACACAGACGACAATGACGGACGGGCTTGCAGCCAACTTTTGCCGTAAGTTTTGTTTATTTTATTTTTATTTGAGGGGCATTGTGGCAAGCGGTTTGGGCACTGTGGCAATTGCCTACAGTAGATCCCACCAATCTGGGGTGGGGGGTTGGGGGGGGGTAGCAAATATCTCCCCACAAAGCTAAAACAAGCTTGAATACAAATTCACTAGCCGTTTTAGGCTGTAAGTGTCTTTTGATGCAATGAGATTTGTCAATTACAAGAATACAGTAGGGGTTGTCAGGTCAGTTCAGCTCAGGTTAGGAGGACTGAACCAGTGGAGATGTGTGGGTAAGCACGAACGTACTGTACAGCTGTTCCCAGCAGGACTGACGCCAGTAGAAATGGGCTGTAATGTTCTTGTGAGCTATGATTATGGCAGTAGAGAACAGTGAAAATGTATGTGAATCACACATTTCGAATACTACTTATAGACAGTCCTACTTTTCTGTATTTTCAGGACACAGCAACAGAAATAGGAAGGGGTGATACTTGGAAAGGGAGGGGGTGGTGTCCAGGGTGCTCCATTAGTTTCAACTGGATTAAAATATTAGCCGTTTACACTGTAGTAACATTCCACATTATGATTTCGGTTCAGTTTTCATTTTATTTTAGCCTTTTACAGTCATTAAAACCGACGCTATTGGAAAAGCAATGACTGTAACATTTGAATGCCACATCGCTGTATCTGTAGCAGCCTGGATGATGGATTTTGAAGTGACTCTGAGTAGTAGTCTCTGCTGTACTGCTGGATTTATTCAGCCATTGCTGAGTAAAATGGCACAGAGAGGAATGAAAGGGCAGGCAGTGGAATTTATATGTTGCGAGTTTCATTGTGATCCATGAGCTCAAATTGTGCTGCTTCAAAATCTCCTGTTCTGTCTTAAAATTCTTACTGCCTTCAGGAGATCTGAGCTTGTGAGAAACGTGATTTTAGTCTGCATTGATCAGGGTTGTAGTAACTCATACATTTTTCACAAACTTTCTGGAAAGTTTTAAAAACATACTGTTTGTTTATGCTGTAATCTGTGCTGTGCAACTCTTATGCCTGTGCTCAATATGTATGTATTTATTCATTCTGTAACTTTATATGTTTGAATTCTAACGTTACGGCTTTCAAAATACGTTATACCCATCAATGTGTAGCACACAAGGTGGATATTGCTGCGTGCTATCTCTCAAAGAAATGCTTTTTGAGTTTGTTGGTGCATCTGTTTGTTCTAAAACAGCAAGTCTCGCGATAAGCTTTTTCTGTAAACACATCAATTTCTAGAATGGCAATAATTGTCCCTCGTAATTAGGGGGTGTTTACTATTAGCCATAGTTTTATGGGTTGATTGCTTCACTGTTCTTTTGATCAGTTTAGCTGGAATGGCTAAATGGCCATGTGGAGGTTTAGGACTGAATTGCAGGTTATAAAATAACATGAAAAATGCAGGGCCTACCTGTGGTAGGTATTTATTATAAGAAATTCTATGTACTTTCCATCCCCACCTTTTTGTTGATCACCTGCCTTAAAAGCGATATTTCAATGCAGTACAAATGTTGTGTGAAGCCAGTTCTTTTTTTTGTGTGTGTGTTCAGTGCCTTCTCTGAGCAGTCATTTATCTGCCTTTTTAGATGTTCTGAATTTAACCTAAAACCCAGCATGAGAGCGAGCATAATCCAGAAAGAGTCTGCCCTGACTACAGGAGGTGCAGACCAATTCCTTGTAAAAATAAATAAATAAATAAATAAACTGAGCTGTGATGGTATATGTGGGACTACAGTACCACTACAAAGTTAAAAGATCACAAAAGTGTTTCTGATTTCAAAGTTTTAAGTTTAAAATATAGCTTGCAAAGCTTAACAAAATGCTCTTTTTTTATTTTTATTTTTTTTTGACAATTGGGGCCAAAACCAAAGTTCTAAAAGTTTACTGCTGAAGTATTTGGTTTGTGTGGAAAACAAGTACCAGTAAACTGCTTGGTATACAGTGTATTATCCAGTGTAAGACTCATCAAATAGTGTGTTACAAACATCTGTTATGTGGTGAAAGAATACAAAGGAAAGCTCCCTGTTGCTGCATTGAGTGTTTGCCTTATAAGGGGCAGATCCAGTTTTAAATGTGGGCTCTCCTTTTCTGGTCTTTTTAATAGTTACAGTTCTGTACCGCCACTGTTTGAGAACTAAGCCAGACACTGGAATCAGAAGCGCTTAACAAATTACAAAGCACAATAACACCAAACCCTTCCCTGCTAATCTAAAGTAAATAGGCCTTTTAAGGTTTTAACAACCCCCACAAGCCTAAATGAATGGGTAGCAACAGACAGTAATCTGCAAACCCAGTGCAGTATACTGTAGCGCAGGACTGTCCAACCAATGGCTTTTGATCCTTGTTTGGCTCATTGAGCTCCACAAGGATGGACATTCGATAGCTTTTGTTGGAAACAAGTCAAATTACAAATACTAATGTAACCAGTTGTGTGTGTGTTATGGCTCTTAAATTACTTTCTAGTTGTTGAGGTTGGCCAGCTGTGCTGTAGCGTAAGACCAATTACAAGCGAGATTGCAGGTGCGATTTTAACTCTATTCTGAAATACAAAGGAAATGAGGGTTGCGGTCATGTGTAGAGCAAAAAGCAGAACAACAAAGTCACCTGCTGAAATGAATTCTTTCCTAAAAGGTTTGCTTATTGGTGAGTCGCATAATAAACCTTGTATTCCTTGTAAATACAAGAAGGAATTATTACCCGTAATGGGTTCTGCCTTCCGTTAAATTTTCCAAGGAGGCTGTGTGGATTAAAGTAAAGGGCATGTAACCAGGAGGACCCTGGTTCAAATCCCGACTCACTCACAGACTCGCTGTGTAATCATCGAGCAAGTCACTTAATCTCCTTGTGCTCTGTGGTTCGGGTGAGACGTAAGTGACTCTGCAGCTGATTCATAGTTGACACACCCTAGTCTCTGTAAGTCACCTTGGATAAAGGCGTCTGCTAAATAAACAAATAATGAAATCCAATATTTTCGTGCAGAATATATTTTTAAACTTAAATTGTCAACAATTGGTGACTGGTCAGTAAAGAGTTTACCAGAAGTGTCAAATTTTTGGTTCCCTTTCCAAATTTGGCATGCAAGAAAGTAACATTTTAAAGAACTCTCTTTGAGTGTTGCATTACAACACTGCTAGTTGACGCTCTCATTCGAGATATATATATATATTATATATATATATATATATATGTGTGTGTGTGTGTATAGTACTTTTGGTAACAGTTTCTGTATTGATCGGTCAGTGACATGGCATAAACAATTCATATATTGGACTTCATAGTGAGCGAGTATGTTGTCGAATATTAATTTCTTAATTACCACCAAGAAGTCCTTTGCAGGGTATCTGTGGAGAACAGACATACTCTGGAGCTGAAGAGGAGCAGGTTTGGAAGGGCACAGTGTTCTAGCCCTTGTACTGTGTTGATACACAGGGGATGTTAACTTTGAGAACATCTTGTTAAAGCTATAGAGGCAAGGCATTTCCTTGATAGACAAGTATTGGCTTTTTTGATGGATCTATGTGTGACTCTCTCTTTTAAGACATGCCCATTACAGTACCTTAGGGAATCAAGATGCTTTAAAAAAAAAAAAAGTGAATTCTTTGGCTCATGAACAACATAAATGCTGTCATTCTGCCTCCTAACCTTTTAACTTTTTGTCACCCTGTGGATTTGAATCTGATCATCGCTGAAATATTTGTGTGATGTTAGCTCACGTTAAAACCTGGAAGGTTTGGAGTGCTGTTTAATAAGTCATTCTTTTTTCTTTCTTTTTTTCTTGCTAGTTTTAAAGCCAAAAGAAAGACCTTGTTGTACTGTAAGTCATACATAGGTAGTTAAATAATAGAAATAATATCCCTGATATATAAAGTGATTGAATTGGTATTTTTTCAACTTTAGACTGGTTTAATAAATTTGCTTCGTCTGACACCAGGCAGAGGGTAAAGTCGTAGCAGTCTATTGTAAACATTTTAACTTTCATGTCCAGGTCCAAAAATGAAACAGTGCTAAATAAATTACATTATAGCATGATTTGGATTAATTTTGTACTCCAATGTTGTTTTTGCAAAAACATTTACCCTGTAGTTCTTTTCAATGCCACACTTCCGCTTGAGAGAAATGCCTTTCTCAGCCTACATTTAGTAATTTTTGTAAGCACGGAAAGTATATCTTGCTTTCGGAGAACAAAATATAAAATAACACCAACCTGCAGTTTGTATTTTGTACACTTTAGGTAACATTTTCTCAGGAACAAAACTGTTAAATAAACCCTGAACCCTCCATTTCTGACTACGACTGTGGAAAGCCTGAGGAAAGGAATACATCATCTTAACAAGGGAGAAACTGGGCTATTTGCTTTCTACTGGACTGTCAGCTGTCTGAGAGCCCTGCTTTGTGCTGCACACTCAGCCCAGATGTCACTGGGGAGTTCTGTAATGTAATCCACTACAGAGCAGCAGATGCAGAGGCCCGCTTATTCCCCTGTACTGCGTCATGTGCGCTCTCATTGTGACGTCAAGTTTACTCTTAACCCTTTGTATACCATGACAACAGGACTATCTACTGGGGGGGGGGCAATTCCATTGGATGTAATTCAACACCACACAGCTGGAATCGCAGGTAGTTACTGTGTGGCCCACAAGGGTTGTCTTCCATGATCAAAAATCTTCTCCCAAAGAATTCTATGGCAGAGCATTATAGCCAAGAGCGCTTAACAGAAAAATAAAATTGCCTTACCTTAAATCTATAATGAGGCAAAGAATTTGAATTAATAATAATAAGACATTGAATAATGAATAATTCGTACACAGGCTGCACTTCTCCATTTCCCCCCTGATCCTTTGTAATCTTTTTTTTGTTTCTGGCAGAGCTTGCACATCATTCCTTGTAAAAAAAAAAAAACCTTTTTCCATTTTTTTCCCCATGTATCATATCCACTATCACAATGTTTCTTTTATTTATTTTTTTTACGGCTGGCATCAGGACGCAACAGCACAAACCTGTCGTGATTCCAAGATTATTTTTTTCACCCAGTGCATACAAGTGATCTAGTCTGCTACCAGTGCAATCAGTCCTTATTGTTAAAAGACACAGTAGCATCTGCAAGACAGGCAGCTAAGGGTTTTTCAGCAGGGCAACGACAACCACTTAGCCCAGCACCCTGCCTGGCTAAAAAGAAAAACCTGGGGAGAACCATTCAATCATAGGTTTACAGCAACTTGTTACTTTTTTTTTTTTTTCTGGGCTCCAAAACACAGTCCTATGAAAAATACCACCCGATAAGACGTTATTTTTTAATTAACATTGTTCAGAACCTTACTTTATCTATTTGTTATTTATTTGTAACCATCGCTCTTCCAGAGATGCAATTGGGTTCATCAGACGGATCAGATTAAGTGTTACAGTGCTTGCTACCAACATACTGGCTCAATACATTGGAATGGGACAGCTGCTTCCTTTGGCCATTTATAAGTGGTATGATAACCTTTCAGAAATTAGGCAAACAGACCTCCATAGAATAGAAGATTGCCTATATAATCGGGGGGGGGGGGGGGGGGGGGGGGGGGGGGGGGTGGGGGGTATTCCACAACAACTAATACTTTTTACTAGGCTACTGTAGTTTGATATGGTTTCAAAATACACAGAGTAGAACTTGCTTTCAGAGAGCACTTTCTCTTTCCTTTGCTCATGCCGTTTTAGTTTTTAATGTGTTTCACAGGAGGAGAAAGGTGGCATATTGGTTTACCTGACTCGAGGGTAGTTTTTACAAACCTTGGCCCAGATCAATACAGCATTTGGGTAAAGCTGATTTTCAAAAACCCTTCTCTAAAAAGTGAAGCCACCACTAGTGCTGGCCTGCATTTTTTGTTGAGAGCTGCTGTCCGCTTTCAAAACATGTTGTTTCTGGATCCCCAGTAAAAGCTCTGCCAGTGCCAACTAATAAAAGCATTGCTGTTTAGAATAGAATTGAGAATAGAATAGAATTGCTGTTTAGAATAGAATAGTTAGTCATGCAAAATTGGCCTTTAGGTAATAAGCTGTTTTATAGTTAATGTCATAATTTTTCAGCATCCCCTGCTGGTCAGGCCCAGACAGGACCCCTGCCTCCAGGGTTCTGTAGTTTGATAACAAAACTCCTGCTGTTCAGTGCAGTATATGGGTCCCATTGATGAGGAAACAATTGAAGTCGGTAGAAAACAATTATAAAAAACTCCAATGAAAGCACTTGTTGTGTTCCTGGTATTTATAGTTTCCCCAGAAAGAGCATATTACTTTATCACCTAGTGGATAAAGAGGGTCCTGGAAGTCTCAATATCTGTCTCTCTAGATAGGGATTAATAATTGAATCTATGGAACTGAATCAGAAAAAATCTACATCCTCTTTGACTTGCTCAAGCTCCTCTTCACTTTCACAATGAATGGTGTAGTCAGTTTTGAAAAATGAAACTCAATCAATCAATCTTTTAAATTGAAATCCATAATACTTTAAATACAGAGAAATGCATAATACACGATGTACAGTAAAGATAAATAATATTAAAATTAGCCAACTGACTTCAGCCCCTCCCTAACAGTTAAACTTCTCTCCCTTCCTCCTGGCAGGCCACTCGTCAGACAGGAAGTGACCAAGTCCATTGAAATGGGTGTAGTTTCAGCAGGAAGCTCTGTTGGACTGTAACTGAAAATCCCAGCTGCAGCATCCTTCTTATTTATACAGTGGGATGATGATGTTAATCATGTTTTTTTTTTTTTTTTTTTAAGTCACTGAGCTAAGCTCTAAAGCTTTTGTAAGCCTGTGCCATTGGACTTTACAGCTGCCTATAGTAGCTGTCTGTATTAACTTCTGAGCCCCTAGAAATATATATATAAATAATCTGACACTTGTCAAAAGGGTTATGGTTGTATTTTCCTCTGTTCCGTGCTTGCAAATGTTCTTTTAATATATGTTATGAATGCAAACTTCTACTGCAAGTACTACTACCAAATATATAAAATCATATTAAGCACACAACCTTGCCTCACTTACTTTCTTGACCTGTTTCTTCGGGCATTATAGTCTCCTGTTGGTAACCTATAGTTTTTTCCCTTGGGGGACATAGTTTCCCACTCTGAGCCTCCTCTCCAGTCCATATTTCATGTATTTCTTTTAAAACTTAACAGGCCAGCATGGCCAATGGAATTGCACAACTTAAGATTGGTGGAATTATTTCAGTGTAGCACCTTTTTAAATTTCACATTTAGACAAGCAACAGCAGTTACAACTGTCGTAGTTTAGCCCTTGTCCATGTAACCTTGCACCCTTAATTTATGTGAAGTAAAAGACCAGTCTGTAACTAAGATATGCAAGACCTGCTAAAAGTAGCACGATGAGGGTTGAGGTAGAGAGAGCAGGTTCAGTTTGACCCAAGGGTTAATGTGCAAGGGTTAACTGGCTCTAAAACAAATCGACAGGTGGTGGTTTGTTATCAGCAGCCAGCTCTTTAATAAGTCTGTGACTCTCCTGTGTTCTCGTACACACCCCATGAGGTTTAACACCTGCAGCCCCCTTACAGAAGATTGTCTCTGGAAAACAAGATTGAGGTTGAGGTGTAATTGAGTTTAAGGTAACCAGGACATGCATTTGGGGAGTGTGTAAGTGATGAAATTGGAATAGGAAAAGAAAGAGGTGGCTGTGTACAGCAAGCCCTTGAATGCCTGCTGAGGCTCGATGGGGGCTAGTGTGAAAGCAGGTTTGAATAACAGCAGGAAGAGTGTCGTCCAGCTCCTGCCTGAAATGAGACTGTTTGTTTGATTTGTGTTGGAGACATCCTTATTTTCTTTGAGGCTGGTTTCAATGTTTTCTCTTTAGGCTCTAGAGAACTAGCAGAGCCTCCAGCTGTACAGAAGTATGCACATTCTGCCTCCCTTGTGATTGGCATAATAGGCCAAAACAATTCTTGAATATTCCGTGCCTCTAGGGGAAAGGTAAACCTGAAGCTTACAGAATTCTTAAACCAGGATTAATAGTGCTGGTGAACTCCCTATGACTTGTATAACATTCATAACTTACTGCTGAGCTGTCCTATGTATATAATGTTTCAGATTTATCTTTTTAAACAAAAAAGCGATTGTTTTTGATATTTATCCGCGTGATTTTAAGGTCGTTGATCAGCTTAGGGAAAGCGAAGATATTTCTGTCCCCTCCACTTGTGTTGGAAGTGAGAATATCCGTTTAATCTTCTGAGCGCTATATTGACCCACTATTAAATGATTAGTGTTTTACATGATAAACCAGCATTGTGTTCTTTCATATCTGCCTGAAAGACTGCTCTGAAGAGCTATAGTAAAGATGACATCACCACTTTTGCCACGGTTTCACTTGGGTCTTTGTTGGCGCTGGTACAGTTCACTTTGCAGTCAATTAGTTCTGTTTCCAAGCCTATGACTTTGCCCAGTCAGAGCTTTTTTCTTTCAATTATTTATTGTTTTTTTTCTGGACTTTTTTCAAACATGAAGAAACCCTTCAAAGATCATTCTCAACGGGATGTTTATTTTGAGTAGGGTTGTTGCCAAGAGTCCTCTCTGCGCGGTACTGTGTGTTAAGCATTGTGCTGTGATTATGCTTTGGTTGCTTTCAGATGCTAATAGATGTTTGAACTGAAGTATATGTGGTATTCCTGTTAGTGAGAGTAAATAATAATCACTGTTCTCTGCACAGTATACTGTGTCATATGGTAAACAGAGTGTTTTCCCCAGTGATGTGCATTACAGTACAGTGTTGCTTTATTTCAGATGTGAAAGTGAGCTACCTGCTGAGCCAGTGTCATCATCCCTAATAAAGTTTTGACTTGCCCATCTAACAAACTGCTGCTCCTTAAGTTTCTTTTCATCTTGTGGAAAGTTTTTTAATACTGCCATTCTGTTTTGGCTGCTGCTGCATTTCCAGTATTCTTTCTGTAAACCAAGAATTGAACCATACACAGGTTGGACTGTATGGAAGGGTGGAAGCTTTTTACATAAGACCAGGCTGTGAGTGTGATGGTAAGCTGTCGCTTGCAAAATGGAAGAGCTTGGCCCTTAATAATGTGACACATAATCCAACTGTACTGCCGCAGGCCTTGGCTTTGAAGATTGTTTTGAAGGAAGCCAGTGGACGTCCAAATATGACGACACACGCTTTCTTCCTGCTTGGGAAAAGCAGCTGCTCTTTCCTCCTGATGTAGAGAGGAAAGGGGTATGAGAGACTAGGAGGGAGGACAGTGACACTTGGCTTTGCTGGCGGACAGACCGACAGGAAGGCCACAGCCTTTTGTCACATGATTTCGGGTGCCAAATTGTTCCATTTAAAAGCAATCTGAAGCAGCTGTTAAATATTTGTCCCACCGTATCAGGGAAATCTGATGTTGGGGGAGGGGGGGATTTGAAAATGCAACTCCAGTTGGCATGTAGCAGGTGTTGGTTGCCTGTCTGCTTTCAGAGTTCCATGTAAATAAATATAATATAAATATTAGTTCCCATCACCAGTAAGTCCAAAGTTCAAGTTAAATTGAAGAGGTGGGGGGGCGGGGAGGGATGAGTTTTGTAGGCCAAGAATTGAAGACAAGAACGGCTCTGATTACGCTTCCGGGTTATCCTCACTGCTTTTGAAGAGCTGGTTATTGCAGTGTGATGCACATTTTGTGTTTTGCTCCATTTGTGTGTGTGTGTGTGTTAAAAGATTCTATTTTTTAGGAAAATAATCTATCCTTTTGAGCCAATGTAAAATGAAACTAATTTCAAAACTGCTTACAAAAATGTATGATACTATTAATTAATATATTAAATTCCTTATAATTTATTTCTCAATTGTGAAAGCCTTAATCCTTGAAAGGACAGTAGGCTAAAACTGTTTTAATTAAATACAGTAAATTTCATGGTTAAGGCAGGGTTTTATCGCCTAAAGAAAATGTCCAGAGTTTGTTGTTTTCTCCTCAGGGATGCAGAGATCCTCTTGTATGTCTTTGTAACCTCTCAATTGGATTACTGCGATGCTCTTTTTGCTCGTTCTCTAAATTGTCTTCAGGTGGTGCAAAATGCTGTGCCAAGGGTCTTGACAGGCACTAGGCGGACAGAACATATCACCCTGGTCCATATGCGTTTGCATTGGCTTTCTGTTCATTCTTGTGTTGCCTTCAAGATTCTTTTGCTGACATACAAGGATTTGCATGGTCAGGGTTCTAGTTTACATTATGGACCTTCTTAGCCCTTGCATCACTGGAAGACAGCTTAGATCCTCAAACTCTGGACTTATAAAGTTTGGTTCCAAGATGGGTTACTCTTAGTGGGTAGTAGTTTTAGCCGTGTTGCCCTTTCTCTCTGGAACTCTGCCCGGCTGCGGTTGAGACTCCACACCAGTGTTGAATTTTAACATTTGTTCTCGGCAGCTTTTTTTTACAGTGCTCCTGTGGACTTGTTCTTGAAACTTAATGTTTTTGTAATTATTGTTTTTATAATCTTAGGAATTGGTTTCTATTTGTATTTTACCTGTTTAATGTATTATGACCTTATTATTATTATTATTATTATTATTATTATTATTATTATTATTATTATTATTATTATTATTATTATTATTTCCATTATGTTCAAATTTAGTTTAACATATTGGCAGCACCTTGGTGTGAACGGTGCATATCAACAATATAAAGGTGTTATTATATATATATATATATATAATATCTATATATAATCATATATAAGATATATATTATATATATATATAATATATATATTATATATATATTATAAATATGAATATGTATATATGTAATTTATTGTGTACTCTGAAAGAGGAGTGTGGTGATTCATTTGTTTGGCCAATTAAACCAAAAAAGACCATGAGAATGCCTTGACCACCTGCTTCTGGAGTCAAACATTGTCTCAATTGTAACGGAGCACAGTTGCTTTCCAAACAGCTGTTTTCTTTTTTTTTTCTGAGCTCTTTGAGCATTGCTGTGTAAAAATAGAAGTGTGAGTATTTTAAAGCTGAAGTTGTGCATTACCTTTATGTGATAATGGAATGTGTCTTAGTTTTACTTGATTTTATTTATTTTTTCCCTCAAATGTGGGATATTTGTGATGAAAGATGCCCATGGTTGAGTGTTTTCATTAAAAATCAGATGAACAAAACCATCCAGTCCTGGTCCTTACATTGTAAGGGGGACTAAATTAATGATACAGTGCATGCAAAGGTGCTACAAAATGAGCATTTGCACTACTTGGGTAATCACCTTTTAGTATCTGTTAGACACTCCCAGACTTAGGATACTTTCAATTGCTACCCAAGGGTATTATTTAAAGTTCTTGATCATAAAGATCATCTCTCCCAAGTGTTCCTGCCTAGTAAAAAGGATTACTAAGGAAGACTGCGCAATATATTGAGATGTAAGATGGTATACACAGTATGCACGTCATTCTTCATTAACTGTGCTGTACCTATAACTGTATTTGAATGTCCCCTAGTGGCTTATCCAGTAAATGTCATGGGAGTGCAGTTTCAGGGCCCACGCATTAACCTGGTCAGGCTCTCCATAGGCCCAGGCAGAAACTTTCCAAGCTGGGCTCTTTCCTACAGGGTGCAGAGCTTGGTAACATCCATTCTTTAGGTACTGCGGGTGAAATTCAATTGACTGGTCAGTGGGAACAGAGGTTGCCTGTTTCCCTTGATGTGTAGCAGTGGTGTTGTACTTTCATATGATTAAGTGGAAACCAAATAGAAAATGGAGTAATGAAGCAGTTCATTGGATATGCTCCTCACTGCTGTATCCTGCTATCACTGTGCTGAGTAACATCTAACATAAAAATAAGGCTGTTTGGCTAGCCTGTGCTTGTTTCTTAAACCATGAAAAAATGCAGATTGCTATGCAGCGCAATGAACTTCTTCATACAAGCCCTTGAAACCAGTAAGCAGCAGTGTTGAACCTGAGAGGGTTTTAAGAGGTTGTTTTGCAGACAGCCTTTTACCTCCATTGGAGTCAAGATCATGGTCAGGTACTTATAATGTGCTAGTTTGTACTGGTAAAGTGATAGCTATAAATAGTCTATAATACTGGTGCTTATGAAGAATTTTTTATTTATTTTTTTTAAATCTGTTGTATTGAACGAGATCGAATTTGCTACCCATTCATCTATCTCTGAATATTGACCTGAAGTCCAGCTTCGGTAAGACCTACATGAAATCTACAAAAACTAAATGTCAGTGTATTCTATTTAGGTTATTCCAAGGAGAGACCTTTGGGTGATCTGATTTGATGCTAGAATATTATATTATACAGTATAATTCATTTCAATGTTGCCCTTACTCCCAGGTATATTTGTTTTATTGCTGATGTTTTTAAAATCAGGCATTTTAAACGGTCAACAGCAGTTTAGCGTGAGGGCTGCTGAACGCTACCTATAAATTCCGTGCCTGTTGATTTCCAAATGCATTTGGCCCAGTTAATCGTGTTTCCTCAAGTTTTGGCACATGTGGAGAAGTTATTAGATTAATGACCTAAATTCCGTTGGAGAGAGTCAATCATTAAGAGCTTTGTTGTGAAATACTTTTATTGATGTTTGCTGGCCGGCAGGTTCTTGTCCTTATAGCACACTTTTCTAGTAGTTTGTTAAAACTCTGAACAATGTGAAGCAACAACAATAAGAGTAAGAATGTAACGCCATACACTGACTGGCCATTTTATTATAACATGTCTATCCAATACCTGGGTCCCTTTATTTAATCTGGAAAGCTGAAAATAAAAAAAAAACAGTTTACTTAAGCATGATTAAAAATCTGGTCCACCCAAAAATAGTGCACTTGTACACTGGTGGCAATGGCTAATTGGCACCCATCCACTGTGCCAGAATTGTGCAATGGCTTGAAGAGCATGAGAGGCCACACTGCCACAATCCCTCGATCTCGATCCAATTGGGCGTATTTGGGATGAAATTGAAAGACGTATTCATTATCATGATCATCTACCTACCTCTCTGCACCAATTTTTATTTATAAAGACTTAATTTATTAACATCCCTTAAGACCCCTCCCAACACCTTGTGAAATCTATGCCATGTCATGCCAAGGCTTTGATCAGGGCTAATTGTAGGCCAACCTGATGCTGGGTACAGGACCTAATAAAAGTGTCCAGACAGGCTGTGTATTGCGTAAAGAACTACTGACACTGTTTCAAATTACTGTACATGACTAAATCCTTCTGAAATCGCTCTGATTTTACTGTTCTTAAATTGAGTACAATTTGAATGTTTGAAAGTATCAGGAGAAATTCCTGTATGATTGAATTAAAACTAAAAGGGTTGGTTTTAGTTGTATGAGTGTGTGTGTGTAGATTAAAGAAGCTGGTCCACATATTTGTAGCTTACTCAACCTAGATCCACTCTGCGAGCCTGTACAGACAGGTAGAAGGGGTTGTGAAGTCTGTTTTGGAAGACATTGAATTTTAGTTTTTTAACTGGAGGTCATATTTCAATTCAGACATGCTGTACTTTCAAGTTCAGACGTGTACAATTAATTCGAGATGATGAGCAAATGATGGGTAACAAAACAAAAGCCCAGAATGTCTGGAATGAGCATGTGCAGTAGCTATGGAGGTTGGCATCGTCAACTGGTGAGTTGAAAAGAACTCGACAGCCTGCTTTTAGTTACTGTATGACTTTTCAGCTGTTAGGATCACGGGATATTTGTTTATGATGTGGGCTATTTGCCCATCTGGTATCAGAACACAGTACATGTAGTTAAAGTGGAATTGGCACTGGTGTAAAATAAATAAACTTAGTCTTTTAATAGTCATAATAAGTTTTTTAGACGAAGCAAGGCACTATGGTTGTAATGGAATACTTATTTATTTTAGTAATTTAAAGCTGTAGTGCTGCATATGGGTCAATCACATTATCACTCTTTCAGTAATGTCACTTTCTTGAATGACTTTGAATATTTGTCCTATTAATATCAATTAGCTAATACGCATGGACGGAGACAGCTGATAACATTCAATTTATGGAACACCATAGATAAGATAGATGGATAGATAAGCATAACTGTTGGGCATGGAACAATATCAAAAATAGAAAGAACCTTCAATTTCCTCAATATCTGACTGCAGTTTTCTAAATTTCAAATTCATAGCTGGGACATATATTCAACAGAGATTTCAGGTTACTTTAGGTTGTAATTTGCAAATCAGGATTCTGGTGTAATTCTATCAGATCTAGAGCTTTACGTTGGAAATCCGATCTTTTCATTTGCATGCAGGTTTACCTCCTCATTCTGTTTGTCTACAAGGGCTGTGTTGATATATGTGCACTAAATGCCATTTATGCGAATTCCTCTGCAGAAGGGGAGTTGCACTTGAATGCATTGCAGGTCATAGTTAAGGGCTGCACACCTAACCCACCCATGTAGAAATAAATATTCACACCATCACGAATGAGAAGTTACCCTGGAATTTAGATCTGTGCCTGACCCACTTGGAGAAACCGTGTAATGAGTCAGTGCTGCAGGGTTTCACCTGGTAATGCTGTCATACACTGAGTTAGCACTTACAAAAAACACATTGTGAATAGAGCTTATTATACAAACAATCGTCTGATTTCCGATTTAAATTAGAGTGCCTGGAAGACAAAACTATAGCAGAATGTAAAAAACCGACATCAAGGAATTGTGTTTAACTGAACAGCATTGTTCAGTGTTGAGCATTAAAGGTTAGATTTATATGAAATAAAGTAATTGTCTATGTCTTGCTATATTATTGAAAGGAATTTGGACATTCATCTTAAGCATTTCCTCTAGTAGCTCACTGAAATCCTAAGTGTGTTTGCTTATTAGCAATCAGTGAAGTTTACAGATATTTGCGGAACACATTAATGAGCTTTCACCTCATCATAATTCTGGGAATGTTTGTTAATTTTGATGCACAGATTTGGAACCCTCATGTGTGCAGGCCTTTTTGTTATTTGAACCATGTTTGCAGCTTTAAAACTTCCCGAGAACAATAAAGATAGAACTTCATAAGAACAATAAAGATTGCTTTTCGCCAAACTGTAACCACTTGATATTTGTATGCTAAAATCGACTGTTGAGTTGCAGATATTTGCAGCAATTAAGGAGTTGCTGGTCATTACAGTGAAGCAGTGTTTTATGGCGCAGTGTTTTTATGTTTTGAGCAACATTGCTTTAATAGCCTTCAGGTCTGACACCATTGTTTGGGCCCTGTGTTCTCCGCAGCAGAACGGGAAACATTTTGCTATTCCTATTATATCCTAGGAGAAAATATTTGTTATTTACTATGCTTGGAAAATGTGTTTTATTATAATTTAACACCAAAGTTTATGATGAAGCGCTGTGAAAGATGTTTAACTGGGAGCCTGTTTATTGATATTTCTTTTTTCCCCCCGATTTTAAAATTTTTATATTTTAAGCCCCAGCATCATGTAATTCTGCATAAATAAACCCCCAGTGTCCTATCCATATTGTCACTGATGGTATAACTTTTCCCACTGCTTGCATGCAGTAGGGCCTGGACTCCCTGGAACAAGTGCTGCCATTATTCAATATATAGATACATGGGAAAGGTTGTTTTTGTTTTGATTTGCTCCCCTCCTAATCCATATAATCTGTCCAATGGGTGGTGTGAGATTTCTGAACTTTTTCACCACCCTGGAAACACAGTGCCACATTACCAAAATAACAGCGTTCCACATTATTATTCATGGTGACTGTTAATTGCAGACCCAAAAAAATATACTTTTTTTTTTTTGCCAGAAAGATGTTTCTGTTTGAAAAGGAGAAAGAAGGAAATAAAAGCCTCTTTGATAAAGACAAGCTAATTTGGCAACTGACAGGCCAAGCAGTGGATTTAATCTGAATGCCAAGAAGCCTTTGAATTGGCAGTGCTTTTAAAAGAGTATTCAGCAAGGAGGCCAAAACTGCAAGAAAGAGCAGATAATTTAATACCGGTTATTTCTAACAGTTATTTGGCCATTTAAGAAGCTTTTGTAGCTGTGCTCATGTTCCCTGTCTGTACCTTCTGTTTAAATTTGCTTGGGTTATAAATACTTTTTTTGTTTGTTTTTTTTTTTTGTGTTCATTGCTGGTAAACTGGAAGCAAATTAACTTTTAAAGCCATAAAATACTCTTGGGCTAGGGTTTATGCAGTAGTAGGGCTTTAATTTCTGTTTGCTGGGGGAGGGGGGATTCTTAGTTTCAATGATACTGCCCCTTTCAGTCTAGCTGCTTCAGTGACAGAGCAATATACTCAAAACAATACCTAAGCTGTGAACACTGTCACATGAGAGGCTTAATTTCAGGCAGTCGTAGTTCCGGCTAGGAGTACCGCATACACACACTGAATACGTCTTTGGAAAACCATGAGCCTGTACTTTGGATTTTATGGTGCCTGAGTAATATATGCGTAATCTTCAGTGCACCACTTGCAAAATACCTAGATAGACTTAATTTTGTATTTTTGCAGTGTACCTTGTTTCTATAATGCTTAAAGATAGTGGCCTAGAATCACGTATGAGAAAATAGTCTTGCGGCACTTAAAATTTCCAGCAGTGCTTTTTTTTTTTTGTTTTGTTTTTTTTGTTTTTCTGTTTGTTTAACCAGAACTTCTCAGAATGCGGCTCATAGTGCTTTCGTCACCGACACCCACTTCCTTAGAGATTGTTGTAGTGTTTCAGGCATTCTAAATTGGGTGGAAAATACAGTAGCTTGGTGTCTTAAAATATCTCTGCTTGATTTTCCCGCACTGAAAGTTGCAGATATGTGGGAGCAACTTGTACTATATAGTAAGTTCAACACGGAGAGGCCAGTGTACCATACCTTGAAAAAAGTTGTCATTGATCTGGCACTACAGTATAGGGCCTGCTTTGGGGATATTCAAAATTGACAGAAAGCAGAGTTTGAAGCCCTTGTTGATAACTTGGGGTAATCCAGTTAGTTATGTCCCGTTGATATTGAACTGTGATATCATGGTCTTCTCAGAAAAGTCACTGAAGACCTCCTGTATCTTTTCCATGAGCCCAGTGGGGATCAGATGTCTCCTGAAATATGCTCTGTTGATTTTCAAGATAGGACTTTTTATCAGAAACCTCAGAGGAGCAGTGGATTGGCTAAGTATATCGTAGCACACCTAATGCATCTTCACTAACAAAAGCCTTTATCAAAGTCTGCGTTACAATATAACTAATGCACGGAGCCAATGAAGGCGAACGTATGCTGCAGTGTATGCCAGTCAAATGCAAAACGCTTTATTTCACATTCACATTTTTCCAACTGACTTTCAAAAAAGCGGTTAGTTTCAGCTCCGCCTGTCTCTAAGGATAGTGCTAGTGCCATTCTGGGTAAGTCAGAACTGCAGAGCCCCACCTTGAGTCTAGGCTTCTGCTGTTCCCACTTTCATAGAATAGAACCCTTGTGTGATGTAGGTGTGGAAAATAAAGGCATGCCATTTCCATTGGTGTAATGCAGGGACTACTGCCATGTGTAACTTGTCTTTTGAAATGGACTTCTGTTTCAAAGTCGTGGTGGAGGCTGTTTACACAAGGAGGACGTCTGGAACATATAAGCAAAACGGATTTTTAAACCTCGGTCCATTCATTTCTTCCTTGCACAAACCCACAGACAGCACTTAATGTATTCTTTTTGGATATACCTTAAAATCATGATGCAGTGGCCCACTAATGGATACTGAACCTCTGACTAGCTGTTCACCCTCCTATCCGGTCCCTTTTCAGACTATCCAGTCCATTTTTCGTTTCCATGCATTTTTTGTTCACATAACTGAGTTTG
The DNA here is from genome assembly GCF_017654505.1 of Polyodon spathula. NCBI lineage: Eukaryota > Metazoa > Chordata > Actinopteri > Acipenseriformes > Polyodontidae > Polyodon > Polyodon spathula. The sequence goes on along the minus strand of NC_054543.1, from coordinate 32,271,329 downwards.
TAGACTACTTTTCTAAGCATGATGCCTCTGGCTTCCAGATACTAGAGAAATACATTAAATGAATAGCATTTCCTTTAACTTACAGAAAGGAGTCTAACTCTTAAGATGTTTTCAGCCTTGAAGAGGCCTGACATGTTAGCAGGACATTTTGTCATGCATGATACAAATGCTGTAAATGGCATATACTGTATGTGGGGCAGTCGGTGAATGGTTGATAATAGACCTGTTATAAGTGGAACTGGGTGAAAGACTGTGAATTTTAATAATGGGCTGATGGACAAACGTATGTTCCTAGAAATGTAAGGGTCAACCACAAAGCCACTTGTATAGTGTTTTAATAGTTTCTGGTCTTATTTTTATCCTTTTCACAACATCTGGAAGTTCTTGGAATGTGGAGCGTTGTTAAATGAGCGCAGGACAACACAATAAACTGAAATCACTGGAGGAATACTATCTATAGGGAAACACTCCCTTTTTCCCCAAGCAGATTGGGTTATGAATAATACAGCACAGTTCTGTAAAAGGAGTCGTCTTTATAGTTTTTCACAGCATAGTAATAAACCGCACTTTACAATTCTGGTATAGATTGAAAGACATGTCAAGGTGCAAAAGTCCAGCAGAAATTAAAAGTTGATCTAAACCACAATATGGGGCAGAAAATGTAGTAGGCAAGTTAATAGTAATTTTACTGGGAAAACCTTAAAGAACCCAAGTCAGGTAAATGAGTACTTCAGCTAGTAGTGGTTCATCATTACAACACATTGTTTGTCAGCTTGAATTGGTTTCTTATTGCTTTTCCGTGTGAATCTATGATTGTGCGTTTTTAAAATTATGAACAAATTGTCAGAGGGAACAAGTGGATAGTGCATCAGTATTGTAAAAATGTAAAAGTCTGAGTTTTATATCAATAGCTCATTGGGCTCATACATAATGTTATTTATGTTTTAATTAGTGAGCAGATAAGTTTGTTGATTGTTTGCGTATTGTTCCTTAACAAAATACTGAGCTCAAGTCGTGTGATTTCATAAAAACGCTTGGTGCTCAGTGTTTGGTATTTGAGTTGAGTTAAAATTGCCAAAATGAGTTGATTAAGAATCTGTATAAATAGCCATTCGAAAAGACATGATTTTAATTAACGCAACAACAGCGAAAGATACTACCATACCCCACGTGAGTAATGACAATTGCCTGGTTGCTATCGGCATTTGAAGGCGGCCTGTCTATGAGAAGTTGCCCAGAGAGTGAGATGTTCTGCTTCAACAATCAGCAGACTAGTCCAGAGAAACCAGGAAACCAGCTTTGTGAGGTACAGGCCATGTCCAGGAGGGCAGAGGGTCACCACACCGGCCCAGGACCGTCACATCCGACTGATCCATCTGCGTAATTGCTTTCCGATTGCAGTGGCTACAGCACGAGAAATTCCAGGAAGAAATAACCTGCTCATCAGCAGAATGACTGTAGCTCGCCGTCTGCGTGAAAATGATGTGCATGCTTGGAGGTTCTTCAGGGGTAACATGTTGACAGCTGAGACACGAAATCGCTGTCTTCTGTTGGCCAGAGAACATCTGAAGTGGTGGCAGAGAGAGTGGTGGAGTGTTTTATTCACAGATGAATGCTGCTTTGCCCTTGACAGACCTGACAGAAGACAACGTGTGTGGAGACGTCCTGGTGAGCAAATTATGCTGACTGTTGTATTGTTCAAGGCAACCGGTGGGGTGGTGGAAGTATGATGATGTGGGGAGGAAACTCCTTTAACACAACACCTTTGGTATAGATTGAGGGCAACCTTACTGCTCAGCAAAGTCCTTGAGGCAACAGTTTTTTCATTCCTGCAAGCCAATCCGGAAGTGTCAGTTTTTCCAGCAGGACAATGCAAGACCACACAGTGCTAGGATTACAATTGCACAACTTCAAGAAAACAATGTCAAGATCTTGCCATGGCCAGCTTTTTCTCCTGAGTCCGCTAAAACATCTGTGGGACCAAATCGCCAGGAGACAACTGCGACCAGCCAACCTTCGCCAGCGGGCTGCAGCTGCAAAGGAAGAGTGGCAGAACATCCCACAGCAGTCTATCCAGAGGCTTCAACGCTGTCAGGATTGTGTTTATGCTCAGGAAGGTCATACCCGATACTAACTTTGTAATGTTTTCATTTTGACAGTGTGTCATGTTTCATACTGAAAACGTATCATGATCTGTATTTTTGTTCACATATTCTGTGATTTTGTTTGAAATCTGTGTTTAAAGTATTTGATTAAATACATTAGGTCTGTGTGTTGCATTTCTTTTATGCGTCAGTATATATTGACAATAACTCAAATGTCCATATTACATTTGGTACACCAAAGGGTTTTTTTTGTGTGTATGTGTATTTTATATATATATATATATATATATATATATATATATATATATATATATATATATATATATATATATTTAAGCGCAAGCAACTGAACCTGGGTGTAAACAGGAGGCTGCTGTGAATAAACACCTTGTAAATTGGTGCTACTAAACCAACACCCATGTTTTAGTTTTGCATTGACTTCAGTGATTTCCAGAACAGGAGTCTCTTCAATGTCAGGAATTTTCTTTTTTTTCCTTAATCTTTACTAGATTTTTAGATATGAGAGATGGAAAGTAAAGTTCACAATGTGTATATATCTGACTTGACCCCAACTGACGATCTGTGTATTCTTGTACAGAATCAATATCCTCAACCCTGTAATTCATACCTCGACAAACACACTTTTCTGCTATGTGGCCTGATGCCAGTAGGGGTTAAACGGCAGTAGCAATTATATCTCTGTGTGTCCCAAACAGGTGGGTGCTGCTCCTTTCAGTGAATCCTTCCCTAATTATACCTGAGCTGGGGAGGAAAGTTTACCCTAACATTGACTGTGTCCTGTTTGGCAGTATCGGGTACTGTTTTACTGATGGAAGCTGTTCTTTAAGGCATACCCAATAACTTATTACTTGCCATGTCCTATGTTGTTTATTTAACAGCTTTTAAGTGACCAAAATTTAAGTTTAGAGTGCCCTTTAACAATAAAAGGTCGTTTTTGTTCTATCTTGTTAACTTAATTCCATTAACAAGTGCTTTTCTGTCCAGGGTTGGGAGGTTACTGACAGCATTGAGTATTGTTCCGTTTTTCACTTCTAGCTGCTAAAAAAGCAGCACTCTGGGCCTTCGGAATCTAAATGGTTTTAGTGCTGGGGGGGGGGGTCGAGCCTTTTTTGGGGGTTTTCTGCAAGGATTGTTTTACAACAAGTAATCTTAGTCTAATACAGAACACCTGCAGCGAGTGCTAAGAAGCTACAGTGAGCATAGTGCTATTGTTATGCAGTACTTCTTCTCTGGAAGTGTTGGCCAGGAGAATGGAGGCAATGTACCATTGCAGCAAGCCATCTAACCACATCCTGTTTGTTCATATCTGTTCATGTTTCCAGACAGATCTGCTGAGGAGCGCTGATCTTTACCAGCACGTTACCTGGAATATTTCCAGGCATTGCTTTACAACCCACGGGACACTCTCATTTCTTAACCACGATAAATAAATACATAAAATTAAATAAATACATGCAGTACAGTATATGGTTGACAGACTATGTGGAGCATCATACTGGCTTAGGGGGTGAAAAGACATTTTGCAGAACCTCCCATCTTGATAATTTTAGAGCTTGACGAACATTGATTTTTCGTAAGGAGACAAGCAAAAGTTCACCTTGATTATTTTGGCTTACCATCTGCAGTGTAGCGTGTGCTGGCTTGTCAGTTAAAGGGGTAATAAACCTCTGAGTTTAAAAGATATATGTGATATATATTTAACTAACCGTTGGAGATGACTATTGGCACTACAAAACAAGAATGCAGTAGTGGAATGGTGTTGTGCGGTAAATGGGAGCTGTGGCCGTTCTATCTTTTAGCTGGTTAAGGGACCACCTTTCCATCTCATGATGTAAATTCAATGCTCTTTTCTGTAAACAGTTCAGCAACATTCAAAGGTCTCAAGCATTCCCTATCCCTAAATGAATGTTGCAATTAAGACTGGGATATTTTTTACACTTCTGGGGTCTGCAGGACAGCAGCTTTAGACTTAGACATGCCTCAGTCATTTTTTTTTTTTTTTTTTTTTTCTTCATAAACCAAACATTGAGTGGGTCCCTGGGACTTCATTTGTTACTGTTTCAGGCTACTTTCACAAACCCTGGTTTAGCTTTGATCTTTAACTAGCCGTTAGTTTTTGCTTGAGATCCTGAATGTCCTTAATTAAGTGGCTCCTATTTATACTTCCAAATGAAAAGCTAGACGTTCTTTCCCAGGGCGACAGAAATTACAACTCACAAGTGGTTTAAAAAAAGAAGTACTTGATTAGATGTTTTTTAAATTAGTCTGTTTTTAACAACTGCATTAAAAACATATTTTTCAGTTTGTTGATCTACAGTTGAGTGTGTGAAAAGAGGCCTAGTGATTTTGGGAGAAGAGAATGATCTATCTTTTAAAGTGATGCAGCTATCTTGCTGCCTACAAAAAAGAGGACTTCATTATAACAAGATGCAATCAAGACATTTTGGGACAGGATCATCAATTGTTTGAAGTGAAGCCAGAGCCATGGGCTGCATTGTCTGAAGCTCTGTGCATGTTGCATGATGCTGAACTTAACTTTTACGCCCTTTTGACATCTGGTTGGTTTCCATGTGAATTGAACCAAGTTCATTTGCACATGACCTTTAGCAGAGGAGGAGTTCCTGGTTTGCTTTCTTTTCACATATGAGCAAATGAACTTCAAACAAACCAAATACTTACTTATTTTCTGAATACAACAAATTGAATACTTAAATTCTCAATACGAACGGAATGCTTCAGTTCTCAATACTACGAACGGAATGCTTCAATTCGCCCCAAACGTGGAAACAACCATGTGAAAGGACCCTTTTGAAGGAATGCCCTGATCAGTTTAGACTATTTTCAGATCTGTATGTAAAAATCACATTCTGTTGTCTACTAATCAATCTACATCGTGTCATGAAATTGTTTTGGGTGTTTTAAAACTCACAAACCCATGTGAATCATCATTGATATGAGTGCCCCCTGGCAGTACGGTAACTGTCTAGCTCAACACATAGAGAGTGAGCAGACTTTTATAGCATGTGATTTTTCTTGTGTCATGCAGTGCTGCTAATAATACTGAAGTTAAAAAAGTTGGAGCTTTTATTTTATATTCCCTCAACCAATTCTGGGGCAGTATATTGCGTGCAATTGAACATCATTGACTTTTAATTGATTCTAGAAGATTACAGCAGACTGAGTGCTAAGCAGCTTGCATACCTGTTCTGTGACTTGCTCCTTGGTAGAATGCATTCTCAGGAGACTAGCTCCTTGTTGGAAGCGAATGCGAACTGTTGTGGCTATAGCCCTCCTCACAGGCAGCAGTATGATCTCTATCAATCAAATTCCAGTGGGGGGGTGGGGGGGTGGGAGAGGAAGCGTGGGATTAGATTGGGTTAGTTATTGGGATTTTTCAGCAGCATGTTTCCTTTTCCTCCACCTGGGTCAAAGGGAGCCGAGACAGCCTGCTACCCATTTCTTATACCAACCCACACAAACAAGAGCACTAGCGTGGGAGTTGACATCTGGAATTGTAGACCCTGTGTGCTGGTATATGTAATAGTTTTCAACAGATGGAAGCTGCAGCTTTTTCTGAAGTCAGTGAGCTTTTTTTTTTTTTTTTTTTTTTTTTTTCAAATCTGGTTTTAATTTAGAAAGTAATGCCTTTTCTCAGTGTTCTAACCCAGATGAGGTGAATGGGACCAATGTTTTATGTCATGTGGGTGTTGTAGGTGATCCTCCCATTTTTTAAAAAATCTTGTGGTATATTTTGGCTATGATTTCAGTGTTTCTAGGCTGTAGACACCTTGACTATTTTGAATTTCCTATATTTATTATTTTAATATTAAGATCTGAAGTAATTGCAGCACACATAAACAGATGCTTTGAGTAACAATGAATTCACTGTAGACGATGAAGTGTATTCTGCACTTCTATTCACTAATTATTGGGTAATTTAATTGGTTGATCGCTTGAACTTGGTAAGAACTGTCTTGATTTTAGTTTGCAAATCCCTACCCTAATCCTGGTCTGTTTTTGGACTGGAGGTTTTTCAAAAAAAAAAAAAAAAAAAAAAAAAAAAAAAAAACCCGCTATCCATATCTTAAAATGGAAGCCAGTTTTTAAAATGTATAATTGGATGTGCCTTTTCCCATCTGATTTCTATTTTATTTAAGTTTGAAAAAGGGATGGAGGTTAGCTTCTTTCCTATTCGCAATGCATCAGAACATTGTATTGCTGGCCATTGTGAATCTAAATGTCATTTAGGCTTATAGCGTGTAAACCTATAGAATTACTGCAAATATTTATTTGTACAACAAAACCTAGGGGGGATTAGTAATGTTGTTGTTGTTGTTGTGTCTTTTTTTTTTTGTACTCTCTTCACTATCGTCGTAATAAGTTGTGGTCTAGAAATTTTTACTGGGGCAGTAATGGACCTTGATGCACTTAACAGGCACTCTTCAGTCTCCTCAACTGACAACCTAATCCATCAGTGCTGTCCATAGGAAGGGCTAAAACAGTGGAGGTGTCAGCAACTGTCATTCAGATTCATAGCAGGTCAGCTGCAGCACTAGTTTTCATTGAAATTGAATGAGAACACTTTAGGGCTTGGGCACTGAAGGTAGATCATTAGATTGTAATGCTAGTCTTTTATTGACCTTTTATGCATAATTATCTCCCTGCTTTCCGTGATGTAAGGACAGGAGACTGCACGCCTGTTTAACACAGAAGGCTAGTTAGTAAGCAAGAAGGCCAGCAGGGTTGCTTGAATTATATGGATGTTAAATGTACTAATTTGCTGTGCTTGAACAGGGATAACGCTGCTTCAGTGCATACAAAATAATTTGCAAGTGGTTTCACTATGAACGTCAAAGAGAAAGGGTGGTCTCTCCTCTTCTTTTTTTCCATTTCTGCCTGGGGAATTGTGTTGAAGCTCACATTGCCACTACTTAAAACAGGGCTTCTCAAACTCTGTCCCCCCTGTGGCTGCTGGTTTTCATTCCAACTGAGCTCTCAGTCAATTAACTAGACCCTTAATTGAACTAATGATTTGCTTAATTACTTTTTTTCAACTATTGAACAGTTGCATATTTCAAGTTAGCTATAACATTTGATAAGTAACTTGAACTCCAAAGGTTTAAGAGCTGAAAACAAATAAAATGTCTAAGCAAATTATTAGTTCAATTAAGGGTATAGTTAAGTAACCGAGAGCTCGGTTGAAATTAAAACCAGCAGCCACAGGGGGTCCCCAGGACCAATTTTGAGAACCCCTGGCTTAAAATCTCCTGCTCAGGATTCAGTGCGGGCAATCCAGCACCTTTCATATGCACCAACAGTTTATCATAAATAAACTGTTTAAATCTTCCAAGTTACAAAGAACAGGCCAATTTTATTAATTCTACCGTGGTCTCTCTGTTATTGAACTGTGATTGCAGAGCATACGCTTAATGTTACTGGTGCCCACCCCCTCCTGTGTTTCCATATTGGCAGCAGACCTGCTTAATTGCACCCCCCAGTCTGCCTTGCTTTGCATCTCTTCATTTTGTAAAGCTAACCTAGTAGATTACTGCTGACTCCTAAATTATTCTCATCCCAGGCTGTAAGCAATCTTAGTTGAGTAAGTGTACAATATTGGCTGGTATCCCGGTTGCTCAGTATAACTTATGTGATAAATAAATTATCAGGGCCTCTAAGTACTAGCAGTGACGGCTTGGATCAGTATCGGAATGTAAGCTTGCGGGGCAGTGAGTTAAACATACTGCTATTGTGTATAAACACTTTTGAGGGCCTTCATGAGGTCTTGGGCCTAGAGCTTTTGGTTATCAGCAGAAGGGATAATCGTTCAAGCATTCAAGTGGGGACTAATTTGCCAATTGAAGCTCTTTTTTTAAAGCAGCAACACAGTTGGAGGTGTGAGATTGTACTGAGACAATGCGTTGGGAGGCATAAAGCTTTCAACTCCTTTTCCGTATTGCCACACATGTCCAACTGTATTGTGATTTAGTCGAGTTAGACCCAGAGCCATGAAGAAAACTAGAATGTTTAACTTAACTTGTAGAACCCCTTGGGAATTTGAATTTGTTCATACCTACCTGACAGCATTAAGGTGTAGTGCAGCTTTGAGGTTATTAAAAATAAATAAACCTAAACAACCTTGCCATTGCCAACAATCTACTGTATATAAACCAAAGGGTTATCCAAGAAGTTATACTTCCTGCAACTGACCCAAATGCGCCATTTGACTGTGCCATGTGCTGCCTGTAAGCCTGTTGTTTTGCTTGCTTTACCCCAATAGAATCAAGCAGGTGGTTAAACAAATCATGCCTTGATGAAAGGAAGTCAAATGTTACATTAGGAAGTTTTCAAGGAAAGCTATAATTGATTTATATCGAAAAGGACCTTTTGATAATGGCCTTACTTCAGCAGAAGTGTCTTTCATGGGACTTTTGTATTTACATAATAAACACCTGTGTTGTGCTGACTACTCAAACACTGTGCTGTCCTTTTAAGATATTATGTTGTAGATAGAGATTAATTAAAATGTTAATAAACCCTCTGATCGACTCAAAGATTCAAGGTTAACGTTGATGCCACAGTTTGTGTCAAATTTAAATGACCTCCATGTCAACCAGTATGCCAGTTAAATGTTTGGCTTTTTAAAAATGTCTTTGCTACTATTCAGTCAGGTATTTTATTTTAAGAAAACTAAACTTTATTTTATGTTAGTCTAGGCTCCTTAACCCTTTGCGGTCCTATGTCGGACTAGGTTCGACATTACAATTTTCCCTTTTCAGTCCGATGTCGGACCCTGTCCGACATCATCAAAAACACATAAAGCACAGGTCTCTGGTAGTTTTTTTTTCTGGTAAAAGCTGAGAAAACCTTTCAATGGCAGAGTGAGACCGATAGGAGCCAAATAAAGCCGAAAAAAAAGGGCGTATCTGATAGATGCATCCAGCGCGTAAAGAATGTCTTGGACATCTTTACAGAGCTTTTGGAGATGTTCTGGTAATAAAATAATGACTTGGATCACATTATTGAGGAGTTTGTGATAAAATTAGTGATCAGGAGAGGATTTATTAGCATGCACGTCTATAAAGAGGTATGTGAAGAATATAGCGAACAAGGGGTGGGGCTTGGCTGGAGATGCAGTACTGAGTGTCCTTTTGTGATTCAATGGCTGCTTTACTCTTTCCAAAAAAAAAATATATATATATATATATATATATATATATATATTTATATATATATATATATATATATATATATATATATATATATATATTTGACAAGCTCTGCATAAATGGGCAACACATGTGACCTGACGCGTTTGACAAGTCTTTAAAAAGTCTTAAAGAGCTTCTTAAACTGACACAAACCCGTTCAACTGATTGTATGAAAAGAATGTGTTATGCTGCTGCCATTGCATAAAAGCACATTTGTAAACGGGATCAACCGGCTTATGCTAACCAAATACTTTTAAAATAAATCAGCCATCTCACTGTCTGTTCTATAAAATATACATGAAGACAAATGGATTCACCCACTCTACAAGCTAAGCACTGATCTTGGCAGGGTCAAACTGTTTTCAGGAAAGTGCTGTCCCGAAGAAAAATCATGCTTCCACCCTGTGGTTGGACCAGGGCCAGACCGTAAGCAGAAACAAAGCAGTTTAAAATGGCCAGTGATCGCTGCTGTGATTTTCTAGGCATGAATCTTTCAGCACATTGTGGGCCTGGTGAGTTCCAGCCCATGGAGCACAGAAACTGCATAGTCACACTGAACCACAGTCCAGCCCTCTGGGAATCAATGGCTAATGCACAACACCCAGAAGCTTACAGCTTGTGGCCTGTGTTATTGATGGGGTCTCTGTTCTGTGTTTGAAATGCTGTAATAGCTAAGTGCAGAGTTATGACACATAATGTAGAGCCATCAGAAGCTGACATTTAAATGCTGTCAAAGGCCCTCTAGCTTGACAATTTCATTAATTTTATGATCACGCCTGTGGGTGATAACACAGATATATTCAATACACGCTATATATTCAGCAATTTTATTTACCACCCTAAACAAAATATATATGCAGCAAATCAACAGGGGAGACACGATTTGGTCCACAGTTCTGTTATCGTCTGGATCCTAACAACACCCTCCCTCAAATCCAGCCAGTCAAACTCCCAACCCTGTTTCAGTTCTTTCCGCACCAGCCAATCCACTCCCTGCCTGCTTGAATGATGCCCCGCCTCCAATGAGAAGTTTAGAGTCCGACTCAATACTACACAGTAAGACCCCAATAAATAAATGTTAGCAATAATAATACTTTTACTAATAACATTTTCTCTACGTGTGTGTCGTTTTTCTATTCCAATTATGTTAGAGACTGTTTTCCTCAGCGGAATGTTACCTGATGAAATAGCAAAAGTTAGCCTATGGCTCGGAACGCATAATTCCAGTCGCGGTCATGGAGCATTTCTTTGTTTGTATCCAAAGAAACTGTTGGCATCCAATGCAAACTTTGTTTATATACAGTATATAAATGTGTACAGTACTCACTGTATAGTATCTCTGATGCAGACTTTTTTTTTTTTTTTTTTTTTTTTAATCTATCACAGCGGCGCATTGCAGTTCTTAAATCTTGTGCCATTTTATTCCTAGTAACTCCTGTTTCAGCATTGAAACAATCTCTGTTTAAATATAAACCCATTGTTTGAAAGATCCTCAGTAGGCATATTAGTGCACTACAGATTTGCATTATTGTCGGGTAATTTACAAGTGCATTGTGGGATTGCAGTAAAACAAACAAAACAAACAAAATCTAGAGGTTGCTTTCATTTGCTCAAATAAATTAAGACTAAAACTGAAAAGTAGAACACAGAAGTTAAATTGCACACAACTGTACTAGTACTTGCATAATGCGTTGGAGCATTTCGTTGTTTACTTCCAAAGAATGTCAGCACCTGTCCCATGCAAACTTTGTTTTTATCTCGATGCAGACTTGTTTTTTCTATCTGTCACAGCAGCACTCTTGCCAATTCTGAATTTGTTTGCTGTTTTATTCCTATTAATGCCCTTTCCAACAATGGAGAGATCTCCTCTTTTTAAAAAATTAATCGGAGCAGCCCTATATATATATATATATATATATATATATATATATATATATATATATATATATATATATATATATATATATATAATATATACACCCCATTTTAAAATGTTCACCTTTTGTTGCCTTATAGCCTGGAATTAAAATCAATTAAAACATATATTTTTTCATTTATCTACACATCCTTCCATACAACTTCCAAGTGATAAAAAATATTCTAGAAATTTATAGAAAATTGATTAAAAATAAAAACTTAAATAGCTTGGTTGGATAAGTGTCCACCCTCCTTGTAATAGCAATTCTAAATTAGCTCGGGTGTAACCAGTCGCCTTCAAAATCACACACCAAGTAGCGTGGCCTCCACCCGTGTTAAATTGTAGTGATTCACATGATGTCAGGATAAATTTACATGTTCCTGTAGACTCCCTCTGCAAGACTCAACCATGAGCACCAAGGCACTTTCAAAAGAATTCTGGGACAAAGTTGTTGAAAGGCACAGATCAGGGGATGGGTATAAAAAAAATATCAAAGGCGTTGAATATCCCTTGGAGCACGGTCAAGATGATTATTAAGAAGTGGAAGGTGTATGGCACCACCAAGACCCTGCCTAGATCAGACCATCCCTCCAAACTGGATGACCGAGCAAGGAGGAGACTGATCAAAGAGGCTACCAAGAGGCCAATGGCAACTTTGCAAGAGCTACAGGCTTTTATGGCCAAGACTGGTCAAAGTGTGTATGTGACAGCAATATCCAAAGCACTCCACAAATCTGGCCTGTATGGTAGGGTGGCAAGAAGGAAGCCATTACTCAAGAAAGCCAACCTTGAATCCCGTTTTGAAGTATGCAAATAAACACTCAGGAGATTCGTAGCCATGTGGCAAAAAGTTTTGTGGTCGGACAAAAATAAAATTGAACTTTTTGGCCTAAATGCAAAGCGTTATGTTTGGCGCAAACCCAACTGCAAAGTACAGAGAAATCCTTAAGGAAAACTTGCTGCCCTCTGCAAGTAAGCTGAAACTGGGACGGAAGTTCACCTTTCAGCATGACAACGACCCAAAGCACAGCCAATCGGCTAAAGAACAAAAAGTAAATGTTCTTGAGTGGCCCAGTCAGAGCCCCGACCTAAATCCAATCGGAAATTTGTGGCATGACTTGAAGATTGCTGTCCAACGTTCCCCAAGGAACAGAGCTTGAACAGTTTTGTAAAGAAGAATGGTCAAATTTTGCCAAATCTAGGTGTGCATGGTAGAGACCTATCCCAACAGACTCATAGCTGTAATAAATATTAACTCAGGGGGGTGGAGACTTATCCAATTATCTTTGTTTTGTATTTTTAATATATAAAATTTCTCAATAAAAACTTTGGTTTTTATTGAAGTGTGGAGTATGGTGTATATAAGTGGAAAAAAATCGTCATTTAAATGCATGAAACTCTGAGGCGCTGACACAACAAAATGTGAAAAAGTTCAAGGGGATGTAGACTTTCTGTAGGCACTGTATAAGGTACATATTCATATGTGTAAGATGTATACAAATACTACAGCCATATACTTGAAGAAGAAGACTGGAGTTGCATTGCCTTGTAGCCATTACGTGTAGTAGGTCTGTTTGTGATGTGGTCACGTCACAAACCCTAGTTGGAAAATATTTTTTTTTATTCTGTTGAATCTGTATTTTTGCTTATTCTATGTTTTTATCTGTGATTGGCTGCTGGTTATTAAGTCACCACACCTTATTAATTTTTTTAACATAGTCCTTGGGGACTACAAGGCTGTTACATGAAGTCCCAGAAAAGGGAAATAAAGAATTTTGATACATCCCTGACATTTCCTGTTTAAATCTGTTTACAAGTTGGTTGGATATATTTCCCTACTTCACAACTGGTGTTGATTTTGTATAAGAAACCCTTACACTTTGATTATTACAGGGATTGCAGTAACTACTAGTAAAGGGTGTTGGCATCACAAGTACAAATGCAGTAAAAAAAAAAAGAAAGAAAAGCATACAAGGTGGTAATGCAGCCGACTGGCTGAGAATTGCTGCATTGTATTCAAAATGAAACTGTCAGTGATTAACTTGTTGTGGCACTTACTTATGATGCCGCATATTAAAAACCTCTCGGTTCCCAGCAAAACCTTGCCAATAAGTGAAAAGCCCCAGTTTTCCAGTGTATTTATATTGAACAACGATTATATATGTATATATATATATATGCACTGTAGTTGTACAAATATGGCACTGAAATGTGTTTTTAAATGTTAGTGTTAAAAAATTAACATGGGAAACACGTACTACCCAAACATAGAACTGTTTACATCACGTGTGTGTAAAAGAACAAATGGGAGTAGGGTTATACAACTAGTACTACACAACGATGTCCTTACAATGAGTAAAGAAAACATACAACATATGTATTGTACTTATCAATTCTAAAGAACGCAATTTTAAAATAAGGAATTGTCGAACGTTGTCGGCTTTTTATGATGTACCACCTCCCGCTGTAAATCCATCAGAATTGTGCTCACAGCTTCATAGCATATTCTGGCATGCCATGCGGAAAGTGTCCAGCACGTTACTCTCTTGGAGGGAAGGCTGTTTGGGTTCCTCGTCTGATTCAGTGTCCTATGGCTCTTCAAACTGTGGGTGCTTAGCAGCTTGGATGGCTTCAAGAAGTGAGTGCATCAGTGAACTCGCATGCTGTCATAACTCAGCAGTTGAAAAGTCAGTGTGTTGTAAAAGCTGCATGAGGCATGTGCATAAATCATGCAAGTGCACTCTGTAGCACTGGCAACTAGTAATAAAGTTGTCAATAAGCTGCATAAAGTTGCTAATATCAGAATTCTATTAACATTAAAGTCTATGGGACGGGATTTGTTCGTGGGAAAATGTTGTTATTAACCAAAAGTTGTCTTTATCAGGGTTGCTAATAACTGGCATCTACTGTATAAGTAATGTATGGTTAACCTATACATAGGTGAACATTACTATCACTACATTATGGAGTTGGGGGTCCTGTATAAACATGGTAGAGGGTACAAAAAAAACTTGCAAAGCACTGCTTACTGTGTGTCACAATTTCCTAGTCAGGGATGTAGTTGAATAAAAAAAAAAATACAAGACTGAAAAATGTACTTCTATTTTGAAAGTGCTAATTCTCTCTGTAATGCTCTAAGCCCTTTTATATCTTGAAACATGAACTATTTTTGCCAAAACTAACTCCAGTAGACACACACCCTGTCAAGGGCTGTCTAAATCATAGGCTCTGTAATCCCATAAACATAATAACAGCACAGTGCTCATTACTCCTCATTGGTCTTTTTATATAAAAAATAAAAATAAAACACATTGCGTTGATTACACTGAAGGTTGGTGTGTGTCCTGTTTTTTGTTGTTTTTCTAAGAATAAATATTAGCCAAGAGAGTTTGGAGCCAGAACAAGAGCTGTCTTGTGTGCTGTTTTGGACCGAGTAAACCATGCAATAGTCAGCAGGCCTTTTGAATGCAGCAAGTCCACACAGGCTGCAACCTGCAGACTAGGCCGAGCTGATGCGCAGTCTGGGGCATCTCTTATTGATCTGCTGCAATAACCACTGACAGACTGCAGCAGTGGTGGTGAATGATTTATAGCTGTTTATATGACATACAGTAAGGGAACATTTTGAGGCAAAGCCCCATAGAGTAATTGCAGTTATCCTACCTTTGACTGGGTCAGTCTTCTGTGGTGTCACCAGGAGACTTGCTGTCACTTTATACAAATTACAGGTTTGTTGTAAAGTGCACTCAAACTGATGAAATGACCACCAGACATTTAATCAAAAACTTGCTTTTGCTTGTGTGGATTTCAGTTTATTTTGTTTGCATTAAAGTTTCTGAGGAAGATTTTAAACTGTAGTTTAGTTAAAATGGTGCCCCTACACTGTTCAATAAATATACAGATACTGTAATACTATGCCTTCAACACTGGTTTATGACTATATGTTACAAGAGGAATGTGAAACCAATTTATGGGGCATGTTGCAGTATGGAAAGATTAACTGTTGTCTGAAAGCAGCAATTGACAGTATAAGGTTAACAGTGTTCTTTTTTAGGATATGAAAATGATTAGGCCCATCAGAGATGGTGGGAGGCTGGGACCAAAAAATAAAATAAAAAATTGAAAAAATCTTTGAGTTGTTCTCGAGCTGACAGGAGTGTGGACAGATACCAGCTACTTGCTGATA
Source organism: Polyodon spathula (assembly GCF_017654505.1). Classification (NCBI taxonomy): domain Eukaryota; kingdom Metazoa; phylum Chordata; class Actinopteri; order Acipenseriformes; family Polyodontidae; genus Polyodon; species Polyodon spathula. The sequence goes on along the minus strand of NC_054543.1, from coordinate 32,255,891 downwards.
TTGGGCTATCATGAGCACACTGTCAAAAAGCAGGGCACAGTCTGCTATGAGCATGGAGGGGAGTGTGCTCATTTTGACTGAGCTTGTCGCCAGGGAGTAGGTTGAGCTGTGTTCTTCTCTCTCTCTCTCTCTCTCTCTCTCTCTCTCTCTCTCTCTCTCTCTCTCTCTCTCTCTCTCTCTCTCTCTCTCTCTCTCTCTCTCTCTCTGCCTCGTATTCTGTCATTTCCTTTGGAACTGTCAATGACTTTGAATTAATCTGGTTGGGAGATGGAAGGAGCTTTTCACAAGGCCACTTACCTAAACAAAGCAAGCAATTAACTGTCTTTTTAAGCTTTGAGCTGAAAACAGATTAACTTGCTTACATTACAAAATTAGCTATCTGATGTCCTGCTTTACTCTGTGTTTGACTTGCAATCACAGAACCCTCCTTCAACCTTCTTTGTCTAGACCTTGACACTGGCTTCTTTAAATTTGGGGTATCCTTGTTGCAGCCGTTTAGAATGCTAGGTAAGGAGTGGTGAAGTGCACCAAGGAACTTTTTGCAGGTAGGAAACCAAAGTAAGAAAAAAAAAATAATAATAATCTGCTGGCATAAAGCAAACTGGCATAAAGATTTGGTTAATAAAAATGGTTTAAATGAGGGTATATTCTCAGCCCCCTGTTTCTCTTTGGAGGGAGTTCCAGTAAAGGAGTGTGGCTGTTGAATATCCCCCCCCAAATAAAATCCCACTTTCCTCTGAAATTATATTATAGAGCTGGACTGGACACATGCATCCATCTTGATTGCGCAGTTCAATAGCATTTTACGATATTAGGAGTGCCTGGTAATTGGGTTTATATGGCTTTAAACTGCATTTACTGTATGACTTTCTTGCTGGTTGTACTGCAGCTAGACCCCACCACCACCACCACCACACACACACACTGTACACAGAGACCCTTTTATTACATCATTCATGAGGGAGGGGAGTCAGTAAAGTAAAATGGGTGTATGTTCAGATATGAGTAATACTTTGGCAGGTTGAGTTTTAAAGGAGTGGTACCTTTGCCAGAGATGTTTTGTGGAGCCACACTAATGAAAAAGTAAAATAATCAATCCTGTACTAAAAGCAGCAGAGTCGTGACAGCAGCCTGATTTAAAACAGAGAGAGGAGAGATGGCGATAAATACAGTGAGATGCCTGAACATGAGACGGCTCGTCAAAGGAGGTTATGTTTCCTATGGGCTTGAGCTGGTGATTTTGTTCGTGTTGAGTTGACGAGAACTACATCTTTGTTTCTGACGTGACATTTAGAGAGTCCACTCCAGCATTGAGGATTCTAATAAAACTATATTGCTCCCATCAGGGTTGTGTGTGTACAGTGTTAACAGACAACCTGTCATAACAGACCTATAGCCTAGATAAACAGGATAGAGCACCAGGACATTTTGTTTGTTGTTTGTTTGTTTGTTTGTTTGTTTGTTTGTTTGTTTAAGTCTGTACTGTTTAGGAAAAAACCACCTGCAAAGCAAGCATTGCTGTGTAAGGAACAGTAGGACTACTTATTGTACTTATACAGTGTTCTTCTTTGTACAGTTTGAGGCTCCAGTATAAACTAATCTTGAATAGGAGTGTGTCAATGGATGTTATTTTCTTTTAGTACTTTAGAAAGGCAGCATTTCCGTGCCTTATAGCAAAGAGAGATAGATTGTTCTCCTTGTTTTCTGTTAGATGTACGTCATCTGTGAGGTCCTGCAGGTAGCATGAGAAAAAACTGTTGCAATTTTGCCTTTCACATTGAATTTGGTTACCAATTAAAAAGTCTGCTTCTATTCTGTACTAATTTTATTGTGTGCTAAATATTCAGTGCTAATGTGTATGCGTTTTGATCAAGTATAACGCTTCCACAAAGCGGGACACCATTTTGACTTGAAAGCAAAAACATTTATTTTCAACACTGGTGGCTGCTTGATTTCATGAGAAACGGATTGCATAGCTGATTGAAAGCCATCTACTGTTTTTGATAAACTGTTCTTCTAGTTCTTGCAGCTCTGCCGTGGTCCCTCAGCAGGGAGAACTGGTTTGTTTCAGTGATCAGATTGGTGCGGAGCACAACTTTGCCAATGTGCCATCTGCCTGTGGTTAAGCAGGACTGCTGGAGGGAATTCCTTCTTTTTTGTCTGTGAAATATCCAAGATGCATGCGGGTGGGTGAGTTACTTAGTGGCTCTGGTGCCGCGGTGGCATACCCAGCACGCAGGGGAATGGTGGCTGCAGTCCAGTATCTAAACTGAGCTCCGTCTGACAGAGTGGTTTCCTGGCACACAGCACACTCGCAGTCCCTTCCATCTTTCCTTATAATTCGTCAATCTGAGCACAAAGAGAAACTGCGGTTCTTTTTAGAGAGGACCCTTGGTCCTTTTGCACAGAAGGGGATCAAAATACATTGCATGTTCAAGTGGACACAGGGTTTGAGTGCCATCCCTGTGAGTTTTTAGCTGAGAGAATCCTTTCAATTGGTAGGTGGTCTACAGAGGCATGTACATTGATGGTATTCTAGCACAGTACTGTGCGTTCATGGGTCAGCTACTACAAGCTTTTATGTATGGCTAATTCCCTTTTATATATAATTTCATGATGATTCAACTTAAACCACACCCCTGACAGGATAGTGTAATGTAAATATTCTCTCTTGCCTTTTATCCTTGAAGGTTTAATGCATTACTATTCTTGTAGATGCATTTATGTGAAGGAAGGGGACTGGGACATTTTAGGAAGACCGTTCCTTCATATGATGTAGAGTTATTTGTGTCACTAATATACTGCTTTAATGAGAGTTGGGGGGGCGGGTGTATTTATATATTGAATTTAATCATCCACTAGTTCTAAATACCATTGATGTGTGAATTATTTGTGAATCTCTTCAGTGTATTTTTGTCTTTTTAAATGCAATCCAAGGGCAGATTTAGACCCGCAGTGATTTTGATATTTAAATGGCGATAGTAATTGGAGTCCCCACCATTCAGATTGAGTTGAACTCTGGATGTATTGAACTCGCTGTAGTTGAAGGAAATGCATTTCAAAGATTTTGAGTTTCTAAAAGCAAACCGCATTACTTAAGTACTGCTTAAAAATATGTTAGAATGTGCTTTAAAACTATTAAAATCAGGGTTTTACCTTGCCAGAAAAGGACTTTCACTGAGATATATAGTTAGTGTGTCTTAGTTTTAAATGTATTTCTGTGCTTTTGCATAGTCCTTGGAAATACTTTTAAGAATGAAGAAAAATTAGATTATAGCCAGATATTGGGTAGTGCATACAGTTTACTTAACAAAACAACGTTGTAGTCAAACTACTATAACTTGAACCAGAATTTCCAGCTGAACCAATAAATGAAAAGCTACAGTAAACTAGAATTGCCATGGGCATAGATAGATACAGCAACATAACTGCAGCATGAAGTACCTAGCCAAAAAAAAAAAAAAAAAAAAAAAAAAACTATGTTGCTTGTGTCTCGCATTTTATTTTGTAAAATAATTGAATAATAACCTGAATAATTAATTTATTTATTTTATTTATTCATTTTTTCTTTCAGTGACTGTAGCCCCAGTACGTGACATTTAGTTTCGAGGTGTAGTCGCTCTAGCACTTTTTGTTCTCCAGCTGCGCTCCAGTGGAGGGTAGGGATTAACAAGGGATATACATTGTTCAGAAAAACTAAATTACAAGTCTTTTACGGATGCCCTGGGTATATCAGTGCTTAACCTTCTGCTGTCACGTGCCTTGGTCTTTATCAGTGCTGCAAATAGCCCACTTTCCCTCTGTGGGCCACAAACAGATAGTAGACATTTTGTCAATGGGATTCTGTAAATTGGAAGGTTATGTTAATATCTCTCTGTGCAGTGTCTAATTCAGTTTTATTGCAAGGCCATGGGGGTTTGTGATAGTAACCCATACAGGCACTTCTTGTCAGCTGCTGTATTTTACATTAGAGTTTAAATGCTAATATATTTATTGTCCTGCTTGCAGAATATACTACAGCCTACTATATATATATATATATATATATATATATATAATATATATATATATATATATATATATATATATATATATATATGTACACGGTTTATTCTGAATTTTACCAAAAAATTAAAGGATTTTTTTTGACTGGACGTCAGTTTTTACTGATTTTTATACCCGATTTCAATGTTTACCTGTTACTATTTTCTAGGAAGTTCACAATATTTTGATTAAAATGCTGTTTTATTTTGATTTCGACATTGTAATAAGCAGCTCTACACTGTATCCTAGGATACAGCAGATGTTTAGACGTCAGAGGATCAAATAACGTTCAACTGTGGTGCTCTGTCACTTCACAAACACATCATCACCTGATCGCCTGATAGTCTGATTATTGTGGCAGGTGCGGGGCGTAGTAACTTCTAGCTTGATCAAAAACTAAATCGAAATACTTACACAAAAATATATTTTGCGGAATGGGGAGAAAACAGAGCTCTTTATGAATATTCAAAAGAAAACAAATGTTTTGAAGTAAACAAAAAGCAAAAATAACAGAAGTGGGTCATATGAGGCAGAGGGTGCATAGCGTTGCAAATACTGCTGCATTGAGGTACATGTTTGAGCTGACAATAAAAGAACAAGCTGAAAAATAAGTGACACATTAAACTAAAACAAAGTGAACTGAGAGACAAGCAATCCATTTATGTGGCTTTTACACACGCTTTAATAAACAAAAGCACACAATGACTGTTAATAAGTTTGTCAGAGCTCTGTGCTTTGCTGGACAGCCACTGTTTATTGCAGAGAGGTATGAAGTGATGACATCATACAACAGTACTGTCTGTCCATCAGTTAAAACACTGCCTAACGTCGACAGTCTTGATCGTAAATATCTGACAGAAAATGGTGATGCTTTAGTTGGTAAACTTATGGAACGCATTGATGGAACTGTCCAGTGTGATTTTTGAAATGACTCCCGATGGCTTGCACCGCCCTCTGTCAAACCTGGCTTGTTTTGTACTGCTGTCATGTTCATACCTTCTGTAACATGTTTCTGTCAGCACTTATTCAGTAACAAAGGCTAAATATTCAAGGTATGGCACTTCTGTTAACATTAATACATATAAAAATTACAGGTACAACATTGTCAGAAATAAGGGCTGTCATAGTGTTGCAGAGTATTTAAAGATCAAGGCTGCTGAAGTGATGCTTTTGGCAGTTTATGGAAAGTCATATTGTCACAATGATTTCACTGTATAACAATGTCCTTATCTACTCTGTAATTCAATTACAGCAGAGTTTCAAAGTTCTTGAGGTCAGTCAGCATGTATTTTAAGCTCCTAAAGGGCACGTTTTATCTGACTGTAGACAGTTCAGTTAATGGGTCCGATAAGCATCCTAGGAGGCAACTTCATAAGTGTTCTTTATTTTCTATTAATCGCTCAGTATTTGGAGCTGGCTCCTTTGCAGATGATTTAATAAGAGATAGGACCCTTACACTAATTACTGACCAGCAGTGCTATTTATAAACCAAAATGGATCTACATTTTGATATGAGATTGGCCTGCCTTTTCTTCTGGGTTTTTGTTTGACTTGGTGTGTGGTGGTAAAAACAAAATGCTAGCTGGTCAACTGAAATGTTAATTTACAACAGCCTGTTTGCTTCAGAATCTGAGAAACAGTGGCCCTCCTGAGTGCACTTTTAACACAAGTCAGTTTTTTGGCCTAATGCAGTACTGTAGGTGAAGGGGTTGGATTTTATTTTGGCATCTCCTGTTGTAATAGCAATAGTTTTGCTTCTGATGGATGAAACAAAAACATAATTCTAGGTCAAAATTGTTAAGAACTTTCTGACCTGCACCGTATTTTTCTTTGTACATGCAGCCTATGAAAGCGTGCACGCAAGCATCAGTCTGCTTCCACAACTCCCTTCAGTGCTGTGTATCTGTTTGTTGAGAGAGTGCTGTTTTTTGGAGCATTCATTATGACCTCTATCCTATAGAGAATATTTTCCCAATCCCCTGTGCTGACTCCACTAATGCTGGCTCCCTCCCAATCAGTTGGCAAGCCTTCAGAAGAGTGACCAGATGGACTCTAAGACATTACTCCTCTAGCTGTTATTCAGTATGCTCAGGCCTGCATGAGAAGTGCCTTCTAATCCAAGTGGCTGTGTGGAACTAGCTAAAATACTGATATTCTGTAACTAACTTGTAGTAAACTCCAAGCTGCAGTACCAATTCTACAAATGTTTTAAGATGTCTCTTACTCTCAAGCACTGAGCAAAAAGCTAATTCTCATACATGTACTCTATAAATGTGCGTTTATGCAACAGATCAATCAATACAAGGGCTGTGGTTTCTTATTCCAAGGCTGGTTTAGCAGTTTGAGATAAGACTATGTATGTCTGTACCCATTACACAAGTTAGTATTACACAGGCATGGATCTGAAGAGATCTTTTTATGTTTACCGGCAGGACGTCTGAGTTGTCAATCTTTCAGTCTCTCTTGGGAGGTAGTTTTGCTGGTATCGGAGTAAGACTGAAGCCCCCTGGCGCTTGTCTTGATAGCAGTTACACAGCCACAGAACCACTGTCCAGATAGGCAGATGACCATGACTGTAAACTTGTCTAATTGTGAAAACATTCACCAACTCCTGCCAGAACTAGTTGAGCACAGACACTTAGGCTTTATAAATCTGCCTAATCCTTTTTAACTTGGCTCCAGAGAGGGGTGAATTTCCTTGGGTACAGTTACTGTACACCGTCAATATTTAATAATAATTTAGTCATCCTTTTAAATTAGATTACTTTTAAACCCGTATTTGACAGAAGACTTATATTAAACCAAAATTTTAAATTAGATAAAGCTGTCCCGGAACTGTCCCTAAAATGCCCAAATTCTTTCTGGCTTTGGGAATACACTAATGCTATTTGTATTATTTCTTTTTAATTATTTGGTGGGCATATCATACTAGTGCAAGTGCCCCCGGTAATTTTCAGAGGGAGTGCCAGTAAACGGCAATTATCAGGTGTTATCTGGTGCAAAGCTGTTTAAGAACTTAAGGACGATCCTGGGCAGTGACTCTGTGGTTGTGTTTACTATTCATACACTTTTTTAATAGGACTGAGGCTTCAGTAAATTGCTTCTGTGTGACACACTGTGTACACATTGCTGGAATAAGTCTTTGTGTGGAACCTACAGTAGCTGCACAGCTTCGGAAAGCAGAGGGGAGGCCATTTACAGCTGCAATAGTACTGTACGCTACTTCCTGGCATATTTGAGAGCTGGACACGGAGCACGCAAGCCCTAACTGGGGTTTTGAATGGGGAATGCTAGTACAGTAGGTGCCCGACTTGTCTGACCAAATGTGACTACAACAGTGGAATGCAGGAACACCACAATCTCTGTCTAAACAGTGGCACAACTAAGTGTGATTTTCCACTTATTAATGTGGGAAAGTGAGGCATGTTTGTGACTTGTGAAAAGAAACCCCTGCATTTATGGCAGTTATGTTAATGGAATATTTCTGGTTTGTTTCAGATGGAGCAGGTCTCAGATGAGGAGGTTGACCATGCAGCGGAGGAGGACAGTGACAAAGAGGACCAGGACCTCGATAAGATGTTTGGAGCCTGGCTGGGGGAGCTTGACAAGCTGACACAGGTCAGTTACTAATAGGATTTCCACTGTGCTATGAGGACTGCACCTGCACTGCCCTAAACCAGTGATATTCAATTACATTCTCTGACGGACGAGATAAGGTAATGTCCAAACCTTGGGGGGGCCACAGGGCGCCATGATGTCCATATCGGTGGGGGGTTGTTTAAATGGTCATGAAAATTTGACTCTCCAGTCATACTTTAGATACATTAACAGAACGTTTCAGCACTACACTTGCACCAGTCAACTAATCAGAAACAGCCATTTACAATGAACAATGTCTGATCGCCGTTTTAATAGTAAAAATATTTCAGACAATATTCAAATGACGTCTTTCAAATGAATAAATTATACAAATCCCACTGTAATGCTATTAAAACATCTTGCTATTCATTTTAATTTTATTAAAACTAGAAATGTTGACACTCGCTCGCACCATCTTTTGTTTTCAAAAAATACTGGGCAGCAAGCATTCAAGTTTAATGGGTTTTTTTGTCTTCTCGATGTTTGTTGTTTTGTCTGTGTCTCTAGCTGCCTGGAGCTATTGACAGTGAGTCATTCTTTACCGCAAAATGTGTTTAAAATAAAAAGCATAATTGTGGTTCTTTAGGTCAGTGGTTCTCAAACAATTGTTTTTGGTGGCCTCAGAGCCACATTGCTAATTTGCTAAAGTTTATCATATGAACAATAAAGAAAATATAGATATATGCACTTCTAAAGTTTTTCATTTATTTCTATAATAAAACCAAGCTGTTTCTCATTTAAAAACATACAGAAGCCCCGCACAACTTCAGGCAATTCTATAATAAACTGGAGAGCAAACTCCGGTGTTGTGCAAGATTTATTTTTATTTAAGGGCAGACTTATTAGGTTAATCAATCATATAAATTGATGTAACTTAACAATACCTAAGCTAAAACACATTGATAATGCATTTAAAATAAATACAAAAACTACTTTCACTTTCCTGTTCCAATCACATGCTGCACAATTCCCAACTAAATCTAGCAAAATTTAAAGCGATTTTCCAATACTTTTATGTCATAAAATTCTATGTAAAACTGTAGTATTCCAGAATAATAGGTTGTGAAGTCTTTACTTTGGATCACGACATAACAAAACGTTGAACACCACATAACATTTACCTTGCAAGTTTGGCCAGTGTCTGGAAAGTATGAAGCATTTTCGAGTGGTTAATACAGTATCTGTATCCCTCGATTCAGACTCACTTGCCAAATCTAAAGCATCACTGCAAAACGCGTTGTGATACATATTTCTAATATGTAATATATGGCAGACACAGATGTGGATTTTTGCCTACGAATTCATGTGCAGTGTTGTTTGTTAGAATATTCAGATGGTTTCTCCGCACTGAAAAAAATCTTACTGCATACTGCTTCTGGTGGTGTGCCCCGCCCCTGTACGTATTTTGTGTTTTCTGTTATGTGGTGTGTATGTATTGGTGTACGCAGTGTGGGTTATGTAGCATGGGTGATTTTTTAAAGTGTATTTATATTTAGGTATCACTTCACATGCAGATGAAAATGGTATTTTGATCTGTGAGCACAGGGATGTGTGTGTGTGTGTGTGTGTGTGTGTGTGTGTGTGTGTGTGTGTGAGAGTTTGGAATAGTGTGTGACCGGGAGGAAGTTAAAATCCTCCCTGCAAAAACACGTGGGAATGTGGCTGGAGCCGTAAATTGAATAAGTGATTTTAAATGATTGTATAAATAAGGTGATCGTGGGTGATATGTGGTTGTGTGTTCCAAGTCAAAACGAGAGATGCAAGACAAGAGAGTCAGTATTATTAGAAAGCAATTGCCGTCCGTGCTGGTTTACACCAGCAAGATACTTGTTTTGTTTCGTTTCTATTTTGTATTTGTTTATTTATTTTGGCCAACGTGCCGTTTTTGTTTTCTTTTTTGTGAAAACTTTGTTTTATTAAATCTGCGCACCAGCGCAATTCACTCACCACTCTGTGTCCTGCATCTCCTGGCCTTATGTAACCGCCAGCCCACCTGGTCACACCTCTGTTTTCATATCATACTACTAAAGCCTTCTCTCATTGATTTAACACCAAGCACTGACACTAAGCAAAATGGGCAGAGATTTGTGACACATTCCAAAATGCAATCCTGATCAGAATGAAAGCTCGGACAATCCGTTCCCTTGTTCCAATACTATGGCGTGTTGTCAAAAAAAAAAGACACAAGTGCCCTGTAGATAACGGTGACCTTTCAATCTTGCATAATCAGCAACTTTAGCTTTCGTAATAAAGGACAGCTGACAGTCAACGGACCAAAAGTAAGGCTCTCGCAGGGCGGATTGGGCCCGCAGCCCACCAATTGAAGAACACTGTCCTAGACTATGTACAGTACACTATACGTAATAAGTCTCAGGACATCCTATTGTGACTTGCCAGTGCTGTCTAAAAATGAAAGTGTTTACTTACAATAACCTCATTTATTACCACCAGACAGGACAGAGATTAAGGGGCCTAGTCACAAAATATAACTATAAACTAGCCAATAACTGTCAAGGACAGTTTCATGAGTTCACACTATTTTAGTCCTTAAAATAAGACTTTTGATAAACTATTCTTTTAAAACCCTTAAAACCTAGTACGGCACGATATCTGTAAATGTTTACAGTGCCACAAGCAACATCTGTGATATCTTGTTTACATACAGTGAATGTTTGTTGTCAGAACAACGCTTACATTATTGGTCTTAGACATAAATTGAAGCCCACATATTGTCAGATCAGTTCTAACTTGTCTTGAGTTACAGTATTTTGGTCTTTTAGGCTGAAGGCTGTAGTCTCCTTTCCAGCTTGTGGGTCAGGGGTGTTTTCATTTCTCTCTTGTTTTCATCTCTACTTCAGATCCTCATCTGTCACGTTTTAATGTTTTCAGTTATCCTTTCATGCAGACTTTATGATAACTCCTGCGGCAAGCCTTTCTTGAAAGTGACTTAATAACTAGGGTCTGTAGAACATTATAAAATGAGATTCGTCTTCAACACTTTTTTTTTTCTTCTTACTTTCAACATATCAACAGATGGCTGGTGGTATGAACTCAGCAAAGTTGAGATACACTGCAATTCCAGATATTGTACAATACCCTTATTGAAAAGGGTTATGCGTATGTTGGCATCAGAACATTTTTGTTTTTAGTTGCAACACCCAAGCAGTGCGATATGCTTAGGAAAACACTTTGCTTGTTTCATGCTGTTTGCTGTTGTGTTTTTAACAAAACAGGTATTGTCAGTTCTCCCTCTTTCACGTGTTTCTATTTGTGTGTCAATTTTAATTAAAAGATCCTTCAATCTTATTATATAAAAAGACTGTAGATCACAAAACCATGACGTTTCCTCTAACAGAATTTGATGGTGTTGTTTTAAAGAGGGGGGTACGAAATTGTCGGGTGGTTTTGCATGCTGATGTATCTGTTTGTTTTCCCATTTCAGAGTCTTGATGATGGGAAGCCAGATCAGCTGAGGAAATTGCCACGCCATCAAGAGACCAACCTAGCCAACTTCTCCTATCGCTTCTCCATGTATAACTTGAATGGTGAGCTTTGGGGTCTCCAGGACATGGCAGGTGTCACCAGGGGGGATCTTTTTAAAATTGTTTCCGTGTGTATATTTAAAATGTTAGTATGTTGAGTAAATGTGAAAATGTCTCCTTAAGTTTGTCTTGTGTATATGCAGTACTTGTAAGGTACATGCATGATGTGGGTAGGTGACCCAAGCCAAGTTGCCATGTCCAGCACAGTCCGTGATATTATTTCTATGTGGAAGATTCAGTATTGGTTCCGAACGAGTTTGTTTCTTATTCCAGAGGCTCTGAATCAAGGGGATGCCGTCGATCTGGATGCTCTTATGGCTGACCTCTGCTCTATTGAGCAGGAGCTGAGCACCATCGGGTCCAAGCCAAGCTCAGCCAAGCACGCCCTGCCAACAGAACAGAAAGTCAGGCAGAAACCGCCGGCGGGGCGCTCTGGTGCTAAACACAGCAGCAGTGCACGGGCCTCCCCTTCCTCCACGGTGCGGGGCCACAAGCCCATGCACTCCAACTACTCCCTGGACGACATCACGGCGCAGCTGGAGCAGGCGTCCATGAGCATGGATGAAGCGGCGCGGCAGAGCGGGCCCTCGCTGCCCCCTCCCACCATCCAGCACCGCAGGACGGGCTCGGCGGGCACCGTGAGCGACGCTGACGTGCGCTCCATCAGCAACTCCTCGCGCTCCAGCTTCAACTCTGCTGCCTCCAGCATGGACTCCCTGGACATCGACAAGGTGCTCCCACCTCAGGAGCTCGACATCCTGCAGCAGGGCCAGCCCTCCACCGAGGTACAGCCCTTCCCTTGTACTATTACTGGAGCTGTGTTTTAGTCAAGAATACTTTACTTTCATTTTGTGGTGTTTCATGTAGGTGTAGATTGGCAGTGTGATGCAGTGCTGTTGTGCAACCCCCTGCCCCCCATCCCCCGCCGGTGAATGAGGTTAAAAGTTTGTTAGAAACGCTGTTTTAAGCAGGTGTTGAGATGTTAGCACGGGGTGTGGTGTGCATACTCAACTGAGAATTCCTGAACAAGAATCCTAAATTCTGACATAAAACTAGACTTCCCTTTTATTGGAAAGGGAATTCCATTGATGGTGATTTGGATGGAGTTTTTAGAAGCGCTTTCAGCACACTGATGGACTATGGCTTGGATATTAGAACAGCCAAGTTCAATTCAATTTAATTGTTTAATGCATGCCCTTGAGTAAGTTTTTTTTTATTTTTTTATTTTGAGGATCAGCCTGGATGTGAGTGTAAAATATCCATGTAATCCAATGCTCCACTGGGACTGTAGGTGAAATACAGAGATCACCCAGTTGATTTAGCGTCTCAGTTCTTATTTCTCCAACAGTCTAGCATGAGAAACAAGAAGCATAAAGTTACAATCAAGGATGCCATTCAGCCCATCCGAGCTTGTTTAGTTTTGGTTTTGTTTCCAACTGTTTAACAGTTGCAGTTCAAGTTACTTATCAAATGTTATCGCTAATGTGAAATATGCAATTGTTCAACAGCTGAAAACAAGTAAAAATGTATAATTAAGCAAATTATCCGTTCAATTAATGGTCTAGTTAAGTAATTGAGAGCTCGGTTGGAACGAAAACCAGCAGCCACAGGGGGTCCCCAGGGCAGTTGTTTGAGAAGCCGTGGTCTAAAGGATCCAAGAGGTAGCCCATTCCATGCACTCGCCACTCTCTGTGTGAAGTGTCGTGTCCCCCCCCCCCCCCCCCGATTCTTCTTTCAGCCTTTTTTCATTGCTCGGTCCTTTAAGTCCTGGGAGTAGTCTGATTTGCTCTTCTTTGGACTCTCTCCAGGGTCCCATTTGGTGTTGTGGTGACCAGAATTGGACACAGCATTCCAAGTGCGGTCTCACCAGTGCATTATACAACCTCATCATAACCTCCCTGGAATTGTAATCAGCACTTTTGGCTACAGTATTTACCCAAGCAGTTCAGGTAGAGCTGTCATTATCTTCCAGTGGGTGCCCTCCTGAGCTTTAGACTCACAGCTTTTTACAATCCAGTAAAAAATATTCATACACCAAACAGTTTTTAATCTAATTTATGTCCTTTTGGTAATGGCAATTCTCTCATGCATAAATTTGAGATGAACTACCTTCAAGAAAGACTTTCTGATTACGAAGTCATGGAGTATGCTGTTAAACCACCTGTGTACATAATCATCATTTCTCTTGTGTTAATGGATTTAGGTCATCAAGGCTCAGGTTTCAGGAGTCATGGCAGAGCTGTTCCACCAGCAAATACAGTACAAATTAAATCACAGCCTCGCAAAACTGAATCAGAGTAGCATCTATCTACTGAGAGGAGTGAGGTTTGAGTTACACAAATCACCAACTGCTTCATCTCAGGTAGCCACTGACAACATATCCCAGAGATAATGATGACATACTGGCTGACACTATTGATTTAATGAGACACCATAATAACTGTATGGCTTGTTTACTACCATTACTGAGGCTTGGTGAGAGAACAATTTGTCTTTCTTGCTGATCAGTCTTTTTCACTTGACTTGTATCATTTTTTTTTTTTGGGGGGGGGGGGGGGGGCTTTGACAACACTTTGACAACAAAGTGAATCAACTTGTAGTTTTTTTTGTTTATTTTTAATTTTTAAATAAGTTCATTTTTATTTTTCTTGTCAGCTGTCTGCTGTTACATTATTTAAGTGAAGGGCCTGAGTTAGTTTAGGTTGTGTAAAATGCCTACGATTTCATAGTTACATACCCCATAGATACTGTTGGACTATGAGCCTGTACAAACCAAAAAAACTAGTTTCTGCAAGTCTTCTCTTGACCCAGTGTATGTGCAAAGCTGTATCCGCCTTTTTCACACAAACAAGTAATTTGTATGTGTTTTTTTGTTTTTATTTAAACAGACTTCAGACTATATACAATATATCTACTGTAAATAGTTTTTGCAGGAGAGGATGAAACTGATTGACACTGACATCAATACTATTTTACCCAGAGAAATCTAAACTAAAGCAAGCGAATGAGAAATCTGTGTACACTCATTCAGTTATTTGGCAGGAACCCCATGTACTGCATTTCGATCAATGTAATACACAGTTCCTTAATGTGGTTAACGCCTCCAAGATTAGAGAAAACTTTCCTTTTGTCTGCAAAATCCGCTCCCTAATGCTTTTGGAATCAAGCCTAGCATGTTAATTTTACCATTTGTCCTTCTAGGAAAATCAGAAAATGGCTGACATTTTTTGCGAGCCATCACAATTGCCATGAACACATTATTGAGGGACTCCTCTGAAATAGCTAGCTTCATAGAGCGGCTGAATTCCATTGTTCTGTTAATTGACTGAAGCTACCCTGGTGGAGAGCATGAGCACAGTGGGCTAATTTCCATGTGAGTCTGATTCCTCTGTATGGATGCTGTGGTCTCTCAATTATCAATAGCAGTTACAAAACATATGCACAGTGCTTCATGTGACTGCACTTAACTGTGGTTTAGCTGGTTTTAGTAAGGGCTCTTTACATGATGTCCCTTTTTACACAGCCCACAAAAGGACCTGCTTCCCAAAGATACTTTTCCTAATCACATTACTCTTAGATATAATTACACAATTACAGCCCAATATGTATTTCGGCTGCTTTCAAAGACCCTGATTAGCACTAATCCAGGCCCATTTTAATGCTATGTACAGGAGTTCAATACTAATCAAGGGTCTGAAACCAGCCTTAATTTCGGTCAGTAATTTCATTCAGTTAGGTTTCCAGTAGCATTGTAATGTATAAAGAGGTGCTATATCATTAAGTTACCAACCACTAAAAAATGTTTTTGTTTTGTTTTGTTTTTCTAAATGTATCTACATAAACAGAACAAATTCTTGCATAATGAAAAGAATTAATGTTTTTAACCGCACAAACCTCAGTCTAGTTCTTACTTTTGTAACAGCCACTATTGTATATGCCCTTAAATGCAAATACAATTTTTATTTTCCATATGCAGAAAACTAAATTCCAAGACTGACTGCTTTTGTGGGCTGAAGGGCACATATAGTACTGCAGGGTGTGTATTTCGAGTGTTCAATGTTTTCAACTGTGTTCCTTCATATGGGAAGCAGAGCAGTCAAAATAATATAAACTTTCAATAAACAAGTGAAAGATAGGGCATGGTATCCTGTACCACTTCAGCTAAGTCTTTGTTTTTGTAAGCAGTCCCTCAAGTGCTTGTTTACAACTGAGAGAGGACATGACATTCATTTTTGTTTATGGCTTTTAGACAATGACTGCTAACCCCATTGAAACATTATAGAGCAAACTACTCTGATCACAATACATTATAAAACGGCTCCATTTACAAATATAGGTGGAACAGCAACATTTGACTTGGACTACAGTACATTTAATTACTGGATTGTCATATAACTGATACAAAGCTAATACAGTAGAATTTTGTTTGCAATGAAGTATGTATTTTTAATAAAGAAATAACAATTGTTCATTTGTTAGTTCTGTTGAAGCCTGGTAAAATTAAGCCACGTGGCGAGTCTTCAGAAATTTTGATTTATATCCATGTGAGTCCTTCAGCTGGTTTCACTTTGTCTCCGCTATCCCGTTTTGAGAAACAGAAATGGGACAACCAACAAGCAGTGGATTCCTGCCAGTAACACCCCCACTTGGCAGGAGAGATTTGTTAATCACTCCCCTTTAATTTATGGGTTACAGAGCAACATCTTCACCTGTGGGTTATTTTTCATTATGTAGTGCTCCCCACTGTGCATGTTAACACAGCATGCATTAGCATTGGTCATTGTATCAGTTATTCAGGTCGGTTCACTTTAAAATATATGGTAACCAGGGGAGGAGCCAGACTTTCATGAAGGGGGTGGTCAAAACTATTATGAAGGGGGGATACCTGATACGAAACATACCGTTAAAGTAAACAGTATTTTGACATTTTTAACAACCCCCAGGACTTAAGTTTGCATGCGATTTTAAAAAGCATGGATTTATTTTATTTAATTTATTTTTTTTTGCATGTTTTACGCTGTAAAATAAACCCATGAACTTGCTCTACATTGGTGTAGTGGTGGTTTTTCTGTTCCCTACACTGGGCTTGAATTTAATGCTCATTATGGTTCAATGTTGCCATTCCCGTTCTCCTGCGCTGTTTGAATAATGCACAGCAATCAATTTTTTCCATGTTTTGAAATCCAGCAACTTTAACAAGAAAGTTAATCGTTCGAAAGGAATTCATAGCTGATTGCTGCTCTCCAAAAACAATCAAGACAAGCGCTGTGGGTTTTTTTTTTTTTTTTTTTTTTTTTGCAAATGAAGCAATTTCAATTCAGAGATATGTGATGAAAGTGCCACTAAAGAGGATGTACAGAAATTCTGAGGGTCATTGGCAGCCCTTGTGGCTCTTAAATAGATTTTTGTGAATATCCCTAGACCACAGCTACCTAGAGTACATAGAGTACATTGTATTTTCAGAACCGTTGATCCATTTGTTACGAAACTTGACGTGGGCATAACTTGGCACATGCCAGTGCTCGTAATAAGCTGAATGCAAATGGTTGTTGATTTAAAGATGCCAGTTACCTGCAATTCTCCACAACACCCAGTAAAACCAGTTGCTATGAATTTGTCTAGTGGGTTAGCTTCTGATGGTAAACATTTGCCTCCATCCAGCCCAGATGACAATCTAAATTCAAACCCTGGAAAGACACATCTTGCCTTGCCTCCTCTGCATGATTTTAAATGGTTTCTGTTTGCCCCTTCCTCTCTCCTTGTGGTGTCTATCCCTCCACCTTCCCAGCATGCTCCTCTGCGGCGGCCCAGTAAGCAGACAAAGCGCCACCTCGACTTCACGGAAGAGGAAGTGGAAGTCGACCTGAGCACTGTAAGTGTGTGGGGGCTTGCTTTGTGTTTGCTGCTACTTTTATCTTCTGGTCTTAAACTAACCCAGCATGTAGAAGTAGAGTGTATTCTCCCGGAAATGATGTCAGTGTGACTGCAAATGCAACCAGTTTCTTGTCCTCCTCTTCCTTCAGTGCTGCCAGCATGTTTTTCATGGATCCATTCAGGGCTTCATCTACAGTATTCAGAAGAAGCTTCCTCCTCAGCTGCTAATGGTACACACTGTGATGTACTTCTCGCTGCCAATTAAAACTGAAGAAAAAGCATACAGCGTGCTATAGCTGTCTGCCTCACTGAGAAAGGATGATACAGTAGTTTACTATAACAGATTTATTTTTTGGTAACACTTTTATGGATCTGTTGTAAACAGTAAGCAATGTATCTTTTAAAGTTAGAAAGTTTAAAAAGATATTAGATATATTTGTTAATAACAGGCTTAAGCAACGTATTGTTAATAATGTAGGAAAGTCTTTATAAAATGACATGTAGCTAGATGCTGATCATGTGTCATTTAAATGGAATTGTAATAAACTGTTATTCCTTGTTAATAGTCATGAAAAGCTTTAATAGCACATTAAACACATTAAAATAATAAAACAAATTAATTAAATGCAAATCTTTTTGTAATGAGCCTAAGCTGCTGTGCAAGTGGTATTTTGAGGGGCTCGTGGCATGCATTTGACTTGTTTTAGTCTGGATCTAGTCACTATTTTGCACCATAAACACATCTTGTAGTAAAGCTACTTTTTATTCAACAATTGAATTCCCACACTGTGACTTAAATGAACATTAAGTGATTTAACAAACCTCCATAGTATTAAAACCTACATACTGAGACGTATCATTTTACAATATGCAGAATATATTTTACAATGTACACATTTTGTGTGCTTGTTCTCTTTTGTGCTGCCTGTGGCACATGTCTGGTAACTTTTGAATAACTAATTATTGCACAGGCCTGTCTGTCACCTAGGCAACTCTTTGAAATAAAAGATAGATTTGTATTACTTTAAGTCAACTCTGGAAGTTGGGATTGAGGTGCTCAGACAGGAGAATATATGTGAGTTCTGTATTGGCATTAAAATGGACAAATTACACAACAGCTCGCTTCATAATTCTGCCAACAGATAAGAGTAGCAAAGTAAGAAATATGAAGCTACAACCCCAAAAATTTAAGTTCAAGAAGTGTTTCAGTTCTGCCTGGAAGTTGGTTGGGTGCAGGAAAACAAGTTCACGCTAAAATATGTTTGTGGTTGTTAGCATAATGTATAGTGTTTGATTCTGTATAAAACAAACCCATGTACCAGAATATTATGTATCTCCGAACTTTCACGATGCATTGATCAAATAGCTGCTGCTAAATAATGAAAATCTTGAAATTATTTAAAACATCCTTTACTTTGTGAACTAAATAGTCTGAGGTTCATTGTCGTTCTTTTATTTTCATTTGTTTTATTGACATAAAAGGTTTCCCCTGTATGGGGCTCTGTACAACAGGGCTTCTTTATGTTGTCTTACTGTTGTCAGTAGTAATTTATGCTGTCATACTACTGTCAAAATTGCAGGTTGATTCACAGGTTGTCAGATGTGCTAGAAGTACAAAAAATAAATTAGAATGATGTGCTGAAACTGAAATGCAAAAGGTATTGATGAAAGAGCAGAACAAAGTAACAAATGCATTCAGTGTTTACTGTGTGTTCCCTTTTCATATCATCACATTGAGGAATCTCTGGTTTCTCAGCTTCATCAGAGCTTGTATTAATATTTTAACCCTTCTCTCTTTGACCTACAGTGCAGTCTTCTCCTTTGGGTGGAGGCTTTATTTATTAATAATAATAATGGGACTCTTCCGGTAATAGCTGAGACTCCTGGTTTTGGGCCTGCTCTTGGTCGAGCCCTTTGTAAAAACCCATAACTTCACAGCTGGGATCATTGAGACACAAACCGTTGATTTCTGACCTGAGAAAGTACCCTTCAGTTATTTCCTAAATCTCGTGGGGATGTAAAGCAGGAATCTGTTTTAATGACTTCAGTGCTTTGGGAGCAGCAGCAATCCTATAAACAGACCATCTTGTATTTCTGCTTACAGAATATTTAAGTACTGTTAGTACCAATTCCAAAAGCATTGGACTTTGCATCCATTTTGCCTATTGGCATTTCTGATTTGTACATGGTGTCCCTTAAGGCATCATAGACAATATCATACATGTTTTGTATTATGCCACACACTGTTAACTACCAGCACCACACATCCTGATCTGATGCTCCTCTTTGCTTAAAGGCATTTCACACTTAAAATATTAACAAGTTATTAACCCCCTCAATAAATGCTAAAAGGGTTTGAAAAATACATTACAAAACTAATAATGAAATAATATTAATAAAAAAAATTAAAAAATAAAAAAACGAATGCAACTGATTTATTGGATGGCTGCTCCAGGGTTCCTTTTTCTGCAGAGTTGATGATCATGATCACTACTTCAGTAGCTTTAAATCTATGCTTGCACACTTTTTAAAAAACAAAATCATTTCACTGACGTTTCTTGTCTTTTATTCCCTATTTTCTGCACCAAGCACTCCTATCTGGACAGGGAAACCTCCCTGATTCTGAAAAACATTGCAGGGAAGCCTTCTCATTTGCTGACCAAGGTGACGCCTCCTCTTCCACCTGCATGTGATCATGCCCTGTAGGTAGAATGCATAACACCCACCACTCCCCCAATCAGACCCTTTTTCATGATGCCATGACCGTACCGTAGACAACAGCACTTGAACCAGTGTTGGGTGTGTCTCCTTGTTCCAGAGGGGCACCACGTTGGCACATAAGTTTTAAATCAGTTTAAACTTAATAGTCTAGGGAAAAATGAACTCCACTATGCTTGGAATATAAACCTAGTCTACTTCAGGCTTGAGATCCACTGCACTCCTTACATACTATACTGTATGTGACTTGCTCGGGTCCAAATGGTGAGATGGTGCATTAGCTCAAAATTCAGTCTTGCTCCGTGCTAACCTTGCTAAGAAGGATAGTGCATTGAAGCCTCAACGCTTCCATTTTGTATTTTTCAGTAGTAAAATGGCCTTTTCTCTTCTGAGGAAAGGTGTTTATGATGGTTTTACATTTTAATGGTCTTTTAATGGTTTACACCAAATTTGTATTAAATTCATATAACCGCATGAAAAAGGGGCTTTTCTTTTGCCTTCTCTCCCCTCCCCTTATCTCCCTGTTTACCTAATCGCTTCTGCCTTCCTTTCCCAAATCCTTTGCCAAATGCATGTCTCCAATGACAAAAGCAAAGAAATCACTGAAATCTTCTAAGTGTCTCTGCTAGAAATGGTGCTGTGTGTGTGTGTTAGCTTCTCTCCCTCTCCCCCTTCCCCTTGTGAAAGAGTGCTGTGAAAAAGAGGAGTCAGGCTTGTTTTTGCATTTTAATTATGTATTTGTTCTTTGCTCTGTGTGTGTTCCTGGGTTGTCATACAGAACTCCCGCATGACAGCATGCAAATGCATGCAATGTATTCTGTGCGTATATATATATATATATATATATATATATATATATATATATATATATATATATATATATATATATAATGTGTGTGTTTTTCTTTTATTGGTGACTAATGGAAGCGCTGGTGCAGTAGCGCAACCAAGTAAGGTGGTATTCAAAGCAATTTCCATTTACCAGCAGTGTTTCTGACAAAACCTCTTCACAGATAAGTGGCATGCACGGTTTTACCAAGTACTCTCTTTGCCTTGGTGGGGGACATTAAAAAGGGGCACCTTTTAGAGATGGCTGTGAAATAGACTTGAATTTCCAAGGGAGGGGAAACTACAAAGAAAGAGAATGAATGTGCCCTGTGACAAAGAAGGGTAGGGTAAAGACAGGCTCCAGTGCAATTAGTAACAACAACATGTTAAACACAGTACACAGCATCTGGTAGTGGGCACTGAAAGACGAGACTTTGTTGCTTTAGTTATATTTTGTCGGCTCAGATGGCACGGTAGAAGTAGTATAATAAAGAGGGGAGAGGCTTTAAGCGTATTGGAACAGGCACAAGAAGAAGTTAAAGATGTGTGTTTCTGTACAGTAGGTTATCTGATTTAACATGTTTATACTTGCACAGATGTAAACTCATAGATTGCTTTCTTAATGTAGAAACATGGCTTATCAGCAGAGGATTTAAGTAAGAGGAAACTTTTTTACTCTTATAGCTTTTCAGGAAAACAATTTCAAAGTACTTCTATACTAGACTGAACATTTGCTTAGGCATGTGTTTCTGGTGTCCCAGCATCACTACCCCCCCCCCCCCCCCCCCCCCCCCCCCCCCCCTCCGCCCCCCACTCAACTCAACCCAGCTTACTTATCCATACATCAGTGTTGCTTTCTTTCTGTTGTGCTTGAGATCCCCATCCAGAATCTTTCCATCTCAACCACAACCAGTTACAGCTCCTTTCTGCTGCTTCAGATAAGTTCTTCACTGTGCAACACAAGTCTTGGCCGCTGAACCCGAAATTGTAGAGTGTGCCACAAATCCTCGACAACCCGCCTCCACTGAGTAAACCCGGACTCCATCCTAGCTGTTCTGCTTCAGCAGCTAGTTGAACATACCGAGGTTTCTTCTTTTCATACGCCTCATCCACAACATCCTCCCATGGCACTGTTAACTCTACCAGATGAACAAGGCATTCTGATCCAGCCCGCGACAATGTCTGGTAGAAGGTTAGTGGTTGCAACCTCAGGTGGAAAAAATAAACCATTGACCAAAATCTGCCAGCATTTTCCAGTGTCTAGCAGCTTCCAGGTGTCCTGGACAAGGCTTTGTTTTAATGCCTTTTCTTGGTGGTTGCTGTCCTGGATGGAGGAATATTGTCTTCTGTGTGTAATGCTTTGATGGAACTAGTGGCAACTTTATTGGTCATGTTACGCTTGTCTTCCAAGGCCAAACGCTGCAGCACCTGGTCATGGCGCCAAGTAAATCTTCCTTGGCTAAGACCCACCTTACATCCTGTCAAAATGTGCCTTAATTTTGGAGGTGATGAACACAAAGGACATGAGGGATCCTCTCTTACCCAGAGGTTTAAGTTCTGTAGTGATGGGAGAACATCATATGCTGATCTGATGAGGAAACTGAGCCTGCTCTATTCCATTGTCCACAGGTCTTGCCAGCTGATCTTGCGTTGTGCCACACTCTCCCATCTCAACATTTTAGTGAATCCTTTTCTTTTCTAAATGCACATGTTGACACTAATCTGCTTGAAAACTGAAAGATGCTTTGCATATTCTCCTCACAAAAGTGATGAATATAAATTAAAACATAGTCAATCATTTTTAAAATAGTTGCATTTGGAAATGCATTCAGATATAAAAAGGATTAGCAAGCCTGATTTTGTACAGAGGATGTTGATTAATAGGATCCCTATTTCTATGTTGGCCTTATAGTACATACAGTATGATAAATATTCAACCTCCATATAGTGACAGTTAGAAGCGCAGACCCTAGCTAGTGGTTAGAGAGATTTCTTTAAATACACACTACTGATATGCACAGCATATAATCCCAGCATTGCCACAGTATCATTAACACTTGAAAGGGTTGGGCCTATATTACAGTTCTAATTTTTAGATGCTAAGGCTGTAACTTCGTAGCATCAGTGTTGTTGTGTTTTTAAAAGCTTGTAGGTTAACTATAGCTAAAAGCTGTATGTCCATTTACACACAGCTGGCAGTGAAAGCTTCTGTTGTCTGCCTGATTGGGTTCAGTGATAACGTTTCCAGTCCCTGTCAACAGGCAATCCGCCTGCATGCTTTTGTTTAAGGGGATTACACATTCTGACTCCTAACCCAAGCTACACAGCTGTTACTGTTACTGAGGCAACTCTTAGTATTCAGTGAGTCTGCATCAGGACAAAAGGCAAGACAGGTCCTATTACAAGGGCTATTAAAAAGGTATTGCATCCCTGTCGTAAATCCTGGGTCCTTGGACTTTTAAGTTTTGAGCTGCTGCTACTCTATTTTTATTTTTTAAATCATCAGGAACAGCTGTCATTTTCCTGCAGGAATAGTGTACATTTAAAGAAGAAACTACACATCAGAGAGTGGCGTACTGCAGCCCATTGTTTGGAAGTTCTGTCACCTGTATAGGGAATTTAAATGGCACACAAACAAGTCTGTGGTGCAACATCTATTTGAGAAGTCTACCTGACAGCTGTCTCCTTTCTGTCTGCTGGATCACAGAAAAGGGTAAATCAGCTGGGGCTGTATTACTGCAAATGGTTCTCCATTGTATCACAGAGCAGGCTTGGTCTTGGAAGGCTGTTTCTTTTTTTTTTGTAATTGAATGAAGGCAGGCAAACAAGAAGTCAAGGGGTGAACGTGTAACACTGCCATCTCTAATAGGACATTGTTTGAAATGTTGCCGCTATAGCTGGGTATATTCTTGTAGACCCCAGTCTCATGGACACTGAATTTGTCTGTGTGAAAGGACCAGGAAACACTGCCTGGTAAAAGGCGGGGATATATTTTTTTCAAAGGCACACAATGGCAGCTTGCTGCCAGAGTCAGGTAAGTGTAATGCCGTGTAAGACATATAGCTAAGGCTGAGAAATGAGCACTCTGTTTATTCTGAATGGCGTCTGCCGTTCTGTCCTATTAGAATAGCTACATTTAGCATTGTGAGTGGCACATTTACCTGACATGAATCAGTAAGAAGAAACAGCAGTGGTTGCTGATGAAAGTGGCTCCCTTCTAAGTTCCCTCTGCTGCCAGGAAAGACCCCAGGTCTCTGGCAGGGTGGTGAGGATGCTGTCTTGTATCTAATTTGTGTTTTTAAACCCCTACATTGTGCGTCTGTAGGAGGAACAGGCTGCCAAGCTGAAAGCAGAGAAGATCAGAGTGGCTCTGGAGAAGATCAAAGAAGCACAAGTAAAAAAGGTGAGCAGGTGCTTGTCAGGAGTTTTGATGCTGTTCCACTAAGAACTTTATTTAATTTGCATGCCCATATATTTATTCATACATGCATGTGTACACACATTGTATGCTCTTAGTAAAGTGCAGACAAACGTGTATTGTGACCTCTTGTGGGGTGGATATAAGCTTGTATAGGACTGAAATTAATTAATATATTTAACTGAGTATAACCATCAATAACACTGATCCAAAATTACAAAAAAAAGTAAATATACAGTGCATTCCTATGTACCATATGCATGCTATTTTACAATATGCATCCGTACAGCTTGACAGGTAAGCACAGTGAAATAAGAAATATCAGTACGAAAGCCCAAAACTTCCAAGACCATGTCTGATTCTTTACTTCATTTAATCTTACTGGACATCAATGCACCTGCTGTAGCTACAGTGACTTGTCAGACTTGACATACTATTTATTGTATTTGGAAGGTATTTTTTTATTAATTGAAGTAGTCTGAGGTTGTAAACTGTAGTACTTTGGCAGTCAGTGTGCTTTATTCAGATCAAAGCCTCTTACTGTACTCTGCATTAGTCTTGGGACTTTTGCTGCTTGAGACTGAAGCCTGTCTGTGCCAGTTCTTGTCCGTCTGGGTGAGAATTCTCATTTCCAGGGCAGTAAATATATGTTTTTATTTTTAAATTCCAACCAGTTCAAAGTGCAAACACTCTTATTGCTCCATTGATTCAAATCAAACTTTTGATCCCATCTCAGCAGTTCGACTGTGGAGAATTCCATGTGTCGACTGACCTCCAGAGAACTGGTCAGTAATCTGCTTATTAAATGGAGCTGTTCAATACAGTGGAATAATTTACCAGTTGTGGAAGCCAGACTCATATTTAACTCTAATCGTTGTTAAAGTGATGGGCTACAGAGAATTAAACAACCTGAACGGTTTCACCACAAATAGGACCAACAAAAATGAACAGAAACTTTTAAAGCCTTCAGTTGGTATTGAATGCTTCAGTTAATTTGTCCACTAATGTAAGCAGTTTAAAAGGTGACCCACATTATTTATGTTTTATTGATAAGTGGTTCCCTAATTCTGCTGGAAAATGTTTCCCTACTTTCCCCAGAGACTGACTGATCCTCCCTATCTCTGTAGTCCAGGGCTATCCATAAGATGACTCTTGAGCAATACTGAATAACTCAAACTCCAAAATTTAATTTTGTTTTAGTTGAAGTGACCCATTTAAAATTGGTAATGGGTTTGAAAAGAATACCAGTTCTGTTGGTAGAAAGTACAGTCAAAATCCATCTTTAGCTAAACAAATACTGAACAGTGTTTTGGTTTAGTAACGCTAGTGATTTTTCTGGCTCTTTGAGAGCCCACTGGTTGTTGGCATGGCCAGAATGCACTACTTTAGTTCATTGCGTTTTCTAAAGCAAGCTAAGCAGCTGCTTTGTTTACCTCACTTGCTGCAGCTGGTGATCCGAGTGCACATGTCTGATGACAGCTCCAAAACCATGATGGTGGACGAGAGACAGACAGTCAGGCAGGTCCTGGACAGCCTCTTGGACAAGTCCCACTGTGGCTACAGTCCGGACTGGTCACTGGTAGAGACCATTTCTGAACTGCAAATGGGTGAGTAACACTTATAACCTTGTATTTAAGGATACAAGATACAGTTACCACTGGTGTATGGTACACCAAGATTGAAAAGTAATTTAGCCTCTTTGTAAACTGTAGAAGAGGTGTGTGCCTGTGAAAATGCTGCAGTCTTTTGTTTTTACAGTTACATCTAAAGCCCTCATGAACACAACTGGTGGCTGTGGCACAGCAGAGCTCTGCCCAATATAGATTGGCAGGGATGAGGTTAAATTTCTCTACCTGCCTGGGTTTATTGTGTTCAGGTGGCTGGGGTTGATTGGAGTAATTAATGATCAATCAGCACCCAGCCACCTGACATAAAAGGAGGCCTCAGCTTCCCATTAGGGGGAGGAGGGAGCTGAGGAAGCAAGCGGATGGTTGTGCTTGCTATTTTTTTTGGTTTGCTGTTTTTGGTTTTTTTGAATTTTCTGGTCCAGTGAAGGCATCGCCCAGCCTGGAAACCTTTATTTTGTAAGGCCATTTTGACCAGTTAACATTCTTACGGTATAGGCTTCAGCTACAGCACCCTCTAGGAGTGGAGGTGGTAGTCCTAAAATCTTAACACTCATCCTTTGGTCACTTGACATTCCTAGTTTCATTGCACTACAATGTACAGTACTTCCACCACAGCAGTTTAATAAATCCCTTGCTTTAAGTTAGTGTATGTTCACAGGACTGTGCTAGTTGTTTAATCTTTATTGCTTTCACTTGAAAAGCCCTGGAGCCTGTAAAACACAATGCAACTGGCCCCAGACACTTTGAATTACAGGAAATAGACCTGTCCAGGATGGTGTAAGGGTTAAAGAAACCCAGCCTCCCTAGATAATGATGGGCACAGTGCTTAGTACCATCTGCTGCTCCATTGTAGAAATAGGTGCAAAAGAATTGGCAGGGCTCTTTTGTGCTGCATGTTTTTAATCATTTGTATGCTGTAGGCAGTTTTCAATTAAAGCTAATTCAGTTGAGCATCTCCGTGGAACACTGAACCTAGGTTTCAGAGCTTGGAATCCAGAAATTAGGTTTACTATGTTAGAATTAAAGACATACAGTATGATATTAGAATTACAGAACCTTGGTCGATATGACAAGTAAGGTACTGTACCATGTGACACTGAACCTCGCATTGACTCATTATACAGTATGGTAGTGTGTGATTCTTCAATCTGAGCAAAGTAAACTTCCCCAGCCACACGCATGTTGGAGGATAAGGGAAGAAGCAAACATTCCTAACTATTTTAATAGATTGATGTCTAGTTGGACCATGGACCTTGGTACATCAACCAGTCCAGATCATACTGTACTCTTGAGAGGGCATTACACTTTTAACTGTTATGTTTGGAAGTGTAGTTATAACCCTGGAGAATTCTAGATACCTGTCAAGCTTCATAAATCCCTCAGATATGTTACCAGGAACTTGTTATTTTCAAATTTTGGACTCCAGTTCATTATCCTCAGACTGGCCAGTAGTCATAGCCTCATTGGATAGCAATCAGAAAGGAAACTAATTGTGTGCTTGCGCTGAAGTGAATATCATGGCCTTAAATCAGTCCTGTTCACTCATGCACAAGACCTAACGTACATTTTCAGGACTCTGTGTTCAAGGCCATTCCCCCTAGATGGGCCGAGCAGCTGTCAAATTGTGAAAGTTTCAGGGCACGTACCTAATAGTTTTACCGCTTAAAATCTGTAATGTTAACTTCCCTAGGCTAGGATAATTTGCGCATATTTTATTAGATGTAGCATAAAGTTGTACTTACAGTGTACAGTACATAAACACATGGTATACACACACATACACACACTTTGTGTGTTTTGATTTTTTCAATTTCCTTTCTGTACCAATGTGAAAGTGCAGAAAATATACTGCTTTTGGCCGATGAGCCACTTCTGAGAGCAGAACAGATTTGGAAGAAACTCCAACCCTTCAGTTTAAATAAAAAATAAATAAAAATAAATCGTGTGTGTCATGTCAGGTGAAGGCCCCACTAGTCAGATTTTTTCCTCATGATTTTATTTCAAATGTATGCAAAAATGGGACACTATTGTCTCTTTTAAATGTGGCTTCTCCAGCTGTCCAGTATAAATGTGATGTGTTCTGCAGTGGAAGCATATTGTAATTATCAAAGCTCCTTCCGTTCATGACATCATATGATTTATGGCTCCAGTCTGTCTTTCTCTTCTTTTTTTGGTTACTAGAAGATAATTGGGATTTTGGTAAGTACTGTACCTGGGTTATTATTATTTTTATTATTAAACCTCTGTCTGCCAACATTGATTTTCCACAGTTCACAAATCCAGTGTACCTATAGCTTGCTTCCCCACTGTTGTGCTAACCAGTACAACATGCTAACAAAATGCTGAAACAAATCTAACTGGGAACCAAGCAGCGCAGGTTAGTGCCGCAGCGGGGGAGCAATGTGAAGTCATCAGGGAGGTCGCTGGTGGCCACCCGCCAGCATTTGTGGCTGACACAAGCCAAGGTCGTGGAGACAGAGAAGGTGGTGCTACTGGACACCCCCATTACACCGGGGCAGACTTTTGGGGCGACCATTGATGTGAGCCTTGAGAGGTCCCAAAAGGCCACGGAGGTTGCCTCCAAGTTTTCTCGCCTTCCGGCTTACCGTCAGCACCCAAGGTGGCATGGGCAGCCTGCCGGGGTGAAAGGGTCTGAACATCGCCCACCCCAGAGTAGACAAGCAGGCAGAGGCAGAGGCAGAGGCATGGCCAGCGGCAGGGGAGCACCGCAGGCCAGGGGTAACCGGTTTTCAGGCTGGAGACCGAGGCCAGGGCCTAAGAAAGACCCGCCCCCTCCCAAGCCCAAGGAAGACCGCCCCTGAGGGGCCCTGGCTACACCAAACCCCCACAACCAGACTGACCAACTGCAACGACCCATGGCAAGGCTGCACCCCGGAGTCCTGGGTGCTATCGACAATGAGACATGGATACGCTTTCACCACCAGCGGGGACGATACTCCTTCAACAGTAGATCGCCAATCTTCAAAGGAAGAACGCTGTACGCTTGTGTGGGAGGGTAGTGGGTGGAGCTTTTGGGAAGGACCAGAAATGACAGCACACAGGAGCCGGAAATGGAGATTAGTCCTTAGAGCCCTGTATCATCAATGGTATCAGGGCAGGGTTTTATTTTACAAAAACAATAAAAATAGAACAGTCCAGTATTGCAAAAAATAAACAAGAAAACCACCTGGAATACCAGCAATGGTAAACTCAGGTTTGAAATAAAAAGAGTAAACAAAAATGTCACGGTTACAAAATAACAACAAAGGAAGCACTGGGTTTCGTTGTGGTACTGCGGTGGGTTTCCTCTCACCGCTTCTTAGCTCCCTTTCACAGATTAATGGCCAGTCCTCGGTTCCTCACTCCAGTAATCCAACAGTGTCCAAGATTTTCAAGCTTCTGTGAATAACAGCAGTGAATGAAAGCAACAAAGCAAGCACAGCATGTGTTTTCAGTTCAGCCCAGACAGCGCGAATGGCAAAACCATACTGCTTAAATACTGCCAAGTCCCACCCCTGCAATCAGCACGCTGCCCCACGTCAGCCAATCTACGAGAACAGTACAGCTGATTGCAATGATGGGACCCGACGGCCGCATGGTTCTACCTTGGGCCAAGATGGCTGCCTGACCCGGAACTTCCTGCATGGTCAGAGTTCAGCCTCCTGATCCAATCACGGTCAACCCTACACAGCGCTGCCGGTGGTCGGGAGGGCAAATTACGACAGGGACTCCTTCCAGTCCTGTCACAGCTTGGTAAAGCGATGCCCGCAGCGGATTTTACTCCAGGTACTTCCTGGTGCCCAAAAGAGACGGCGGTTTCAGACCCGTCTCGAGAATCCTTCCACTAGGGCTGCTGAAAATTCGCCCGCTTCAAGCCTCGGTAAATACGCGCAAGGTGCACTCAGTCAGAGATCCTTACCGCCTGGTGCAAGTGTCCAGTCAATGCCGTAAGACACTGGAGTGGTGGCTCTGTCCCGGCAATCTACGCCTCGGGTCTCCCCTCGGATCCCCTCACAGAAGGGAAGTGATCACTACAGATGCCTCCAGCCTGGGCTGGGGAATGGTCTGGAAGGGGAGAGGAATAAGAGGTCAATGGAAGGGACATTGGTAGCAAGCGCACATAAATGTGCAAGAGCTGCAAGCAGTGAAACTGGCGTTATCTCATTTTCACCAGCAAGTAGTGCACAAACATGTGCTGGTCCGGACGGACAATACCACAGTGGTAGCCTACGTAAACCACCAAGGCGGCCTGCACTCACCAGGCCTTCACCACGCAGCACACAGACTCCTGTCCTGGACGCACAAAAACTTGCGTTCCATCAGGGCAGTTCACCTCCCTGGTGTGGACAACAAGGCAGCAGACCTCCTGTCCAGAAGCGCTCCAGACAGCTCGGAGTGGAGACTGCATCCTCAAGTAGTGAAACAGATTTGGGAGAGGTTTAGACCGGCACGAGTCGACTTCTTTGCCACAGCCAAGTCCATCTTTTTTATATATGCTGAGTGATTGACAGTCAGAGAGGCTCTTCCCATTCGGTAATGGTTGTCATTCTCTTTCAGGGAACCAGGGTTATGGTAATAACCTAGCGTTGGAGTTTATTGCTCTTAAATGGCATTAAATCAGGGGTGCCAGAAAAAAAGTATGGGAACTCCCTTTTCAACACACTTCAGTTCTCCTTTTGATACCATGTCAGATTGTTTTTGATAGTTCACTTACAGTGTGGAGTGGTTGGTGTAAACCATATTTAAATTCAGGGATGGAACTAAGACATAATTATTTAATAATCATAACAATAATCAAAACAATAATTATTATGAGTGTTATTATATACGTAAGCTTGTTACAGTACTCTAGAACAGTAGTTTATCTGTTTAGCTAATACATTAAATATGTAACTAAATAGCTTTATTAACATGAAGTAGGAATAAATAATAATAATAATGATAATCTTTATTTTATATAGTGCCTTTCATAGTGGACCACCATCACAAAGTGCTTTACAGAGGTAGGCTGTAAACTGTGCATTATATGCAGAGTCACTTACAATAGGACATTGATTTAATATCTCATCCACAGGATGGAGCACAAGGAGGTTAAGTGACTTGGTCAGGGTCACACAGTGAGTCAGTCAGTGGTAGAGGTGTGATTTGAACCGGTGACCTTCTGGTTACAAGCGCTGTACTTTAACCACTGGACCACACAGCCATGTTAATGTTATAAAGTTGTATTAACTGTCAACACTGCATCCCACTAAAGAGACAGGAAAAATTATTCTACTCAAAACTGTGTGTAAATTATTTGTTTATTTTTAGACACTGAAACTATTTATTTTATATAGTAGTGTTGTTGTGCAAAGTTACTTGGTGTTTAAAGAGTTAGTGCCTAAACAAATAACTACCAAGACAGTGCCACATCCCAGAGGAAAAGAACAGAAGCTTCAGTCTTATCTGTAGCGTCTTAAGGAGCTCTTTTAAAGAAGGAAGATTGTTTTGTGACAGCCTCATATTTTACAAAGGGTAAAATACTGGAGAATGGAAAAGGAAAATCTGTGCTGTCGGTACCTCTGTTATCTGGAATGAGTTTATAAAATGTTATTCCAGGTGTCATTTTTCTATTTTTTTTTTCTTTCTTCTGTGCAGCGGATTATTATTAGCTAATGCTTAAACTGTTGCAGCACATTCTCCAGAAAAACTACTGAACTGTCCAGGTGTCCAGTCAGATTACTGTTCTTCTACAGCTGCTGTGTAAAAACAAGGAGAGGGTGAAACACCAGATGGAAATATGCCATCTGCCAAGAGGAAATTATTATTTGCTTTTAGTTTTGTAAAGTTAAGAGGTCTGTTTATCCTCAAAGTAGGGTTTAAAGACCCGGAGAATACGCTTTACAATGTGCCCCCTTGTATGTTAATCTGAATCTAAATGAGAAACATGTTAAAGCTCTGAATGTACCAGCAATACACTACTACTACTACTACTACAACTAGTATGACTACTACTAGTATATATTATATACTGTAACAACTACAATTCTTTAAAATTGTCCTTGCTGTAATTAATATAAGGCAAAATGAATAAGTGACCTTTTGAAAAAGTGCCTTTTTTATTTTTATTTTTATTTATTTTTTTTTTAAACTGGACCTCAACCGTTTCAATGTTTGCCTTATAACACTATGTAACACAATTTTTGTTCCTGGGTAGTAAGTGTTATTTCCTAATTGCTTATGCCTCAAAAGTACAGAAAATGGCTATTATTCCCCACAAACTTTACTTTTGTGACCAGGACAGTGATATTTCAAAATATCACTATTTCCAATGGGAAAACGGGTAAATTATGCTGTAAATCTTGAAAAACTACTCACTTCTAAATCTTTTGTAGTCATTTTTGTATTACTTTAGTATAAATACATGTTAATTTGGATTCATATGTTGTTTTTTTCTGACTATGTGAACGAAAAGACACACATTTACCCGTTTTCCCATTGGAAATAGTGATATTTTGAAATATCACTGTCCTGGTCACAAAAGTAAAGTTTGTGGGGAATAATAGCCATTTTCTGTACTTTTGAGGCATAAACAATTAGGAAATAACACTTACTACCCAGGAACAAAAAAAAAAAAAAAAAAAATTTGTTACACGGTGTAATCAATGTTTGTGGTATTTTTCCTCTCTTGGGAAAGGTGACATTTTGTTTCAGACTATTAGTGTAGCTGTTTCTGTTAGCTGACACTGGCTTTTTATAGCACTGTGTAAACCATTCGAATCAACCTGCATCTTGAGTAGTTTAACTGACCTTCGAGTCAATTAGATATATCATTTATAATCACTTACTAACGTTGCAGCACAACGAAATGTACATTTACATGACTTAAACTTTTTTGGGAAACAGTTACATTGATAATTTACAAGCACTTCAGTTTTGTTCCCTATCTTGTTAGAGATGCACACTAACAGTGAACAAGCTTGGGGCATAGTGGTAAGGACCATTAAATCCACGCTAGATTCTCTTCTAAGATAGTTTGCTATTAACACATGTGTAAAAATGTGAACAGGCAGATGTTGGCTGTTTGCAAACGTTCATGAAAACCAACATCTCTGACCGTGCATGCAGGTTTCTTTAGTCTATTTTAAGGCTCTAAATGGTGGAAGCATTTAGCTCCGCCACCATTTAGAGCAATTGAAAATACAGTAATGTGTGTTATGAAGGCCCGTTGGCATGTACCTAATGTTGTGACTGTTTCTTGAATGCTCAGAGAGGATCTTTGAAGATCATGAGAACCTGGTGGAGAATCTGGTAAACTGGACGAGAGACAGCCAGAACAAACTCATGTTCATTGAACGCATTGAGAAATACGCCTTGTTCAAGAACCCACAGGTGAGCAGGGCCCTCCTCCAGGGCTGCACATATTCAGGGAATGCTTTCGGTCATGTGCAGTAAAGGGTCCTTAATGCACATCTGAAAGGAAACAAATTGACTGAAAGGAAGTCTGCACATATTAACTTGAACATGTCAACTGGGTTATTTATGCAACTTTAGAGGTATAGAAGCTTAAGTTAACTTAATGTATACATGTATAAAATAACTGTTCAGTAGTTCCAGGAAGGGAATAGTCCGGATAACAGTAACATGATAAACTAAGGGCTTCTCTAAAATCAGGTTGTTTGTCTAATTAAGGCAGCTGTTAATGAGCATGCCAGCTGCATTGTACTTCTTGCATGCTGTTCACTCTACCACTGAAGAGTTTGTTTGTGGGGGTTGTTCTTGTATGCAGTCATAACAAACCTATTATTTTCTTTAATAACAGAACTACTTGCTGGGGAAGAAGGAGACATCTGAGATGGCAGACAGAAAGAAAGAAGCCCTGCTGGAGGTGAGAGAATACAGAAATAGCTCAGCTGAAAATCCACACTTTTAACTGTGGAACATCTTGCATCTCAGCAGCAGTTAACGACAGCTACAGTGCACATATAAAAAGGCATGTTAAGTTTAAGAATATCAAGTCTTTTTTTTCACTAAATATTAGCTAAACAGTCCATGTAGCTCATTAATATTTTCTGTTTGCATGAGGTTATGTTATTCATACATCCATTGGTGGACACTCACACAGCAGTGCTTAAAGACAAGGAGAACAGCAAGCTGTTGTGTGTCCTCTGTGTGTCATGGCGGTCCCTCTTTTCCCTCTGTTTTTTCATTCTAGGAGTGTTTCTGTGGAAGCTCAGTTACAGTCCCAGAGATTGAGGGAGTCTTGTGGCTTAAGGACGATGGGAAAAAGTCATGGAAGAAACGCTACTTCCTGCTCCGAGCCTCTGGGATCTACTACGTCCCTAAGGGCAAAGCGAAAGTGAGTCCACAGTTGAACCAAAGCTGCATTGTGTTCTAGTTTGGAGACATCTTACAAACAGCTTATGATACTTAAACTCTCCAGGGGATGGTCCATAGAGGTCTAGGAAATTACTCAGACCAGACCGCAGAACTCTGTTGCAATCTAGGAAAAATAATGCCACTCAACACACAGGTGGCGAGTTAACCAGTCTAAGATATGCAATGCTGCTATTGTGTAATTTAGTCGTCTTTTGGGCTTTTTTCTGTATGGTTGCTCAGTGTTGAAAAGTTGGATTATCTAACTTGTTGCCTGTTTGAAACAGTTTCCTTTAACATGCTGTAGATTTAAACCATATCAATATTGTTGCCAAAGGAACGGGTACCATCTTGTTTAGCGTTACAAAGGTTTGGTATTTTAAACTAGGGGACCCCATCAGCTTATCTGTTCTGTTTAATATAGCTTCTGTCTGCTTCAAGTTAGAGAAGTTCCCACTTTGCTGTTTCTGGACAGTGAATCAGATATGTTTCCTTTTTCAATCACTGCATATCTAGGGTTTTAGCTTTTCCCTTTTATTGTTGGATCACTGTGTCATAACTTTTTTTATTTGATTTATTTATTTGTTGCCCTACTAGCATCAACAGGGTTAATGTGTATGGTTTTAATTATTTTTTATGTATATTTTTTAAACTGTAAGCTGATGCTTTACTGTTACCGGGGGAAGTAGTGATATATATTTAATTAGTTAATACATTTGCAGGCATGGGTTGCCTAGTTAGATTTAGCATTTTATGTAACATTTTCTTTGTTTTTCTAACTGTCACTGCTTCAGCACAATGAAAAACATGTTGTTTATATTAAAAGAAAATATGAAGACTAGAGCCAAAAGATTACAAGAGGCCAGTGTTCTTGTCTGAGGTTATAATGTTCACCTCCGTTCCTAGTACATCAGAGATTGTGAGAAATAACCATGGCCATACCATCTTGCCAACAAAAAAGTCTTCTGTAGTTTGTCACATAACATAAAAACTTGACAAAGACAAATTGTTTATCAGACGTGCTTTTCGTCCCTGTGTAGAGCTGTATCACAGAACTCCTAAATTTGAAAGAGCTTATCTTTCATTGGCCTTGCAGCAGCTTTGACACACTCTCTCTTGTATATTGCTTTCTGAGCTCCCAAGGGGGCCCAAAAGCAGGCAAGTAAAGTTGGAACTGGAGATCCTGCAAAAGTTTTATGAAAAATAATGTGCAGAGACAGTGGGAGTTTCTAGAGGGGACCCCCTAACATTTCAGAACTGTAAAATGCCCCAAATAAATCTGTTTTAGTTATTAGATTCCCCTGTACAGTTTTATTTTACGTATATCCAGAAGGTTTAAGAAAAGCCAATGTTTTATTTGTTTGTTTGTTTTTTGGGGTGAGGTTAGCTATGAAGACATTTATAATTTCCTACTGCTGCAAGAACGGTTTCATGGTGGGAGTTAAGAATGTAAACACCAAAGAAATATATTATATATATATATATATATATATATATATATATATATATATATATATATATAAGGTAAAAAATGTACCTTTTATTGGTGTTTGGTGTTTGCAAAGGTGCCCAGAATTGATTTTTGAGAGTAGATTGTGCCATGCATTTCCATAGTTGTTCATATCCTCAACAATGCACACAAGCAATGGAGCAGTGTAGCTTAGTTGTTAGAGTTGAGGGCTAGCATAAGATCCTGGGCTTGAATCCCAGCATAGTTACTCGCTAATGAACCAGTGGGGCATATGCGAGCTGTGAAATCACACAGTTAACACAGCTTGGTTTGAAAATTGCAACGCATCATTGCTTTCAACTATAAAGGCCATTGCACACTGGATCCATTCAGTCATCTAGCATCCTTCATCCGAAAAAGTCGTGCGTCAATCCATTGCAAAGATCCGTTAATATTGCACTTCAGAGCGCTGCTGTGCAGTGGGGGCTTTGTAGTAAATCTACCTAGTTTCAGTATTTTAATAAAAAATAAATACAATTCTGTTAATTCTTACATAATTGAACACAAAAAAATTAAATGTAGTACAAACTTAATGATCAGCAAATGCTGATGGAAGTTAAAACATTTGCTAATTACGTTTCTACTAGATCTACAATAATGTGATTACACAATACATAATAATAAAAAAACATATGATGTTACACAACACATTTGTCCTAGCCTCAGAAACCATATGACCAATATTTAATTTTTCAAACATTCCCTCCTGTAATAAATGTATCAAAGTTGGAAAGTTAGCAGTGAGCTACTGAAAATACTTTGCCATAATGACCTTCTACTCTCTGTTTATGGAGTCAGAAATTCTGACTGTTAAGTCCTGACTGCTCTTGGTTGCCCTGTCATGCTTCATTCTCTGATATGTGTCTCCATATGTTTTCTTTTTTTCAAAATCTTTGTAATCTTTTTTGGATTTATCATAAAGTAATTTTTGTTTGGTGACACACACAATTAGTTTTCCATTTTGTTCAGGGAACTGCAAGAATCCATGTGTATTCCAAGTTGTTTTTCATTAGTCAATATAATGAAGTCACATCATATTGGATCAAATCTAACTTGTTTCAATTCCAAAATTGACGCATCACTGCCGTACGACAATTATGGACTCAGAGTGCAAGATGCAATATGAAATACATATGATAATTTCTTAGAAGCACGTTAAAGTCGGATGCATGATCGGATCCATTGTGCAGTGGCCTTAAAGCCTAGATCTGGTATTTAAAAATTATTCAATAGGACAGTTAAATGCCTTGAAGATATCCTGCAATTTATCAGTTGTTCTCTAGTGCAGGGGTTCTTAAACATTATACTCTGCTCTACCTGTCAATTTATAATGTATTTGTGGCAAGCAGAATATATGAGAGAATAGCTCTCCCTAAGCCTGAAACATGTATGTGTTTAAAATACTTTAACTAAAGTATTAACTAAAATACTTTAGTTAATACTTACTTAATGGTGATTCTAGAGCAGGGGCCTCCAACCCCAGTCATGAAGAGCTACTGGGTTTACTGGTTTTCATTTCAGTCAAGTTCTCAGTTACTTAATTGCACCAGTTATTGGCTTAATTAGTCAAGATTAACAGGTGTTCCAGATCTTTAGCCACTGATGTAAAGTCACCTAGAAAACCTTCTGGATAGGGTTTCTCCAGGACCAGGGTTGGAGACCACTGTTCTAGATCAGTGGTTCTCAACCCTGGTCCTGGGGGAACACTGCCCTGCTGGTTTTTGTTCCAACCAAGCACTCAATTACAGAATTGAACCCTTAAATATAACATTCTGATTTATATTATGTTTAGCTTATCATAGCATTAGTGTTACACATCCATTCTACCCAGAACTGATATCAGATTCAACAAAGTTAAATCAACCGAGTTTGATTCACCCAACAACAGCTGAAGAGCACAACACAGGTCAGGAAATTCAACACTCAGTGGGGAGAGGGGGGGGGGGGGGGGGGGGGGGGGTCACACCACACGACTTACACACACAATACAGTAACACATCACACTTACCCCAGACAGGAGAGGACGCTGGTACACAAGGGGAACAGTCCACCTGTCCTTCAGAGCTGATAGAAAGTCCAATCGCTTGTTCCTAGCATGCCCTGCTCCGGCCATATGCTAATTAGCTCCCTGATTCCTTGTACTGTGTAATACAAAGTTTTACACCTCTCCAGGAAAGGATAAATACAAATTATATATACATTACTTTGTTTTTCTGTATGGGTGAATAGTAAAACATGATGGGAGAGCTGGCTTCATAATGCATAATTTACTGTTAGGGATTAAGTGTATATGCACTGTAATCAAATGCTAAGGATTTAAAGGTATGACAGTATTTTGTGGTCACACGATCCACCTACAGTAGCCATGCGACCCCCTTTTGCTTCACATACTGTAGCACTGTTATTTCTCCATGTTAAAGTACTGGATAGATATAGATAGAATGAAGAAAAGTAACAGAAAGTGAAGGCTATGCTAAGGCTTTTGCATGTATGTAATGACTGTGATGTTGTGAACACAGTTTGGGGGACACACTCTTGACAATTGATGATCATTATTGAATGGTGGTGTACGTTTTAGTCTACAGGTAGCACTGTAGCTCACTCATTTGTAAGTGAAGCATTACTGGCGTATCACTCAGATGAGAGGTATTTTGTTCAATGCTTTCTGTTGCAAAGCTCTTTATTAATTCCTATTCAAGTCCATGGAAACATTAAAAATGCTTTGAGAAAGATTGGCATTTTGTGGGGAGCTGTATGAACACACATTATAAAAATAGCAACAGCAACCAAAAATTAGTGAGGCTTAAAGAGTAAGTAGAGAGGGTCTGAAAAATATAGCGTTACAAGTTCCCAACTGTTTAAATAACATATTATTCGTGTTTACTCATAATAAATGAAACCATTAGAAATATTGCATGAAACTTTTTTGTTTACACTTGACGCACTTGTATAAAAACAGTGATGTTGAAAAGGTACATCAGTGCTTCACTGCATTTTGCAACAGATCATTAAGGTTTTAACTGTTAAACACATATATTAGTATATAGTGCTGTAAAAGGGACTTTTATCTTTTAAATCTTGTCACTCTTGGGAGTCCACTATAGTAAGGTACATCAAAGTCACCTACCATCTGACCCCCCCCCCCCCCCCCCCCCCCCCCCCCCCCCCCCCCCCTCTGGAATTGTGTCTCAGGCTATTTCAAGCCTTCCCCTGTCTATACACAGGTGAGGTACAAAGCCTCCCGGATCTGCCTCTTGTTTTTTTAATCGTTAGTCTGGTTGCTGCTTGAGAATAACAGGCACGTGTTCTCTGGGCTACATGAGGATGATTCCTAAGGGGCTCATTCATTCAACTCCTGTATCGGGAAAACCTGACAGCATGTCAGAAACAGCTTTGTACTGTAGCCAAACTTTCAAGCTTCCTATTGGCATGGACCTTTGAGATAATCTGCCAAAAAAGGGTCCTGGAAGATGACAAAAATGTTTTAAAAATGTAAAATAACCATAATAAAACAAAAGGGGAAATTATGATATATTGCAATATTGTAGGATTTCTCATTACCAATATGATCATTATTGTTGGAGTGGTTTTTGTTTAACTTATTTATTTTAACAATTGTTACTTTTTTCCCACCATTTATTTTCTTCCAGGTCTCGCGGGACCTGGTATGTTTTCTTCAGCTGGACCACGTTAATATTTACTATGGACAGGACTATCGCAACAAGTACAAAGCGCCAAGTGACTACTGTTTAGCGCTGAAGGTACGTTTTCACAGATACATGTGTTAAGGTTCTCAGCAGAATGCTATTTTCTTTTTGGGAGGCATCACTTACTAATAAAATATGTGGGTCCCATGGAAAATGTCCTTGGTATCAGGTAATCTTATAGTAGCTTGAGGCAAGTCAGGGTATACCACGATTATCGTGTGGAACAGCCTGATGTGTAAAAGCAGAGTGCGCCAAAGAGCTTTAGGAATTGAATGGGCTGTATATCGTTGTTTGATAACATGATTTCTGCTTAATGTGTTTCATACTCCCTTCTCTCTCACTATTGGGTACTGTATTAACAAACGTACTGTATTGTTAAACTGAATTTGTTGATTTGCATCTTAAACTACAAAAGCAAACAAAAAAAATAATAATCTATACTGGCTGTACAAATGCTATGTAAATATAAATGTTCATGGGATTTAAAAAATATATAATTAAGATATCAAAATGACTTTCAGGACTGGAAAGTAGGTATCCCATTCCTTGGTGGGGGGTGGGGGGTGGGGGGGGGTGGGGGTGGGGGGGGGGGGGAGAGATATGTCATATTATGTATCCTAGTAAAACCGTCCCTTAAATTAAAAACCCGCTTTATAACCACCAAAACTAACTAAAAAACGGTTTATTGCCAAAGTTCCTTCTTCACCATATGTCTCGCTCAGAGGGCCGGAGATACAGCTGATCCGGCTCCGTGTGACAACTTCTACGCGACCCATTTTCTTTTCTTAGCTTACTGGGTTAAGGGTTTTTCTGTGTACCGCTGTCACAAACAGAATGAGAGAGGCAGCGTTTTGCCTGTTTGCCTGAAAAAATTTCAAGCAGACCAGACATGTACATCAATGGATTTATAAAATCTGGAATTTATGATGCGATCAGGAACTCTGAGTGTAAACTGCAGCTGCTGTACCTTTACGACCTGTTTTTTTTTTTCAGTTCAGTGTTGTGGTGTGTTTTTTTTTTTTTTTTTTTTTTTTTTTTTTTTTTTACAAAGGTTAATTAAGTACTGTAACCGCTAAAATAGTTTATTCCAGACTTGTTAGAAAGTCTGTAACAAAAGCAAATTTGCTTGGGATTGTTAATGTCGATTCGGTGTAGATACTACCAGTAAGACACCCATCGTGCAGGTATCACAACGTCCCCAAACAATGTTAAAATAAATTTAGTTCTGCACCATAAAAAAAGGAGTTGATTTTGCCAGTGCTTGCTAGTCTATTAACTAGTTTTAAATTTAAAGCATTTTTGTTGTAATTGTTAAAGTTTTCACATGTGGCAATACTGCCCTACAATTACTAAATGATATTGTGGTCATTCCACTGTGTTATGTTAGTGAACCAGAGCTATGTTTTAAAACTGAGAGTTAGCAAATGTCTATCGTTAGTGTACTGCAGCTACTAATCCTTTCCAATTACTGGTATCTTAAAATGAAGGAATATATAACACTAATGCTGTAACTAATTTATAGAAGGCCGCCTTTGTTGCTATCCATGTTGCTACAGTGGCTCTATAGATGCTGTAACAAGTTACTGTAAATGAGATACTGTTTTAGAAGACAGATTTAATTAAGTAAACATTTATTTGAATGTGTGGGTTTTTTTTTTTTTTTTTTTTTTTTTTTTTATATTAAAAGTCGAAATACAAAACTGTGGCATCTTTGGGAATGTTCTAAGTGAAAAACACCAATTCAAAAACTGTCAAAATCTACCAAGGTAGCAAATCCACCTAATTTAATACCAGCCCAAATTTCCTGTTATACGTGTGTGTGTGTGTGTGTCATATATATAATGTTATTTTTTTCAGTTCTTATTGCACACACGTGATCCCTCGTGGGAAGCGATTCTCTCCCCTTGCAGATCATTTAGCAGTTATGTCATGAAGAGAATGGCAGTTGACCTGGACATGTGAAAGCACTGAGCTGGTCTGAAACTGCCTCAATGCAATGTTAATAAACACTTATGCAGCAGCTTGTAATTAGGGCTTGAAACACGCAGATCAAGTACCAGTGTCTTTGTACTTTCAACATTTATTGATTTTTATATCTAGCTATATATCTG
Source organism: Polyodon spathula (assembly GCF_017654505.1). Classification (NCBI taxonomy): domain Eukaryota; kingdom Metazoa; phylum Chordata; class Actinopteri; order Acipenseriformes; family Polyodontidae; genus Polyodon; species Polyodon spathula. Next base: position 32,214,517 of record NC_054543.1, on the reverse strand, counting down.
CCTGATCTCAAAAGACACTTAACACATTGTGGTTGTAGCGAACGAAACAATTCCTTAAAGCGTACCTGTTGTGCGCTGCCGTTCTGTAATAGGTCTCAGATCTACATTTCTGAAAGAAACACATGTTATAGTAAGTATGTATTTTCATTTTAAATCCTAGAAATACTAAAAAAAAAAAAAAAAAAAAAAAAAAAAAAAAAAAACTTCAGGGAGAAACATTTAGAGTAGAAATCTATCTCTGTCATCAAACGTTCTTCTTGTCAAAACTTCTTGTTTGTCATTGATTTTATTATTTTTAGATTTATGTAAAAATAACATTGAGTGTTTTGAGTGTGAATTTTAAAAAATGATATTTGGTAATGCACAAGGTTAAATTAATCTGTTTGCATGCCTTGCTTTTTAGATAGTGTTGCACTTCTTTGGTCGTTTCCAGGTACAACTGTCCCCACCCCTTCAACTTCTTCTTTCCTGTTATTAACCAACCATCTGCTTCCCCTATTGACTGACATGATGTCAATCAGTAACATGCATTGACCAAGAAGACTCTGCTGAGACACCCTAAGAAGTACAAGTGAAACCATTTTTCTCAGATTAAGGCATGGTAGCAGTGTAGTACCAGATTAGTGTGTGTACAGTGCACTTCTACTCTCAAATGTGTAGCTTTGAAAGAAGTGCAGAACAGCTAAGATGTATGGATTGTTTTGTTAGCTACAATCTCATCAACAAACAATGTAATAAGCCTACATAGCCTAGTAACAGTATGTGTAGTGTTTTAAAAAAAAAAAATATTATCGTTTTTCTTCCACTTGCCAAAAACTCAAATCATGTATAATAAAAGCAGATGGGACAATCCTGTGCCAGAACAAAAAAAAAAGTTCCCTTTTTATTCAGCTGATTTGGGATTGCATCAGTTCCTGGATTTGTGTTCTGAAAAATGAGGCAACGCTTTGGCTCTTTTGAAGTTTTAATTCTTTACATCTGCCGATACGAAAAGGAGCATCCACAAGGTTTAAAAGAAAGAGAAGTTCTCTTGAGGGTTTCGAACAGTTCTAGCATATTAAAAAGTGTGCTGTTTGTGTATCAGTTTCACAGGTCTGGATCTCTGCCTTCAAAATAGACCTTGTGTTTGAAATCTGAGTAGATTTAAGGGTTTTGGGGGGGGGGGGGGGGGGGGGGGGGGGGTTGGGTGGGTGAGGGGAAAAAAAAAAAAAAAACTGTGGGTAACACAACACTGTCAAGAAGTTCCATCATGGGCAGCCAGCACGACAATGATTTAACTGTTCAAATTGTTCCATGGTCATTCCTTGATGATTACTCCATCTTAATCCTTCAGTTTGAAAATCTACATTAAAAATCAAGAATGGCGTTTTGATACTGTGTGACCACAAGCACCTCGGTCTTGGAGGCAGAACTACCTGGAAACCAAGCAGCTGCTGTCATCCCCCTCTGTCTATTAGTCTTGCCATTCGGGAAAGAAACATATTATTTGCTATATGAGTATTGATCAGGGGTTGCATTTGCATAATAAACTATTCTGGGCGTCTGATCAATTGATCTAAGTGTTGTACGATCTAAATACCGTTTATACTGTTAAAAGATAGAAGTCTTAGTGAAAACCAAAACAAAAAACTAATTCAAGTGCCACATTAAACAGTGACAGTATTTCGATCTGCGAATGTTTTAGAATTAGTGTGTGCTATAGATGGTAGGTGTTTCTGTACGATGTTTAGGGATGTCAAAGTATCAAATTTTGACGGTATGGTAACCATCAAAAAATACACCACAGTTACTGTCATACCGCTGTATAGTGTCTTTTTTTTTTTGTAATCCGTTTCTAAATGGCTATTTAAATAAATACACACAAGTTATGAACAAGGAAAATAACTTGAATTTAAAGTTTTAAAACAAATACAGCACACTGGTATGACAGTTCTATCAGGCACTACCTAAATGGAAGCAGTGTTCACTCCAGATCACACAAGCTCAGCAAAAGAATGCTGGGTTTTTTTTTTTCAAATTACTGTGGAGAAAATATTAACATTTTCTGGGCTGTCTGAACGATAGGGGGTAAGGATGTGACCACTGCAACTGAATACCCTCTTTATCAGTTTGGACAGCATCCTATTAAGAGAAGCAAAATGTTATATAGCAATAGCCAATCGAGTGCATTTTAAGACGGGCAGTGCCAGCAGACTGTCAAACTTAATGATGAGAAAACATCCTGCATATTAACAGTAATGAACACAAAGGAAAGAAGAAAAGTTAAGGTGTGTATGACACAGTTGCAAAGTTAAGCAGCATCTAGGGTTTTTTTTTTTTTTTTTAATGGGAATAAAATGTTTTAAATGGGAATAAAATTTTATCAACTCGAAGACAGCAACATCTTCACAATACCGTTTTGAAATAAAAAAAAAAAATTAAAAAATACAAATGCCTGTAGCATCTTAGACTTAGTTATATAGTAGTTTCTCTTGACCGATACAATAGATAATGGCTACTTTTACTTCTTTGGTTTGGTAAATTAATAGGAAGGCAGTGATGGAAAGTTGCAGTGCCTTGTTCTTGCTGATATTTGAGTATTTGTGTTTAATTTACTGACAATTACGTTTTCTAGTGATCATTGTCTAGTAGGGCAGCTTTATATAAAATGATGTCGCTTATTTTATAGCCTACTGAGAATCTCATGCAGTTTTCAGAACTTGAGATGTCTGTGTTCATTAGTTAATTTTAATGAATACAGTGGCTCACCAATGGATAAATGGTGAATAAAAAACATGCCCATATCACCTTAAACCGTGTGAACTCGGTAATCAGGGTGTACAAAAATGGTTGCGGTTATTTTTTTATTTTATTTCAAGGACAGTTTTGGAAGCACTTGAATTTGTGCAACTGAACAAACTGAGTGGAACTGATTTGTGTTAGACTCGCATCTAGTTTTAGATCTCATCAACATGACTTGGTCCAGTGTTGTTCTTGAGGGCACGATTATCTGTTCAGCCCGGGTTGTGTTTGTGGACCTCGGTGAGCTGGGTCTTCTGCACAGTATAGCAGAAGTTGCAAGATGTGTGCTATGTACATCATAAATAAAAAAGCACTTTACAAAAAAATTACAGAAAACTACTGTCGTACATCTCCCAGCAAGTCAGTTTCAGCCACGATAATGTGTCAAGACTTTGATAGCTTGCTAATACAACTGCTTATAGTACAGTGTCAAAATTATTCCCTGAAGAAAGGTGGTAATGGTTTGGGAATGGTCACATGTTGTACCCCCACCCCCCCTGCAAATTAAAATGATTTATATACTGTGTTATATAAAGCTACAGCCTATTGACAGTGTCATGGTATGTGTTGTTATTGTATTTTTCTGTCCAATCCCCATACGTCACTACAGTGAAGATAGTGTTTTATATACTGTGGGGATCCCATAATGAGCTCTCTGGCAATCTGTAACTAGCACAGCTGTGTAGTATGGTGCCCTTTAACTTTCATCTGACAACTACAACGAAGCAGCAGGCTGAAAAAGTTCGATTGCATTCAATTTGCACAATAGTTTCTTTATTTAGCCCAATAAAAAGGCCAAATCCTGTGGAACACTAATCCAAAACCCTTCTTCAATCTTCACAAAATCGTCTCTTCCTGCCTCTTGGGTATGATGGACCATCTGCTTGTGCTTAGTGACGTTGAGTGGCTCAGATGAGTCATGAAGCATTCACGCACTGAAGTTTAGAAATGACGTAACGGCTTCTCTTCTTTTGTTTTGGGGAGCGACTTGTCGGTCCGTTTTGAATGTAGTGAGTCAAATGTCTTTTTACGATCATCTCCCTTTTCACGGTCAGGAGATGTCGTTTACAGCATGCGAAGAGAAGAAAACTCGAAGCCAAGCAATACATTACAATCAAGTTCAGAAAAATGTAGTAGAGGAAAAGGGTTTTTTTGTTGTCAATCTTGGAAACTGTTGCAAATGCACTTTCAAATGCACCAGCATAGTATTCTTGATATCAGAATATAAAGTACATATAACCATTGTTTCTCTTTGAGGAAATTAGTCATTTTTTCATGAGACACTACACTACACTTCCTGTGTAGCAGGTATTCAGACCCCTCCTGAACTCCAAATTCTGGTCCTGGCTGTGGGGACAGAGGGGGTTTCTACTACTAATGCACAGAAAGTGATAGCAGTGTCATAGCAAGACTAATGGGCTTCATCACATTCACAACATACTGGAAAATGACCCTTTTAAAGAACTAGGCTGGAGTGTTGACTTGACTTACTGTAGTAACAGCCCTCAGACCTTTCCAAAGGTGCCAGCTTGGTGTTCATCCAGCTGTAGTGTAAATTAGCCAGCCCCTGCCCTCACAGCATGTAGATAAGACCCGTTGGGGCTGTGGAACAAACTTCTCCATCACAGCGATCAGCCTCTCTGTCACTGCCTATTGTTTAGCACGTCTTCAAATCTGTAGAGGATTACAAGTCATTTTATAAAAGTTGGCAAGACCTGGGAAAGATAAGTGGTTCCAGCATGCCATTTCGAGTCCCGTAGCTTCCCAGTCTGCTGGTCAGCCTTGAGGCTGCTGGCTCGTGCTCAAAGTCTGTTCTCTGTTACCGGAGAGCTCAACAGAGAAAAGTAGCAGCCTTTAGCACCAGCTTGTTTATATTAACCAAGCCCGCTAACGGCTTGTAAAGGAGATCCTGCAACAAGTTTATCTAGACTGGGCAAACAGTAAAACTAACCCTGGAGTTCAAAAAGGGTTAGTCTTTTTTTAATTTTTTTTATGGCACCATAAAGGATATTCAGCCAGATTCCACAACAGTACTCTAAAAGAATGGTTGGTACAGTCTGGTTGCTTTGAACAGTTCTAGGACCATTGCCCCTTGCCATTTTGCCTGTGGGATAACCCTTTAAATAATCTTCTGTATATTTAGTATATATTCTCTGAGGCTGTGCAATGCAAGATCCTTGAAAAAAAGGATGTTTAACATTTAAAAGAAAACTAAACCTTTTAGGATTTTTATTTAAGATTATGCAAGATTTTAGTGGAATGTGTGTTTTTGAAAATAATGGACTACATTTGAGGGAGGAGTAAAAACAAAGGGATATTTGATTGGCATGTTACAATGAAATAGGGCGCAGTGTCAGGGATACATGTTTCTGTATGCTAGCTGCATTCAAACTAGAGAATATTAAATATTACTAGGGCGAAGCTGGAGCAGCCCACTAGAGGCAACAGCAACAGTTCTGTGCTCAAGATAATGGTGGGGGGAAAAAAAACAGACCTCCTTTTCGGCATTCAGGTATTGTGCCTTAAAATATTCACCATGGTAGAGCTGTGTGTGGTAGATTTGTTATTCCTGACTGGATTTTTTTTATAGCAAAGGGAAAGCTGAAAATTCAACTGGATAGCAGTGCATAGGCCGTGATTCTAGATGAGATTCCTGTAGGCGCTGGCTGGAGTCTGAGGTATGCAGTAAGGGGATGTCTGTTCCATGTTTTTTACAACTTGAATGCTGCATAGAACATTATGTAAATTGAAAAAAAAATAATATATATATATATATATATATATATATATATATATATATATATATATATATATATATATATATATATATAATATATATAATATATATATATATTCAATTCAGTGACAATGGAGGAAACTTTTATTTTAGAGTGATTTTGGGACAGTTGCAGCTGACCCTTGGTTGCCTCCACAAAACCAAAAAAGTCCCTCTGTGTTGCTGTGTAGAAACATGTAAATGGTGTAGGTATGCTAACCTTTTCTCACCTTGTATAAGCACTAGTATTATAACAGGCACCCTTGGATTCTTAAGTTGTATTTATTAGTTCAGTTTGGAATACTTCCTGGAACCTCATCACCTTGTGTGTTGTAGTCCAAATGGCTGCATGCTTTGGACTACAAGCTGGGACGGCGACAGCCTCTGTGTACCAGTGCCTCCACCCAAACCCAGTCAGATAGGTATTGTTACTACTGCTTCAATCTAGCCCAGTGGCACCTGTAAGTGGCACCTATATAATATATTAAAGGGGTTATATTATTCACATTGGCTCACTGCATTAGGGTGACCGGCAACTTGCCTGTGACTTCAGTGTTTAGTTCAGACAAAGTGCTTTTTATTATTTTCTACAGCGCAGTTGGGTTTCTGTATAAGATAATATTTTGCCCTTGTAAAGGAAGAAAGGATTTCCTGACCTACCTGGAACCTGGCCCATCTCTAGTAAGAGAGAAAAAAAAAAAAAAAAGGATATGCTAGGTGTGAAAATCAGCATAATAAACTGCATCTGAATGGCAAACACATGGCTCAATACTTCCATCTAGTGTCAATACATTGATTTATCACTACATTGAGTACAAAAAAAAATATGCAGTATAAAAAAACGGTTCCTGTCTTTTCCACAGAGACAATTAACAGACGTGTTCCAAATAATGAACATACCTACCTAAAATAACAATACATATGCATACTTTACTGTACTACTCCATACTGAAAAGCAATGCAGATTTCAAATGAATCCATAGGTGCTGGTTGGAAACCTTGACGAGATGGTGAATCACTGGAGTTCTCCAAAGAACACACAAGTAGTCCAATAGGAACAATTCAGTGTAGTTGTGCGGGTTGGTTTCCAGACCTTCATGGCCGGATTTCTGTAAAATACATTCAGTACAATGTGCTTTCGTTTTACTGAAACAAGCTTTTAAATCTATTCTTAGCCATGCATTTCAAAAAGTCTTGCCAGCCTCATTTAAAAAGCTGCTCAGATGATAAAACCTGTAGGTCCTGAAGTCCACTGACGCTTGCTCTATAACATACTGACCTCCGTTCACAGTTTAGGTCACCCCTCATTCTGTATTGTCCACATCCTTAGGAATGGTTGCAGGCTGTTGCAATGACAACTAAATTAAATTTCAGAAATTGTTTAAGTGTTCTGATGTCTGACCCTAATATTATGCTACTGCTGCAGAAACCTTTTACAGTGCCTTTTAGTGGAGTTCAGTAGTTGGTTAGGGTGGTGCACTGTACTGCCTGGGACAATGTTTTGTATTGTTAGGCAGACTTGTGTTGAACATGCATTACATGCAGCTAATCACAATGGCATACATACAATATTTATGTTCTGTGTGCCTATTTTATATATGATTCACCTCTTTGAATTTCAGAAGTTGTGTAGTTCATGTTGCTCCAGATTCCGTGTATTTTGAGTTAAGTCTTATTGCATAAGTATAAATCTGCACGGTTTGTTCTTTTTTCAATCCCATATGTTGCAGGATTGAGGGTCGTCTTTCACTTGGTGATTCAGTGCCTCGACAGGTTCGTTGGTTGCTTGCAACTCTCTCCTAAAGTGTTTTTAATTTGGCATCTGCTTGCTTAAAGAAGTAGAGCTACAGTAGTCTGAAATAGATTAAAGGTTTTCCCATTTCCTCAATTAAGATGCCCAGATGGCAAAGACTGTTGCTGCAGGGATGACAATAAAATGGCGACAGAGTTTGGCACAATATTTTCTTTTGTAATCTTGAGGAAGAGCACCTTGGAGACACACTGTCTCCTTTGATCACAGACAGTGGTGCTTGTGTTGCATCTCAAGGAATATGTGCTTTTCCCTGTAGGACTTGCTGGCTCTCGTTTCTATGGGAAATGGAGCATGACAGGAAGACTATAAAATGAACTAATGAACAATGTTTTGACATGTCCAATAACAGACCTGTTCTGTTTTGTACAGTACCCCCAGATTCAGAAGAAGTCTCAGTACATAAAATACCTCTGCTGCGATGATGTCAGAACCCTCCACCAATGGGTGAACGGGATTCGTATTGCCAAGGTAACTGCAGCTGGATGTCTGGCTTCCTTGCCGACTATACCTTTTAACACATCAGCTGCTCTTAGTATTTCTTGTAAATGTATAAAATAAATAAATATGTGTTTTTTAATGTATTTTAATCTCTTGCAATCTGACATTATACGTGTGTATTTGTTGTTTTGTGTTACTTATTTTAGGTGAAGCATTTATAATGGTTTATAGCCTATATTTCTCACAGTTGGAATCGATTCTTGCTCTTTCCATTAACGGGTATTGTGTCTGTAGTATGGAAAGCAGCTCTATGTGAACTACCAGGAGGCAATGAAAAGGACTGAGGCAGCATACGATTGGTCATCCTTGTCCAGCTCGAGTATTAAATCAGGATCCAGCTCATCCAGCTTACCAGGTAAGAAAGAGAAGTCTACTTACCCTCGCCCCAGCCACCAATGATCCAGAAATAATTGAAATTCAAGTCCATCATAGAAATGAGAGAGTTAGACTGTGGATCTGAATTAGCTCAAGACTTGCTTACCTCGATTACACTGTTACCGATGTCTGTGAATAGTCTATTCATTTATATGATGACTCATCTCATTGGAGGAGAAAAAAGTATTTTCCTTTCTGTGACTTTTACAGATCTGCAGGTTAGACCCCAGACAGTAATAGTACCCCTAGATTGTCCCTAATGGGAAAATAGGCAGTCCTTTTCATGGATAGATTTGCCGATTTTGTTGTTTGTTATTGTCCATTTTTTTTTGTGTCTGTACAATATGCATCCAATTACAGGATTGACAGGCACATGTTTTTTTTTTTTTTTTTTTTTTTTTTTTTTTTATTAATACACTATGTAACACAATTTTTGTTCCTGGGTAGTAAGTGTTATTTCCTAATTGCTTATGCCTCAAAAGTATAGAAAATGGCTATTATTCCCCACAAACTTTGCTTTTGTGACCAGGACAGGTAAATTTCAAAATATCACTATTTCCAATGAGAAAACGGGCTTTTCGTTCACATAAAGTCAGAAAAAAACAACATATGAATCCAAATTAACATGTATTTTTACTAAAGTAATACAAAAATGACTACAAAAGATTTAGAAGTGAGTAGTTTTTCGAGATTTACGATTATACTGTAAAGTTTCACTTTCCTCTCCGCTAGCACTACCATTGCCGCAGCTTATTGATTGTGTCACACTGGCTTCGGAACATGCAAGCTCTCTAAGTGATTCTGCTAGTTAAGATGTTTGAACTGCATAGGTCACCACTCCTGACGAGCAAATTGAGCACCTCCACAAAAAAAAAAAAAATCTCCCACTAAACCTGTGTGTGTGTGTGTGTGTGTGTGTGTGTGTGTGTGTGTGGTATATATATATATATATATATATATATATATATATATATATATATATATATATATATATATAAAATATAAATATATAAAATATTTTTTGTATACTACGGTTGCATGCGGATACTGATGCTATCGTATGTACAATTGTATGTGGACTGCACAATGGAAGTGTGGACAAATTTTTTTATAAAAAAAATTATTCTTAATAACAATAATAAATAACAAACAATAACGACAACAAAAAAAAAACCTCACACCTGAGCGTGTTACCTGCACACTGTGGCTAATCAAGCTCATAGTAAAAGCTGCAATGCGCTCACTATTTTCTCTCCCTTGGTAGAGTCTCACTCAAACCACTCTGACAGCGGTGTGTCCGATAGCCCGTCCTCAGGACATGTTCGTTCCCAGAGCATCGTCAGCTCCATCTTCTCCGAGGCCTGGAAGCGGGGGACACAGATGGAGGAGACTAGCAAGGTAGGCCTGTTCAAAGGGCCACAAACATCTATTGACTGTACTACCACTGGATTCTCTGGGATTACTTATTAGTGGCACAGGCCTATAAGTTAAGGCCCACCTCTCTTCTCAGCCTTTAGTCGAGTAAAATTGTCAGAGACACAAAGGTGCACCGTTTTGCACTGCCTTTGAATGGAGAAAGCAGTTTCGATAACATTGATAGACTTTTTTAAATTTTATGTAAGGAGGCCACAGTGTATCTTCAGTGTGGTTTGGGATTCTGGTATTGCCTTTTAAGGATTAAAATTATTTGTTTGATATAAATGCACATGCCTTAATGTGCAAGTCTCAATGAAGGCCCACTTTGTGTGTTAATATAAACCAGAATGCTATCACTTAAAGATAAGTTTGAGAAGACCAGGGCCCATATTTATGAAAGGCGTTGTATTTTCTATAGGTTTTCTATAGGTTTTTCCATGCATGAACTTCCGACATGTTTACTTCCATCTCCGCATTTTTTTTACGATTCACTTTGTGTTCTTCTGAAACATCTTTCAAAACACACTCCACAGACAGCTTATGTAGGATCAAAAGCACCGTATGTGGGAAATTTGTGGGCAGTTCAATTGCAAATTCCACCTACACCAATTGTACGTGTGAAGGCTCAACGTGAGAATTGGAAATTTAGGATCAATTTGTGCGTGCAAAAAAATAATCAAGTACTTAATACATGCACATTGGATAATTACGGGCTCAGGATTTTAACCTTTTGGTTTCCTTGGGAAGATGGTATAAGACTTTTGATTTTAAGCCGTTTTTCATTTTCTCCATGTCACCTGTGTGTCTTACTGTCCATTTTTCTCCTGTCACCTCGCCTATCCAGGGGTCGAAGGTCAAGCCTCGCAAGCCTGTGCTCCTGTGTTCTGGGGTGAATTAAGGGTAGGGGGTTTGTTGGACTGTAGATGTAACACAGATTATTTGATATAACCACACACCTTTTAATATATAAATAAATAAATAAATATAAAAAGGAATTTAAAAACTAACCGCTTTTAATTCTTACAGTGGCTTTTAATCCTAATTGTGAATGTCTATTGGGATAAACACCTGATTTGATTTTATTAACAGCTAGTTGATCCACCTAGCACTTTTTTAATTATTTTTTTTAAAGCACAAAATTAATCAAATGTATTTACTTTGTCACTGAAAAAAAAAAAAGGAAAGCTTTTTTTTTCCTTTCGATTTTCAGTTCACTGTGTGTGTGTGTGTGTGTGTGTGTGTGTGTGTGTGTGTGGATTGTGAGTGCGTTGAAAACATTTGCCCTGTTTATTTCTTTGAGGATTTAACCTTGTTCTAGATATAAACAGGAACACACTAACACTGAATCGCAACTATTGGTTTACTCTTTAGCCAGCTGTATCATCTTTTAATCACTGTTTCTTAACCTCAGTCTTTGGGGGCACCTGAAGAGGCTTTGCACCAAAAAAAAATTCCAAAGATTTCCATGAGCGATGTATATTGTGGAACATAACTATGATTTTTGTAAATGCTTTTATATTGAATATTCAGGACATGGATGAAACTAAACCATGATGATTTGGGAGTAGTTGAGAACCACTGATATGATTGATACAGAATTAAACAAAAGGCATTTAGTTTTCTAACCCAATTTTTTATCCAGTAGAAAATGGAAACTGGCATCCAAGCAATTAAAGATGCACATTTAAAATATCATGGAAGAAGAGAGAGCTACTACACAGCCGTGTATGATCTCCTAAGCTTTTGAAAACCATACTGAATTGTGTCTTGATACAATTTACACTGCAGCACAAGAAAGCCCAATATTCTGTTGTGACAAATAAAAGGCCATTAGATGGCACCAAACACTGCACAGTAGACTGTCCTTATCTGAAAGTCTCAAGTGGTTGTAATGGATTTCACTGTAGATTTTGTGAAACCTGTATTAATACCCAACAAATACATTAATAGTAACTGCTAATTATGTTGTTGTTGTTTGTTTAATGTGAGCTAGCCCAATAATAATGATAATGCTATGATGCTGCTAATAATAATAACGCCAATGAAAGCAGATTACTGAAGTTGACCAGTCTTGGTTGGTGTGGTTATGCAGGTTTGTTTCAGAAACACTGAGAACGCTTGAAGGGAAATGCTGTTTTGTGGATAATCGCAAAAAAAACAATTCCCATACAATTGTTACAGAAATTATGTATGATAATGTATGGGTTGTTAATGCCTAAATGTATAGAGCTACAGTATATGGATTTGTCAGCATGATGTTTTATCAGTATGTCCCTATAATATTTAGTAGACTTTTGGCTTTAGGGGACTATACCAAGCAGGATTATGCTGCGATGTAATTTGAGGATAATATTTTTCAGTTCCTCCACTTGCAATAAAGGGGGTATTATACATCCCAGGTTAGCTAGAATACTTGTGAAGAGGAATGCTATTAATTAGTTTGTATTGAGGGTACATTAGTCTGGGATCTCTGTCTGCTGGCAGTTTGCAGGGAGAGAGACAAATGGAGGGGGATGCCAGCAAGTCATTATCTTTAAGGGCTAATCATACATACACGTGTCCTGAAGACGGGTTGTCAGACACATATATACACGTTTGTGTAGACCTTTCTTTTTCTTCTTCGGTACAATAACCATGCGGCAGCTTGCATCTGATCCACATTGCCTTCAGATTATATCCAAATTTAGCAGGACAGGGTGGCGATTGCAGCGTTTTTCGTCCAAAAGTCGAACCTGTTTCGTTTTTGTTTTTCACAGAGATTACGTTCAAGCATGAAAGGTAGTATGTGAATAGCCCTTTTAGTCTAGCTGCTGGGTTTTGAATGCTAAGGTTTAATTAATGACATTGGTACGACTATCTAAAGGCACAAGTGTTGAATTGTGCTGGGTTTGTGGTTTGGTTAGCAGAGCAGGCATTTTATAAATATCGCCACAACAAGCCAAGCCAAGAGTACTTGCTGTGTTTTATACAGGTACGATTTTACTTTTGTACAGGTAAGATTTAATTTTGTACAGGTATGCTTTTAGTACTCAAACCGAGGCAGCGCAGAGAATCTAAGCATTGTTATCTTAAAAGGAGCTCCACTGTTTTAATTGAAATTTACTACTAGGCCAGTTTGCTGTCGTTGCCTGTCCATAGTCAACTTTATCAGCAATTACGTAGACTTGTATCCCATGGATGCAGCTGATCGTCGTGAAGTCCTAAAACTTTTTGCACAGCTGCAAGAAATGGTGTTTGGTTTTATTTAGAGATTGTCAGAAACCACATTATCAATGACTGCTTAAAGCATATTGGAGAGGAGAAGCCAGGAATGCTCATTGAGCAGGCAGTGTTATTGAATTGAAAGTGTGTTGATTTAGATTCATTGTTTTTTTGTTTTTTTTTTTGGTTTTTGTTTATAGTTATCACTTATCTACATGTCAAAGTTGGTGCTACAAATGTCATAGATTTGTTCAGAGTGAATAGCTGTCAGCAACTGGTACTGAACTTTACCAGCAGTTAAATTACTGTACAGCAGTGACATGGGGTTATAAGAAACCAACATTACTCTTGCATATGTACTCTGTATGTAAGCAATAACTGACAGGAAATGAACAGTATTTTTTTTTTCTCATTTTCAGACCAGGTTGGAGTCCGTCAGCAGACCCTACCCCCTTCAGCTGCCTCAGCCTCCCCCCCAGACCAGGTTAAGCATTTCTCATGTTTCCCCCAGCCCTCCCCTCCCCCCAGCCACCACCACCACCACACCCCACCACTCCACCTCCCCTCCACCCAACCCGCCCCAGCAGGCAGCCCCTACCATGTTTGCAAAGTACAGTACCATCACCCGACTGCAGAGACGTTGCGTGTCAGGCACGCGGCAGCAAGGAGGCAATCAGTTTAAACTGCCCTCCTTGGGCCAGCAGGCCCCTGTGTCACAGTCTGTGAAGCCCCAGATAACCATCCCAGCTGGAGCTAATGTACCCCCTCCCCCTCCACCACCACCTCCGCCACCCCCACCAGTCCCTGGTTCAGCCATGGCGGTGCTAAAACCAGGACCACTGAGCCCGGCTGTGCCACTTTTCATGCCACCACCTCCATCGCACCCGCAGAAATTCCAGACCCACCTCCAGAATAATGGGATTCCGCATGCCCCACAGGCCCCGCCACAGTCTCCTCAGCCAAAGTTCCAGTCGCTTAGCAACAGCGGGTTCCAAGCAGCACTGGCTCAGAAATTTTCAGACCTTCCCCAGAATAATGTAGGTCACATGGCCGAGGTAGAACCTCCTCCTCCACCACCACTTCCAGCTCCAGCACCAGCTTCACAGGTTCCGGCCAAACCATTTGGAGGATTCCCACCACTAACTGCAGCCAAACCCCCTGCGCCCGGTGCTGTGCCAATGCCTATATCTCCAGTGGCAACGATGCCCCCTCCCCCTCCTGCACCAGCACAGCCACCTCCTCCACCAATGAAGAAGCAGAAGAGCTTCTCAGCTGGCTACTCCTCTCTCACACCTGCCCAAAACCAACCTCCGCCCACCCTCCCCAAGCAGCACAGCTTCTCTTACAAAGCTCCTCCAATGTCTGCACCTATTTCACCAACCCCAACCCCATCCCTAGTCAAGCAAATGGCCAGCCAGTTCCCTGCACCCCCACCTCCTGCTCCTGCACAGCCAGAGCCCAAAGCATTGCCCCCTCAGTCACCACCTGCTGTCAAAATCAAACCCAAATGGCAGCCTGGGGGCCAGCCTCAGTCCCCTGAATTCCCCCCACCACCACCAGAGAGCAGCCTGGCCTTCCCTCCCCCTCCCCCTCCCTCCCCCTCCCCCTCCCCACACCAGCCGCTCCACCTGCCCCGCCAGCAAAGAGTGGCTCTCCAGTGAAGAAGGCCTCCAAGACATCCAGCCCTGGCGGAAAGAGGCCGCCTCCAACACCCCAGCGGAACTCCAGCATCAAATCCACGAGTTCAACTGAGTACCACGAGTTGAAGAAAGTGGAAAGCCTGAAGAATAAATTCGGACAGGCTGCGGAATCGTCATCCCCATCCTCCTCAGGATCACCTTCTAAAGACACTACTGGACCCCCAGCCCCTCCGAAGCCAGGGAAGCTCAATCTATCCAACCTGCCCATGGTCTTCCCACAGGGCAACGGCGGGACCAGGGAGCCCACATCCGACTTTCCCTCTCCTCCTTCAGACTGTGACTTCCCACCACCCCCACCGGAGTACGAGCTGCTCCTCCCTCCCCCAGCCGAGCCCCCTGGTGCTCCCAAAGTGGCTGTTGTCAACCCCCAGCCCCAGGCGTGGAATAAATCCTCCCTGAAGAAGACTCCCCCACCCACACTGCCCCGGCGTAATGACGGTACCCGTCTGTCTCTAGGGGAAGGCCCTGAGCCGCCTACAACACCTCCACCGCATCAGCAGCAGCAGGAGGCCCCACAGCCTCCCACCTCACCCAAGGGAAACTTGTCTGTGCAGCCCAATTTCCTGGCGGATCTGAACAGGACTCTGCAAAGGAAGTCCATCACCAGGCACAGTTCCCTTTCCTTGGCGCGGATGTCCAAATTAGAGCCGACAACCACCATGGACGATATGGCCCTTCCGCCGCCCCCTCCTGAGCTTCTACTTGACCAACAGAAGCAGGGTTCCTACATGTCCAGCAACATCTCAGGCTATGCAACACTGCGGCGTGGGCCCCCTCCTGCCCCACCAAAACGGGACCAAAGCACCAAACTCACTGGAGAGTGGTAATGGCAATACCAACAGACTGAACTGATATAAAGAGTATTAATCATTACAGACCAGGATGCCCTGTTATATCCTTATATTTCAAGACAGACCAAACAACCTTTACGGCTTTTCAATGGTGTCTTTTTTCTGGTAACATAGGCAATTCTATAACATAACATAACAATGAAAATGACTTTTGTTGCAATATATTGGTACTGCATGGGACTCATTATAAATGAACATGTTATATAAACACATGACAGCGTTTTGGGAGGGGTGGTGGTGTAAGAGGTGGGGGAGAGGGTGGAATATAGTTATAGTTTTTATTTAATTAGATTCTAATGACATTTTAAGGTTTAACAAATATAAACTGTTGCTGCCCTTATTAACCGCAAAACAGATCTATTAAAGTGAACTTTGTCATGGTATTCATTTATTTAATTGGAAAGCATTCTGGATTCAAGTGTATTTTTTTGTTCATCTGCTTACTGTGCATTAAGAAAGTGGTATGCTTGCTTTTAAAATGGTTGAAATTTGTATTTAGTGGCACTTGTATATTCTGTTTTAATTTCTATTTTTTGCTAGTAAGTGCACATATGTGTAAGACGTTTACTCTAATGCAAAACCAGAAAGAGACTTCGGAATATTGCACCAAATGGTTGAAAACCTTTTAATAATGTGACCACTTCACAACTGGAATGAACCCAAGTGAGTCCCAAGTGTTTTCTGGATACAACAAGAAGTAAACTCCACCTCTGCAAGCGGGGAATCCGTGACGAGTTAGAGCAGTGTGCATCACGGATTCAGAATGTGACTGTGTGTGTGTAATATATATATATATATATATATATATATATATATATATATATATATATATATATATATTATATAATAATTCTAATAATTGGTTTATATATAAACCAATTATTGTCTTTAACAGCGGCTACTTTCCAAGATCGCTTTTAGGGGATTCCAAGTATACTGATTAGAATCTTCCCAATCCTTGCTGTTTAAGTGGTTTTCCAAGTATACTGGGTAGTAAGTTTACAGTTATTGGTTAGGAAAGGTACAAGGGTGAGCATGTCCTATAGCACCTGTACTGCCAATATTACTGAGCATACTACACTGACTTACATCTCATCCCAATTCCTCTTCGGCAATAACCAGGCTCAGGGTGATTTACTACACAAAAACGCCTTGTCTTCTTAAAGGGTGCTACAAATGCCTCTCCAACAGTTCTGCAGATTTGCTCCCCAAATCAAATTTGTGACTCTCTACAGTTTGAGGGACCAAACCATCAAATATACCTGAGATCATTGTTTCACACTTAACAAAGGACATACAGTATCCATTCAGATAAACCTTGAGTATGACTTGCCTTTTAGGAAATACAGTTGTTAATTGCCTATTCTTAAATGAGGTGTACAGTATTGTTTTGTTTCTGCCAACCCCCCGTGAAATGTAAGACTTATAGCAGAATTGTGGCTGTCTAATGCAGGCCAATTGAAATAGTATATCTTCCCTAAGGGACATAACAAATATTACAATACCTTTCCAATTCAGTGCCTGTTCCAGCACATCCTTGTGCATAGTTTAGATAAGCTCAGGCACCCCCTGCTTTTTCACAAGGAGCTTGCTTTCCATAGAGAGTGCTTACTGCAAACTGTCATTCTGTTATCAGTTTATCATATCAGCTGAAGCTATCTGCAGAAGTACCTCAGTGTTCTAGAATACAAGAGAGAGGCAGGGGTCATGACAGTGCTATCAGGCAATAGTTACAAGCCTAACCCTGTAGGCTTGAGTTATAAGTAAGCCAATATGCTGCTAAACAGGCATGGTTCTGAAGGAGGCAATATGCTAAATCAGATTAATTACAATCAAAAGTTCTGTTTTATTTTTGTTGTGTTTTGTAAATGCAGACATTGCAGCAATGGTTTGTGGGTTGTTAAAGGCTGCATAACCCACAGCTATACACTTTCTGTGTATACTATGCCTGTGATGCCAAAGTACTTGTATTGACTGAAAGAGAAAGTACACCAGGGGTGAAGGGCATGTTTCTTTTGTATTTAGAAGCTTGTCACGTTTTGAGGTGCATTGACGTAATATGACATACATAAACTGGTAAGTCTGAAATGGCCAAATGTGTTTTTAAAGTCAGGAATATTGCCAAGATATTATTAATGGGGAATCATGTATCTTGCAGTTAAACTAAAGATCGCATATAAATGTAAAAATCATACACATGGCTCTGTGGAATGGTTATTTTTAAAGAACACAGTGTGTGACTGTTTTTCTTTGTTTTTGTTTCCTGGCCAGAGTTTTGTGATCAGTTTTTTCTAGATATCATTTCATTTTCTTCTGCAGCTTCGCATATGGATACCGATGTTCACAGCAACCCAAGTGAGAGACAGCACGACCTAGATTCTGGGTTGTCTGTCGCTCAGACTGTGCTTTTCATGACGATACAGTGTATCCCGCTTTTTCAATAATAAATAAAGAAATGGGAATCCAATGTTAAAATGAAGTGGAGGAGTTGTACAGCTACATTTGAATAATTGAAGTACATAAAGCATAAACATTCATACAGATTCAATAGTGCAATGAAAATTACTCCTAGTGCTCATAATGATTATTTTACTATTCCTGTACCATTTACTGTTCACTTTTACAAATATTACACGATTGTTATTTATTGTAAACCTATTCGCCACCACCAAGTAGCATTGTTATCAATGGTCTACTGTTCACTTGGCAATAGGAAATCCATGTATTCTCAAAATAAGGAATAGTGAAAGTGGCACCAAAAAATAACCTCTGGCAGAATCCTATAAAGGCTACATTGTTCTTACTTTGTGTCCATTTATTAACATAGGCACTATCTTTAAACAGTATCTTCTTTAATATGCATAATGTTACGAAATATTCATTTTTGTTGTGATTAGTTAATATATAGTAACATATTTAAAAAATATATATATAATAGCTAATATTCTTCAGCAAATATAAGATCCCTACTTCAGGATTATCAGTGCCAAGTTAATCATATCATTAAAATGGGGTTACTTTTGTTTGTGTGTTTTACAAATGAGATCTGGTTTTAGTTGTATACTTTTATTAGTGTAAAAAAATAGGTTGGTATATATTTACTATTGCTTCAAAATTAACAGCGTTTGCTGACTTATTAGGAAACTAGTTTTTAAGTGTACATTTATATACTATACATTCTACATTTATGGCTACTGAAACTTGGTGTAGAGTCTGAACATTTGGTGCCACTGTGATGTATTTGTTCTAGCTCTGGTTGCTAAGCAGCCCATTTGTCTGATTGAATTCAGTTTGCTGACGTCCTTGTAAAAGAAATACATGTGTGCAAAGTAGGTGGCTTGGTCTGTAATGGCTCAACTAAGGTCATATACAAAATAAACTATGATGCCTTTTGAGATAATGTACTATTCTACAATAAGCCTAGTCTGCCTTTCGTTGTAATTGAATGCCGTTTTGTGCTCACTATTAATTTAACAGCAGTATGCTAATGTGGCCTGTACTGTTAATCAGCATAATGAACTAATCCTGTGTGGCATAATATTAGTTATATGTTAATCCACAGGAAGTTTTACTTGTAATCACAACTTGTTATGCAAATTAGCAGCAAACTGACAAACAACTTTAACATAGCATAATCATCATAATATAATTGTAATATACACTATGGGTGACAATATATGGCAGCAGGTTAATACATTGAGTTGATTCTGTTTTGTGAGCTAATTTATTGAATATCGCCATGTCTTCCAATTAATAATAATAATTATTATTATTATAATAACCTAGACGATGTTGAAAAAATGAAGGAAAATTGGAAGGCAACAAATAAAATGATTGCAAATCAGCTTTCTGATTTAGAAAAAAATATCAAATTGGTACTCAATAAATTCATGTTGAGAGGTAAGTGAAGTGTTCCTTCTTACAAAATAAACATAAACTGCTCCTGTAGGGCCAGTTCACATCAGGTTTTAGAGGTTATCAATTAAATCATTAACAGAAAAATACCTGAATAAAGGCTTCTAGGTCATTATCGTTGTAACAAACATTTGGGTTAGAATTGCCATTGGGTAAGTTGGTAAAACAAAAATTACAAACCTATATGGTCCATAAAAAATGTAATTGCAGTGTTAATTGTATTTCATTTGAATGCCAGCAACAAAATGGGAAAACTAATGAAAATGTTTTGAGTGTGGTTGGCATTGACCAGCAATGAATGTTCCCAACAGAACGGCTCTTCTCAGCTCTTGGATTACTATTTGCAGTAAAAAAAAAAAAAAAGAAAAGCAAACATGAATACTTGAGTAACGATACAAGTTATAACTGATGGGGGTTTCATTCATAGTCATAGGTTAAGTAAGAAAATAAATAGATGAAAATAAATGACTGTCAGAATCCGGCCCAAGAATAAATATTGGTTGGGAGTGTCCAATGTATAAAGTTATTGCAGTATTGCAAAATGTATCACAATCACAATACTCATAATACAATTATCATTTGTAATATATAGAATGGTTAACTGGGTGCCTGGCCGGTAGGGTCAGCTATGGCATGATGAGGAGAAACAGTCCCTGCCAGAGCCAATGCGACGTTCCCTTTCACGTCCCCAGTGCCGGCCTACTTCACACAGCCAGGACGCGAACCTGCGTACCGCGCAGCTGCGCTTCTACCGGGTGCGCTGCATTATAGTTTAAAAGCGCACTTTTCAAACTGGCTTTTTTTTTAACAAACAAATGTATTTATTTATTATTATTACTTTTCCCTTAAGAGTTAGTTCAAATATAGTGACCTGTTTAAAAGGCCACGAGTATCAAGTATTTCGATATCACAACATTGAAATGGAGTTAGAGTTTGTCATTCATGCCCTTCATTTTATTAATCTCTCCCAGTACCACACATAGGGTAACCAATATAAAGGTACTATCTCTCCTAACTTGTTTTAATGTAGTTCCCAATGCGAACAATGATACTGGTATTACCTCTGTTACTATACTGGTGTCTGCCAGTCAGGTGCCGGGACATCAGCGAGAATAAGAAAAGGGAAACGTTAGTTTTAATTGAGATATTTTGGGCAACCAGGTGTACACTAACAGCTGTAATCTAAACTATACCACTTTAATTCCCACAATTTTTTCAAATCCAACAATAGCAAAAAAATACGGTAACCTTCACCCTGAACGAGGCTATGAGAACTCAAAATAGGTCTGTGACTGTTGGACATATTTTTAGGGGGTTGAGGGAAATTTCAGCCATGACCAGCAATGGACAGAGCTGGTTGGTTTGCTGGTTTCCAGTTGGTTGTTCTGGCTCAGGGGACTAGGTCCGTTAAAAAATTCTTATAAAACTTATATAGTCAGCACCCTGAAAATTTAATTTATTTGCAGTAAACCTTGTCTGGGTTTTTAATGCAAGCTGGGTGTTAAGAGGCCTGTAAATATTGTTTCCCATTCAAACTCTGTGCCAGTGGTTGCTTGAAATTGCAGCTGGATTATGGGTTAAAACCTAAAATCAAAAACCCTAAATAGATAGTATATTTATAACATGCTTTTTAATTACTGTACCACAGAACAGTTATTATTACATTTATTAAAGTGATCAGTTACATATCTCGGGCAAGGTCTCCCTGAGAACACGTCAGGCTGGTGTTTGAACGCCACACATGTACTGAACAAATGCTGCAGACTGGCTTTAGAGTGATATGAATGTACGCACTGGCATCATGTTTGTAAATATTATTTAGGGTTTGAAAAACAGAAATGTCACCAACTGCGTACCTCCTCACTGCTGCCCCTCATCGATTCAGAACTTGAACTGGAGTCACTGCTGCACCTCACAGAAATGTTGTCAATCTGATCGTCTCTAAACTGCACACGGCTTGACCAGTCTGCAGTGAGCTGCAATGAGAGCCAGACAGAGACTGACTGACACACACACACTGCACAAAGGCCTGGATTATTCATTTTCCTCTGATAAGCTGTGATGAAAATGCCCCTTCACAAGCTAAATACCCCAGTCTAAGTTACATGCAATTACAGAAAGTGCAATTTTGTAGCATCATAGCTTTACTAAAAATAAGTCAAACCTTTTTGTTATTGCAAACTGGGAAAAACAGGGCCATCTATTCTTCAAAATGTTGACAACACAAAAGTAAACACACAACATTATTTGAAACCCTTGCCCACTAGACTTGGTTCAATTCATGCGAAACAGCCACAGGTAACAGACAACTTGTAAGGTTATTTAAGTTGAGGCTGTGTTTGTTATTAGTTATGTAACATAAATGTTAGATTTTTCTTTCAAAGCATTGTGTTGTAAAGACTTGGATAAATCTGACTCGCGTCCCTTTTTTTCTAAGAATATTATCTTATTTAAAGGTAGAGTTCACATTGTCCAGCTTTACTGTATGTGCAACCTTTGATTTTAAATATGTAATTACATGGAAAGCTCTGATCATTTTTTCAACTCATGATCAGGGGCGTGGGCAGGACGAAACCGCCCGGTTTCAAGGGGTCGTTTCTGAAGTGCTATAAAGAAACTGACATGAGCTGTAGCAGTTTAAAAATCAAACCTTACGGTTAAACCAACTCCATAGCTATACACATATATTTAAAACCCCCAAAGTTAAGTAATTTCTTTAAAATATCAGGAAAATACCCACTGGAATTATGACGAAACAGTTATTTTGCTATATATATATGGGCAAAGCAAGGTGTTCGTCTTTTCTTTTTTGGTTAATGGCCGCCAAGCTTCCGCTGAAGCTTATTGTCGCCACCTACTGTTTGTTTTGATTATCGTTATAACACAACACTGTGATTCCTGATTTTTTATTTATTTTTATTTATTTATTTTATTTATGTATTTCTTTTTGACTGGTTAAATCTCTTCATTTTCCTAATGAATTGCCCTATATACCTGACCATCCCCTATACCATCACTAAAAAAATATATTCTGAATATTTAAAGCCCTCGACTCTTGCCATACCTCTAATCTCACTCCCCTGTACCTAACACATTCAAGCATCAGGTGTTCCACAGTTTCCATAACCCCCCCCCATCTCATATATAACCCATTCTCATGAGCTCCAATTCTGTAGAAATGTTCATTTAAAGTTGGCTGTCCTATAAACAGCCTTATTAATTTAACTTCCTCCTGTCTATTCCTTCCATACTATCCTTCCTGCAAACTGATTGTGATTTATATAATGTACGCCCTTTTTTCCCTATTCAACTTATTCTGCCATTCATCCACTAGAATTGTTTCTATTATTTTATAATGCTCTCTTAACCCATAATGAACATCCAGACCCACATTCACTTTCTTCACTGCCATTTTTGCTATCCCATCCACCCTCTCATTCCCCTCTATTCTTATATGCGCTGGAATCCACACAAAAACCACATACAATCCTAAACGCACACACTCTGACGCTAAAATGACTGCCCTCTCTACCTTAACCTTTGTAATCCATTGAAATGCTAAAATAATCCCTATTAGTTCAGCCATTATAATAGACATGTTATCTGTAATATGTACATATTTTCCATATATTATATAATTCTGGAATGTAATAAGCTGCTCCAACCCTGCCATTATCTGTATTTTTACACCCATCTGTAAAAATCTTACAGTAATTTTCCCACCAGTTTACAGAAAACCCCTCTTTCCTCCTTTTCTTTAACTTGTAATAAATACAACTCAATCACTGGATTTCTAAAACACCAAGGAACTGATGACTGAATTTATATTTTTTTTAGTCTCATCCTTCCTATAGAGTCTTTTGGTTGTTACCTGCTCCTCAAAATCTTTCTTAATTCTCACCCCTAAACTTTTATCACACTCATTCCCTTTCCTTACAGGGCTCAGAAATCATTTTAACATGATTTCCATCTCCTCCATTCATTATCTTAGTCCAATACTCAATTCTCATCATCTTCTTTAAAAAGAGAGGCATTTCCCCTACTTGCAATGCTGCAACTGGCAGTGAACATAGTGTTCCACTGCATATTCTCAGAGCCCTAGCTTGTACCACATCCAATTTTCCCAGCTCCTTACTAGCTGCTTCCTCATATACCATACAGCCATAGTACAGGCCTGATCAGCACTCTATAGATCATTAACAGTTTTCATACTTGCTCCTTCATAAGTCCCCCGATATACTCAGCAAGTTCATCCTTTCGTTACATTTCACAATTATTTTGTCTATCTGCTGAGTCCATTTTCAACTTCTTATCCAACACCACCCCCAGAAATTTAAACACGGGTACTCCTTTAACATCATCCTATCTACAGGATTAGTTGAAACCGGATCATTTGAAACCAGAACGTTTGTGGTGTGTTGTGTTTGTTTGTTGTTTTTTTTAATAGGCAGTTCCGTGGAAACAAGGCATTACAGACAAAACGCACAAGCATCCTGAAATGATGAATAGAAAAAAAACTTAAAGGGGGCAAACCCTTCTGAAAATGTGTTAATTACTGTACCTCTCTCATGGACTACAACATTTATGCAAATCATTTTTATTAGTCCTCTTTCATACTTTATTTTCCTTTTGAATCAAGTGTATAAACAGTGTACACTGCCATGGCAGTATGAATGCACTTCCTGTGCAGCAGGTACAAGGACCCCACTTGAGCTTCACAGTCTAGGGCTCTGTCAGGTGAAGAGAGGCCTTATAATGCCTGCTGCAAAGGAAGTTAATTTAATAAGGTAAACTGGTGATAATGATATTGTGCTAAGGGGTGTTTTTAAAAGGCTTGGCTATTGAACCTCACATACTCCACAAAACAGCCTTCTATAGTTTTCCTGGTTTGTCTGTCAAATTGGCTGTTTGAGTCTCTCAGTAGGAGTGGTTGACAAACACACACACGGATAGCATACAGGACACAGAGTGTTCATTAATATGCACAGTTTTCATTAAAAGATTTCTCTCTCCAGGGTTATGAAATACTGCCCTCCTGTGGATCTAATTAGTTCACTTTTTTTCTATATGGGGAAAAGGCTGTTGATGATTACCAGGAAAAAAAAAAAACAAATTGAAGTTTAAATTACTTTAACAATTTCTTTAAAAAGAAAAGCTCTAAAGCAGGTCCAGTATACAGGGCTGTGCATGTGTGCTTGTATATGCCATATGTTTATTTGTTTTATCAAAAGCCTTAGGGACTTGGTGCACAAAATACAGTTGACAAAGAATAAGCACAGCAATGTTTAGCCACAAAATAAAGTAATAACACATTGGATATATTCATTTGATTGAAGACATGCTGCAAAGCGCCTCATTTCAAAATCACAAACATCAGAGTCCTTTCCAAATTCTTTAAGACAGGCAGTTTCTCGAATGCTGAAATTCTGAATCATATCATAAGCATTCTCCCCCACAGGAATAACCTAACATGAAACGAAAGCAATTGTTCATATCATTTTAAATAGTTTAGTAGAATACTCACAGAAACATTAATAAAAAGTAACTCCTACTTTTTAAATGTGAAAAACAAAAAAGATAACTCATTTCTTATCTGACTCCAAGTAAAGATACATATTGTTCTTACAGGACAAACTATATTTTGGCAGTGTTGCTTTACCTAACTGAAAGATATGTAATGAAGTACCGATACCAGTTCAAACAGCATCATTCATTTTCATTTCTGTGCTGTGAAGAATCTCTCTGATTCTTTTCCATTTGCCATGAGCATATTGTCTACATTTTTCTCCCGCACAATATTCTGTTGCAGTATTGATCGTACTCTTCGAGTGGAACTGCAAAGCACTTTTCTTTTGAATCTATTCATTTTAGTGAAACACTTTCAAGGCAGTTCAATATATAAGCTGTTAAAACCCTGCCATCCTAAAAGTACCTGGAATTGCTGCTTTTAATTTTTTTATTGTCACTCTCATTGTATAGGGAGTGTTTCATGCATTTCTCATGTCACACTGTCTACATAGACTGCCACATTAAAGAAAAGTAGACATGGAAAATGTATGAAAAATAAAGCATTTGTTATTTGATTTACTGGGTTCAACAAAGGTGTATTAACTTGTTTTTATGTGAACAATTGAACATAAACCACTTATAAATATATGTATTTTAAATCTGATCAGGTTTGCAAATCCTGACTAGGATCTCAGATAGATAGATAGATAGATAGATAGATAGATAGATAGATAGATAGATAGATAGATAGATAGATAGATAGATAGATAGATAGATAGATAGATAGATAGATAGATAGATAGATAGATAGATATAATTTCGTATTACTGTTTTATGATTGTGTTTTTAGTCCTGTTTTAATGATTTGTCTCTCTTGTCATTGATTTTATAATGTTATTTCTTGCCAGGACCCCTATTCAAAACAAGATGTATATCTCAAGGGTTCTATCCTGGTGAAATAAATACATTAGAAATGATGTTTCTGTATTGTAAACCACCGTCAACATGCATGGTGCCTGTATTGTGAATAAGAATACTAAATATTTATCTTCTCATTGCCTTGCTACAGAAAGTGCCCTATTTTTGATTATTATCTAAACAATGACAGTGTTTTAATTGAAAAGTCCCAACAATCTGTATTAAATATATTCTAAAACAAGGGTAGGCAAGGGTCTGCACTTCCAATCCAGGTCTTCATTACAACTCTGTCCTTAATTACTAAATGAAACCAATTAACCCCCGTCCAGGATTGGCACCCCAGTACTGGCTATGAAATAATCTTGAACTATTCTATTTCCTACTGTGTGTAGCTGCTTTCGCTTCCACAAGAGGGCACTGTTACAAAAGAATATGCTTCACCATTTCCAATCTCCATTTCAGATTGCACTGGGCACAGCAAGCAAATGCTCTCCACAGAGGCTAAGAAAAGCTGACGGCTTTGTGAAGAGCAGCAATTAGCACAGATTCAAGTAGTTGTTACTTCAGGATTTTTTTTTTTTACCAATTTAAAAAATAAATATGAATCAACACTCGTCTGAGTGTCATCACCTGGTTGACATGGAGAGGTCAATTTGAATAATCGAATATCCAGTTTGTGTAGCTCCAGTGTGCCACATAGACAAAGTACTGTGCAAAGAACATTTCTACACACTGACTTAATCGTTATATATATATATATATATATATATATATATATATATATATATATATATATATATATAATTAGTGCCTATAGGAAATACACACACCCTTGGACATTTTCACATTTTGTTGTGTTACAACCTGAAATCTTGATGCATTTAAATGGGTTTGTTTTTCCTTTGATTTACACACCTTTCTCTACACTTTCAATGTGTGAAAAAATGGGGGGGTGAAAAAACAAATTAATTAAAAATAAAAACCTGAAAAGTCTTCATTAGATAAGTATTCACCCCCTTTGCTGTGACACTCCTAAATAAGCTCAGGTGCAACCAATTGCCTTCAGAATTCACACAATAAGTTAAATAGAGTGCAATAAAACTGTGTGCAATAAAAGTGGTTCACATGATTTCAGATTAAATATACCTGTCTCCATAAGGTACCACAGTTGGGTAGTGCATTCAGACCAAAGATGCTACAATGAAGACCAAGGAGCTTTCAAAACAACTCTGGGATAAAGTTATGGAAAGGCACAGATCATGGGAGAGGTATACAAAGATTTCAAAGGCATTGGCTATCCCTTCGAGCACAGTCAAGTCAATCATTAAGAAGTGGAAGGTATACGGCACCATCCAGAATCTGCTTAGACAAGGCCGTCCTCCCAAACTGAGTAGCCGCAGAAGATGATGGGTATTGGTCAGAGAAGCCACCAAGAGGCCAATGACAACTCTAAAAGAGCTACAACATTCCATGGCAGAGATGGGAGAAACTGTCCATGTGTCAACAATAGCTAATGTACTCCACAAATCTTGCCTGTATGGAAGAGTGGCAAGAAGGAAGCCATTGTAAAATCCTGCTTGGAATTTGCAAAAAGGCACGTGAGAGACTGGAAAGATATGGCAAAAGATTCTGAAACAAAAATTGAACTATTTGGCCTAAATGCAAAGCGTTATGTCTGCCACAAATCCAACACAGCACATCACCCAGGTAACACCGCCTCTACTGTGAAGCATGGTGATGGCAGCATCTTGCTATGGGAATGCTTTTAATTGGCAGGGACTGGGAAGCTTGTCAGGGTAGAGGGCAAAATGGATGGCATTAAATATAGGCAAATCCTTTGAGGAAAACCTGCTTCAGTCTGCAAAAGACCTAAGACTGGGATGGAGATTCACCTTTCAGCAGGATAATGACCCGAAGCACATAGCCAAAGCGACACTGGACTGGCTTAAACAATAAAGTGAATGTCCTAGAGCTGCCCAGTTAAAGCTCGGACTTGAATCCGATGGAGAATCTGTGGCAAAACATGAAGATTGCTGTCCACCAACTATCCCCATCCAACTTGATAGAGCTTGAACAATTGTGCCAAGAATGGGCGAATATTGTACGATCCTGATGTGCAAACCTAGTAGAGACTTACCCTAAAAGACTCACAGCTGTAATTGCTGCCATAGGTGATTCTACCAAGTATTGACTCAGGGGGGTGAATACTTATCTAAACAAGACATTTCAGATGTTTTTTTTTTCATTAATTGTTGTTTCACAATAAAAATTATCTTGCCTCTTCAAAGTGTTGAGTAGGTTGTGTAAATCAAAGGGGGGGAAATAAACAATTTAAATGCATCAAGATTTCAGGTTGTAACACAATAAACTGTGAATACTTCCTATAGGCACTGTATATGAACTGCTATGAAGCTGGCTCCTTTTTAATTTACAGCAGCTAAACTGACTGGTTTGAAATAGGGGTGAGGGAATATGTTGTGTATTATCAGGTTCTAGTGCAGAATGATATAGATGTAATATATGAACAAACATACATTTTCTAAAACCTGACATCGATCTCTTCATGGGAATATTAAGCATTCTATACTCTGTCCCACCAAAGGCCTTGAAACAGAATGACTGGCGGTGGGGCTGCTACTGCCTCTCACCTCACATACCTGCGTAATATCTTGATATCACTCAATAGATCATCATTTCCTCTTTAAAGATAAAGAAAAGATTCTAAAGAAAGAACCGTTTCACAAGTGCAGTCATACAAATGGTAGCCATGTTCTAGTAGTAAAGAACATGGACACCCTGAACGCTTCCCATTTATTACCAGTGCAGAATGACTGGGTAGAATGTGTGTCCTCTTTTTAACTAGTTCTTGCACAATTACTTGTACTGGTGTAACGAGAAAGTGGAACAGTACATCATCAGAATGCAGTACGTTTGTAGTTCAAGTCTTTTAATGCATGTGCCAGGTTATTCACCAGTTCTTTTTTCTTTCGTTTTTCAATATATACACTGATTGCAGTATAACCTACAGTACAATATGAAGCAAGTATTGAATAGGCTACAGAATAGGTTTGCGTTAAATATATACCATTAGTTGTGTTCATAAGTTGCTACAGACCTTAACACTGCATTAAAACAATATGCAAATTAAGCTCATGGAAGCCACAGTATTTTCAAATGTTTACACGTGAATGTGTTCCTTCATTTAAACAGATGGATGGAATATATAATAATTATATTAAATGAGGTGTATATGCATGCTGCCTGTGTCTACTCAACTTTCGATATGTTATGTTGGCTATAGCTCGATAATAAAGTTTGGAGATACAATAGAATGTTACCTTATAAATCAGGTATATTTCCTGATTCCCCTCACATGGGATAATGTCATAAACGTGACTGAGACGAGTCATCGAAATTTTACACCAAATCAAATTACCCTCTTCCTTGACCTTTTCAGGATCCTTCACTATGAAGCCGTTGAACTTCACTGCAGTCCAGAATACCAAAACACCTATTCAATATTTCCAGTGCACACATTCATAATATATAACATAAAGCCATAGACAATGTCAGTTGTGAGAATTATTGGAATTGTTTGAAAGTATAATGCCAACAAGGAAAAATATATAGAATATTAATAGGCTTAGAGAGACTCCTCTGGAATAAAAACAACATGACACGAATGGATAAAAGGTAATTACCATTATTTAAAATATATACAAAATTTGTAAAACGCCATGCCAGTCTCGTTAATAGGAACATCTATTATGGTCTCTCAAAGTCCATAATGAACTGAAAGTCTAGTAGTGTTTAACTTACCTGAGCAGAAATGAAACTGAAAAAGAACACGCAGCCAGGATGAACCAAGCTGATGCCATGTTTGTCATTTTGCTGACATTTTACAAACTCAAATGTCCTGCCTCATCTATTCCAAATGCAAACAAACAGCTTTTCACTCTCTGTGCAACTGAGGAGCATTTGAAACCACCAAACATACATTTGGATATTTAAAGATTAGATCAAAGAATCCCTGAGAAGGAAGGTAAGTGAACCCTATGGAAATGGTGGGCAGCTGGCTCTTTGAGCAAAATAAATATTATACAGGCTCACCACACACAGTCTGTCAAAAGTGTGTGTGTGTGTGCTGTATAGTAATAATATATATATATATGTTATATAGTTTATATATATAATATATATATATATATCTACACACACACACACACACACACAGTGCTGTGCAAACATCTTGGTAACCACAGTTCTTCTGTGGAGCAGCAGGCTTCTCTCTCTTCATGTAATCCCAGACAACTCGATGATGTTGAGATCAGGGCTGTGGGGGCCATACCATCACTTCCAGGACTCCTTGTTCTTCTTTACACTTAATGACTTTCGCTGTATGTTTGGGGTCGTTGTCATGCTGCAGAATAAATTTGGGGCCAATCAGATGCCTCCCTGATTGTATTGCATGATGGATAAGTATCTGCCTGTACTTCTCAGCATTGAGGAGACCATTAATTCTGACCAAATCCCCAACTCCATTTGCAGAAATGCAGCCCCAAACTTGCAAGGAACCTCCACCATGCTTCACTGTTGCCTGCAGACATTCATTCGTGTACCGCTCTCTAGCCCTTCGGCGAACAAACTGCCTTCTGCTACAGACAAATATTTCAAATTTTGACATCAGTCCAGAGCACCTGCTGCCATTTTTCTGCACCCCAGTTCCTGTGTTTTCGTGCATAGTTGAGTCGCTTGGCCTTGTTTCCACGTCAGAGGTATGGCTTTTTGGCCACAAGTCTTCCATGAAGGCCACTTCTGACCAGACTTCTCCGGACAGTAGATGGGCGTACCAGGGTCCCACTGTTTTCTGCCAATTCTGAGCTGATGGCATTGCTGGACATCTTCGGATTGCGAAGAGAAGTACGCATGATGTGTCTTTCATCTGCTGCAGTAAGTTTCCTTGGCAGACCACTGCATCTACGGTCCTCAACGTTGCTCGTTTCTTTCTGCTTCTTCAAAACAGCTGAAACCCCTGTCTGCCTTGAAATTTCTGCCTGGGAGAGACCTTGCTGATGCGGTATAACTACCTTGTGTGTTGTTGCTGTGCTCAATCTTGCCATGGTGTATGACTTTTGGCTATTCCTCACTCCTTTCCTCATTCCTTCCTTCAACCTACATATTGAATTGATGATCATTAGCACCTGTTTGGTATAATTGTTTAATCATACACCTGACTATATGCCTACAAAATCCCTGACTTTGTGCAAGTGTACCTAGAAGAATTGATGCTGTTTTGAAGCCATCTTATGTTCTTTGTTTCGCCACTATGTTTATGTGCGTACTGTATGATGGATGGCTTGATCATTTGATGTTATTTGTAGTCTTGTTATAATGTGCTGTCTCTTGCCCTGATAACTCATTGGAATTGAGTCTTAGCAAGTAATCATTTCCGGATCACATTCTAAGTCAATAGCCTTGCTTTTCCTCACAGTAACACGCACATTGCATCAGCTACCCTAAAGCACTGGAGTCTAACTCACACTCTATTTTAGCTCACGGAGATTGCATGCAGGTTCACCCAAGGATTTTTTATCAGCTTTCAAAGCTACAATAAGATTCTGCATGCACTGTAAGAACACAATTGAGCCCAAGCAAATGTACAGTACAGTACAACTCTCCTGTAAAACTGAGACAAACAGCTATCAGAACAAGTGCATCAATCACAGGATACATTAGAATGCTCACCCATTCTGCAGGTCACAAATGCTGACCTCAAGAGAGGTGAGGACAGAATACCAAACAGTAGGCTTAATTCTTAACACTTTTAATTGCATGTCTTTGTATGCACAGAACTAAAAGACAGTATTTGGGGAATCTCTTTGGAAACACTTGTATTTGATTTCTATTCAGCAAAGTTATTATAAATAAAACAAAATAAAATACCATTTACCATAATTATGAATGCCATTTAAAATAATTACAATATCAAAAACATTAACCTCAAGATTAATTTAAAATAACTTTATTGAAGCCAAGCTAAAAATGGTCCAAAGGGATTCAGTGGTTTTTTTTTTTTTTTTCCATCTGCGGTTCACTTTGAGTTGCTAAACAAAAATTAAATATTGATGCACAATTACAATACAATCCGTTATAGTGCGGAATCGGTTATAACATGGTAAGGTTGTGGCTCCCATTTCCTCCATAATGCAATTTGACTCACAAACGTTGGGTTTTATTGTAGTTTTACATTACCGTATTTAAATCCAGTTAAGTTGAAACTGGGACACATAGTACTTATAAAGCT
Organism: Polyodon spathula; assembly: GCF_017654505.1. Classification (NCBI taxonomy): domain Eukaryota; kingdom Metazoa; phylum Chordata; class Actinopteri; order Acipenseriformes; family Polyodontidae; genus Polyodon; species Polyodon spathula. The sequence continues at coordinate 32,182,461 of NC_054543.1, read as the reverse complement.
CCCATGCTTGTTCTGTATTTTTTTCTAAAAATAAAAACAAACTGTCCGTTAATGTTACAAACAAAGTACGAAACAATACAAGTGTGTATAAACCTCCTTGGATTCTGTGTTATTTATTTACAGTTTACAAAATGTATTATTTAAAAAAAAAAAATACAATTAAATAAGAGTGGTGTAATCTTTAAACTGGTGCAATATCAGTTTCTATTATATGTTATTGTAAAAATCCAGGATTTATACTGTTAAAAGACTGGTCTACAGGCCCTGCGTGTGTGTGCGTGTGCGTAAGCAGAGAAGCAGGAAGCTTGTCTCAGCAGGGATTGATTGATATCTCGGTAGGCAGGGACATGAAAGCCCAAATCCAAGCAGACAGAGCTGACAGCCAAGTCAGACAAGCTGCTGTGTGAATGTGCAAGACTAGTTGTTGTTTTTGGTGTAGCCCAGGCTGACAGGGGCCAGGAATAATTAATTGTCTCAAAGGGTACATAAGGACCTTTTTATTTTATTGTGTTACATGTTTCCCATGAGTTGCTACAACTGTTTATGTAAGGTGTGTGTATTGCTTTTTTTTCCCTTTACGTTCTGAGAGCGCCATGCGGGTTCATGGGAAGCCATCTTGAGGCAGGGAATGCAATTTAAAAGATTAAAAAAGTGGTCAAAATGTAAACAATAAAAATAAAAAAAACAATACACACCCCTTACTAAATAGTTGTAGCAACACATGGGAACATGTAACAAGGTTCTTATGTGCCCTTAAAATGTGTGTCAACATTACTTACCATTTTGATTAGCCATAGAAGTGAGATGGGCACAGGGGAGTAAATCACAAGCATGTTGTGCAATGCCTCCTTAGAGGACTAGGTTCAAATCCAGCTGATTCCTTCCTTTATTTTCAAAGACTTGGTTAAGTTATTTTATGGTCAATGAAATAGCAAGCTCTTCCATGAGAGTGAGAAGGCATTGTGGGCTAATTCACTAGTACACTGTGCTGCCCTCCTTCCAGGTACCAACACCCACATCTTCTACTCTCCCTGGGACCAGGAGACCAGCCCCCAGCTCTCTCTTCCTCTTCCATCATCTGTGGAAACACAACCAACATTGTTACCTACAAACAACACCATTACTTACTTCAGGAACTTACCTCTGAGAGCTAGATTTGAACTGCCGTCTCCCGGGAGAGAAGCCCATGGGATTAGCACACCAGCACCACCAGCTCCCACAGGAAATTATTTTTCCACACTGAATAGAAGGTAAATAAAACTTTTTTTTTTTTTTTTTTTTTAAATAAAAGGAAGGAATCCCCTGGATTTTAACTCAGTCTCCCACAGCGAACACCCCGGTATACTAGTGAACAGACTACTTGCTTTTTAATTGACTTCAAGGTCAATTAACCAAGTCTTTGAAAATAAAGGAAGGAATCAGCTGGATTCAAACTTAGTCCCACAAGGAGGACCAGCACAGCATGCTAGTGAATCAGCACACTGCACCACCTAGCTCCTTGTGACAGTCTAGTAGTTTAACTTTGTACACAAGATGAACTTCCCTTTTCCTAGTTTGCAAACTTCTGGAGCTGAGGATCATGGATCTTGTTGCACAATTACAGAGTTTCATGCCACTGAAGAGAGAAGGAATTATCAAACCCAAACCTACTATGCAGTAAGTTTAGTTGGAGGTTTTTCTTGCCATTTCATTATGAAGTAAACTTTGATACCCCCTACTACTGTACTATCTCCACTTTGAATTCATTATTACTGTTGAAACATGAGTGACAATCCTTCCTAAATAGGCAGACAGCACTGCTGTTTAGGTCTCAACATACCTTAGCATTACCAGCAACCACTGGCATTGGTGACCGAAGTAGGAAAATGACCTTGATTTATTGGCTATGTGAGTGAAGTGAGCTCTATTAACACTTGCCTTTTCTTTCTGCAGAAGTGGACCCAGAAGGAGACAAAGCAGATTGAGAAAGGGGGGAAGTGGAAGATTATCATGGAAAGCTACACCTTTAGAGAAAGGACAGCTGTTATGATCAAGGACAGGTGGAGGACCATGAAAAGGCCTAAAACGGCATAAAGTTGTAATTTGAATATAGTATGTGTATGTATTTGTACCTGAGATTATTTAGAATAAACAGAGTAAGCATGTTAGTTTATGTCATTGTTTATGTAGACATATAAACTTTTAAGGCATATTACTGTTATTGTTATATTAATATTTAAAGACACAGAAAATATGTTCACTGCTTTATATCAGGGGTCTCCAATCCTGGTCCTGAAGGGCTGATGTTCCTCCTGGTTTTTGTTCTAACTGTACCGTAAATTAATTGGACCAATTAAGCTTATAATAAAACCAGGAGGGACACCGGCCCTCCAGGAACAGGACTGGAGACCCCTGTTTTATATAGTTCTTAGTATTTGTTGAGAAAGGATAAACCATGTCGTTTGTCTTACCAAACATATACAATGCTTCAGTCCAAACTATTGAAGAACAGTCAGTAAATATTTAGTGTTATTGTAAAATGGCACCCTTGGTGGTCAGATCTTGGGCTGTTAAATCCCTTGCACAGTGGGTGTAGTATTGGGAATACACAGGAATTGTGCACTTCTATTCATTTACACAAAGACAGAGGGGTCAAGTAGTGCAGTATTCCTCAGTTCAGGAAGGGCAGCTCTATGCACTCCAAAACCTCACAGTGAAGCATGCAGGACACCAGCCTCCCAGTATCATCCAGGCTGTATAGTGTTACAGTGCCGAGTGTGCATCTGGGTATTGTATCTGTGCTGCAGTGACCTTTGTGTGTGTGTGTCTGTTCCAGTTTGGTTTGTGCTTATGTCTATCAGTGCTGCAGTTGGTGTTGTGTGTGTATGTGTCAGGGGTGCAAATTTGGCTAGACTGTACCAGGGTACCACATATAATGCCAGCAACCTTAAATTCTGGCAGCAGTAGACATGTTTAAATTGTTTTATTTGTTAGCAACCACAGATTATGAGGACTCACATAACCCACCAACATCCATATACACAGAAGAAAAAGTTTGTGTCATGTGGGAATTTGTGGGGGGCTTGATTAGAGCACGTTTGATAATTTAGCACCAGTAGGTTCTCTGGTGCTAAACTTTTAAAAAAGTTTAACTCCTATTTTCAAACTAATTTGCACCACACGCTAATTTCTACTTGTTTTAGTGCATGAGGGGTTACCCTCACCATCTTATTTTCCAGCAACAGTGGAGGCTGTCATGTCTTGTGGTCCAGTGTCCATGCTCACCCTGTCCTGTCGATCTAGACATTTAATAATTTGCTGCAGCTAAGAAAACATAAAGGTGCACTATACAGATACCTGCATGCAAGAGCCACAAATCCAGACCCCACTGAAAAAAGATTAGATACAATATTGCACTTCCTGCAAGGTCCTGCATACTGCAATGATCCATTTTATATCATGTCTTTCTAAAACAGATCACTACTTCCATTTCCCATCAGAAGAGAGGTCCATTGTTTAGCAGTGATTTATACATTACTCTACAATAGCATCCATATTTATTAATGTTGCAAAATCATTAGTATCTTTTGAATGTCCATGTTCATGATACAAAAAAAAAAAAAAAATCACATCTACATTTCTCTCCACTTTTGTGTTCGGAAGTGAGATTTCTATGTGCTTTCTGTACCAAGAAAATATAATTAACAATAATAATAATAACAACAACAATAATAAATCATCCCACTAGATTTCACCATAGTGATCCCAGCTGCCCTTGAAGCTAAACGTTCAGTTGGTTTTGTTTGTTTTTGTGGTGCAGTTTTTGGTAGTGCTGGAGGACCAACAACCAGCAAACTCTGCTGAACATTCTAGCAACTGCTGGTGAGCTGGTGACCAGCTAAGGAAATTGAAACACATTTGCACCAGCCTCTTACTGGGCAGATATATAAAACCACAAGATTTACAGCACATATGGTCCTTTCAAAGAGTAGACAACAAACAGTTGTGTTTAGAACTTTACAGGAAAGGGTTTTTAATGGACCTATTTTTTCTTGGACCAGTTAAACCAGCAATACCAGCCGAAAACCAGTGCTGGTCACTCCTGGAATTTCCATGAAGGACGGCATAGATTTTGATAGGAAAGATGGTTTAAAACGTCAACAAAATTAGACTAGATTCCAGACTATGATAAAACCAACACTAGTCAGTTAGACATTTTTGTTTTATTTTTTGTTTTATAAATTTTGTGGTTCAGTAACATGAACTTAGAATACAGTTTCCATTTGTTCCTGACTGAAAAGAACAGTTTGACAGTAAGAAAGGACCAGAAAATCAGATTCCCAGCAACCTCACTGAGTGAATCTTTTCTCCTTGGCTTTCAAATCAAATCAAAAAAATCAAATTACAAAACTAGAAAAAAATATATATTGGGGGTGAAATGTAAAAGCAGGAATTTCAAATGTTGCTTTATTATAGCATACAGTCCATAGAGCTCTACAGACACACAATTTCAAATGAATTGGGCTGTAGTTCAGATCCAGTACACAATAGCTTTCTAACCAGTCAAAAGAAATCATAATACATATTTATATATACTGAGCATCAAAATAAACTTATCACTTATATTTGAGCATTGGATAAAATTCACTAGATGTGACAAACTGTTTTAGAGCAGGTGCAGTGACTTTATTGTGCTGATTAACAATTGACATTTTACTGGTGTGTCTAGTTATACCATCTCGCCAGGTTTGAAAATGCTGGCTGTGAGCACTCAAGACGGAGATCCACAGTATGCTTCTCTAGTCTAGCCTCCAACATTCTGATTGCACGAAGGCGCTGCTTTCATGACAGACGTGGCATATGGGTGTTTTGCTGTGATTTTCTTTATTGGTTTTATTCAAGCTCGCAATTAAACAGCTGAAGTCACTCCATATCCAGAGTCCAATCAACTGTCTCACTAATTAAATGATTAAGTGCATGCGCTTCAGTCAAAGTCACTTAAGCGTGTCACAGTCAAGGATGAATGAACGAGTGATTAAAAAGAAACCAACAACATTTTGTCAATCTCCATCCTTTATATAACTTTTTTTTTCAAACAAACATTATAATACTGATAATTTTCTTTTGATGCTCAGTATATAGAAACACATAAAACTCAAAGATATCCACACAATTAGTACTGCATAAAACCACTGGGGGTTGACAGTACAATGTAGCATATCCGACCCCCTGTGGATTGGGGTATAAGTGAAAAAGTCATATTTGCGAACATCTATAGAAAATGACATTTACATGCATAAATAGGTTAGTGAACAAAAACAACTCAAACTGCTATAAAACACAATTAAATGATTTGCTTTAAAAGTAAACAAACGTAAACAAGATTAATTAAGCTAGAATATACCATGTTGTTATGCGGTTTACTATAAACCATCTCCACGCAAAGCTTTTATAAAAAAAAAAAAAAAAAAAACACAACAGTAAATATACAGTAACCTGCAACTGATGTCTTCTTTCTTCACTGCAGAAGTCCCTGCCTCCCTGGTTCTGCTTTCTTATTATCTCTGTCACGGTACTTTGAGCTCTTTGTTGATATTGGAACAGCCGATAAGCAGCTTGGTTTGAATATTGCTTCAGCTATTTTAAACAAATGACTGGTAAGCTTTGTATTTATGAAGCTTGTTTTGTTTAATTCAAATGCATTTCAAAGCTACAACAACACACTGTCAATATCTGCAATTGTGCGCTCCATCATATAAACATAGTGCACAAAAAAAAAAAAAAAAAAGAGTAAAACACAAAGCTTTCTCAACTGGTGTACTGAAACGTCACTGCTACACACAGATGACTGGCACACGCACACAGCCCGTCTCTCAAGGGGAATGCACCAAAAGGTCGATTGCTATAACACCTTCTTTCGGTTTCCATTGTGGACGTTGCACTTGCCGCCAAATCCATTACTCGTAACCTAATTTTAATATTTATTTAGCGAGGTGGTTAATTGATCAGGGGGATTGTGTGACGGTCGGATATGGAATGTTCCACTGTATGTGTGTGTGTGTGTATGTATATATATATATATATATATATATATAGATGTATATATATATATATATATATATATATATATATATATATATATATATATATATATATATATACATATATATATATATATATAAATCAGCACAGTTCAGAAACATATAGGAAATCAAATTCTGTAAAGCAAATGAATAAAGATTAAACAATTTTAGCAAGAAGGACAATTACAATTAGGAATATTTTCCAAATCATTAGCTTGGGGTGGAACCCATAACTAAAAACAGCATTTCTTTCCCATTCCCTCAACCTCTTGCAGATTTATTTTACACATTGTTCTCAGGTATCCTTGAAAATTGGTGCAATTTGGAGTGGAGCAAAACTCAGTAGAACGCAAGCAAGGCAGAACAGCCAAGATCTCTCTGGATTTGCAATGTAGGTTTCAGATCTGAACAATGCAGCTTCCCATCTTTTAAGTCCTAATCCTTGCTGCTTAATGAGTATATCGTACTCCTCTCCTCTAACCTCCCAGAGCTAAACACAGTGCGATCCGTTCATGTCAACACGATGGTTTAATTCATGACTGACCGTCACCATGTTTACCGAGCCGACACGGTACTAAGATTTCCATTCATCCACTACCTCTCAAGACCTCATCTTACCTACAGTGGTGATTTGGTTGTGAACATTTGCCTGCATGGGAATGATACAAAAATTAAAAAACAGTGACTTGATATCCAGGTCCTTACAAATTTAAAAAAAAAAGGAGATTCATATCCATTTGCTTGGCTGGGCTGCCTCATATAATATTAAATATTACATGGCTTTTTGCAAAAAATTACCAAACACTATTGTTCTACGAACTTCAGCACTCAAGTATATATTTTTAACCTTGTTTTGGAAATATGTATACATGAAGTATCTCTTAACCTTGTATTACGTACCCCAAGACCTGATGAGGAAAACACAACTGCAACCTACAAATGACTCTTCATAACCAAATGGCAGTGAAAAGACATGCCAGCTCCTTCCTTTAATCCTTTAGGCATTTCTGTTTCAAGCCAAGTGTTTGTAGTGTACAGTATTCACCCCCTACAATGCAACCAAAGCAAAAAGAACACACTAGTGAAACTGTCACCCGGTATGGTTACAATCCCTTTTACATTAACATCTGCCATTTGGATACTGCTGTATACAAATGATCTAAATATAAGAATCTGAAAAAGTAAAATAGTGTATAAAAAGCAGTTAACCCCCCCCACACAGAGTCTCCAGGTGTAAGTACGTCAGCTTGCTCGTCCAAAAAAATAAAACCTATTAACAGCCCTCTTGGATTGCTCCCGACTGCAGGAAGAGCTTTGTTCAATCACCTCGCGCCACTTCAATCAATTTCTTTGTACAATAAAGAAAAGACAGTGGTTTTATTACAATAGTACCTTCCATTTTATTCTGCAATTTTCTTTGTTTTGTCAAAGTGTGCGTGCATTACTTTGGATCTCCTCAAGCCTTTCGGATATTTAAAAGGACTCCCCCAACACTGTTCCCTCCCTTGTCCAAAGTAACACTGCCGGGGCAGCAGCGGGCTCATTCGGCGTAATGCATGATGGACTCCACATAGTTCCCAGGGAAGAGGCCCGTTGTGCCGTTCATGACCCCTTCGTACCAGCCGTCGTCGTTCTTCTTGATCACGTAGATGATGGAGCCCTCCTGGAAAGACAGCTCATCCTCCTTGTCCCTCGAGTAGTCGTAGATCGCCACAACTGAGGTGAGAAAAGTAACGTTGCACTTTTTAGAAATATAAAATGCACAGACTGTTCTAATAGACAAAGCAGTAAGAACTCCCTTTAAGGCTACCTCAGTATAAAGACTACTTAACAATTAAGGCCACTTTTTCAGCCCTGAGTTGCTCATATTGACGGCAATACTAAGTTGTATTATTAAGGCCACTGTGGCAAGGCGGAGGTCCTAAATATTGTTTTTTTCTTTTTCTTATAAAAAGTATTTTGTTTAAAATTGTAGTTTATGCTAGATATGGCAGGGCTGGGGTTAGGGAATCCTTTTAAATTAGGATAAGAGTGGGATGTGGCCAGGTATTTAAATGAGTAATTGCCAATTAATCCTGGCTGGAAAGCCAGTCCTTTGTTCATCAGCTTGCAGGCTCACAACTGTGTGCACATCCAGGGTGATTGAACCAAATATGTGACCACTGTGTGTCTAACCGGGGTTGGGAGCACAACTGAGGACAACCACGTGTTGACTGGACTCCTGATAGCATAGGGGTTTGTTTAGAGGATTTTAAATCATCCATAGTGTATCTGTGTGTATCAGGGAGAAGGTTCCTGCAGCAATACCTCCCCTTTTAGTGGGAGCAGCTTGTTGGCAAACTTACTTTGTAGTTGTCTGGCCCACTGTGTTTTGTTTTGACTACGTATTTATTACACTGCGTTTGTATATGTCCTCAAGCACTAGGACTACCATTGCTGGTACCAGGAGTGGCGGTCACCTACCAACTGCAGTAAGAAACCTTTGCTCCTGCGTGGCGTGGTGTGGCAAATACAGCCTTCAGTCTCTCTCCCCTGGCTGTCAGCAGATACCCACAACCCTATTACCCTCCCCTGTTACAGCCAAGTGTTTAGTAACAAATATTAATCAATTATATTGCCAATGTCAAGAACAAAAAGTGTGACTGTGCTGAGACACAAGCATTTTTATGGACAGACATGAACCAGTTGTTGGTATCAGCAGTATACCCTTTCAACTGTGTGTTGGGTGTAACCACAATGATATAAAAAAAAAAAGTGCCTTCGTAGCAAAACTTTCCTGGAGTTTGCGTCGTGGGACATTGAGAAAACAAGTCATTTTAATGACCGACATCCCCATAGGCTAAAAATATGCAAAATGTGTAAAAATTGCACAAAAAAGGTCAATTAAAAAAAGGGGGCAGCTTTATGCTAGAATAAGGTGACATTCATTTTAAATGAACATTGACATTTTTGATGTAATATGCAACATTGAATTTCAATCAAGTGCTTTTTTTTTTTTTTTTTTTTGCTGATTGCAGCTCTCAAATCTGGACGACAAAAAAAAAAAAAAAAAAAAAGTAAAATTAATTTGTCAAATGCATACGAAGGACATCTGTAAAGAGCACTGAAGCAAATCCAGCTTGGCATTATATACCTGGAAGCAGTGTCCTGTAATAGAAACAAATGGTTGTAACTGGTTGCTCTTACCAACAAGTTAACCAAACACAAGAGAACAACTTGGGAGACTGGTTACAGCATTTCAGATTCTAAATCATTATTATAATAGAGCTAGCCATGCCTATGGAAGTGCAGACATGCATACCCTTTTCTTGGTAGGTCCTGGGAGCCCAAGGAGGATCCTCCTCTGCATAGGGGTCACTGTACTCCACTACCGCAGACTCCTCCTCTTCATAATCCTCTGGGGGAGGGGGCGGGGGAGGGGACTCGTCAAACAGAGGCTCGTCCGCAGGAAGAGGGGGCGGGGGAGCATCTGAAACTGAGGAATAAAAATAAATCGCTTAAAACAGAGCTACTTGGCACAGCCTTGATAACCAAACTACCACAACAAACAACCAATAAGAATAAAAAAAAAAAAAAGAGGAAAAGGCTGCATTAACAAGGGCTTTTCTCAAGGATTCCTGTTTAACTGAATACCCTCCTTTTCAGGAAGTATAACCTTGACAAAATAGAAATCTAAAGTCATTCTTCTACATTAACAAACAAATAAATAAAAATACACAAACATAATGCCTTACTTTTAGGTCATGTGGGATAAAAATAAGAATGAAAGTGCTTTTCAAAGACATTTTGTTAAATGTCACTCTAGGAATACCACCGTGTAAATGTGTGGGTTTTAACCTTACGCTCCGTGTCAATACAACATGTCTACAGATGTAAATTCCTCACAGCAGTCTAAAGATATAGGTATCACGACAGCCACAGGAGGTGGGAATTGCAAATAAAAACATTAAAAGAACTTGAGCTCAACTAATTGAAGTGAAAAGTACAACAATGCTAGTCCAGGGACAGGCGGTGTAAATTGGTTCTGGGTTTTTCATTTTTGTAATTATACTGTCGCGATTGATTGCCTTCAATTCAATACATAATGAAAATACTTAAAATGTCAAAATACAGCTGAAAGCCAAGCAATGAAAAAGTAAGGCAAAGCCAGTGCGGTAGAGGGGAGTATTTTACATGCTGGACTCTGAACTCGCGAAACCACATTCCCCCTGCTTCTCAAAGAAATACCCACCTCTTCAATATTACTTGGTTGTAGCCTGTATATTCAACCAATTGCTTCACAAATAAATTAATTGCTTGTTTAGTAATGTATTCAATTAATAACGGCGATGTCATAATACTTTAACGTTTCAACATTGACAATTTTATAATAACAAGATTGAACTCTACTGACTAAGAAAACACTGTATCTGGGTTCCAGATCAGTTTTCACAGCAGCAGTTCAGGAGATGGATACTGAAACTATAACCACCCTTGCTGTTACATCACTCACCTATATTACTTTCCAACCAGTGTGGAACTGGGAAATACCTGAGTGCCCACGATACATTAAAAGGTACAGCCTACTACAGGTACATTTCCACCACTAGAAAAAGCTGGGAAGCCACGTTCATGCCAGCTGCAGAGTGGCAGGGAAGACAATTGTGTGCTGTTAAACTGTTAAACAGCATATCATTGACATCTCTAATTTGGCATGCAAGTTGCAGCTTTTGAAGGTTCGAGCTAAAAATGCCTGCTTTAAAAATTTTTTTAAATAAATAAATAAATACATACATACAAATTCAGCAGATTTTTTAAATTTATTTCATTCCATATGACTGGACAAAACCCAAACAGGATCCACCACAATATAATTTCATGCGTTTAGACAGTAAAACTAAAACACATGGAAACTATATGACAGTTCAACTGGAACACAAGTCCTCGTGAGTTTAGGAGTTCTTGGAAGGGAGGTCTTAAAGTAAACAGCCTAAAAAATAATAAAATAAAAAAACCTCTGGCCAAGTGTGTCCAATCTACTGTACTAGCTCTTCAAACACTTCCAGGTTACTTAGACTGTATGAAAAGTATTGTGTATTTATGTTATATATTCAAGGGGCTCAATGGTACCGGATGTATACCAGCATCCTGACAAAGTTTATCGGATATATATGATCTGCCCAGCACACAAGGCCACGAGTAAAAGCTGACATGTCTGTGCTGCACAATGGCGCAGGAGTACCGAGGTGAACCACTTACTGTTCTCTTGGACCCGCGCCACGAAGCCCATCAGTGGGAGCTGGGGAGTTATCTGTAGGACAGAGGGGGGTGGGGGAGCAAGGGAGGCTACACCAGACAGACAGACAGAGAGAGAGAGAGAGAGAGAGAGAGAGAGAGAGAGAGAGAGACAGACAAGAGGGAAGAAACAAAAAACAAAAACAGCAGGTTAGTCCAAGCTACAGACAAACACAGACGTTGAAAGAAGACCATTGCTTAAAGCAGAACACCGCATGACCAGAGGCAGCAGGATCCTGTTAGTAAGACAAACACCCTCTTAACTGGAGCTGGAGGAGTTAGGGGGAAAAGAAAAACCAACTTCAGAACACTGGACAGCTAACGTTCTCATTGTGCAGGATTCTGCAAAGGCGTGACTGTGGATTAAAATACAGCATTTCTTACCTTGGGAGTCAAAAACTGTTAAAACCTTGGTTGCACTGACCAAAAAACATGCTGTTATCAAATATTTGAAAAGATATTTATGAGAACAATAAGCAAACAATGTCATAGCAATAAGCCTCTACTACTAGTGAAAATACTGTATTCTTAATGCTTTTCTATTGCAGGCTGTTGCAAACATGATCCTGCTGTGGCACCTTGCAGTGGGGTGTAAGATTGCAAATGTCAGACTAGCTTCGGCATCCTTACCTTGACTCTGGTTGTAATTGGAGCCTCCGTTGATGTGGTTCTGCAGATTGGTCTGGGATAAGACTGAAGGAGGGCGCCTGTAGGGCAGAGACCCCCCTGTTGTTGGTGCAGCATGTCGGGACACTGGTCTGTTCATACTGTAGAACTGGGGAGTTTGACCTGGAACAGGCAGAAGAAAATACAGATTAGATACGAAAAGACAAAACGTCTCAGGTGGTCACAAATCCCAAACTGCAGTAGAACGTAATATACAGTTTGGCTTACATGCCATCTGTTTGCTCCAACTTGAGACAGAAAATACTCAAACCAAGCAACTGAAGTCACAGAGAGTAAATCACAAAAAAATTGAAATATATTGACTTCTTCAACTAACCCACAACTGACAGATCCAGGGCTTATTTCGTCTTATTTAAATAGTTGCCAGCCCTTCCATTAACGTCAGAAAGACATTTTCAATTCTCTCAGTTTAACTTTAAGCCTGTCAGATGTTGGGCCCGCTCAATTTATGCCAGCAGCTTTCTTACTGATTAGCTCATTATAGACTCGACAAACAATACTTAACCTTTTTCTCAGCCCTGAGACCCCTGGGCCTATAGCAAAGCGATAAGGAAGGGGCTGTTATAAATATTAACGTGCATTACCTAGACTGCTAATCATTCTTTTCAACACTTTACACCCACACACCCTATAGAAAACATATAGACATTTAGTGTGGCATTGTGCTTTCATGCATCATGAGAAATACAAAAAAATAAATAAACAAATGTCTAATTTTTGCAACTTAAAGGGCAGCACAATAATGTGGTGGGTGTTTCACAGGTTTTCAGGCAGCTGTCACAGAAAGGGCCCACATTGGGCTGGCTATACCATCTACTCACCACCCCTTCACAGACAAACACATGGTATGGTAGAAAGACCCCCCTGCAGAGAAAGCCAGTGTGCAGGGGAAGGGAGTACAGATTTCCAAATTACCATCAAGTAAAGAAAGCAGGCAGCTAGAACTGATACACACCACCAGGTTTGTTTTTTTTGTACATGGATGGCAATAAGACTCACACTGCATAGCAACTGGCTCCATTCCTGGATCGGACATACCTGAGCTTGTTACCTATACACTGTGGCTAAAAAAATGTGGAGGAAACTGCTATGCAATAGGAGTCTTATTTGCATCCCTTATTTATGAGAAATTAAATTTCTATTCCTAAATAAGTCATCGACTGCCAGCAAAATAAAACGTGCTGTTACTTTCGGTTGACATGACCAGTTCAAGTCTGCGTTGCAAAGGTATTTTGAAGCCTTATCTAGAAGCAAACTGATTTGCACAAGCTCCCTCCTGAATCCCCTGAAAAACCACAGCCAAAGTGCAGGATGGATCTATGTGAGACTGCGTATGCGTGGAGTGGTGGATCACCACCATCGTTTCTGATGACATATCTGGAACGGGAATGGATTCACAGGTGAAGCGTGCTGTTTTTTTTCAAGACTGCAGACATTTCAACTACCAGCCTGAAGAGAGTGCGGTGGGGGGCAGACTCACCTGTCACTGCAGCAGGAGTATTTACAGCAGCAGAGGGAGTCGGAGAGGTGAAGCAGTCAGTAGTAGACTGCTGGGCTCCTGCAGCCACCTCCGAGGGAGGGGTGGGAGAGGGGGCAGGGGCAGGAGGGAGAGGGTTGGGGGGCGCAGATGGGGCAGTAGGGGCAGGTGGTGTACCAGCTGAGCCAGCAGGGGCTTTGGGAGAGGGAGTTTGAGGGTGGAGGGGGTAAAGACAGGAGAACCAGAAGAGAAGGTTTTAATAAAAGGAAAGTGTTAGCTGGGATTAGTGCAGTTAGTAACTGGCTACTTTCCCAGTAAAGCACTCAGCAGGGATTTCCACAACAGGTTTTGTTTCTTTGGATCTGCTGTATCTCCCATCTTTTTGGTATCAAAAACAGAGTTCGTCAGTGCACAACATCAAATATAGCCGAGTTACCTGGGATAGAAACAGTAGTTTGGGACTAAAGCTTAACCATTTAGGGTTAGCCCAATGTTAAATATCCCGCCGGCGACCTGGCCCTTTAACTCTTTTTACTCAGACACAGAGAGACAGCCCTGCTTGGGTCACTGGAAGACTCAAACCTTTAAAACGAGGTCCTACTTCTGTACTTCCGGTAGATGACCATATTAGGAGATAGCCTCGAACGCGAGTGTTTTGGAATGTTGCTGCGCTGAAGACAGACCTACCTCTATGCAGTAACCAAACATTTTTACACAGTCTTTACAAAAATAAGAGAAATGGCAATATCAAAAGGCACAAGGACCTATTTTCCAATAATTTTTTTTTTTTTTGTTTGTGTTTGTGGATCATATACATGAGACCAGAGCTGTTTAGAGTTAATGTTGCCCTGGTTGTCACCTTGCTGGATATTCAAGCCACAGTGAACAGCCCCATCTTGTGCCACATGATCAGGGTGTCTGGGACGAATAATATTAATTCTTAATTTTTTTTTTCTTTTTGTCTTTTGCACATTTTCAATTAATCCGTTTTTTTTTTTTTTTGCTTTTGGTCCCTTTTGTACATATGGCCACAATACCTTTATTTTTTATCCAATTTGTTAAAAAAAATTTCCATGTTCCCTATATGTCGAAGTTTCATTGTGCATCGATTAGAGCTGGCCATGCAAAAATATACATATTTTTTTTTTTATAAAAAGCATCTTTCTGTGGTTTGTTATCTGTATTGAACACTATTTCACTTTTTTAAATGAAAGCTTAGTGTGTGCACATTCATTTAATGTATGACGTACCTGTAACCTTTATAGTTAGAGTTATAGCCACACATCTAACAGTAAAAAACAGGCAAAAATAGCTGACAATAACCAGCCACAACTGTATTTTACTAAACTCGGAATGCACATCTGCTCATACAAAACACCAGTGTTTACTTCATATCCAATCATGTACGATATTTTCAACAATTGATAGTTTGGTAACTTGGAGTCTAGTCAATTTTTTCTTTTATTAGTCAAGTCCTACACTTATGCAGTTAACATTTTTTTTTTTCTTAGGTAAACATTGCCATACTGAACAGCTGTCTTCAGCTGCTGTCTAAGGCAGAGTGGGAGTCTTAGCTTTAACAAAACCAGAAGTCTGACTTCAAACAGAACATAATCATGTTAAAAAGGAGAACACACCACTCCCACAGAAATGATTAGCCTAATTCTTTACATAGTGAATTAAATATTTAAGGAAGTGTTTTCTAGCCCTTAAATCAAATTAATTGTATTGGTGTCTCGCAGTTGTTAAATTTGAACTGATTCAGTCACTAGCTTGATGTTGAAAAAAAAACGAAATCAATTAAAATGTAAAACAGGAATTTTTTGTATTTTTCCAAGGAAAGTTTTTGTGGGGCCAGCTCTGTAGGTGTCTACTCCCCGGTGCCTGGCTAGAAGGGCCTGTTGCAGCAAGATGGAGGAGAAACAGTCCCTGCTGGTCTTGCCTCCCTAACGCGCGACAGCGCCAAAGCCAACGTGATGCTCACTCTGGAATCCCCAGTAAAAAGATGGACGTCTCTGCACAGCCTGGACAGGAACCTGATTGTATGACGCATGCAGCCTGCACACCACGTGCCGTGCTTTACCAGATGAGCCACCCCGCGACCTGGAACTTTTCTTTTAATGTGGTTTGAACATCGATTTAATTTTGGGAGCAGAATACAGAAAGTGATAAAGCAAAGAGTGAGATCATGTCAACTTGTAAGCACATTATGAAGAGTCAATATTTGTATCAAGGGAGAGGAGGGGGTTCCACGGCTCCTTACCTGGATAGACGCTGGGTGGGGAGGGGGTGGGCACAGCGATGGGGATGGGGATGCCTACACTGCCACTGCCACTGTTCTCTCGACTGCTGCTCCGGCTGCTCGGGTGGCTGCCTCCACTGCTCCCACTGCTGCTGCTCAGAGAGAAGGCAGGGTGTTACAAAATCCCCAGAACTAGTTTGTGAAAATCAACTTCAAGGCAAGTTTATATTAGAACAGATTAAGAAGCCACTTATTAAATTAACAATTAAAATAAAAATGTGCCAATGACATTTTGAAGTGAATGGCTTTAATAACACTATGTAACACAAAAAAAAAATTATAATAATTTGTTACACTGTGTAATCTATCCTATAGTTTTGAAATAGGTGAAAAAAAGTCCACCTTTTCACAGTTCTCATCTAAATTGAGAAACTAAATTAAAACGAAATACCAAAAGGCGTACGCTGTATGTGTATTTTATATATTTTTTTGTATGCTGTACATTAATACTGCAGAAGACCCATACCAGACAGAGAAGGCTTGCATGAAAAGCCTTTTCATTTCAAATTCTATTTTCAAATGTTGCAGTTGCAATACAAAATGTGCTTGAACTTAGCCAAGTTATCAGAACAGCAGATTCAACAGTTTCAAAATTGGGGAATGCAAGAGAGAAATACAAAGCAACTACGAAAGTACTACTTTCCCTTGTAAAAGTTTCCCATTGTGAAAGCACAGCCAAGTGTAAGAAAGTGTAGTGAAAGTATGGTGCCTCATAGGTAAGCATTGTTAATAGGGAGGTAAAGTAAAGAATATTAAAACGTGGTAAAATCATGGTAAACTGTGATACATGCATAGTAGAAGCATAGGAAAACTTACATATCATGGTAAACTTCTATAAGGGTTAATGGTACAGCTAGAAATAGATCAGTCATTTTAAAACCCTCAGAAAATGTGGGATCTCAATTCTAGCACATACCTCTCATAGTTTCCATTAAAACAATTCATGTGATCTAGTGTAAGCCCAGTGGATTCAAAGTGGGAGATACATTTGGTATTGGTCAGTAGCTGTATATTCCGGGTTCAGCATGCACAGACCTACCCTGACAGTGACCAAGCATGTTACAGCAATAGCAGTAAGCTATGGTTTAATAACACATGGTAGGATGGGGGTCATCAGAAACTCAACTGATGCATTGAAAATAAAGTCAACTACATAAGTAGTAAATAAAATAAATAAAAATGAATTAGATAAACGTCCTGGGACTTGAGTTTTAATTACAAAAGGTGGCTGCAATTACTTTGGAGAGCTGCAATTGAGAAATGCCATTTCTTCTGAACTGTCTATTGGGATGTTGGCATTTCATGAAGTACAGCATGCAATGAGATGTTAGATACATTAGCAACATGTCATTAACTTTATTATGTACCTGGTACTTTCAAATCAGTGCAGTGACGAGTTTAATCCTCCACAGAGGTTAAAGTTGTTGTTTGCTGCTTTTCCTATATGGGGTGTGGTGAAGTGAGACAAGGGATTTCTTAGGCCATGCCGACTAGCTGCTATTTTCTGTATGATATTTTGAAGTATCCATTCACGCCTGTGCAGAAAAGCTCATTACGTATTTATATAGGGTGAAGGACAGCAAAGGCAGTGCTGCATTTTACAAAACTGGCTGCCCAGGGGTGTTTATTTAAATGTTTATTGGGCTAAGAGTTTCAGGATTCATTTCCCAGCTTTTTGGATTGGTTCAATTTACACACATTTCTAACATTTCTGTGCTTCCATGAGCACATGTTGAATTCAAAGTCTGTTGTGGAGCTTGAACCTACTCAAGTCAAGTTGTTGTACGCAGTACTGTTCCATCAATGCAAATGTACGTGTTTAGCTTAAAACTAAACTAATATGCCTTTTAATATCAGATTGTACCGTTTGTCACAGTGTCTGGTTTGCCCCAAAAATAAATGACATTTGACATCTACTGTGGGAATGGATTTATTCAGTCTGACTTTTTCCATGTACATACTGCTATCTTCCAGTATATCCAAAACCATTATTTCTAGTTAAAATTAAGCAATTCCATGCAGAAACCGATGAAAAAAAGCTCTGGAGAACTTCAAATAACTTTGCAGTGTCTCAATGTCATGTAATTAACCCCATGAACTACAAAGCAAGTCAATTTCAAAATAAATCATGATGGCAATATACTGTTTTGTTTGTGCGAGATTTTCTTGCAGAGAGTATGGGTTTTAGTCAGAATTAGTAGCTGCAGGTATAAAGTGGTAAGTCTTCAGTCCAAACAGCAGCAGAACTAGGAATGGGGCTGTGTCCCACTTTTCCTCACTGTTCTTAGAGGCTGTACATTCTACCGGCAACCTTATTCAAAGTAGAGTAAGCAGAGAAGTGGAAGGTACCTGTATGTGCGGTTCCTCTGCATAACAGAAGCAGTTCGGACCGGGCTCTGTTGCTGAGTGGGCACCATGTTGCGTGTCGGACTCGGCACGTAGTCGTTGGGAACCACAGGAGGGCGAACAGGCTCTAGGGTTCGGTAAGGAGAGTGCCGCCTGCAGGGTATGAAAGTATTTTAGGATTCATTTAAAGTAAAAAAAAAAACTAAAATGTTCCAAAAACGTATCATTGTTTTGTTGTTGTTCATCCTTCATGTTAAGCTGTAACACGATTAGGTTAATCCACAACCTCCTACTGAATGCACATTGCCATTCTACAGGAAGTTCCTGAGGGCTTCAAATTAATGATCAAACTGGAAACTGGAGAAGAACTGCTGATCCTAGTTAGACTAAACAAAACCATCTTCCCGTCAGAGGCAGGATGTATTGATTGAGTGCTGAACTCCATACTCCTGTTGATTGCAGATCTATTTAGGAGAAAAAGGCCCTTTTGTGTGCACTGGCTTGTGTAGAGAGAGACCCCTCCCTCTGGGACAGGAGCACCTTGCTGAGGATGTGGGGATGTGCAACAGGCATAAACCTCCTGAAGTTCACATTGTATCTTTACCATCCACCATCCGCTTTAAAACACATTACATTCTGGCCCATGTACTCTAGCAAGACTTCCACCTTCCAAGGCTTTATTTTTTAAAAAAATGACAAACATAACCAATGTGGACATTTATATTTAGAAAAACAGAGGATCCTGTTGATAATTGGAAAGATGAAGTAACAATCCAACTACTGGTACAGAGGTGCAAGTTTGTGACCTTTTGAAGGAGAATGTGAACACAAATATACTCAGTTATCAAATGCCTGGATCAACACTTGTGTCTTATTATTTTAACCCACATTCACTGAACCTACAGATTAGAGTAAGGGGGCACCTCGTTTGACATCTAATGCCAAACGAGAACTGCAGAATAACATTTGAGGAAGGCACAGAAAAAAATAAATAAATAAATAAAGACATTTTTCCCGGTGATATAAAATTACACGAATGTGAAATTTTACCAGATGAATGAATTCAGTGGGTCATATCTTGGATGCGTCCAGCTCTCATTTAAATACTAAAAGTCCCAGTTCTAAAATTCAAAAATGATTTAAGCGCCATATCAAATAAATAAATAACAAACATAACTGAGGGTTGGTGTAAAGGTGACTTCTAAAGTGAACACTATCTACTATGAGACACCAAATATCTCAATATAGTTTTAATATTGATCTATTTAGCCTAGTCATGCCTGCAATATAATTAAAGATTTCACCAGGGAACGTGTCGCAACAGCGTATTTTGAATGGTTTTAATGTGTTTCCTGTCATTTTGCATTGCACTCAAAATCAATTTACTTAAATTAAAAACCAGTTTGTAACAAAAGTTATTGAAACTTCTTGCTTTATTTACCTTGGAAGTAAATTTCCAAGTAACTCCATTTAAAATTATACCCATGTATTATTAAATACAATCCCCAAAAACTTAGATTTAATGCTGTATTAGCTGCTTACAGACTCCACTGTAGGGGAGTCAGGGAGACATCACTGAGGATGTACCTTCAAAATGCTTGCAGGTACAATACCATTTCAAGGTGCAAAAAGACAGACCTTTCCATAAGCAGAAGGTGGATAACTAGAAAAAGGCTTTCCAAAATACAACAGAGCCACTTATGGCGAGCAAATGTCTGTCACTGTGCAGTTGGATTCCAAGCTGGGAAATGGTTATCTGAAGTACAAGCAGATAAGCACCAAGGCTAGGTTTCACTTACAAAAGGAACCCTTGCTATGTGGATTAATTAGAAAAAAAAACGTCCCTCTCGCTGTGTGTCAGTGCCAGACATTGGAGATCTAATAGTAAGTGTCAGGGGACACTGCTTATAGTCTTCCAGCAGGGAGCAATAACCCATCTGGGTCTTGATTGCTGTAGGCGTACGCTCACCCCCCCACTAGTATCTGATTTTCTAGTTTTATCATTACAACTAAAGTGTGTGTGCATTTTGTTTTTGTTTTTTTAAATAACATTTTCAATGCAGATAAGAGAATGTTGGAAAGTATTTTACTGTTTATCCACAATTTTTGAAGCAACAACTTGTAGACCGGTCAAGCTCCTTGTATCGCATGAAAAACAGATAGGTGTCAAATACAAGAATCCAGAACAAAAAGAATGTATTGCAATTGGTACCACAATGTGAATTGGCCCACCACAACTGTGAAAGAAACTTTGTTCACAGCTGGTTCATTTTAGACTGGTTTCTTGCAAAGCGACTGTTTAAAATTCACAGCAAGTCTCTTCTAGGCATCAAGATAAATCAATAAAAAAAACAAACAAACATACATCAGGTTGGAATAAAACCCGAGGACTTCTATAGACATGATCAATCCATGTGTAGGAGGACAGCAGTTTGGTCTCAATAAGGGCAAGCTCTTGAAGGTCAGTGTTCATTTAAGTGCGGGCTTCTAGAGAACCACACGATTCATAAATTCATTTTCAAATGATACGAAATCAATTAAATGCATTTACATCTGACAGAAATAACATAGCCTAGTTTTTAAAAAAATATGTGCGAATGAAGTTATGAAGGGCAAGTGGCAGGAACCAAACTACAGTTGATTAATTTCTGTTTTTTAATTATCAATTTAACAGCCTATCTAATGCATGGGCTGCGGTGCTCTGTGCTCGCATACCATCAGGCCCACATCTTTATACTGAGTCTTGCAGGGCCAGCAGCAATGATACTTGATAAGGCCTGAAAGCTGATCAGATTGCAATTGGGGGTCCTCATCACCCCGAACCACTGATGGTACCTACCCAATCGTTCCTTTCCCTGATACTGGCGGGCTTGGAGGTTTTTGGGTGGGTGGGGTGGTTCTCGGGAGACCACCCATCTTCATGTTCTGTGTGCTGACCTGCAAGGACATTGGCAGAAGTTCTTGCTTAGTTACCTTCCGTTGTGCAACAAAGCATTTAGTGCGACATGAAGAGGTGCCTACAACAAACCACTAACAAGGACAAGGGTAGAGGAAAACAAAAAGAAACGCACATCAGTAAAAGGCCATGCATTTTGCTATAAAACTGTTTGGAATCATTGTTACCTTCACAGAGTATAAGTGGACCACGGTTCATTTATACAATGCAGATTCTAAAGAATTTCTTGCATGCTATGGTGCCAGGAGCAGCAAGTTCTTAATTATTTGTTAAAAGTTGTACAATTAAATTAAATCTTCTGCCATCAGTACAAATGGAACCAATTGAAAAAATATTTTTTTTCTCCCCTAACAAATACAAGGCTGTTGCTAGGATACTAAAATCATCATGTTGCTAACCTGTCTAAAAAGCACTTGAAACTTTCGCTTGTCTGAAGGTCCCTCAAATGTTTAGGATTGTCTCGGTCCCTTGAATAGGCTGTTTGACTCTTTCTACTAGGTGCACCAAGATTCCCAACAAGCAGCTTGCTATGAAAATAAATCATTCACTCACACACACACACTGCCCAGTAGACAAGAGAACACAATACCTTTATCAGTACAGATAGATCAGCACTAAGAGGAGATGTAGTCAAACCACCCAGAGGAAGCCAGCTGCTCAGCTATTGAAAGTTTAGGCTTAAGGGCAGAAACATCTAAATATGAGTATGTGTATTTATTTTTATTTATATATATATATATATATATATATATATATATATATATATATATATATATATATATATATATATATATATATATATATATATATATATATATATAAAACACATTAGTATTTAATATGATTTATTTTAAACACTCCCGTACTTTACTCAAATATAAAACCACCTCATCCACTATTTGTCTGCATACAAATATAAAACAATGACTGGAATACCTATACACAGATCAAGATACCAAACCTCATTGTCATCACAAATTGAACTGATCAGCGAGTCAGTTTGCAACAACATACAGAATGGTAAAATGCTTTAAGCTATCGTGTCAGATTATTCTAGAACATGATTTATTGACAAGTAGTTTAATACATGATTTTTTGTTCACATCAAAATAACATACTAAAATAATTCAGTGCAATCATAGGAAACTTTGAACAGAAACCTATTTCTACGGTTTGGTAAAACTGTACCGTTAAATGCAGAGGATCTATACTGTATTGTTGTTTTGTGCCAGAGGCTGTTAGATTATCAAGTCTAGACAGCTGTGTTGATTTGAACACACACACCAGATGCTACAGGAGGCGAGGTCAGGTCCGGTAAATAATGTCCTGGTGCTGATTTAAACAGCAAGAACCAGAGAGCAAAGCTCTATGAAGGTAACAAAAATAAATAAATAAATAAAATAAATAGTGAAACCTGTTTAGAGAGCTTACCCAGGGGCCAGAGGGGTTTAAGGGACTATTAAAAAAATAACTAAAAACGAGTGGATCCAAGAGTATAAAAGTTATGAGAAACAATCTGTCAATGTGAAACAGTGGCAACTTTTAGACCCACCACCATTTAGATCAATTACAATCGATCCCAATGGATACTTTGCTTTTTAATGCAGCTAAATATTTAGCAGTGACAGGTTCAACAGGTTTCACTTCAGCAGGAAGATTTGCACCAACTACATTACGATAGCACTGTAGGAAGCTGGAGAAATGTGCAATTTATTCTACACACACGCTACAATCTGCTGATGTTTTCTCAACAAGGGCTCAGGGACGGGTTGGCATTTTGCCGTGAACTTTGACAACACGTTTAGTATTCACCCGTCTTCTGTAGAAGGGACCTGTATTCTTCCACTTCATGTTTGGAGACAGCATATTTTGCACAAATGTCAGTATTTAAATAATGTCGTGTATATCGAAAAAATTTTAAACAATAAACACAAGTGGGATTGGAGGATCTTTTTATGGTTCTAAAGATATGTTAGCATTAATTAATTAATTAATAAATAAATAAATAAATAAATCTACCACAGGAGAACATCACTGATACAGTAACTATTGAAACATGTATATAGAATAAACGGAATATGACAAACCAGGAAAGGAAACTCTGATGATATCTCAATATGCCATATTAAAATCATATATAAAAATAAGCAAGATAATGTGAAATCACTGTGTTAATATGCTTAACACGTATAAACTGTTCAAGTTGAAATCTATAAAAACTGCTAGATTTTACAGACATTAACAGGCGTATTATCCCTAGATTAGAAGACGCATATTCCCCACCCCCCAGAAGGAATGCACATCAGCTCTTATATGAATGCGGAGTGTCCATCAGCCCTTCATTGTGACTGCCAAAATACAATGAAGCGGCATCAGTTAGATCAAGCAGCATTATAGTAAATGAGCCTTTTAAAAGTGGATTTTATTAAACGGATGCATTTTATTCCAGATCCTAGATAACACAAGCGCTGCAGCACATTGCAAGTCTGGATCAATGGGTGGTAAAAGGAATAAAAAATCCAGATCACAATAGTGACACTAAATAGATTGGCTAGTTGAAGAACAACTGAAGCCTGAATTTTTTTTGTTTAATTTGAGTGCTGTAGAAGCCAGAAGACCACAAAGTAAATTATAGCCTTTAAATTCCTAGACGAGGGTTATATTTATTTCTGATATAAATGTGAAGTAGGGTGTATTGGACATGTTTAAAAAGTGTAAAAGCTTTGGAGATATCATTGTTGTTTCCCTCCCCTTATGTGATATTCTCGGTTATTATCAGAACAATGAGCCCTGGAATCTCTTACCTTAAATCTAAGCAACCACTTAATGCATAAATGAAGCAAATGAAAGAGGTAAAGAAAAAAAAAAAACAGCATTGATAAGTTAGTTGGAAATTTGTAAGGATATGAAGAGAAAAAATTAAAGTCAAAAGCATCCAGCATTCAACGAACAATGTTTTCAGTCCGATAAAGACAGGGAGAGAGAAAAGTGAGAAAAGCAAAATGAGTTATGATCAGAAACATTTTAGGATGAGTCGATTAACAAAAAAAGCATCAAGAGTTTATTCACAAACAAGATGCAGTATCCCTTGTATAATGTCATGACATGTGGATCGATAGTCTGATGGAATGGAAAGATCTAACTGCAAAAGTTTATACTACACAGAATTATTGGCCTGAAGGAAGACTTGCGCTACGTTTCTATCCGAGCCATAAAAGCGAGAAGAAACTGGTGTCAGCACAGATTTCATCTGCTATTAGACATTATACCAGAAGGCCCTACAGAAACAATCCCCTGTTGGGCCACTTCTAAGAATCAAATAAATTTGACTGCTGTTGAAGGAAACCAAAAGGACTTAAAATTAGTCCCACTGACGGATGGAAATGAGGATTTAGAAATGAATCATTTAAGGAGTCATGACAAGCAGACACCTGTGTAAAAATATAGGTGTATACCCATACCTGTCAGCTTTTGAAAACTACATTTTTTTTAATTTATTTTTTTTACCGTTTCCCCTGTAGAGTCGGGGGGAGAGGGATTGGGGCCAGTGCAGGTGCATGGCTAAGTATGTGAACTTGCCTCACGCACTGACTGCATGCCTGCCACCAGACTCTCCTGGGTCCTTAACCTTGCTAGGTACACACACCAGCCAGGACTTCTGCAGACATTAAAGATTTGCTGACATAAGGGGGTTTCATTATTGAAATGCAATGGAAGCAAAAACCTGCACACCTTGTCCTGAACATGATTCATCAAACAGGAATTCTGCCTATGAGGATCTCACATCTTCATTTTACATGCATATATAGGGGATGCTGCAAAAACACTGCATTAAAATGATAGGCTGTAACAATACTAGCGGAGTACAGTATGTAAAAAACACACAACCCTATTACTGGGTAAGCCAGCAATCTGGTCAGACAGGTTTAAATAAACATCAATGGGGGGATACAGCATGTTATAAATTATTAATTCCATCTGTTATTTCTGTGAAAAAAGCATTTAAGTACATTCTTTGAAATCAACAAGTGTAAACTTCAGAGTATTTTTTAAAGGAATTTCCAAAAGCTACAGAAAACAGCCAACAATGTTGTGGCTGACCCATCAGACGTCCCTGCAGTACAACTGTGTATCGTTGTCAAATATACCTCAACACTGGTAGATTCTACAGTTTGATGTAACACCTGCTGATGTTAAATGTCAATAGTGATAGGGAAATTGTGAAAATGTAGAATCTCAGGAATAACAAGGCTAGCTATGGTAAATATTACACTGATCTGTATATCACAATCATGGTCTTATGGACACAGCTACCCCCACCCCCAATTCCTACCTTCACTCCGTGACCAACATCATCGAGCATCGTGTAATCAATGGGCTTCCGGATGTAGCGCACAGGTCTCTCCGGGTTGGCGGGTGCAATGATTTTGTGGGTTCTCGAGGTATTCTTATTGGTCGTCAGGATGCCAATCTCTCTCCTGGCCACTTTCTCTTTGTGGATGTCCACCGTCTACAACAAAGCAGGTGGAACCTCATAATTCAGGTCAACCAACCCTATAGTCTCCACATTTCTTTCTATAAAATAATCTCTACTCAAATGTCTTTCAGCAAACACTTTTCAACTGAAGTCATCAAGACAGAGTCCTGTCCATAATGTCAAATCGATGTGGTCTGAAATGCATTTATTTTGAACTGAGCAGCAAAGCAGAATGTGGTCAAGTGCCCTTCACAGCACATGACAGGAGGCAGGCAGGTCAACTCCCACAGACACAGCTGCATAACTGCGACTTAAAGTTTGGCCTCCTCTCGTTTGCATTCGGCCCATCTTGTTTGTTTGGTTGTTAGTTGGCTACTGATCCCAGAATCTCATCAAGCAGCTTCTTGAAGGATCCCAGGGTGTCAGTTTTAACAACATTACTGGGAAGATTCCATATTCCCACAATTCTCTGTATAAAAACGTGCCTTCTATTTTCTGAATGCCCTTTTATCTAATCTCGATTTGTGACCCCTGGTCCTTGTTTCTTTTTTCAGGTCGAAAGTCCCTTGGGTCAACATTGTCAATGCCTTTTATAATTCTGAATGCTTGAAATCAGGTCACACGTAAAGTCTCCGTTCAAGACTGAACAGATTCAATTATTTTAGCCTGTCTGCATATGGCATGCCTTTTAAACATGGAATAATTCTGGTCGCTCTTCTTTGCACTCTTTCTAGAGCAGCAATATCCTTTTTGTAGTGAGGGGACCAGAACTGAACAGTACAGTAGATAGTATAGATATAGATAGTATAGCAGAAGGTCTTACTAATGTATTGTAAAGTTTTAACATTACTTTCCTTCATTTAAATTCAACACTTTACTATATATCCAAGCATCTTCTTGGCCTTTTTTTTATAGCTTCCCCACATTGTCTAGATGAAGACATTTCTGAGTCAAACAACTCCTAGGTCTTTTTCATAGATTCCTTCATTTCAGTATCTCCCATATGGTATTTATAATGCACATTTTTATTGCCTGTATGCAGTACCTTATGTATGCAGTATGGCCTTTACTGCTGCATCTGTGTTTGCCACTCCTCCTATTTTTGTGTCGTCTGCAAATTTAACAAGTTTGCTTACTATACCAGAATCTAAGTCATTAAATGTAGATTAGGAATAGCAGAGGACCTAATACTGATCCTTGTGGTATTCCACTGGTTACTTCGTTCCATTTTGAGTTTTTTCCTCTAATCAGTACTTTCTGTTTTCTACATGTTAACCACTCCCTGATCCAGTGCATGCATTTCCTTGAATCCCTACTGCGTTCAGTTTGAGAATTAATCTTATGTGGGACTCTGTCAAAAGCTTTCTGGAAATCTAAATAAACCATGTCATACGCTTTGCAATTATCCATTGTCGATGTAGCATCCTCAAAAAATTCAAGCATTTTAGTTAGACGCCATCTCCCTTTCCTAAAACCATGTTGACTGTCTCCCAGGATACTGTTACCATATAGATAATTTTCCATGTTGGCCCTTATTATATTTTCCATAAGTCTACATATAAGTCAGGCTTATTGGTCTGTAGGACCATGAGTTTACTTGTGAAAAGCAATCATTCAATATAATTGCTATATTTTTCTCTTCATCTATGATTTTGCCATCTCTTAGGCATGTTACCGCCTCTTTCAATGTTCTGTTGCTGTTATAATATTGGAAACTTTTTGGAATTGGTTTTAGCCCCCTTAGCAATGCAATGTTTTTTCTAACTTCCTGTCTGACTTGCGTTTGCAGTTCCAAATACTCTTTCTGTGTACTTTGTTTTTAATCCCTTTTAAATGCTCTGTCAAGTGCCTTTTTTTTTATTTATTTTTTTTTAATTGATCTATTAAACCATTCTGACAATTTTGATTTAGATGTGTCTACTTTTGGGATGCAATTGTTTTGTGCCTCCAGTACTACATTTTTAAAAAACATCCATCTTTTTTGTGGATGTTTTCTCTATTTTACTCCAATCTACTTCTGTTAGGCCGTTTCAAATTGCATTAGGAAGCAGTCATTTGTCATTTCCACCATTTCAATTTAGTCTGTCATGCTCCCCCACCGGGTTTTCCCATTTTATGTGGGGAAAGTTGAAATCCCCCATTAGTATGGCTTCCCCTTTGCGACATGTATTTCTAAAGTTATTGTATAACAGATTATTTTGCTTGGTGTCCGAATTTGGTGTTCTATAGCATGCCCTTATTATGCCCTTTGAATTTGTCCATTCTAACCCATATCGATTCTGCGTTATTTTCTTTTGGTCTTGTCTTTTAATTTTCTTCCTAGCTCTCTGAATTTGTTTTGCAGGTATTTTGGCCTGTCTCTTCCAATGTTGTTTCTACTGATGGACTACTACTAACGGGTTGTCTCCTGTTCATTCTAGGAGTCTGTCCACCACCTCAGTGATGTGAGCGACAAAAGGCTCCTGGAAGGCAGCACACTGTTATTCCAAGGGGGTCCCCAACAATCATGACCTCCCTTTTTTTTTTTTTTTTTTTTTTTTTAACTGTCTGGCCAGCACTGTTTTTGGGATCCTGGATGTCATTCCTTTCATTCTCTTGATGCTGGTTATGATCTTTTGAAGTGGCTCAAATTTGACTGATGTACGGATTTCTTGTGTTCGATGACATTTCTTTTTTTCCCCTTGACTCTGCCTACCTGAACCCAGCTGTTTAGACCCTCTCTCTCTCCCTGGTGGCTTTCTGTCTGTTAGGGGTGCAGACTTCCAGGAATTGTGGGTGTTCCAGCTCCTCACACTCCTATTGCTCTGTCATTTCCTGCATCTCCATTTCTAGCATACTTACTCGTTTATGCAAGTCCTCGATCACACAGCACTTTACACACACTTAGTTTAGCTCTGCTGGGTTTTCTCGGATTTTCCACATCTTGCATGTGTCAGAGTACTGGCTTGAAGACCATGTCATTTTTTTGTTTTGTTTTTTTAGTTTCTGCAGCTGTCAACCTGCTTTCAAACTGCTTCTAACTGCTCTGTACTTTTCCACAACTGTACTTCTCCCATACTATCGCTGTATGAACTGTCTTACTTTTGTTTGTGTCTGCTTGTGCTTGTAGCTCCGAACCAGCTCCTTGTCTCAGAACGGCGCCCAACGATGCTGGATACAAACCAACAGCACACATGTTGGAATCTTATCCTCCTCTTTGAACCTGGTCATGCTAACTGTATTAACAGACATAGTCAACTAACATGTATAGATCCAAAAATAATTAGTTGAAGATGACTGTATTCATTATTTTGAATCCAAAAGTTGATTTTAAAAATGGTTACTATAATAAGGATTCATTATTTCTGCAGGTGTTTTTAGGATGCAACTGGTATGGGGGCTCCCAAGTGGCACATCCAGTAAAAGCACTCTGCCCAGTGTGCAGCATGAGCTATAGCTTGGAGATCACCGGTTCAAATCCAAGCTATGCCACTGCCGACCGTGGACAGGAGATCCCAGAGGGTGGCCCACAATTGGCTAAGCACTGCCCGGGCGGGATAGGAGTTAGGCTAGCTTGTCTCCCCGCGCACCAGCAACCCATGTGGCTGGCCAGGCACCTTCAGGCCTGCCTGTACCCAATTCAGAACTGCGTGGTCCTTCGACACTAAGTTCTGAGATGGCTGCACGGAAGGCTTCCAAAGTGAAAAAAAGCAGACTTCTGATGGCGCTTGTTTCAGATTATGCAAGGGCGAGTGTTCTGCTCTCCAGAGTTAGTTCGGGGGTTGCAGCTGTGAGCCAAGTTGAATAATAACTGGACATTCCAAACAGAAATTGTGAGAATTGGAAAATGAATAAAAATTCAGTTTTAAAAACAATAATTTTAGAAAAAAGATTTTGTGAAAAACACCGACTAAAAGTGATCTGCTAGCTAACAGCAAAGTGTATTTCTCCCACTCATTTCAGCTTCAAATCAATATTAGTTTACTGATAATTTGATGAAAAAAAAAAAAAAAACCTACACCTCATCCAATACATAAAATAGTGTAGGTTCCTCTTCTTGTGTCACCTGTCATGGCTAGAAATGACATCTTGTGCCACACTAAACTGCTAGTGTACAGAATTTAAACAGTTCCGATATCAAACAAAATAGAAATCTAAAAGTGCGTTCTCTCATTTTAGACTTAGTCACACTAAAGATTGCAATATCAAATGAATAAAATTGACATTTAAAGCAAGGCAGATACTCCCACTACATAAAAGTTTGCCGTTTGCAATTCCACATGTGCACTAGACTGCCTCGGGTCCCTATTTAAAACTGAAGAACCTCAAGGCCGAGGAAGGGGGTGGGGGAAGGATTGCACAGCATATCAAACTGCACTCAACACCATAAGACATTTTCTCTCATCTCCTTCAGGGGAACAGCATAGTGTTAGACACAGATTGGGAATTCAGGCTTTTAAAAAATAAAAATATATATCACATAGCAAAAGGAATCCCCAGCTCAAATTCTCATTCTGAACCAGTCCGCAGTAGATTTCAGTTTCTTGAGAGGATTAATGGTGTACCAACTTTAGTGGTGGAGAATGAGCTATTGCATTTGTAATTTGGTTTCCAGGAAGTGAGACTACACATGAACTTCATATTTTCTTTCGATATCCAGAGGAAGAGGCATTGCTTTCAACTTTTTCAATGTTTTTAGTATATCTAATATCAGTAGCCATGTGAACATGTGTGCTGATTTCATGCCACTGGTACCAAGGTCATACTAATGGTCCCAAGGTTCTTCAGTCAAGATTTCCATTACAAGAGAGTAGACGTTAAAACTGCATGCTGATTTGAACTCTGCTCTCGCCAAGAAAAGCACCAACTAAGACGCAGCTTTACAGTAAACTAATCTGAATTATCAGCATCTCCATCCATTTGCATTTCTTTCCATCTGATATGTAGATATCCTTCTGCCTGGTGATGATGGTTTAAGTGTAATGCTGGCTCCAGGTATCAGCTTATTTTGCCTCCCCAGCGCATCAGCACACACAACAGCTGCGATGCTGGCTCTGGGAATCAACCACAGTGCGGTCTCCCTAGCACATCAGCATGACAACCGTCTGGATTGAGCTAAGTAGCGTACATCTCTGGGGTCTTCAAGTGGGCAAAGTCTGTTTGAGATTACCTATCAAATTCCAAAGGTTGCTTTACAACCTCACAAAATCACATGGAGATTGTATTCATATTGCAGCAGGTCGTAATTCTTCATTTATATACAGAACAGTTTGTTGAAATAAGGGACATGGTTTAAATGTACAGAAATATATATTAGAAATAAGCAGCCATTTTACCAAGTATTGGATGTGTGAGCCAAATTAAATTAAAAAAAAAAAACACGACTGTGCTATTGATCTTTATTTTTATTTATTTCCTATTGCATGCAACAAATCTCAATTATATATCGCTGATAACTTCTAACCTGCCAAAGTCGTAGTCTGCTTTTCATAAACTCCAAGAGCCCAGTACCTTCTACTGGCTTATTCTGTGGTATTCTACATCTCCGTAAACAGTTTACATGCGTGACATTTCTAATTCTGAATACAGAGTATTCCTAACAAAAATGGACCAGTATATTTCTAAACAAGTAAAATGTACTTCTGTACTTAACAAACCTGTTGTGGGAAAGTGGGAAATCAATTTCACTCCCTTCTGTACCCAAGCCCCAAACGTCAACCCCTTAAGTTGTCGTAAGTCAAGCTAACAGGATAACAGGTCTTGCACACACGTAAGCAGATGCATGCTTTAATTCATGAGGCTCCAGCTCATTACTCTGAACCAAAAACTACCGTCACTTTTGTATTTCTCAAAAAAGCCTGCTGTTTGTCAGAGGATCATTAGATATGCACTTACAGCATACAAGGAAATATCTGTGGCTTTGTCACGCTGCCCTGAACATTCTTCCATCAATCCAAAACTCTCCCTGGCCTTAAAGTAGCACGCCATGATAGGAGCGTTATTATTCCAGAACAAAAACTTAATTTGGCCTTTTTTTTCTTACCATGACATAGGTTTACAACTTCAAATGTCCCATGCAAGTTGGTGTGATTTTGATGAATTACGAGGAGCTATGCTAATATTTTGGATATCAAGAATAAGGTCTTGCACAACAAATTAAATGTGCACTGCTTTAAAAAGAGTGTTTACAATGACATTAAAATTTCAGAAAGGCGGGTAAAGGGGGGTAAATCTGGTAAAGCAATGGACTCTGCTTGGAGTCTAGGATGCGCCCTATAGCCAGGAGGAAGGCGGTTCGAGTCGAGGCTATTCCACTGCCCACTGCACAATTTTCCAGGTGGAGGGGGCTTAGGGTCAGCCAGGGTGTCCTCGGCTCACTGTGCACCAGTGACCCCTGTGGTCTGGCCAGGTGCCTGCAGGCCTGCCTGTAAGCTGCCCAGAGCTGCATTGTCCTCCGACGCAGTAGCTCTGAGATGGTTGAATGGCGGGCCTGTGAAAAACAAGCGGACGACTGACCACACGCATTTCGGAGGACGTGTGTGCCTGTCTTCGTCTCTTCCTAGTCAGAGCAGGGAAGCAGCGGTGAGATGGGGGTTGAAATACATTTAAAAAAATAAATAAATAAA
This sequence comes from Polyodon spathula, assembly GCF_017654505.1. Classification (NCBI taxonomy): domain Eukaryota; kingdom Metazoa; phylum Chordata; class Actinopteri; order Acipenseriformes; family Polyodontidae; genus Polyodon; species Polyodon spathula. Next base: position 32,150,275 of record NC_054543.1, on the reverse strand, counting down.
TAAATTGTGCTTTCCAAATTGGGGAGAAAAACGAGAATTACAGATTCAAAATTAAAATAATTTCAGAATGATATTACAGAAATTTTCTAATACTGACTTGCCCAATATCAGTTTAGATGCCACAAGCACATGCTCAATAATTTCGTTTCGAGATTGCTTAGGGCAGTGAAATGCCGAAGTAGTACTTTTGACAATCCTGGTGATGCACTGATGCATCCCTGGTCGCTGGTTTAGATACCACACAATATAGCATGACAACACAATTCTAGGTCCCAAAAGAAGTTGTAAAACATTGTCCGAGACGATTTTAGCGTATCTAGACCAGATGCTGGAGCCTGCAGAGGAACCCTGTAATAATACAGACACTTACCTGAGAGATGTGGTTGATGGAGGACTCCATGCGGCGCAGCTGGGACGCCTGGATATCCAGCATCTGGAGGACATTGTTGGCTAAGGTGTTGATCAGGTAGGCAACACTCGCCAAAGACTGGGTTGTGTAATTTTTGGTTTCTTCTAGGGCTCTCTGTTTATCTACAGACTGTGGAAACAGAGAGGAAACAGGGAACTGTCAAACTAAATCAATTTCATACATCAGGCAACAGAGATCTTTTTAATTTATTTATTTATTTTTACGTCGGTAGTATGGTTCCATGTTTATTATACTTGGTAAACATGTTTGGTTTACACTCAGACACATTGGGCCCTATGCACTAATATTACTTGCGTGTTCGCAAATATGGCAAATTCATAACTTCAGTCCTTCGTAGAATTTTTGCGTGGATGTACTAAACAGCTCATTTTCATTAACTACCATATCACCACAAGTTTACGAACAGCATAAAATGAATGCTCATTATACAGGAGAGATCAGAATTTGCATCTCAACATAGATTGGCAACGCCGAAGGTCAAGATTTAGAATTTCCTTCTGGTAAAGTTATGAGGGGAGTTGGTATCCACTTCCATAAAGGGGAGGTAGAGTGAACAGAAAACTAGTACTGCAAAAAACAGCACTGAATGTGATGTGTTTAATGTAGCACAGACCCTGGGCACAGAGAAAACAAACCAAAATATAGATCTAAAAGAAAGGGTCCCCAAAAACTGAAAGCTTAAATAAAACTGAGCTTGTTTTTACACATGGACGATTACCATGGTACATTAGCATGGTAATTCTGCAGTTTACCATGTGTGTACTTGTCTGTATCCCAACCATGCTTCCCTGTGCTTCCAGTGCTTTGCTTTAAGTAGTTTATAATAAAAGCACCTTAATATAAAAGAAACTAAAACATGTATTTATTGCCATTGTTATTTAAGAGACAAACAAAACTGTTTATTTTATAATTTAAAAGGTGCTTTAAAAGTAACGAAAGACAGTAAACTTAAACAGGAAGTTTCACATCCAGTTGAATCTAAGAAAGTAAGAGTCATGCATAAAATAACAGGTAGAAACTGATGTAAAAATTAAAATGCATCAAGGGTAAGCGCGAAGCTTCGACATTATAATGAGATTCGTACATTTGCATACAAAAGTAGTCTGAAACAAACAGGTTGTAACTAAGCTACTGCAGCAGGGATGATACCAAGTTACGGGAGTGAAAATGACCAGTACATCGCAGGCAGGTCTACGAAACCTTCGAAAAGGCAAGATGCAGAAGAAAAATCAATGATACATACAGCCCACTGACATTAACAACATTTTTCAAATAGCACAATCTAGGGGTCAACTCACACAATGAAAGCACAATTAAATCCGAGAATGTGCATCAAACTATTTTGCTAAAACCTTGCTCCACCTTTAGTAAGCAATGCATAAAGTAACCGCAAATGAAATGAGCATACTAAATTAATTTAATGACCGATACAACAGAGTTTAGTTTATTGGTCTTGCCACAATCAAAATGACATGCCACAAAAATCAAAGCAAACAGACAGGAAAAAATATTAATTAGCACCAGGTTCAGTTTTTATTTGTGTTGGTTTGCTTTGGATCAATTACAATTGGAATGTGCAGGTTCAATTATACTGTATATGACAAGACCTTGAAAGTGCAGGGAATAGCTAAATTTATAGTAGACATAAAATGACCCTTAAAAACTAGTCAGATAGAAACCATTGTAAAAATAAGGGTTTTATAACAATGCTACAAAAAGCATGAAGCACATTTAGGCAATAGTCCAGTACCTACAGGAAGCTTCATTTCAAGTTTCTGGGCAAAAAAAATAACCAATGTTGCATCTTGAGACAGACTGCTACCAAATATTGTCTACTCAAAAGACATGGAGGGTCTAAATATGTAGGCTAATACATGTTTTAAAATGTAGAGCTACTGAAAACGAGCACCATCTGTTCTCTACAAAAACAGGAATGTTGATGAAACCTACCAAGGGACAATTCAAGTTCCTTTCTCCAGCTATGCAGCTTGTGATACTCATGACTCACATGGCAGACCAACAAAAGAAATCCCACTAGGATTCAACAGCCTCACTTCAAAAGATAACAAGCATAATTAAATTGCAATCACTATCACCTGTAAGCTAAAACTGATAGTCTATGACTAAAAATACTAAACCTCTACAGCAGAATTTACAAAAGAATAATTGAGAGATTTCACTTGAGTCCCAAGTTCTCAAAATGCAAGTCTGACAATGCAAGTCCACTCTAAAATGCAGATTTATATATGGTGAGAAAAATAAATAAAAAAATAAATTAAATAAATCTCATTCACCGCTTCTAAGCAGAGTACTGTACAATGAAATCTTAAATAATTCCATGTTCTACTTTGCTGTAATTTCAACCAGGAATATTTGCTTTGTGAATCTCAAGCGAATAGAACTGCAAATTATTTAAAACCTTAAACAGTTCACTGCCACAGGGTTGTTTATCTTCCCAAGTAATTTGATTAACATAACAACCCCATGCAGAGTGACAAATTGCATTCAGCACTGAAATTCAAGATGCAGAGTTTGGATGAACACAGCATATTAAAAGGTGAATGAAGCAGGTATTGCAGCTTGTACTCCAGTGCTCAATCGGATTCATAATAATCTACTGTAACAGACAGGAGTGCAACAAAGTGGGTTTGATGTCTGCATATATTATTTCTTTGTTTCATTTTTAGAAACACTGAATTCCTAAAGTCTGTTCAACCATTCAGAGAGGTACAGTTGACAAGAGTTCCCAATCAAAACAGCACTACTCACTCACATACAGCCATTATGATATTGCTGCCGAATGGTAGGTTTTAGACTGGCCAGGGCTTCTGCTTGCACTACCCAATTGCGTTACACACAGTGCTGGCTGGGCTATTAGTCTCAATAGCCCCACATCTCACTGTCCAATAACCCTGAGGCAGGGGTGGCTATCTTTACATTACATCCAAAAATCGGTTGAAACAGTGGGCAAGCAATTATTCATAGGGGAATCTTCATAGGGGAATGGGTAAACTTCAGGGTGATAGAATACAGAAGATACAGAATATGTATCTAACCATTCTAAAAGGCTGGAAGGGACCCCCATCACCTCAGGGTCACACTCCTTGGTAGTGGCTCCCAGTCCACAGCTCGCTCATTTCTCATATTTGAAAGCCTACATTTTTCACTGACTGGTATTTCAGCTAGTCAGCTGTTGTTCTTAAGCTGCATTGTAGTGTGAGGGAGCCACATGACCCTGGAGCCCTGCAGTTTTAAATAGCAGCCTTTGTCCACCAGTAACAGGCAGGGATTTGGCCGGACAGTCAATGCTGTCTAGTAATCTGATTTCTCATTCCAATTAAAAACAAACAAACTACTAAAAATGTATCATCTAAAAAACAACCATAAACTTGTCTAAAATCGTATAGGGGGCTGTATATTTCACCATTTACAGTAAAAATCAATATTTTATATAGCGCCTTTCATAGTGGAACACCATCACAAAGCGCTTTACAAGATGTAGTAAATACAAGAAAGTCAATAATACCTCAAATAGAGAAATACATAATACGTGACACAGTAAAAAAACGCATAATACACTATACAGTGGAAAAAACAAAATACATGAAATAGTACACTAAATACAGTGGAAAGTGAAGAATACACAATAGTAACATAATATGTGAAATATATCAGGCTTAAGGAGCATGGAAAGCAAGAGAGAACAGGTGGGTCTTGAGAGTTGATTTAAAGAGAGTGACGGTGGGATCATCACGCACCAAAGCTGGGACAGAGTTCCAAAGAGTCGGAGCCATGAAGTTAAATATTTCCTGGCTACATTTTTCCTTAAAATGCTTGGCATGAGCAATTCTTTAGGAGAGAAATATCTTGCATAAAAAAAACCTCAAATCCGCTTGTAAGTGGTTTTATATGACAGATTCTGTAAATGGTGTTGAAATTTGAAACACACCTGCAACATGCAGAACTCACTTGATTGATTAATTGGTTATGCAAATAGCATTCCTGACATGTATTTTGCAGTACTGCAGAGTTCCATCCACATCTTCCCTTAAAGAAACAGAGACAGAACAATTCTACCACCTTGCAGACTTATGTCAAATCATGCCCTTGTCATAGCTCAACAACCTTTTAATCTCAATTGGGATTCAACAGAAGCAGGAGTTCCAAATCCTGCACTGGATGGGCAATATGTACAGTAGTACAGTTTAGTAGGCCACCCTCCTATACTGTATTTCTAGTGCAGTCAGCACCCCCTCAGCAGGGATCAGTTTTGATCAAAAACAAAAATGTATGAGATTTAAATCACTGTAGACTGAAAAAAGGAGGGAGATGACCTGGAGATGACCCCAAATGACAGACACACAGACAGATTGTGCCTCTGTGGACAGCTGCTACCATGCAGTAATGTGAGAGCAAGTCCATGTGTGATAAATAAGAGAACGAGAAGGGGAGAGGCTGAAACACTAAACCAAAACTTGACAAATCCCACTATAAAAAAAATGGATATGCTGTATAAAATTTCAGAGCCGTTTACATTTCTGTCAGAGGGATGCATCTTAAAGCTAGTCACATTTCTCTCAGTACCAGATTATACATTTTAAATGTCAGCGCTGTATAAAAATAAATGTTTTCAGCTCTCTGGGGCAATGCAACAGGACGGGTTTAAGAAAATAGTCAAAATGTCACAGGCAGTGATGAGTGCAAAGTGAAGAAAACGTCTTAAAATTGGGAAACCCATGCATAATTCTTTATTTTAAATTTTGATGCAACAGCATCATAATGCACACACACACATGCACAAAGGTACTTTAAACTTGTAGTTTAACACCGAGTAGCTATAGTATGTTGCATTATGTATATGTTCACTTCCACATTACATTTTTCACAAGGTTTCTAAACCGGTCTGTCAGAATGACAGTTAATGAGAGGGTCTGCTCTGTTTTCAGTTGGTTTTATTACTGGCTCAAAAACTGGCAGTCCAGAAGCTGGCAGCAATCACAGCACAGTCCATTATTGTTCAGCTTTTCTGCTTTAAAAACCCTTCAGGGACACTATTCCATCTTTCAATAAGACAAATTACCCCCTTACGATCTGTCCTGGTAAGACCCAGCCACACAAAATGTGTGGTTCTTACTAACCTTCCTTAAAGAACGAATGCACCATACACTAGGCAGCTGAAAACAGCTTCGATCTCAGACAGAAAAGGTTGTTTGTTCTCAACTGATGATACTGCTAAAACGAAGCCCATTTGCTCATGGCCACTCAGCCATGACCCACAGAGTTATTCATTAGAACCAACCACCCTCTTTCTCATCAGGAAACCCTTTCAGCTCCTCCAGTCTCCAAGGACAAACCTATCTTTCTGGCTCACTAGGTTTTTCACAAGGGCCTAAAGTTCAATAAATAATTAGCACTGCTGGAGATTGTTCTGTGTAAAGAGTGACATTTACATTCCAAGCATGGGCCTACAGTGGGGAGATGAAAAGTGGGAGCCAGGAGAGTGGATAAAGACCCTGGAGCCATCTCCGTGGTCTAGAGACAGGCTGGAGCGGGAACTGAGGTTCCAGAGAAGCTTCACCATTTCCTGCCTTTCACATTTTAAAAAATCCTTCCCAAATTATTCAGTTTAAAAACACTTGAACGAACAAAATAAATAGGTATACAAAACACCTAAATATAAAAATCCAGAAGTACTTTAATGTACACAATACTTCTGTTGATAAGGGGCCATCAAATTCTCAACTACAATCTGCAGCCATTGCCTTTCATGAAAACCAGTGCATATAGAGAGGGTCCTCATAAATCACATGGTAAAAAGGACAGCGAGTGAAAGATAAGTGATTATATTTCGGTAAAAGTGGCATATCAACCAAATGAGGTATGTTTTTGCAAAAGTGCACCAAACAAAATTCAATGTACAGTCTTATTTTTCAGACCAAATACTGGTTAATAAGATGTACGTATGTGTTGATCTTGTTCAAATGTATTACCCCGAATGCACACAAAATGACACTCTTTCATTGCTGGTAATTTAGACATTTTAAACAATGAATGGTGATATCTTAATTATTTTTAAAGCCTTCCTTACCTTAACCTGCTTGAACAATTAAAAAAAAAAAAAAGAACATTTAAATAGGATGTTACTATGATAGTCAAGTGCATACATTACTAGATTAGAGGTTTTAGTGGCTCTGGAGCCAGAGCTGGAACAGCTAAAAGCAGCTGGAATTGAAGCAGCAGTGTGGAGCTGCACCGGAGATGCTCAAAACGAAGCACTGCCATCCCTAAATCAAATTATCCAGCTTACCTAGCTGAGTGAGCTCTGTATTATAATGGAGTTTCTGTTTTAGTCTTCTGTCAACACATGATAAAAGCAGCCAAATTCATTTTATGATAAGCAGACTGAATTAGTGCTGTTGGATTAAGCTAAGGCTTGACTCGAATACAACATGCCAGTATTGAGTGAGGGGGGGTGGTCAAAATGTTAAAAAATTAAAAAAAAAAAAACAAAAAAAAAAACACACACACACACACACACCTTACATAAACAGTTGTAGCAACACACTGGAACATGTAACACAAAATAAAAAAGGTCATTATGTACCCTTTTATTCTAAATAGAAGACACACAGCAGCCTGCAGTGTGGACAGCACGACTTCAGAAATGTCCAAGATGCAATTTGCAATTCTTTGTAAAATACGGTTTTATTGTCATGAAAATTTTAATATCGTGCCACCATTCATTTTGTGTGGGTGTTCCAAGGCATATACATTTTTCATATTTAAAATGCCCTGCTTATAGGAGTTACATCACAATATGGATTCGGCAAGCTTTGAATTCAGAGCTTCCCCACAGCAAGTGCAGTGTTCATCGTCCTTAGTGGGTGACTCAAATAATCAATTCATGAATAAAGACAAAAAGATGACAACCACCACCTCCTCTGGAATGTGCCCCTTTCTTCACGTCTTCCCTCTCCGATTATTTTTGCATTGCCCACTGAGAACCTGTATCCTATCTATCCCTCCTAGCACATTATGGATTTTGTTTCTCAAACGTGGCCATGGCTGTCCATTTCAGAAAATGTCACCCAAGGAGACCTGCACTGCCACGTTTCTTGCTTTGAGGAATCCTTTGAAGCTTTAACCTTGATCATGAAAAGTACTGTAATTTGTTGATTTGGTGACCTTTCTTTGAAATTAACTACTTGTACTGTAATCACAATGCTATTATCATTATAATCCTCAGAGTATGTATGAAATAAGATAAGAGAAATCTAGCAAGTTCATGTATGCAGACGACATCTGCTGTGCGACTCAGGCCCAAGCTTTTGAAGAACTGGAACAGCGTCTCAACATCGATATGGCAATATTATCCGGTACTGCAAAAAGTGGCGACTCCAACCAAACATCACAAAAACAGTTTTTCATCTGCATAATGCAAGTGCTTCACGGGAACTGAATGTAGTCCTAGATGGTAAACGGCTTAAGTGCGATCACAGCCCAATTTACCTCTGTGTTACCCTGGATCGTTCACTGACATTCCACGACCACCTGACAGACAGCCGTGAAAGTCCACACACGAAACAACTTGCCGAGTATGTTGGCCGGCATATCATGGGGAGCACGAACACCGGTCCTCCGGTCCACAGCCCTTGCTCTCTGCTACTCAACAGCTGAGTACTGTGCCCCAGTCTGGTGTCGCAGTTCGCATGCAAAGAAAATTGACACTCAGCTGAACTCTGCAATGCGGACCATCTCCGGCACTTTTCGCTCAACTCCGGTCCAGTGGCTACCGGTGCTGAGCAACATCACACCTCCACACATTCGGTGCAAGGAAGCAGTGGTCAAAATCGTCAACAAGATCCAGGATAACCCGGCACTTCCATTGCATGACTTTATCCTCCATCCACCAAAGGTGCATCTGGAATCTAGACGTCCAGTCTGGCTGTCACTTCCTCACCCGGATTGGTATTCAACAACCCAGCGGCAAGTGGAGTGGTTCCAGAGCGAGACTCGCAACCTCGTTGCCGACCCAACAGACTGCCTGCCCGGCTTTGACCTCCCACGCCAAGATTGGACTTTACTTAATCGCTATCGTACTGGTCACGGTCGGTGTGCAGCGTGTCTTTATGACTGGGGCCTCGTAGATAGCCCACTCTGCTCATGTGGGCAGAAACAGACAATGCTTCATGTTGTGGAGGACTGCCCGCTGACAAGTTTCCCGGGTGGATTCCGTACTTTACACACAGCTGTTGATTCAGCAGTTGCTTGGCTGCGCAAGAACAGCACACGCTAAGAAGAAGAGAAATGTGCATCTGACAAAGACTGGGGAAATTACAGTACATTAGGAGATATATTTTTAGGGTCAAATGTCACAAATTGCCATTTTTAGCCACAGCTGAAAGGGTACTGCAAATCCTGCTCAGTGCTGTATAAACACATACACCACTCAATGGGATACAGCTTTTAATGAATTACCCAATGCATTTAAATCATCACATTCTTCATTTGGTTTGGGAAGTGATCTGTTAGCTGCTGAAGCAGTGGCAATTGTTTTACTGTCTCCAAAGTCCAAGGTACAGTTGGGATATTCTCAGGGGTCTGAGAATTCTTCTGCAATTTGTGTTGTACATGATTTAGGCCTATACCTTTCACAGTTATTCATTCAGTCTTTATTTATATACCATATTTGCTCAAGTATAAGTCAAGAAATTTAAACACAAAACATAATCCTGAAGTTGGGAGGGGTTGACTAATACACGAGCAAACATGAATTGATCTATAATTTGTAGGAAAATCCTACATTTACTGATTTCAATGACCAGCGGTAGTATGAACGCTATGGAGGGGCATCATAATAATAACAATATTAATAATAATAATAAATGTTACCTTTCTACTGCGTGACCATGCAGCATAGTGCGTCTGTGGAAAACAGCAGCACCTCCATTGTTGTGGGAAAAGCCTTGTGGCTCTGATTGCCAGAACAAATGCTTCTAATTTCTCTCAAATCAAAACACAAACAAAGGTTTGGCGAAAACGAGTCTGTGACATTGTCCATATATAAAATAAAAATTAAATCCCAGGTTTGTTTACACCAGGAGCTGTCACATAAAACACAGGCGTCGTTTCACTGAATTACAGCAGACCACACCCCCACCTACATTCCACTGAAATGCATACTTCCATGTGGGCTATGAAGGAATTGGGGCTTGTATACACTAAAATAATACTATTGTAGGCTATACAAAAAAAAACATGTACTATATTGCAGTTCCAGGTAGAAGTGCTTACAAATAATCATACCCTAATTTCACCCTCACAATAGAGGGGTCGACTTTTAGTTAAGCAAATACGGTATCGTAGATTAGAATCGTGTCAGGCATGTTTTTAATTAGTTGCTGTACATCATTAAATTTAGCACAAAAAAAAAAAAAAAACAACAAAAAAAACTGTTTGGACAGTCTCAATAAACAGTAGACCCCTGGACAGTCCACAATACACTTCTGTACAATTCTTGACTCGCAGTGTCCAACACGGAATAGATTAGGGTGTTCAGCTCAGGACTCGGGTGTTAAAAAAACAAACGCAGGCTGACTAGTAATACTCTGAAGAACTTAGAACGCTGTTCCGGTTAAAACGTTACGAATAGAAAGAGGTTTCCTTGTTTAGCAGTCTCTGGACTCTGCATTTACAATAGGGAGGTCACCAGTGAGTAACTGAACAATTTGTATGTAAATTGAAAAATAAAATGAATTGCAATGCTTCATGCGCTCTTCAAACTATCTGTGTAACTGTCCTTCGCTCTGATTTTCTTGTTTTGTAAATACTCAAGGTTATTTGTCTACTTCTTAAATTACAATTACACACTACAGTAACATTCTTTCATGTAACTATTCTATGAGGACCAAGCTCTCAGCAAATTTCTTTCAACATTGCAGACCTCCTTTAAGTGCCAGCTCCAAGACCACTTGCTTTTGATTCCACTGGTAACAAAAAGTGTTTTTGTACAAATCGGCACTGGAATGTAGTCTTGCATAACCTACTGGACTGTAGCCATGTGGAGAACGGACCACTACTTACCTCGGGTGCGTCTAATCACATTGATCCCAAAGTCAATGTTCTTTGCATAGATATATGCAGAGTGCAAGAAGCATTTCTTGATTTCTGAACAGATGAGGCTGCTATACTGTGATTGAACAGTAATTTTTTTGAGCGCTGCTTAATAAGTGTGTACCAGTTTGGTTACCATAAAGCATCAATGTTCAAACAGTGGAACAGAAGTAGATTCATAAACGTGAACACAGTCTGGACTAAACAAAATGTTGTTTGTTCCAAATTCAACATTCAAAATATATACAGTACACTACTTAAATTAAAAGGAGCTACGTTTCAAACTTGAATTTTTCCAAAACACAGTAATGACAAGAATCAATCTGAGTATTTACACTCTGAAATTAACAGATTAATTAATTGTACTAAGTGCATAACATAATAAATCAAAAGTTGACCTCGCACAACATTTACTGTACCAACCTGTGGTTCGATACTTGTTGGTTAGTTTAACAAAATTAGCTAGATTTCATAGACTAAGCTAATTTGAAGACAATTTGGGTTTAATATTAAGTGAAGCAGCCAGATGGCGGGAAGTTTTTTTAGTGTACCCTAAATTTTATGACAACTTGAAAGGTGATTACACTCCGTTCTCAGGGAAATTACACCTTTGGCTAAACATTCTTTGCCAGTTTACACTTCAAAAGAAAATAGACAAAAGGCCTATTGCATCTTTCTTCTCTTCCTCCCCTTTCAACTAGTTATTGCCTTGTGAGTGAAACACCTAAGGATGTTTGGAAGTTGTGTTAATTTAGAAAGTGGGCCCCACGTGACTAAGATATTATTGGTTGATAGGAGGCCTGTAAAACTGGCATCAGTATGTAACTGTTTCTTCTCATAGGTTAAGGAATATTGCGTGATGTCATAAGAGAAGTTTTATTAATCCGAACATTCTATTGTCTTGTAGATTCTATTATAACTTGTGCTTAAGGAAAATTGAGTACCCAGTTGCTGTACTGTATCTAATAAAATATCTTTGTTGAAATCTACAACAGAGTTTGGAATCACAATAATTTTCTACTCAGGGAAGCATTAAGGTAAAACAGAACATGAACTATAGTGCGTCCACAATCTACACATTAATAGCAAACTGGTACAAGCTACAGTACACTTGTGTATCCCCAGATTCCAGCATTTGAACAGGCATCATTAGAAGCCAGGATTCCAAAACCAACCGCAACCAATGTTATCCCTTGTGCAGCCACTTGACGAACGGTCTAATTTAATGCCTAAATGGGAGCACCTGCCATTAAAGGGGGAGGCAGTCAGTGCAAAATGCATCTTAACAGCTGTAGAAACAACTTCATAAGACACTCCGAGAATAACAAAATGTACTGTAGTTAGTAAGATCCTCATAATGTAAAGGCAAGTTATTTATGAATCATGATGTAAACATTCTACTTCTTGGGGTTTATATCAAAAAGCCTATTTGCTGTATTTTGATGTTTCTGCTCCAATTTAGGTTTCAAAATTAAATTGAAACCAATATCTAAGCCAACAAAAACCGCAATGAACAAAAACACTCATCCTGGCTACATACTGCAATCATGCAGTACGCAAGAGAGCTATTTAGAGATCATAATGTGTACGTAAAATGCTACATTTGCAAAGGAATGGAAATGTGAGGAAGTAAATTGGTATATTGACTATGAGGCAGGCTTTGGTCACGTCTTCAGTGTGCAATTATGGTTGTGGTTTACTGCACTAAACAGGCAACACGCCTCTCTGCTCTCCAGTGACTATTACCGAGCTGAACACTACAGTACAAAGATGTGGTGTAATTATATCTAATCTGACAACCCAGAATTCAAAACTACAGAATGTATGCTACACCCAAGCCTACTGTAGCTAGTTTAACAATGCAGTTTAAGCTGTCACCACTCAAGCCTTCTTTTGCTTTGCTAACCCTACAACACAAAGTACAGTTCAGCGGGTTTCATAAGGGACTGTTGGAAAACATGGATTGAGAATTGATTAGGGGTTTGCTACGCATGTGGACTAGCAGAGCTATACTGGTGTTCTTTTCTGAAAGGAGACTAATATTGCAGATAGCAGACTGTTTGGTTCAAATTGCATGTACTGCTAACCACTGATAGAGACGATGCGTCTACAAACTGCCCAACAATGACTGCAAGCTAATAAGATAACAATGCTGTGGAGTAGAAGGGAACAGGCTCTAGACTTCAGAGGGATCAAAAGAGATAATCCCACTGGCATCAAAGGGGGTCGCAAGGAGATAACAAAAGGCAGATGTATGGACCTTTTGTCTCCAGGAGTGTGAAGAATGCACTGAGTTCAGAGGTTGTCACACTAGACCACACACACACATTAACACTCACACAACAAATTAAATTACCTTGACCATTGGTTAATGTCAGAGAAAGGGGAGGTGGACCATCTATACAGAAGGGTATTTAACGTCACGCAAACATTGTAATTTTGAGTGTTGTTTGTCCTGTACCTGGGATCAGACTCCCTGCATATTTCAATAAACCTGGCAACTGATTGAAGAAAAGGACTTCAGGGACAATATCCAGGTAAATGTCCGAGTCATACTGCTTAAATCTTAACCCGTTGGTGGCTCTCAGGTAGAAGCGGTTAGAATAATTTTGCAATGTTTTAGTTCACACAATCTCGCATGCTAACAGTAGTTAAAACAGCAGATTCAATAAAAAAAAAAAAAAAACCACAATGTCGATGTAAACAAAGCAAGCTTTCGCTCAGTGCCCGCCTGCTTAGCTATGGCCGTGCAGTAGCCTCGAACTGATGCTGCTGATTTCTTAGACAGGCGTACGCTCCCCGGGCACGCCCCCCCAGCCAATCAGGGCCTCCCGATCTGTTCCGTTCCGGGCAAGTCTTCCTGTTTATACAGTGGCAGCGCAGCTGAACCAGCAACAGGGTCTACTGCCAAAATACCACTATTCACAAAAAGGGAAAAAAAATGCTCTTTGAGAAAACAGATTGCTGTAAACTGCCTCCATACATCAATAGTGTACAAGGCATGAAGCAAAGCCACTAAAACTTAAAACTAACATTAAATATGGTTTTAATTATCTTGAAGTGTTGCAGGCCAAGCCTTCGGCTTGCAATCATTTGCATTTTAAAACAAGATCTGACTGAAGCCAACTGGTCACGTCACGCTGCCGTTCCAATTGCAGCTTCTTCGTTTGTTCCATTATCAAAGGATATCTACCACTGACTGAGCTTTTGAAGTTCAGAAAGAAAACAAACTCAAAACACTGAATCAAAAAGAAAATTAAACCAAAAATATCGGGTCTTGCTGAAAGATTAGCAGCTGAGATTGTATCATTATTGCCCCGAGAACTGCAGACTACAGCTGCTAGTTTGTAGTTATTGTCAGTGACAAATAACTTAAACCCCCATCACAGGAGGATTAAAAAATTTACAAAAATCCCCAACGACATCCACTGCATCCATATGTACAAATGTTAAATTAGACACTGTACATAAATCTTGTATATTCTGATACTCAAGAACAGTATGCTGATGTCAAGTACATCCTTTGCAAGTTTCATCAGAACCAATTCTCCAGATGGAGGTAAAAACGCGCAGCATACTACATGTTGTGACATACAGGCAGACAAGGAAATAAGCGCTGAAATTCTAGTTTCTGAATCCAATATTGCCTGCATTTGAAAGGCTTAGCACAACAAACGGATTGTTATCCTTGTGCATCTCCCAGCAATACTGAGAAACCTCAGAAACTAAATGGCATTGTGTTGGTATATCCCCAGAGCAATAGAAGACAATTCCTGAATGCACAGTATACAAAGAAACAGGCAAGGTCCTTATTGTTTATACCAAGCCCTTTTCTACTATAAAAGCATTCACTTGATCATTGTATCAGACAATTCTCAATGGAATACTGTACATGCTTGCAGTACTGGTTCTACTGAATGCAACATTCTTTACATGTACAGTACTTGCACACAGTTTTTTATGCCTCTTGAGAAGGAAACCATTAGGCCTGTAATAATTACATTGCAAATCAATAGCTGATTGGTATTGCCAATTATAACTCAATGTGAGCAGATGGCAGGTTATAAAATATTTGATTGCATCATTGACACTGCTGTAGAAGTTACTATTACAAAACAGTGCATGGACACAGCATACTGTATATACAGGTAGCTTTTTTTTTTTTTTTTTTTTTTTTTTTTTAAATGATAGCCATTGTAGCAATACATTTATTATCTCAGTTTGCCTTCTGCACACCACATACTTATGCTAGTTATAAAAATTGTGTTTGTTTTAGTGCAAAAAGGAGGTAAAGTAGAACAGATTACAATAAATACAGCAATTGATAGTTCACTGTCAGTAGTCCATATTAGTTGTCCTGGGAGTCTGGGACAAACATTAAAATTTGTTTAAATATTCAGGCATTCTTTCTTTTATTACAGGGGAAAAAAAGTGCAGCAGAAAAGTGGTGAGCTCTCAAGAGGAAAATGAAGCACTGCAACCCACTTACCTTACTCAATCATTCAGTTCAGCACAATGCATGCTATTTATTATTTCAGACATAATTAGACCTACAAACTTAAAAAAAGGCCAATTACTGTTGCGTGAGTTCTTCTAAATTACATTTGATGTACTGGCATTTCAACAAGGTTTGTTTGAATATTCAAATCTCACATGCACAGCTTGTAGATAAGTGCTACAGAAACACATTTTCAGATTACAGTCTTTCAAACAGAGGAAAAAAAAAAGGGAATTTGGAAAAGAAATGTGCACATCATTTGGCACCTACATCTGGGTTACAGCAACACCCCTAACTGTTTCTGATTAGGGACGTAAATATCGTTTAATAAAAAAAAATGTTTAACCTATTTGATTTCTATCAGTTAACCATAATTACATACTCACACTAAATACTTTAAATAAATACAATTTCCACATATAATTTATGTCTTTGTCAAGCATTGACATTTGTTTACCAAACAGAGCCAGCTTAGTGCACCAATCCTCTAACTATCACAATTGTATCACATTGATGATGTGTGTACTGCTACATCTTTCTAAATTTCTAGTATCTCCTTCATAGTTAATTTCGATCCACTACTGGGGACACTTTCTTTCCTTTGCTTGAAATGACCACAGATAAACTGCAACTTTAACAAACTGTGCACACAACTACTGAACTAAAACATCTTGGTTTAGAAAAATTAAAATATTTTTCCAGTTTTTATTGAAATTTACGCAGTTTAATGTCTCAATGTAATCTGAAATTAAAGCACAGAACAGATAAACAATTGGAGATAAAAACGAAATCATGGAAACATTTTGGTTAACAAAATTTAATCTAAATTTTTGACTCAAAGTAGCCACCTTTTGCAGATATAACAGCCAAACACACTTGTGGCATTCTTTCTACAATGGAAATCAAATATTGTTCAGAAAGTTCTTCCCAACACTGTTGCAGAAGTTCCCACAAATGTGTTGCACTTGTAGGTTGCTTTGCTTTCACCCTTCTGTCCAGTTCATCCCAAACCAGCTCGACGGGGTTTAAGTCTGGAGACTGGGCTGGCCATTCCATGATTTGAAGCCTACCGTCTTGTTCTTTTCTTCTAAGGTAGTTCTGACATAGCCTGGAGGTATGTTTTGGGTCATTATCTTGCTGTAGGATGAACTCCTGACCAACTAGGCGTATACTATAGGGTATTGCATGGCGCTGGAAAATGCTGTGGTAGCCGTTTTGGTTCAGGATGCCACTCTGTGCAAGTCGCCGACTCTGAATCCAGCAAAAGAGCCCCAGACCATCACGCTTCCTCCTCCATGTTTGACAGTTGGTGTCACACACCAAGGAACCATCCTTTCGCCTACTCGACGGCGTACAAAAACCCTGCGTGATGAACCGAAGATTTCAAATTTTGATTCATCGGTCCATAAGACCACCTTCCAGTCTTCAGTAGTCCACTGGCGGTGCTTCATGGCCCAGGCAAGCCTTTTTCTTATTTTGCACTCTTAAGAATGGCTTTCTTACTGCCACTAGACCTGTCAAACCTGCAGCTCGAAGTCTTCTCTTCACAGTTGAAACTGAGACTTGCTTACTTCGACCAGTGTTAAGCTGTGCTTGAAGCTGTTGTCCTGTGAGCCGCCTATCATGCAAGCTGTTGACTCTCAGAAACTTGTCTTCTGATTCTGTTATGACTTTGGGTCTGCCAGACCTCTTCCTGTCAAAGTTTCCTCCAGTTTCCAAGTGCCTTTTGATGGTGTAGGAAACTGTACTCACTGACACCTTGGCTTTCTTTGCAATTTCTCTAAAGGAAAGACCTACACTTTTAAGGGTTATAATGGTCTGTCTGTCTTCCTTTGTTAATTGCCTTTTTCTCGCCATTATAATAGCAATATACTACTTCCTGCAGTACAATACTGTCCAAATAATGCTTAAGAGGGTGTAGTAACACAGTCTGTTCCAACACTGCTTTTATACAGACAGAGGGTTTGTAAGTAATCAACAAAAGTTGGGACACCTGTAGGAATTGTTAGCATCAACTTTCAAGGCTTAATTTACTTCCATTGCTGCAGAACAGCTGTAAGTTGTTAACCCATTACTTGTTCCCTGAAAAAGGCCTTTTTGTATAACTCTGAAATGTACATTATTTTTCAGTTTTTGGTAACCTAAACTTTTTTTTTTTTTTTTTTTTTTTAAACCTCTGCCAGTTTACCACTTACCTTTGTACCATTTCAGGTTATTCACTGGACTTGAACTGCTTAAATTTCAATAAAAACTGGAAAAATGGGAGTGCTCTAAAACTTTTGACCGGTAGTGTGTGTGTGTATATATATATATTTATATATATATATATATATATATATATATATATATATATATATATATATATATATATATATATATATATAAAAATTACGCAACTACAAGTGGTTTTTATAAAGAAAAATTTACATGCTGACGTGTTCCAGTGTGTCTTGTACACAACCGAGTTAGTCAGTCCCACAGTAGAAAAGACACCTTCTGCAGGCACAGAGGATCCTGGAATGCACAGGTAACTTTGCCATTTTTCCAGTGTAGGAAAGCAGTGCGCACTGCCCTTCCACCACTCCAATAGATTGCAATGCAGGGCAAGGCTCCCTGAAGTAACTTTCCACTTCATTCTCAACTGTACTATCGTCCGGTTTTAGAACATAGTCTTCACCTAAAAGCACTGACATGGCACTATTTTTGTCTATTCCACATGGTCTTTTAGCTGCTGGCTCAGTTGGTTCAGCTACAGCGCTTGGAGTCAGTGCTGTTTGCAAACTTAAGCTCAACATAGCACATCTTGCATCTAACTGTAGTCTTATTTTCTCAAAATGTTTCCACACAACTTCATTTTGAACACTCCATCTTTACACTCCTCCCTTTTCTATTTTGACGCCAGCTGCTGTGCTCCGTGTACAAACACCAGAAATCATCAGCTTGAGACTAGTTTGATAGATGAGGTTTCGACTAATCATGCCTAACCCAACATATGTTGCCAAATAAAAAGTTACAGGCAGAGGAGTTGTAAAGTTCAGAGCCAGTGCGTAAAGAGCACGTGTTTTGTTGGACATTTACTTTTAAAACACAAAAATTGGCGAGCACATTTTATATTATACATTATATTATACATATGTAGTGACAGGCACTACATATTACGCAACAGCATCGGAGTAATTCCATGACCAAATCAACGGCCTTTCATCACTAGCCCTGCCACTGTTTAGAAACATTGGATTTACTGTACATTCCTGTTCATGTTGTCAAAGAGGAGATCAACTGAAGATGTTTAACTACAGTGGCATCAGCGCATGCATCTCTACAATGAGGCTACCTTCCTCCCCGGTCCCCTACCCCAATTACTGGAGGGGCTTCAGATTTGTCTGTAAAGGGCACACAATCCACAGTGAACTTCTGCAATAGTGATTGAATGGTTGAGCCCAGAGGTGTGTGTACAAGCTTTCTCTGAGGCAGTGACTTTGTCAGTAATAACTAGAATATGGTACAGAACTGTCATTCTTTTGCTATTTGCGAAATACCAACTGATATGATAAATGTTATATCATATACACAACAAATCTTATGTAAAATATACAGTACACTGTGGCTAATCCCAACAAAATACAGTGCATTAGACATTTTTGTATAGTAAACTGGCCAAAGATGCTTTCTTTTCTTGCCGCAGCTAAACCTGACACAAAATAAGGCTGATTTCTCAGATAACAGACAGTTCTCCAGAACAAGGCTGTACAGTACCACATTGTCTCTGAAAATTACAGTTGTAAAGTATATAGTTCTTGCTTTCCCTTTTTTTGCACGGTTTCACTTTATTAAACACCATTTGTTTGGGATAGGAATGTGACACAACAGGACTAGCTCTGACTTACTTGCTTTAAAAGAACAGCTCTATCCTATTCACATTTACAGGATTAGACCCAACTACTGTAAATGGGTCACGACAAAGTGCAATTCTGCTTCCGCGGAAGGCAGGATGTAATGAAAGCACACATTTCTCCATCTGTTTTACAATATCCATAAAGTGTAATCTTCAAGTAGTATTGTAGGAATATTACAACTCTTGCAAAAGGATTCATTCAGTATCTGCTCCAAATTATATCGCTTGCATTACAGTGAATCCATACAAATACACCTCTAAATACTTGAAGATCACTTGAGAAATTTGACCCCAATCACTACCTACTCTGTTCAAATATAACATGATTTGAATGTTAACAAGAGTTGCACCCACAATGCATATTTGAACAGAGTAGGCAGTGGATTAAACTTGCATAACTCAAAATAGAGGATGTTGTACTTGCATCATTCCCCTACTCTAGAGCCATGCTGTGCTGCACTGTATTGTAAAACAGCAAGCTTTTGCTTTTTCCATTAAACAACCTAATGCAAATGTTTAATCTGGATTAGGTCCAAAAGACATTTTCACAGCGTAGCATAACATTCCTATAAAAACTGATGCATGCAGTCGATTTGAAGGCAAAAGGATACACTTTAGAGATGAATGGTAGGCTTAGCATCCAAATGCAACCGCTGCTATGATGGAATGGCATACAATATCCTCATCATAACTATATTTGTGTCAGATTATCCCAGCTAAACAGGTACATTATTCATCAAAGAGACACTTGTCACTTAGCGTCAGGAAGGAGCTTTAAAGCCTTTGGTAAGCTGGACACGGTCAAGGGTGGATTAAAATTAGCACCCGACTGGAGGAGAAAACCCTAGTTCAAGAAATTCACACAATTAAAAAAAAAAAAAAAGCAATTTGCAAGGAAAGTTAGGTGTGTGTGGGGGGGCGGGGGGATATGCTATGTTAAACAGGCTAAATAAAGTCTTAAAATCAAGGATTTTTTTTTACTGATTTGCTCTAGCATTCTTCAGTGTAAATTGCAGCAAGCCTGTAATTAGCACTGACTTCTTGTCTTCTTTAATTGTTACTCTTATTTTACTATACAGTTTGCAAGACGGTTTTATTCAATCGTGACCCAGTTACAGGCACATTTTTGCCTGTAATATGACAGCAGTGTTAATAGATAAGTGGAAGAAGTTTAATGCATTGGGACAAAAGTTGAAACAAATCAGGTTTACTGCAGAACATCAAAAGTTCAGCAGGTTTCAATGATTTTAAAAAAAAAAAAAAAAAAAAAAAAAAAAAAAACAGAAAATCTAGGCATGTTGAAAGAATACATTACTGATGACATATGGTAAAAAGTTCTTATAATAAAGATGCTGTAGCATTTCCCTGACATTAAAACTAGCCTAATCTTGCTGATTTCAGGACAGTATTGCGAATTAGCCTACACATTTAATAGAGTCATTGTGCCACTTTTCAGTAAATCATTACTTTGAAAATAAATTGGACATACACCACTTCCATACAATGAACATGCCACAGCTGTATTTATTTGTTCAATCAGTAATGATACTATCTTCACCTAATCAAGCCATATTTGTAAGGTTTACAAATTAATGTATCTAATGTCCCATTGTAAATGTAACATGTTTGACAGAAGAAGATGGTGAAAATGGTCTGAATTGGCAAGTTTCAAAAGTTCTCAAACTTTTTAGATTGCGCGCGCTTGAAGTGAGAAATTCAGTACATTTAGTTTTTCAAAAATATCTGCCAAGTTTGATAACCACTTAGAATCAGTCAGGTGTTCTGCATAAGGTGATCCGGTGTCAATCAGGAGCAAGCGCAGTTCATCTCTCAGCTCAAACATCCGCATTAGGATTTTTCCTCAAGACAGCCACCAGACTTCTGTATGCAAAAGCAGCGTCTCGCATTCTGAACCCATTTCCTTACATAAGATTGAAAACAATCTTGAATTTTTTGGACAAGACTTCAAAGTTCACTATTTTTACTGCAGTTTGCAGAACACAATTAAGTTCTTGTTCGAGTTTCTTAGAAGCCTCAGTCCAATGTTTTTCCCCATCATAGCACCAGCTCCATCTGTACATACACAAACACAACATGCCCACTGCAGGCCTTCTTTGCGCATTACGGTGTCAATATTGCAAAATATTTCTTGTCCCATCGTCTTTCCTGGGAGAGCGATGCAAAATAATAAATCTTTGTGTAGCTTCCCTTGCATACACAAGCAGCTGAGCTGAATTAGAAATGTCCGTAGATTCACCAAGTTGCAAGGCAAATCTGCGGCTGCTTAAGTTGAATAAGCTGAACCTTTATATCATTAGCAATATCTTCAATACATCTTGCAACCGTATCACTAGACAACGGAACAGCTTCAAGCGGAGTTGCAAATTTATCTCCATGCATAATGCGACACATTGGTACCGCAGCAGGAAGAACGAGTGTTTCTCCAATTGTGTGTGGCTTTTTACATTTAGCAATTAGGTATGAAACTTCATAGGAGGCTGCAAGTGCTTTTGTTGGGATTGTTGTTTGTATGCTCCTAACACCCCACCGACCTTTCAGTTCTGACTTGTCGGCATGTGTTGCATGTTTACTTTGCAGATGCACTTCTGTGCATAAGACACTGAGTACTGCTCGCTTTCAGTAATCAAGTAGGTAGAGCCATACTGTATGTATTCTTGACATTTCTTCCATTTAACTATTTCACGTCAGGGCCTTATTTTTCCGCTTCACTGCATGTGTGACTTGCTTTTCGGGATCTGCTACTGGTACTTGAAGTTGAAGCAACTTCATTCGCTTATTTGTTTGTCTCTTTTTCTTTCACCCGATTGAGCCAACGATCTCACAAGCTCAAAAACACAAAACTGATCGCTACCGATGCTTACACTAACCACGTTACGTGGTAGAAATCTTGAACAGAACGATGCAACGACACACAACAATATAACGTAACTGAAAAGCAATCTGTCAAATACACAGCGCCATCTACAGACCGTGTTTGGAGCATCAGTAGTAAGAGAGTTAATGCTATAGGTAAAATCCACCTCGCACCCCCTAGTTTGAGAACCACTACTTTAGTACAAAGTTCAGCAAAAAACATTCCCTGTACCAGTGGCAGCATCTCTTACTAACCAACCCCCCCACCCCCCTCAATGGGATGTACCAAGGGAAGGGTATTTCAGAGAAGCCAAGTGTAACCTTCTATCCTAAACACATGGACAGATTCAGCTATTTTAATGCAATAGAGTTTTAAACCATTTCATCCCATTGAATTATGACCCCTTTCCATGATAACCAGACAAAAAAAGGGAGTCTACAGCACTATTTGCCATTCTCTGGTCCACAAGCCCAGTGGAAACACAGGAGAGATTTACAGTATATGCAAGTTCTCACACATTACAACATTAGCATAAAACATTCTTAGCTACTACAGATTACATTTAAGGTAATTTACAGCATGTACTGTATTGTAACATTTAAATATGTGTATTTAAATAAGGAAGACTGTGTACATGCACTAAATAACAGAATAGCATAAACATTTATTAAAACTCACACAATTCAGGTCCTCATTCTTGTTCGGTTTGTTTTGAAAATGAATACTTAAAACTAATGCAACAGAGCAAGACAGCACTATGTGAGAACGCAGTCTAAAGGGTTAAAAGGGTGTCAAACCATTCAGGGGTCAAGGCTGTGTTTCAGATCTGCAATGGAAAGCAGGCAGATTATCTGAACAGGTTTTATTAGGCAGCATCCCATTGTTACTTGACGGCGTCTATTATGAAGTCATGTCAGGCGAAACAAAGATTTCTTTCCACCCCCAATGAATGAAAAGGGGTGGGGGGACCTGACCAGTAACTCTTGCATCAAAAGTGAATAAATACACAATTATAATTTACACTGTATCAACAATAAAATCACAGACTAACCCTGGAATATGCCACCAGCATATTACAGGAAGGTCCTCTCATATATATGAGAAATGTTTTCAATTAAATTATAGGTGTATAGGGGCAGTTTGTTGTTCTTATTTTTGTGCGTTAAAGATTCTTAATAAGGTTGGCCAAACAATAAAATGGAACTCATGCACAGACTAGATCCAGACCAGAAGACAGATAAACATGTTAATTTAATTACACGGTCTGAATAAAAGTGATAAAAAACGCATGGTGAAACTAACCTAATACTCTCATAAAATTGCCCAGTAATGCATTTAACTTGCATTCTGAGCTGAACTGTGTAATAATCATGTTATGGTAATGGGAAAGTTAAGTTTTTAATGACTGCGTGCTTGTAAAGCAACTGCCAGCATGGAATACTAAAGGCCCAAAAAGTATTATTGCAAGTACAGTACTGTATGATGCATGAAGCTTAAATCCCACAGCACTTCTATGCCTCACTAGGTTATCAGTTAAATAATAATTGTGTATAATAGTGTTTATGATGGCTAACCTAAATACCCCCCATGTATTCAGATCGTGCAAAAATTGGAGACTCGCCAACAAAACCTTCCAGCTGGAATATTGATGTCTATTAATTGAGCAAATGTAAGAGTTTTCCTAAAGACAAAGTGTCATTTACATTGAAGTGTATTTACCACAACAACGCACTGGATAGTGACCATGCTATCAATAATAAAAACGGAACACCCTTTATATTATAATAAATACAAATCAATCTTTGGTATGTGCATGTGGAAGCTGTTTTAGTACGTCAATGCCACAATAAATGGCCAGTGAAATACAGCATTAAGAACCATTAATTATTTAAAAACAAAAACACACATGGTGTTGAAATAATATATCTCATAAACGTTTATTTATTAAATCGTAGTATTATACATACCCCTTCAACGTAGTAGAACCTCCAAAATACCCGCTGCTACAGCCTAATTGTAGCCGTTGGCATCTCTGCATTATGATTAGGGGTAATATTCATAAAAACTGAAAAAGGTGCACATCCTTAATATACTATTGTATATATATATATATATATATATATATATATATATATATATATATATATATATATATATATATATATATATATATATATATATATATATATATACACAGAGAGAGAGAGAGAGAGAGAGAGAGAGAGAGAGAGAGAGAGAGAGAGAGAGAGAGAGAGATATGTTACATACATGCAAGTAACAAAACGACAGCATTCATTTATTCTGCTACTATCAATAATTCACGTATCAATATTGTTAACTAAAGGACTGACATAACTATACAATTATGGGTAATATGAAATATTTTAAGTAGCAATCTATGTTAAAACGCAAGGGTTTTTATTAACCATTCCGCATTGCCAAGATGCTGATTCTCCACAGACATCACTGTCCCTCTGGTCTGTCCGCATTGGTGTTGTCAGAATCTCTCTCAGAGTTTGACACTTCTGATTCAGAGGCATACGGCTCGAATTGATACAGGAGACAATCCCCGTTTTCTCTCTCTACATCAGATCCATCTCTAAATGACTGACATTCATAAGAGGTGTCTGAAACTGATACAATTAGGCTACTCTCACATTCACTGTCGCCATCAGTCATACTGGCAGATGCAAGGAGCCTGTGGGTATCTCTCTCTGTGACGTCAGTATCGCCTGGCAGCGAACCAGGAAATAGAGATCGCCCTCAGGGTGTCTGCTGGTGGCAGAGTCGTCCCGTTCCTTCCCATTCCCGGAAGCTTAAATCCCATTCTTGCCCGTCCTGAGTGCTTTATTTTTTTTTATTTCCCGGTCCAGCCCGTTCCCGTGAGCTTCACTCCTGTACCATCCCATCCTGCAAAATTTAAGACAATCCTGCCCCCCCCCCCCCCCCCCGTACCGCAGGAATTCCGTGGGAGTCCTGTCTTCACGTCACTAGTGCTGATTGCCCTTTCTAGCACAGGTCTGTCAATTCCAACTTATTACAATCCGCAGCCAAATGTACTGTATAATAACTACAGTAAATATCCACGGGCACATGTTTATACTCAACTACACAAAGCACTTCAGAGACTGCACTCCAAAGAACACCAAGATTTTAATAAAGTGTGTATGCTCATCCCCTAAAAGAGCTGCTTTCAATTACCAGAGAGCTCTTGCCAGCGCGGTGTGGTCCCACACACTTCTGTACAGTGTCAGTAATCAAACTAAATCCAGGGTGCCTTATTAGGAGAGCAGAAAGTGCCTCTTTTCATCCCAGGGTGTACATTTAGTGTACAGTACAGCTATGCAAACGTAGCTCCACCATCCCTTTACTGTAGATATACATATCAAGCATGGAGACAGGGCTGCAGAAACACAGCATGTACAGTGTGACAGGACATAGGGAAGAGACCAGTTCAAAGGGATTTGTCCAGATGGAAGCTGGTGAGGCTAATTTGATGTCTGATCTCTCTTGTCTCCTGGTGCGTTGGTGTCACTTATCTACATACTGACAAGCTACTGTAGTAATGAAGAGACACTACCGCATTTGCAAAATAGTGTTCAGCTGTACAAAATGAATGCCAAATGAGTATCAAATCTATAATTCCCCCAAAACATTTTTAGGTTGAAAGAAAAACTAGTGTTCTGCGATACCTCACTTAGGAAGCCTCGATACGATACCATGCACAATATCATGGTATTTGATACTTTGGATCTTACGTCCATTAGATGTTAAATAGCTGCCAAATTCCTTTTTTTTTTTTTTTTTGCAAGTGCAAAGTGTAAGAGGTTAATACACAGTTAATGCTACAGCATGGTGGAATGCTTGCTGGAAAATAGTTCCAGTGTATTCAAAAGGCAATTGCCACGACTATAAAATTCAAATAAAACTGATAAGAAAGTGCAACAGTGTAAAACAAACAATTATCTTACATATAAAATTATATAATTATATTATATAATTATATACATATTATATATTTATAAAAAACTCTGGCGTTTCGGACAGCTTCAAATACTCCAATTATAAGAAATCTTATAACTAAGCCAGTTTTGCATACAGGGGTATCTTACAAGCGCTCTAAAAATGTGAGCAAGGAATGAAAAAACGAATCACTGTTGTGGAAGCCAATTCACAGGGTTACTTCAAAAAAATGGCTTGATGAGGTTCTGGCTTGGATCAATAAACAACCAAATGAGCAAGATGGGCCAAATGGACCTCCCTGTTTGTAACATTTCTTTTCTTAAAGTCACATACAACATAACACCTCCATGAATCTATACCGTTCACATCTTTTAGAAAGTAAAACAAGTAAAGAGAGTATAAATGCTAAACTCAACTAGCCTGATTGATTCATGTACACTGTAAAACATGTTTTAACTGAACACAGTAATGTGTTACAGTAGGGAACACACAAAAGTTGTACTCCTTAATTTTAAACAGTATGCGTTCATTTTACAATTCTATAGCGTTAGATATTTTGAAAATCACAACTTCCAAATAATTTAATGAAATTAGTTCAGCAGATAAAAAAAAAAAAAAAAAAAAAAAACTGGCAAAAGAACCGATTCTGATAGTACTAAAAACGCTGCCAACATTGTAATTCAATAGTTAAAATGCAAAGTTAAGCATTATATTTAATGCTACATTTCTAAAACAAAACAGGCCACTAATATAGATGCCTTCCCCTTACATGCTATTAGAACATAATTCCGTTTAAACGTATTCAAGCCAAATGTCTCTGTGCACCTTAAATAAGACATTTTACTAGCGAGAGGAGGCCATTAGACCCACCATACTCGTTTGGTGGTTATTCTTGCAAATAAAGTAAATTAGACAAAAGACAACCACTCTGGCTACTGCAATAAACTGCAAGTGTTTTTTTTTTATTTTTTATTATTGCGTTCATGCTGAACCTGCAGCAGTCTGTACTGACTTTTGTAGTGTGACTGATGTTTCTAGGTCCTCTGCTTTTGCAGGTGAAGCGTCATATTGATCCTGTTATCTGTAGGGAAACATATGCTAGCAATGAAGTTTGTATTCATCCTGATCTTTCCACTGCTAATGCACACAATTCAAAACACAGGAGTTTCACAGCTATAACAATACATACACATAAAATACAGATTACCGCAAAATCCAAAGAATATAAAATCATTGCTAACATTTTGGGCATGCGGTAGTTTTAATGACACTGCAAAGTATATTTTTGCAGCTTATAGCAAATGCACTGCATGATGAAATAAACAAGCATCAATGAACCCCCTTTTGAGCAGCTTTTAGTGCATTTGTGTTGTATTTGTTATTTTTGCTGTGCCTTTTTAAGTAATATGCACTGGAGATTCACTTAGTGAAACTAAAAACTGAAGAAACTACAGTACAATAAAAGTTAACTTCAGCAAAGAGATCAGGGTGGCGATCCGAAAGATGTTGGTGGTACTTCCTCCTTGTTTTTCACTTCTTTAAAATAACTGACATGTTGGCTGTCCGTCTTCAGCCAGATTGCTGTTGTCATCTGGCTGAAATACAAAATAGTTCCACACCAAGCTTCTTTCTCTGGCATTCGCCATGACTGCTGCAGTAATTACATTTTTACAGAACACGCAGGGTAGCTGGTCACTTCCACTAAACAGAAATAAGTAAGCTTAGTTCATATTGTTTTTAAAAGTACAGAGTTTGAATTTTGTTTAAAAAAGTTAAAAAAAAAAGTTTTAAAAAAATGGTATTGAAAAATCACGATACCCCGATATTAGGTACAGTAGGATTTTTGTATCATAGACCACAGCACACTATTGTACAGTGCGTTTGTCTGTGTGTGCCGGTGTACTGTACATAGCCTTTGAATATTTTTTGTAAACGCAAGGTATTTCGGCACATTAGTATTTTTTTTTACACTCTCAACGTGCGTGTGTGTGTGTGTGTGCGCGTATGGGTGGCAGAGTGACTGTGTCCTGCTACTGAAGATAATAAAAACTTTCAGGTGTGCCTACCCAGGTGGCCTGATAGAGTGACTGACCGGCATGAGAACGTGGGGAATTTCGTTCCCGGGATTGGTTGGTCAATCATCCACCTGGAGCAGGTACTGCTGTATAAGAAGAATAAGAAGAGAGTGGACTGTGTTAGAGGGAAGGCAGAGCAGAGAGGTGCTGGCTTAAAACTCAGATCGGATCAGGATGAAGTAATATAGAACTCTGTAGTTACACAGGAAGAGCAATTGACAGTGAAAGAAGTGATCCGGCATTTATTTGTTTTCTTTTCATCTATTTCTGTATCTACGGAGCTCAATGTTGCACTGGATTTTACGAAATTATAAAATAAACAAAACGTTTTATTTTCACCGTACCATGCAGCGTTTTGCTAGATACAAAAGAACATTATTAGTTTACCGACAGCGGAGAAGAAAGAGTTGGTCACAGTCATCTTAAAGTTATTTCATATTTGCACTATAGAAGACTGACATAGGTTTTGGGTTTAAAGTGCACAGGCTTTTGGAAACTTGAGTTGATGGAACTAGTATGGCTGGTATGTGAAAGCAATTTGCTTATTTCTTTCATTACATTTAGTTCACTTAACAACATTGAGAAGAGGTCATGACAAACTAGAACCCAGCAGCTACAGTAATTTGCAGCAGTTTCTAGGAAAGAACAGAAACGCGGCTCAGTCAATAATTGAGGCACTGCTTGATATCAAAAACATTCTGATGGGCCTATTTGGGTAAAAGAAATGTACTGCATATCATAAAATAATAAGATCATACTTCTACTGTACCTGTTAAGATGTTATAAATGAGCAAGTCCCTCTATTAGGCACCAGGATTAGCACAGCAATTTGCTGCCTACATTTGGAACTCAAATAAGTTTTACTGTAGGAAGATTTGCCAGTCTGCTTGTGTGCCAGACAAGCATGACTACATTTACAATGCCACAAAATGCTTGCCTAGAGTATACCAACAGAAATCCAATCAGCAATTCTCAATATGAAGTAGCCCTGTTTAATGAACCCATTCTGTCTTGCTCCTACAGCTGTCTTTGCAGAAGAAAATTCTGACTACATTTAATTTCATCTGGCCCTGGGCGAATACATTTTGTCAGAGCCATTTATATACTAAGAACAGGGCTGCAGTAGATGTCAAGACGAAGCTACAGTTCCACTAATAAAACTACATCTGCACAAGCCTGCAAACAGATTCGCTGCAAGAGACTTGCACAATCACAACCACACAGGTCATAAATGGCGAGCTGTGGTACAGTAGCTGGAGGGGGAGGCCCTCACAACCAAAGACATACAAGCAACACAGCATTTGACTTCAGTCCTGCTCAGACAGAATAAAACAGGAGAATCCAGTTGATGAGAGGTATTCGTTTTGGTTCCCAAACTAATGTCCCAGGGCAGCAAGATGATTCCATTAAGGCTGTAGCGCATAGAGAAACATTCTAGACCAAACGCACTTAAAGCAGTGTAGTTGCCCAGTTTATTTACAGTACATGTAGGTGCTTGGGGTCATTTCACATACAACGCTACTACCTTGACATCAGCTATTTCAATCTTCCTTTTCAATTTGCTAACTGCACGTACTATCAAACAGACATTGGTTACATGGGTGGGGGTCCTCAGCCAGGATGCTAATGCTACTGGGCATCCCCAGGAAATCCTTGCGATTAATTTCTTGTAACTTAAAGCAGTTTTTCACCCAATAAAAGCCTACTGTAGCACAGTATCAACAATGAGATTCATATCATTGCTGTTCATTAGCAAATTATGTAATTAAGTTCATGGTATTATGCAAATTATTTGACTGACCATTCAAAACTGATTTGCAACGTTAGACATTCTGATAGAAAATTGTTATGCTAATCCCAACATTTCATGTGGGCACAACCTTTTTAAAAATCAGTCAGCCTTGATTTGAGTAGGAAAGGTCTAGATTTTCCAATCATTATGGTTACAAAAGAAGCACACTACAGTAGGTCATATTGTGGGTCAGGAGTGTCCAATCCTGGTTCTGGAGGGCCGGTGTCCCTCCTGGTTTTTGTTTCAACTGTTGCCCAAAATTATTTAATTAGAACCATAATTGGTCCAATTAAGTAATTTAACACACAGTTGGAACAAAAACCAGGAGGGACACCGGCCCACCAGGACCAGGATTGGACATTCCTGTTTTAGGTCATTTAACAGCCTAAGAGATCACACACACAATACATGCTATTCTGGGGTCCACTTTTTATTTTTTCACCTCCGAATATACAATATTGTTGTTTGGATGCTGCACAACACTTTAGGAGACGAATTAACAGCTATTCGGATAAGCTGGTCTTTATCAGCACAATGCAACATGGATTAGCAGACATTCAAGTACTTGACTAACCAACAGTTGTTCCTTAAAGGAACACAGACTGTAGAATAAAAAACAGGCAATTTTACAGTCAGTGCAAAACAGCAGACATGTTTCCCTGTGACGAGCAATCATTACCAGCTGCCGATTTTAAATTAAAATTATTATTCTGCACCTAAATTCAGTGCAGAATAAAATAGAAAAAGCCAAAGACATCATCGCTTATGTATGCCTGATGGTAACTATATAAGGGCAGTCTAATGCAATCAGGCAGCACACCGGCCACATCAACCCATTGTCAGCAAGGGCCTCAGAATAGTGCCTTCCCGGCTGATTTTCAGTCTCCCTGCCTATTGTACATGTGAATGAAAAACAAAACCATATTATGAAGTAAGCATACATCTTCTTGTTGCCATGTGACTATCCAGCAGCCCCCACCCATGCAACATGAAGTCAAACAAACTGGCAAAAAGAAGAAATCATAGAGCAAGTAATGGAAAGGTTTGAACACAAGCCACAGCAAGATGTCTGGAATGTATCCCACTCAATAGAGCCCTGTTTGTCAGCCAGCAAGCAAGCCAGCCATCCTCCAGTCCCTCTCCCCAGTTGGTGCCTCACAATAGCGTGTAAACAGCTCACAGTAGTGTAGGCTGTGCCACCTAACATCCTTGCTACTTTGATCCTGAGCCATGACTTCAACAAAGTAGACAGTCTCCTACAAAACCAGGAGAGAACAGCCAAAAAAATAAATAGGTTACTTAAATGTCAAGTTAAGAATTTAGCAGTGCTCCAGCACTGCCCTTTTTATCTCCAGATAGGGATGCATATCACTGGCAACAGGGATACTGTGCGAGCATTTGTAGGTCATCATTTATTTTTTACACTCATTTTGTATTGACTGTGATGGCGTGTCACTATACTTAAATGTGTTTAATAAATGTATTTAAATCGGTGCTCTGTAGAACATATGCTAAAAGTTCTTGACACCTGGAAATTTCAAGAACAGCCAAAAAAAAAAAACTGCCATTTCCACCCCCATTACAAATAAACAATCTGCATAAGTGTACTGCACTAAATTATGATCAGATTAGCCCAACTGAGCCACAACGTCTCCTCCACTGGGACCCCAGCATCTATCCACTGGGGATGCATGTGGAGGTGAAATGAGATTTGCCTGGGGTGAGACTGCTACTGCAGAGCCAAGATTCAAACTCGGGATCTTCAAGCTCATAGCTCTTTATTCCTGGAGGTGCTGAAAGAATAAATTAATGCTGGTAACAGAACCTGGACTGACTACTGTAATAGGATTGGCTTTCTTCCTGGTATGTCAAAAGCCAATTATTGAAGGAACAAGTGCATCATCAGAGCTAGACATGTACTGTATCAAATGTCTTGATGGTTAAAAGCAATAGAAGAGGAAGGGAGCATAGATACTGACAGGTCACCAAAGGCAAGGACTCCAGCAGTATCACCGGAATCAAATACAGGAAGGCAGCTGCCAACACAACTCCTGAGATATGGAAATTCAAACTCCAGAGCGAGGAGAGCTGAAAGGAGAACTGGGTAATTACGAAAACAAACAAGCAGGCAGACCAACCGTGGCAGCTTGGTAAGCCAGCCCTAAAAAATGACGCAGTTTATGCTGCTGGTTTCTTCATTACTGCAACATCAAAACTATATTCTACTGGATTTAACAAAGTACTAGAAAAACATCGGAAAGAAACTTAAACTGAAAATGAGTAATTAAGTTCAATAATGTTCAAGGAGTGGAACTGACTGCAGCTTCACCACTGGAGTTACCAGTACCACAAGAAGGTATTATCGCAGGGACCAGGAAGTATGGGTGCAACAATTCACTGTGCATCGATTATTAATTACATGATATACCATATCAGAAAAAAGGTCTGTAGGCTATCATTTGTATCGTGATACAAGACCAAAAAGCACAACATAGCTTATTGAAGAGCATCATACAAGTACCCAATCAGGACCATCACATGCATAGTGATGCATACCATATTGCAAAATGTGTATCTTGACAATATATGATTCCACCTGTAGCGGGGAGCAGCCACAATCTGTAGTGTTGTCTTTCTATCTGCATATTACAAATTAAAATGTAAAGTATACATAAAGATCCAAGAGTTACCCTAGGAAAAAGCAGGACCAGCAATGAGTGGATTTGAAAAACATGGCTGGCACTCCTTTAACTGCTGGGTAGGGCAATATTGTATTATACTACTCTGCAAGCAAGCAAAAAAAGAAAAAAAAAGCCAAACAGGATTAAATAGGCAGCAAGGTCTAACAATGTAGGCTAATTAGAAATAAAGGCAATCCTCGATTTACGACGCACGGCACTTACGACTCTCCTGCATTGTTACCCTGCTTCGACTTTACGACATCGATACGGCATTACCGACACAGCGAGACCCGAGCCATGCGTCATGTGTGCATGCTCAGTGTCCGAACCGCAGTACCTGCCATGGATGCAACTTTTTATGCATGCAACTATTTTGTTTTTGTTTTTTTGTTTTTTAGAATTTATTTGCCCTTAATGACTGATAAGAGCAATGGACTCAAAACGAAACCTAAGCTGTGAACTCTGTCACATGAGGAGCTTAAGTTCAGGCGATCATATTTCCTGCTAGGAGTACCACATACACACACTGAGTATGTCATTGGAAAGCCCCGAGTCTGTTCTTTTAAACAAGCCAGGTAGATGTCTGAGTAATATGTGCGTAACCACCGGGCTGAGCGTAAAGATTTAAATAAATATTTGCATGAGTACAATATAACGGGTCATTTGTAAAGCTATATTATCTGGCCGAAGAGTCAGGAACGTAACCCCAATTTATAACATTGTTCCTATGGGAAAATGAGCTCGACTTACAACATGGCTTTCAGAAAACAACTGTGTCGTAAGTGCTTGGACTGCCTGTATAGTTATTTGATTAGTTACAAAAACCTTGAAGTTGGAGAAACTATAAGCCAAATTGATTACGTCTGATGTGATCTTTATCACACAAACTAAGTACTGAAAGCAAAATTCTGCATTTTGGCTGCTGTTTTCAACAAATGAATCATTTTACATGCCATGACTCCATCCATCCCCCCAAAAATGCTTCATAACTCAGACCTTCAGTCAGGCTGATTTCTACATCCAGTAACAGCTTCCTGCTGTAGGCATTCAACATTACCTTGAATCATCATCACTGTTCATCACTTCGTCTAACAAAGAATGTCTTAAGACCTTGGCATTTACAGTTCAACACATTTGCAGTACCAAAGAAGCAGAGTTACAAAATTAAACATTTCAAGCATGTTTTCTAATATATCGGTGTTCCAGTTTCTTTCATTTGTTACACTAATTCTTTATCAATCCAACACAAGTTTTTTTGTTTTGTTTAGCCAGAAAGGCTTACAAGCTAGTTCTCACAGTAAAGCAGCAAGAGACCCAATCAGTAAATGAACAAACAAAATAATTCCAGGGAATACATTACATACAGGAGACCTATTTCTTGCAACAGTACAGATTAATAGAATGTGAAACCAGACAATTTATTTCAGCAGTGTCAACCACTGCACTCCACAAAAGTGCATTATAGATTTGCTAAGGCCAAAAAGAGTTCAATTCCCAGTTGGGGTTTATTCATACATCAAGCTTAAATACTGTACTCTGGTAATAGACTTCTGGATACAAAGCACTGGCCATGAAATCCTACTCGGTTTGGGGAGGAAAATGCTTAGGAAACCATTTAGCCAGTCCAGCCCAGATATACCCTTAAAACATGTTTGTTCAGAGCAGCATGAAGCTCAGCATGCAGCTCAGCCAAGCATGAACATGCAACTCCTATGCTACTTGCCGAAAATCGCATTGACCAGTAGTGCGGGGCAACCACAGTGATACACCTTCAGCCACCCAAGAGACCTGCCACTGTACAACTACAGTACATAGCTTGAATCAGAACAATAATCAGTTTTAGATCTGTTTCAATAATCACCAAGTCTTCTTTGAAAACTGAATTTACATACAAGGCTAGTGTATTTGCATCCCATGCCATGGAAGTGAAATTCAAGAAATATAGCCCTATCTTGATAGTTATCCTAAGGCTATGCAATCATTTCCTCCCTGCTGAAAAAGCAACTCAATATTCTGCCAAATAGCATTTTTAAATACAAGACGCTGCTCAATTAATAGGAATGCTTATTAGATGTATTGGAAAGTCAATGCAGTTTACAGCAACAGGACTCAATGGGAATTGTATAGATTCTTAATCTGTAGCCACATGATACATATTCAGGTAACTCTAAAAAAGAAGCCAGGCACAAAATAAATAAATAAATAAATAAATAAAACACTCGCTGTGAACACAACATATGACTTGAATATAATAACACCGCCTTGCGACAGGGACCTCAACTACAGTAGTGATCTATGCAGAGAACAGAAACAGAAATTCTCTGTTGTCACTTAATGTGAACTCACTGCAAGGACAACGAGACTCACAACTCATACGTATACAGAAAAGCTGTAAAATTAATT
The DNA here is from genome assembly GCF_017654505.1 of Polyodon spathula. Lineage (NCBI taxonomy): Eukaryota > Metazoa > Chordata > Actinopteri > Acipenseriformes > Polyodontidae > Polyodon > Polyodon spathula. The sequence continues at coordinate 32,115,550 of NC_054543.1, read as the reverse complement.
GCGGAAGAAATCCCAGATCTACTCAAAAGCCTAACGGACATTTCCTATTAATACAGCATTACTTCACACTCGACCGGTCTAAAGCTTATGTGCATCGGTAACCTAGCTAAATGATTTAAAAGAAAAGAAATGTGTATTTCTTTAAAGGTAACTTATTGTTCAGTTAAGCGTTTTTCAAATACCCACGCTTATTTACTATTAAAACTGGTTACCGGATTTCTACTACATCAATGAGATTTTAAAAATATGCGTGGAAATAATACACACACCCCTCGAAATAGCAAATCATCATAACACTATTGAACAAAAATCAGTCCATGCAGAAAAATTGACTGTTTGGTCAAATTCCTATTCTTGATTTCCTCAACACTGATTATTGTAACAGACAACTTTTCAAACAACATTTGTTTAGTTTTGGAATTATACTTCAGTTCCCACAATGCTAGAGGCTACATTCCCTTTTCTTGCTAAATCTGTACGCGCTATAAGATTAAAAAAAAACAGTTTTTGGCTATTGAAAAAATAATTGCAACGACACGAAACTGCAGACTGGGACAATGTATTTACGTTTTGTTAAATACAAAACTTCACAGGTTTGCAGTCGACTCAACAATATTACTATTGATTAGGCTAGTTTGGAGAAACCGTTTCATATGTGCTTAGTTTATTAAAACCCTGTATTCGTTATTGTATAACAAATCATAAACAGAAGATTTACATAATATACTCATAGAATAGCTATGATCAAAACACTGCACTTTTGAAATCAAACAGGATTGCTGTACAGCGGCTATACAAAACCATAGCGTTACCGAGCTACTCGTAGTAACTGCTGCTGTATCCCGTCTCATCCTCTTGGATGAAAACCGTTTTCAACTCTAATTAGGTTTTTTAACCACTGGTTGAGCATTACTGTACCCCGTTACCTTACCTGTATGTAGTTGTTTTCGCAATAATCTGCGACTCTTTCAAGATTGGTGTAACTGTCGAGCAAAGCTCTCCGTCCAGCCGGGATCTCCTCTTCCAACAGCATCTGTAGCTCCGCCATCTTTCCACACACAACCAAACACTGCACAGGAAGCAAGGATAAACACCACTTCCTCTACTACCACGGTGGAAAGGTGTTATAGACCACTGAACCAGAGGGGCGAGGTTTTGAGTTTAGGGTAGGCATTATAAGTGTATTACGTTTGCACCTGTAGAAGCAGACCACAGTGAACAGAACAGGTGGCGATGTCCTCTGACTCTTGATATTCAAGAAAGGTGATTCCCGTTGTGTAATAAAGTGCGCACCGCATGATTGTACATTACAATAAATTATTTAAGCTTAAATAAATGGCAAATGTTTAAAAAAAAAAAAAAAAAAAAACTACACGCATAATTTAAATCAATAAATAACAACATATTTTTGCAACATAGTAAAATAATGCTATAAAAATGATGTACTGTATGTATATTAATCTTCTGGAATGCATATTGAATGTCAAAAGAATTACATTCCAGAAGAATACAAAGTATAAAAATATATTTCTATAAAATATGTGAACAAACAAACCCCTGCCATAACACTGTCAATCAGGTGTAGGTTCATCCCATATTCTATAACGCACATAAAAATGTATTTCAGTGATGTGCATCACTGAAACAGAATTGTACCGGTCTTTATTAAAGTTAATTAAAACACATGCTGTGCACTCTGCTATTTAAGACCAGTGTGAAAAGTATAGGTGTTAATCCCATTTGTGGTACTGTAATTGCTATAAAAGTTTTCTCCCCTCGTTTTAGTCTTGATTAATATGAGCATGCTCTTTATTTATTCCAGTATTGTCTGTAGGCTTAGTGTTTTAGATTGAAATACCTGCTTCACAAGAGTTGTGAGGGGCATGAGGTTGGATGAATTTTGCAGTAATAGAACAAGAAACACAGGAAAAAAATACTTGCTGGATAATGTCCCCCCTAGCAGCATAAAAGCCTAAAACCAAAACCAAAACTATAGCTGGTAAATTGTAATGTAATTCACATTGCTCTCTCCTACTTACCATCCAATAATATAAAACATTCAATTGTGTTCAATTTAGAAATACTAAATTCAACTTTGTAAATTAAATGGCAAACGTTTAATCTTGTAGTCAAAACATTTGTCGTTGATTTCCTGTTTGTATTTCTAAATTGAATGCATTACAAAAGGGTCTTTTCTGTAATACACAGAATCAACATTTAAAAGATGGCATGACTAAAGAAAAAAAAATTATACAGTATATGATAAAAAAACAAAAAAAATACATGTTTAACACTGTAAGTCTATCTCAGGGATCTGATGGGGTTTCAAGCTTCACTCTATTTCTCCATCGCATCGCCTGGATGAATCTGCAGTATTACAATACATCCAATAGCATCTATTATTCTCTATAAACTGAGTAGATTCTGTGTAAGGTCTTTCAGATCTGTTACAAGCTCTTCATTCAGGAGACTCTGCTACTGAGGCTTTTTTCTTGTAGGTGGGGGTGAAGAGTTGGGGGTCAACCCATTGTCATCTAATGGTTCCAGTGAAATGAGAGCAAGGGTATCATGGGCCCCAATCACTGCTGCATGAGATGTGTGACCTTGCTTTCTGACCCTGTGTGAAACTAAATCTTTCATCTCACTTGGCCTCTCGCAGATGAATTCTAATGATTTATAAATAATGCTTCTTGTTAGCTTTAAATAGTAGGACAACGCCATCCTTTGTGAAAGAGAATGGTATTCTATGTATTTAAATTCGACTTTTTTTTGTAATTGTTGACGTGCCTTGTTTATGTATTTATTACTGAGGAGTGTTTAAAATTGCCTCTGGCACAAATGACTCACTTAGGTAATGGAAGTTATACCAGTATCACATAAATCAGCTTTTAGAGACCACATTATGGCAAAAAATTTTACAATTACTCAACAGCACATTAGGCTAAAGTTTCAAAGAAAACAAGTCCATCCCGAAATAGGTCTGTGTTAACTCCAACTTAATGATACCTGAATAACTATTTAACATATAACCCCTGCAATTACTGGAATTACATTGTTTAACAGTGTTCTAATATTTGCCATAAAAACATTTCAAGTCCATAATCTGCTGTCAATATTGACTACAGGGCAACGATAAGAATTTTTGTTTTTTTTGTTTTTTTAACTACAGAATTTAGCTTGCTCTTTTTTTTCTGAACGGGGCACATTTACGGGTTATATAGTACTGTATTTGTTTCAAACATTTTGTTTTTTACATTTATAGTAAAATAAAAAAAATCCACATGCTGTTATTCTTCTGTTAACACTTAAATATTATTAAATCTTTAAAGTGATACTAATACCCATGATGTTACATAGTAACTGCAACCAGAATTAACATCAAGATTATTGTATCAGTAATGAATGTATTTTCCATATGAATTAAATATGAATCAAGGAATGTGTGAGTTCATATTTCATTATATTGTTCAATAACATTAAAAAAAACAAACATTAAAAAAGAAGGTTTTAGCAGTGCAATTGAGCATGTAAAGTCAATGCACGTTTCACCAGAAGCTTGAAAAAAGACTCCCGTTGAAGGTGATCTTTTAGATTTCAAGTTCTGGAACATGCAGCAACCACTTACCATTTCCTTGTAATACAACAGCAGAGTCAGTGGTGGCAAGTGAACCCTGATTGTATCAAACAGTAGCTTGACAGCTTGTTTGCCCTTGGAGCAGGCCTGGACTGCGGTGATCATTTCAAAAATCCCTTTGGGAGATTTCAAATTTAGAGGCTGTTGAACTTCTTCAACCCCACTTTCCAACTCCTAGCGTGACCACTGGTCAATTCTAATAAATTTGCTTATACAAGCAATTTCTGTGTTTTACCTGTTTTTCTACCACATCTTTAATGCCCTAATAATGTTGACTATCAGGAGTGCTAAAGATGAACAGGCAACTTCCATTCCCCCTCTCAAGCCAATCATCTATTTACACACACAAAACTACTGAACTCAGCCTGGTTAATCTTAATCTGGCCTTGCTGGGCACCAATACACTTCTCCCTTGGGCATCCTGTGTGCATGGGACTCAAACTACGCTTGCATAGCCCCCACAGCACTGCACACAGTAGGGTTATGTTTCACTGTCTGTGAAGGGCAGGATGTTCAGGATTGAGGTTCACTCATACCGCTCACAAGCACAATCATTTTGATGGTACAGTTTACATATTCAGCCCAAAGAATTGAGCCAACCAAGGCCCTTATACCTACAGCTGTTTAAATCATTTCAGTACACAGTAATAGAGGCACAACAAAAGCCAGCACGCCAAGGACTACTGTACCTTGAAACATAAATCTTCATTGAGGCAGAAACTACATCATTAGTGTTTGTTTGCCGTAACCTGATATGTTTTCCGACTGGATTTGCAAAACAAATGCAAAGAAATGCTTCAAGGCGTTTATGCTTAAATGGAGATCACATTTCATGGACAAAAATCCCCTTAAAGTGACAGTAAATGCTGTTCTAGTCTATAAATGTGTACAGGTCAATAGAAGCTTCCATGGGGCTGAATATCTTAATACATTTCTTTCATAACCCCTTCCTCCTTACAAGCATTCCACACTTGCAAAAGTCACAGTATAATATTATGTTTATTTATACAACAAACAAATCTTTGCATTCCTCCAGGATAATCACCACAGCATGCAATTCGGCACAATTCCCAAAACACACCTTTGTAAGCAGTCCCAAAAAGAGACGCCACCCCTTATCAAATCTTGAATACTGAAAGGATTTTAGTCATGTCATGCCACAGTTATGTCTTATATAAGACTATAAATCACATTCAGACTGTCCCTTTGCATAGCCAGAACAAATGTGCAATTATTCCAGCATTTGCAGCAACACGTGTGCAAGAAAATGCGATTGATTGCACTCTTTCTGTTTTTATATGGCTGTTGTGAAAACTCAACAGTTACTTTAAATATACAGTTCTTGGGGTGCAGAAACTCATTTCTATCTAAAACTGTCTACTAATTATTATTATTATTAACATATTTCTTTATTGATTTATTTGGCATCTTTAGCTAAGTCAACTTACAGGTGGTAATTATAAATTATAAATATTATAAATTCTATCACTAAAGAACAAATATGTATACTTTCAATGAGAAAACCTAGTGGTTCAATGTGCTGAAGAAAACTGAAAAAAATACTGTGGGCCAGGGACTGGATGGGCATGACAACTATTCCATCCAGTGCAGGTACGCCAAGTATGAGGCAGTAACTACAGTAGTAGTAGTATGGGGAAGCATTTTCTGTGAGGATGTTCCATTTCAAGGGTCTATCCTGGACTGAACATTTTAAATAAATAAATAAATAAAATATATTTTATTTAAGGCCATTTTCAACAGAGCTAATTAACATAAAGAGTTAAACCTCGACATGCTCTATAGATTATAGCTACAAGTCTCCTATGCTGCAAACTCAGAAAACCACCCACTGCAACCTTAGAACAAAATGATATGTATATATATGTATTTAAGCAACAACAAATGGGGCCACCATAACCATGGCCAGGAAATTTGCCCTAAATGGTGAAGTATTTACAGTAAGAGGCAGGCAGTTTAACTAGTAGTAGTGTGATTTATAGCCACCAGAGCAGCAGAGCTTAAGGCAACTAGGTTTTTTTTTAAATCAGGGCCATGTCAAAAAATATTAGGAAACAGTGCGATGCAAAATCATTCCATAGAACAGTAACTCATATGGAGAAAAAAAATGAAACAGTAAAAGCCATGTCACATAATGTCAATGACAAAATGCTACGGTCATGTTATTTATTTGTAATTAACCTTCACGTTGAGTCACTTCTTAAAATGCCGCTGGCACCATTATATATGAAGCTTGAAATGCTATAGATCACTGAGGCCAAATGTCTCCTAGTTACCATTCCATTCAGTCTTTCATTGAAATGATTTACTTAGAAAATAATGTGATGCCAATAGGCTACTATAAATTTTTGAAACACTTAACTGCATCACTACTGTACATAAAGCAATTAGCACATAATTATTTGGTAAATACAATGCAATTAATGTTATCATTAGGTAATGGTCAAAGTAACAACGTTGTGCTAATAAGGCAATTTAACTAGATTTTTTTTATAAATGAAAACTTACCAAAAAGGCTTCATTCATGTAAACTCTCAAACCATCAGAAACTTTAAACAGTCCAGAAGATCTTAACTAGTACATACTAAAAATTACACTTTTTTGTTTGTTTGTTTGTTTTTAATTTAGTGTGCCCTGTGTTTCTCCACACTTTATGTTTAAGTACCACACAATAGCTCAGAACTGTTTTGCCTCCCGCACTAGCGGGGGCAGCAGAACAAATGTGAAGCTACCTGTAGAATCCCCAGCTAAGGTTAGCCACTCAAGGACCACCTATTAAAAGTGTTAGGCAGATATTTATAAAGCCATCTGGTTGAAAAGGTTATCCACCTTAACTTATGTGTTGTAATTTGTTAAGCAAAGGGGAAAAGGGAAAAAAAAATATATAACTTTGAGAACCACAAATAACATTTTATAAATAGTAAGCATGTGTCATCTGCCTCTCATATTGATTTTCATGGCAGTCATTCAGCGGATATTGGTTACTCAAGCTGAACTTTAGTTGACCTGCTTTGTTTTGGATTTCTTTTTTGTCAATTTATTCTCCAGTGCTAGAAAAATGAGCTGGTCTAAAAAGCAGGAACAGAAGCACTTCAGGAATGAAGTAGTCTCCTGAAAGCACAGACACAACACAGAGAAGCAGCAGCAGTTACATCTTGAGTAACTCAGACCAGTTGATTAAATGCACTAGAAATAGAAAAAAGCCTAACAATTTCATCTGCCATTTAAAACTGTTAAGCAGATCTCATCTTATTCAATTTGCTATCTACAGCCAAACCTTCAATCAGATGTTAAGGTTGAAAGATTGCTTATAAAAGCAAAACATTATTACAGAAGCTAGAACTGAGCTCTGCTGTTGGCCTGGCACCTGGCATTTTGCAACTACACAGGACACTGTTGTGTGACTTGGACAAAGACGTGCATGAATATGAACACTAAGTCCAGTGAAGATGACTTTCTGCTGGCCTTCTTGTTAACCGGGACAAAAATGTCTGTCTATCCCCGATATCTGTGTGATCCTCAGTTGCTTGTTTTTTTTTTTTATCATTTAACCAGGAGAGACAGAGGCCTAATTTTATTTTATTTTGTTGTGGTTTCTTTACGGCAGCTGGAGGACTGACCCTCATCATCTCACATTCACTGGGTCACTTCCTCCATAACGATTTCCAGCCAGCCTATAATACTATCAAAGTAGTTTAGAACCTAGAAACCTGTGTATCTGAAATACCACTGAATACTAGTCTTGTCAATTCCTAAAATGCCTGTAAGCACCCTTATTGTTTTCTATGGTAATAATAAAAACTACAAATCATAGAAAAGTATCCATGCTCAGGATCTAGAAGATGGAAACCCAGGGGGATGAACTGACCAAGGCTTGACACTTCCAAAAATAAGATACATATTCATGCAAAGGGAGTGGGATTTGAACTGTTGTTTTCTCTCTGCCATTGCCTAGAGAATTATAAAGCGTCTGTCAAGTTTTTTGCAGGCAAACATATCTTTAGTGCAAGCTAAAATCATAGCATCATATTCTTTTAAAGACAACACCAAACATATGGGACTACAATCTTGTGTCTACTGAAACATTTGGATTAACACTAGTTTTTGAATTTCTTCTGCAGGGATTGGACAAAAAATTAGAAAGACACTCAACTTGGCAGGAGAAATGGTAAGATACTTTTCAAGTTATAGTTCAGACACCTCTGAAAATAACACCAGCCTCTTCACATTTTAAACTTTAATACTGGCAATATTTTTTTAAATCACTTAAGACTAAAGCTGCCTTGCTCCTAAAAAAGTACAATTTCAAATTATTTTCATACGAAGTTACTACCTTCTCCATTATTTATGTTGTGTGTCTCACGCTGCCCATTTGTTCCAGGTCAGTGTCCACGATTCAGAAGCTGCCAATTCACATTTTAATTCACAATTAAAGTCATAAATAAATACCTTCATTTTGGTTTCACATTATTTGTTTATATATTTAATATAAATGGCAAATACAACTTGTCACTCAACCACCTTCACTGGAGCAAACTATGGCAGGCTCAGCGAGGACCTATTTTTTACCTGTGCCTCCCTAGTGGAAGGCACCATACAATCAGGCTGGGCAAACTATATTTCACATTACGACACCCACTGCAGGCAAATAGCTGGCACTGCACCATTTGCTGTGTCCACATATGGAAGACTGATCCCACTCTGCAATAGAAAAGTCAATTTGAGGTTTTTAACTTTCTTCAATTACATCATAGGTTAACATTTCATCCACGTCTCCTAACAATATCAACAGTGGGATGGAAGATTCAGTTATTGGAGCTCTGGTACGTCATCTACGCAACACAAAGGAGATGCAATCTGTTCTTATTTCTTAGACTGCAATGACCACAGAAAGCATGACGCTCAGTAGGGGAGTTTTCCATGTCACTTTGCTTTAGGTTTCCATTTCAGTGATGTCAAAATGCATCATCTAGGCATAAGGCAATGTTGATACAATAATATAAACCCAGTATAAGGGAGACTAGGCTAGGATTTGAACAGCCAGGATCCTCTGACAAACAAACCATCCAAAGACTTTAAAACTGACATCAACTGAACTACAGAACAAGCCTCCCAGAAGACTTTGCCCTTGAACTCAACTCCTGGATTATACATGTAAACACCTGGCTACTCAGTGCCAGGATTGCGACGTGCTTTGGGTCACAACACTTTTGGCCGTGCTTTGTCTATGTTTTCTAAAGTCAACAACGGTAGTCCGCCATGTACATGATTATATGTTTAGCTTACAACGAGACTGTCCTTGTCCCCTTGAAAAACAGTTTTACAAGAAAAAGCATTCTTTAAAATCTATAGAATAAAAAATAATGAACATAATTTAAAATGGTAACTAAGCTTCAGTTTGTTAATGTCACCAACAAATGTTGCCAATATGTTGGTGAACTGATACCATATCTTCAAGGGACAGGTGCTTTGTTTTGCAACTTGGCCCTTTTTGATAGATATAGTAGAATTATGTTAGCTAACAATTCATAGTTTTACCAGAAATCTGGACCCAGCTAAAGTATTAAAAAATGCCAAACCCAGGTACAAAACTTTATTCTTTTACAGTATTTGTACACATGTATTTTAAGGCATGTAACATACAGTTTAACAAACATATCATTACAGACTTCAGTATGTAGTCTGCTGTAGTAAATGTCCAATGGTGCACATTCTTTTCTTTTGTGGGGTTTACAACTAAATGCAGCAATGGATAGCTGCATGATTGTGTACAATTGTGCAAAACCACATTGCAGTCAAACAGAACATTCCGCTATCTGATATTCAACAAAACAGAATCACATGGTTTATATTAATGCAAAGTCCTATTGGATTAGTCTGTCTCTCTGAAGGCAATTGGTCTTTTAAAACGTGTGGTCTTCACATGCTTTTGATGCTTTGATTGACAGGAATGAACAGGAAGACGTTCAGTGGACTATGTAGGAACACACTAAAGTGATTATTTTGCCTAAGCCTCTAATAGACTATAACTACTACTCCACTGCTTCCCATGGAGACAAAATCCCCCAAGAAGTAGGGAGTCATTTATACAAATGTTCAGAGTGGTAGCAGTCAAGTGCATTGAAGTTACTTCTGGATAGTGGGGGCTGCTATTAGACCTGCAGGAAGTTTTTTAGCAAGCCATTTACAATAGAGTGGGGGTTTACCGAGCCCATTGTTCAGAAACATTACAATTTTAAAATCACAGGATTTTTTTATTTTTATAAATGCTGGGTAGACCATTGTTTTTTTTAGAAGTTCGCTCTGGAAGAATGTATAACCTTGAGGGTGATGACTCTGTGTTAGTTCCATTTGACAAAGTGGTAAAAAACAAGCTCACACTGTAGCTTTTCCTTTCAATGTCTTAAACTCTGGCATGGGGCTAATTAAGCTCACAGTATAACCTGGAACTGCTATGTATATTTAAACAGCCAACACTACTACAGGCAAGTAATACAGGGTATTTTGTGCTTTAAAAAAAAAAACACAAATGGTCATTTTTAACACTTGCAAGAGAAAACATTATTTGTATTATTTTATTTTCAGTAATGGGCCATGATTTTAAAGTGCATAACACCACACCACTTGATTAGTTTAATTAATGTCTTGATTCATATAAAAAAATAAATTGAGATCCATCAGTCAAAAGGAATGAGATGGTGCAATTTTAAATACCTGGCAGGGTTTAATCTTGCTTTTAAATCTGTTCAAAGACAAGCTTCTTTGCCACTAACACACTAGGCTATAATTTATTGATCTAAAACACAGCGAATAATAAATAGCTGCCACTTTAACTCTACATGAATTTTTTTGGGCCCCCTTCCACCCTCCACACAGACACACTTATAAACATTATTGCAGAACATACAATAAAAATACGGTAAAGAGAGTATTTTAAGGTGGCGGTATTAAGATTAGCCACTGTTTAGATCATTAAAATAGACCCCAACAATATTCCACAAAGGTGACCTTCGAATCAGACAGGCATCACAAAAAGATCTCCTACACTGTCATAACTCCCCGTTGGTCAGCCGTATAGACTCTAGGTCCTCTTGCTCACTGTTACCCATGTTTCCTCCTTGGGTGACGAGACAAGCTCATATTTGGTCTCCACAGCTTGGTTCTGGACGTGGTGCAGCTTCAGTTTCCTCACAAGGGAGCTGAGCAGGACTGTGGCTACAGTGTAGGCAAACCTGAAAGTTGAAGACAGAGAAATGTTCCAGACACAGGATTGATTCAGCAAACCACCAAGGGAACTAAACACTGCAATACTGCCATTTAGATCATTAAAGGAGGAATAATAAATCAAGGCTATACAAATCATTCATCTTATAAAGCACATAAATCTTCACACAAGTATTTATATTTTGTGGCATAAATTAATATTAAATAGATATGGAATTGCATATTAAATTCATGTTAAATTAATATTTAATGGATATGCAATTGATATTCAATTTACATTCAATTACTCCTTGTTACTTTCCATTAACATTTAACTCAGACTAAGTGTACTTTCCATTAAAAACATGTAAAAGATGGGAAAGTATTACATATTTTCAAGGGTAATAGAAATGGACATGATATGAAAATTTAATTTATCGACATTTGGTTAACATTTAGCAAGAACATCTATTGCATACGTATTAAATATTAATTTAACATTAACTTAATTTATGCCACGCAATATAAAGCGTTACCGTATTGGTTTTGTTGCTGATCTTTTTGTTTACCCCATTCACACTACCTAAATAATGCACTATCATCATGTTTTGAAAACAGGCTTGTAAAAAAATTGAATTGTTTCTGTAGTTTGAAGAGGGTATTTATTTTCCACATTGATTTATTTTCCACATCATCTTTGCTTTCTGTTATACATTGGAAACTACGTGTTGTTACCAGAAATGCAGTGTGCTGCAGGATAAATGAAGAAAGAGGTAACAAAATGTTTTTATTTTTTATTACACCTATAAAAATGGAGCATTTATGATGAACCAAGGGGATGAAAAACATTTCTTTCCTGCTTTTTAACATTTTTATCTCAACTCCTGTCCTTACTGAGGGTGATTTACAACTGTCAGGTTTTGTTCGGTGACAGATAAGAGTGACTGCTGAGAATGATAGACTTAAAAGAAAATATTAAATTTATGCTCAAATCGAGGTAGGTAATGATGCGAGACAGTCATGCATGAAATGATGACACTGATGTCAAAATGTAGCAGTTCCAAAAAAAAATAAATAAATAAATAAAATACTTTCTGAAATTACCTCTGCAGGGGGCATAAACTAAAGCCATCTTCTGTTAAGTCCAGTTACTCAAGAGAGCAGTGTTCTTGCTTTTACAATAACTACCAGTATCACTATAAAATACCTCATAAGCTTGGCTTTTGAACCTATGTCTGCAGAAAATCATGATGATATTTCCAGTAGGTAGCTGAGATTTTAAAAGGGAACCAATTATTGAAAAAGGCAGAAGAGATCCTTGAGAAAAGGTTGCGTGAGGTGCTTTTCATCTCTCTGCGTTTAGAAAAGTAACCCATTTCATTACTTTTATCTGTTTTAATATTAAAGGTTTTTATTTCCACAGGCAAATTACTGGGACTCCTATAATACAGGTTACTAATATATACTAATGATGCTTCTGCTATTGGGTTTGTTTGATCTCCTGGAAATGGAGAAACACAAATGGCTATTAATCTAATGCAATATTCATGCCCCGCACTGTAGCAACTTTTATTAATAGCACAGCTTTCTCACTCCTATTGAATTCCTCCTAGTGTTTTTTCCCCCCACTAGCACTTTAAACTAATCTAGTCTCCTTTTTTAGCACATTTAACAGATCATGCTTTTCAAAGCTCAGAATCGACCCATGCTAGGCCTGCATTTGCAGGTAACACAAAGCTGCCTTTACCTCAGCTCAGGACACTCCTGGCTTCCCGAGACCCCGAGGAGTGACAGATTTCTCCTGGCAGATTCTTCATTAAATCTGTCCGGATCAAACCTGCAAAACAGAGATAAGGAACCAATCTGAATGACAGATGTGATTCTCTTCAATTGTGAACAAGGTTAGACAGGATGTGCACTTCACAAAGCCACCCTAAGTCAGCAGGGCTCTCACTCTAAAGGTTCAATCAGCAGCTAGCTTGTGCAATTTTAAACGACCTGGTACAGAAGTTATGATGTGTCACAACAACATAGATATTTTTAAACCCCTTACCACTGACATTTTTGCCCAAAGACAATACATTGAGTTCCTCGCAGCTAATCAAAGTGCTTAAGTCACTGACATTCTATTACAGATCATCATCGCAGCACATGCTCTAAATTAAAGATTTATAATAGTCCATCTTCTTACTTAGAAGGTAAGGAAATTGTGGGGGGTTGGCTCCTGGTGATTCACAATTTGTGCTTCAGCTTGAATTCAGTTGTGTTGCACTGCTACCTGTACAGTTTCAATCTAGATTGAGGGTGTCGTACAATTACCATAATAAAAAAACTGCCGTGGGGGGGGCGGGGTAAATTAGATACATTTTCAGATAAAAATGAAAAGAAAATAAAAGTATTGCATCTCACAAACCTGTACGGTAACGGCCATGCTGTGCTGTCCTGAAGAACCACACCAAGGGCATATATGACCAGTGTCTGAAAAAGAAGATGCCAACAGCATCATTTTAAGTACTGCTGAAAACAGCTCTGTGGGGCATCCGCTCCACACCAGTAAACAGATAAAACTGGTAACAGTGGCTAGTTACAAAAAATAGATGCGTCATTTGTGATAAGTTTCACATTCTATTTTGCTTAATAGACAGTGTGAAAATTCACCTTGGACAGGATTTATATAACAGGATTTATATTTTTCTCTTTAGAATCTACCAAAACATTCCACATTTAGGCTACCCCACAAAGCAAAGAACACTTATTTAGCAGATTGACCAGCAGAATCCTAGATTTAAAGTAAACGGAAGAATTCATCCTGAAGATTTCACTCTTTCCTTTGCTGTCATTTTGGATCAAACTGTTCTGTGGTTTGCCGTTTCACAGGCTGGAAGTTGATCCAAAATTACGAACACAATAACTCATGCACTCATAACACAGCAGGATTTCAGTTTGCCCAATGGGAAGAGGGAAAGGAAATGCAAATGTTTTCCCAAATACATTTTGCATAATAAAGGAATGCAGAATTTTAGAGATACAGTCATTTAGAACCTAATTTAAACAAACATGTTAAGGGTTCATGACGACCCAAGTTGGGATCAATATTAAGAACAAAGTCAAAACAAACAGTTGAAATTAAAAATGTAATATTAAGTAACTTACCCACGGATCAATGAACTGAGCCCCTGTATCATTTAATTTACAACTCGCTGAATCAAATTAATTAAATCTTAAATATTCCCCTAAGGCGATATAGACCAAATATTCACTCTGGTGCAGTTTATAGACAGCTGTTCTGTGGGTTTGAAGAAACAACACTCAATCAAGTTAACCCATTTCTAATACAAATCAATACAGTGACAGCCTCACTGTGCTCGCTCTCGCAGTTACACCCACAGAGCTGCTGGGCCTCCAAAGCAGTTCTTTATACAAAGTATGTCCAAAAGAGAACGAACAGGAGATGACCCGGTAGCGGTCGTCCACATCAGTACAAACAACATTGGAAGAGACAGACCAAAATCCCTGCACTTAAATAAAAAGGGAACCAATCTGCTTGGAGAAAAGATCCTCAAGCAGGTTCAGAAGCATTTAAACTAGAAAGGAAGGGGGGAGAAATCAACAAAAAAACAGAAGGGAGACCGCATCAAAACAAGAACAACAACTCAGGCAAGACAACCATTAAATGTATTTATCTAAATGCTAGAAGTATCAGAAACAATTTTAGAACTTGAAGCTACTGCACTAACAGGTAACTATGATGCGATAGGTGTTACAGAAACTTGGTTGTCTGAGAGTGATGGGAACGAATATAATATTTGTGGGTATACACTGCATAGCAAAGACAGGCAGGACAGAAGTGGTGGAGGGTTAGCGCTATACATAAGAAACAGTCTTGAAGCCCAGGTGTTAAACCTGGACAAAGAAAATAAAACCGAATCAATATGGGTCAGAATAACGGACAAAAATTAAAAGGGCATAATAATAGGAGCATGCTATAGACTGCCAGATTCAGATGGTGAGCAAAATAATCTGTTATACAATGACATTAGAAATGCGCGTAGCAAAGGAGAAGCCATACTAATGGGGGATTTCAACTTCCTCCATATAAAATGGGAAAACCCGGTGGGTAGCACGACGGACGAAATTTAAATGGTGGAAATGACAAATGACTGCTTCCTAACACAATTTGTCAAGGAACTGACTAGAGGGGAGGCATGCCTTGATTTAGTCTTTTCAAATAACGAAGACAGAATAACTAAAACAGAGGTCAGAGAACCACTAGCAAACTCAGATCACAACATGGTCTCATTTGAAGTGCTTTTTAAATCCCCAAAAGTAATGACTAAAGCTAAGGTTTACAATTTTAGAAAAGCAAAATATGAAGGTATGAAACAGAGACTAACAGAAGTAGATTGGAATCAAATTGAGAAAATATCCACAGGAAAAGGCTGTTCTTCAAAAATGTAGTACTAGAGGTGCAAAACAATTACATCCCTAAAGTAGACAAATCTAAATGTAAAACTAAATTGCCAAAATGGTTTAATAGATCAATTAAAAAAAATATTCAGCAAAAAAAGGCACTTACAGAGCATTAAAAAGGGACCAAAAACAAAGTATGCAGAAAGAGTACAAGGAACTGCAAACGCGAGTCAAAAAGGAAGTTAGAAAGGCCAAGAGAGAAATAGAAATGAACATTGCTAAGGGGGATAAAACCAATTCCAAAATGTTTTTTCCAATATTACAACAGCAAGAGAACATTCAAAGAGGAGGTTAAATGTCTAAGAGATACAAATGGCAAAATCATAGATGAAGAAAAAAAAAAGCAAATCTATTAAATGATTACTTTTCACAAGTTTTTACAAAGGAGGATACGGACAACATGCCCCACATGTCATCCAGTTCCTATCCAGTTTTAAATAACTTTAGGCAGAGTTATTATTAGCATAACCGAGGCAGAAGTGTTAAAGGGACTAGGAGCTCTTAAAATATACAAATCCCCTGGGCCGGACGAGATCTCCCAACAGTACTCAAAGAAATGAAATAAGTTATTTACAAACCGCTAACCAAGATCATGCAACAGTCTCTTGACACAAGGGTTGTATTGACAGACTGGAAAATTGCAAACGTAATACCAATCCACAAAAAGAGGAAACAAAACTGAACCAGGTAACTACAGACCAATAAGCCTGACTTCTATTATATGCAAACTTATGGAAACTATAATAAGATCCAAAATGGAAAATTACCTATATGGTAACAGTATCCTGGGAGACAGTCAACATGGTTTTAGGAAAGGGAGATTTTTTTGAGGATGCAACATGGATAATGGATAATTGCAAAGCATATGACATGGTTTATTTAGATTTCCAGAAAGTTTGACAAAGTCCCGCATAAAAGATTAATCCTCAAACTGAACACAGAAGGGATTCAAGGAAACACATGTACATGGATTAGGGAGTGGTTAACATGTAGAAAACAGAAAGTACTGATTAGAGGAGAAACCTCAGAATGGAGTGTGGTAACCAGTGGAGTACCACAGGGATCAGTATTAGGCCCTCTGCTATTCCTAATCTACATTAATGATTTAGATTCCGGTATAGTAAGCAAACTTGTTAAATTCACAGATGACACAAAAATTGGAGGAGTGGCAAAGACTGTTGCAGCAGCAAAGGTCATTCAAAATGATCTAGACAAGGTTCAGAACTGGGCAGACACATGGCAAATGACATTTAATAGAGAAAACTGTAAGGTACTGCATGCAGGAAAACAAATGTGCATCATACATATCATATGGGAGATACTGAAATTGGAGAAGGAATCTATGAAAAAGACCTAGGACTTTTTGTTGACTCAGAAATGTCTTCATCTAGACAATGTGGGGAAGCTATAAAAAAAAAAAAAAAAAAAAGGCCAATAAGATGCTAGGATACATTGTGAAAAGTGTTGAATTTAAATCAAGGGAAGTAATGTTAAAACTGTACAATGCATTAGTAAGACCTCATCTTGAATATTGTGTTCAGTTCTGGTCACCTCGCTACAAAAAGGATATTCCTGCTCTAGAAAGAGTGCAAAGAAGAGCGATCAGAATTATTCAGAGTTTAAAAGGCATGTCATATGCAGACAGGCTAAAATAATTCAATCTATTCAGTCTTGAACAAAGAAGACTACGCGGCGACCTAATTCAAGCATTCCAAAAGGGACTTTTTCAGCCCGAAAAAAGAAACAAAAGACCAAGGGTCACAAATGAAGATTAGACAAAGGGGCATTCAGAACAGAAAATAGGAGGCACTTTTTTACACAGACAATTGTGAGGGTCTGGAATCAACTCCCCAGTAATGTTGTTGAAGCTGACACCCTGGGATCCTTCAAGAAGCTGCTTGATGAAATTCTGGGTCAATAAGCTACTAACAACCAAACGAGCAAGATGGGCCAAACGGCCTCCTCTCGTTTGTAAACTTTATGTTCTTAAAAGATCACATGCAAAAAGGGAAGGTTTCTGTGACATCTTACAGTTATTTTGAAGGTGTGTTTGCTAGAACCATCTCTCAATTATTCCAAATATATTTATGAACATGAAGAGACCAGGCAAAAATTAACCTCTTTTGGTCACTAAATATTATCCTTTTTCATCTTCACAAACAATTTGTGAAGCTCCAAATGGCATGTCTCAGGTATAATTTAATGGCATTAAAAAAATCTGCTTATCACTGGCACCACTGCAGCTGTTTTCACCAGGTTATAGATAGCAAAAGAATGATAACACCTTAAAATGTGTTTCTGTTTTTGGTTAAATGAATTAGCTGTAGAGTGCAGTCATATTAATTAATGTAATTATTTCATGCATTTATATAGCGCTTTTTATACAAAAGTATCGCAAAGCACTGTACAGTATATAGCAGAAAAAAATAACTAATCACAATACATTTATATAGCATGTCACACATACAACTGGCATAATCAGACCATTTAAATAACATATTTAAAGTAACAGTATACACATAATACAAAAACAGCAATTTTAAAGTTACGTTAAAACCCACTATGATAAGAAAGCCATTTTATAAAAGTGTGTTTTTAGTCTTGACTTGAACTGATAATTTAGGCGCTCTACAAGAAAAAACCCTCCCTCCTCCCGTGTTGCTTTTGTTGACCCTAGGAATAACCAGCAGCCCCGTATCCTGTGATCTCAGAGTGCGGCTTGGAAGATACGGGGTCAGTAACTCCTGCAAATCACATGGTGCTAATCCATTCAGGGCCTTGTAAATTAATCTCAAAATCAATTCTATATTGCACAAGGAGCCAGTATAAAAAGACAAAAGCAGGGGTAATATGTTCACTTTTCCTAGTTTTAGTCAGAATTCTAGCGGCAGCATTCTGAACAAGCTGCAAGCAGGATACGACACATTTTGGGACATGCATTAGTCTCTCGGCATCAGATACGGAAATAATTGGTCTAAGTTTGGCTATATTTCTCGCATGGTAAAAAGATACTTGAGTAACTTCCCTAATATGAGTCTAAAATGAGAGATCAGGATCAAAGATGACCCCCCAAACTCTTAATTTCTAATCTAAGTTTTGATGAGAGACTCCAAGGGTCAAGCTCATGTAATCCCACATTTCCTTTTAGTTGGTTCTGTGATCCCACTAGCATAACCTCTGTTTTATCTGAATTCAACATCAGAAAATTCTGTGACATCCAATGCTTGTTGTCTTTAAGGCAAGTAGCTAATAACACAGTGGCAGAAGAAGCTTTAGGGACAAACACAGCTGGGTATCATCAGCATAGCAATGGAAGCATTCTGAAACTTCTCGAATTGTATAGTCTTCCTACATTTAACCAAGTGGCCCTTCCACGCGATGTAATGAACGTGCAGTTTAGATTCCCGCTATCTCTGTTCTAGTTTACGACCCTCATATTTCATCTTACAAATTGTATCATTAAATCACGGTGAGCTTTTTTTTTTTTTTTAAAAGACACTCTCCGAGTTTTGATTGGTGCTACAGTATCTAAGATACCAGTCATGGTGATGTTGTAGGCATTAATCAGTTCATTTACTGATAAGGACTCAGAGTGGTAATGAGATCAATACATCAGAAAGCTTAACAGCAGTTAAAGAATTAATTACCTAGGATTTAAATGTATGGTCCACAGTCTTTATAGATACTGGCTGATTCACCTCAAAAAGAATGCCAAGATGATCAGAAATAGTAAGATCTAGAGTTACGATATTCTTAACAGCTAAATCACAAGAAATGACCAGATCTGTGTGCACAGGACCTTTGACATGCAGGATATAATCTAAAGAACCCAGTAGCCTCAAAACTTCCATGAATCAGAATCAAATGTCAAGATAAAGGTTAATATCACCCAATAAAAGAATACTATGTCAGTAAAGATAGCAGATCCCCAAATTTAGTCAGAAATAGCGGGTTTGACTTAGGTGGTCGATAAATAATTACAATATGAACAGTTATGGACTGTTCAATGTCAAGGTTAAAACTTCAAAAGATAAATAACCTTCAACAATTTCCTGTTTGATTCTAAGTTCACTACGAAAAAGCAGTAGCAAGTCCACCTCCCCGCCCACTAGAGAAAGAGTTCTGGAAAAAAGAATAGTGTTAAGAAACCTTAAATCATGGAAACATTGTCATTAGGTCCAAGCCAAGTTTCAGTTAAAAAGAGAATATCAATGTTGTAATCCTGAATAAAATCACTAACAGAGCTTTTAGACAGAGATCTGACATTAAAGAAACCTAGGCGTACATTGGTACAGTCAAGAGCATGTGATTGAGCAGGGGTAATAGGAATTTGATGAAGGTTATTGTAGCACACACCTCTGTGTTTTCAGCAGGCAGCGGGGATGGCAGGATACTTTAACCTGAATTTTACATGCCTCTTTAGATTCCCTCCCCTCCCCAGTATCTATACAGTATATCACCTTAGTTAATACTGCTACACAATTTTTGTCTTCTCATCAAGATATACTTGATAACAAATCTAACTTTTTTTTCAATATTTACAAATAACTTGCCATAAAAAAATAAAATAATACAAAAAAATACTTTCACATTTTTAAAACACACATAGCTTTTGTGGATCATTTTGGGCAACGATCATTGTCTGCAACTCTTCTAGCATGAAGACAATAAGAGTTTGTTCCCCAAGCCTAGCCCACATCCAAATCAAGGAATCGTGCTTTTATCATCTAGTAAGTTTCTTTGTAACAAAAGACCGCATTTAGGTGATCACAAAGTACCTCTTTAGGAATGACATGCTGGTCCACTTTGCCTTCTAGCTCCTGAAGACGAGCTGCCACTGGGGTGAGCTTAGCGGTCCGCACTGTCTCATTGAGGACCTGTCGGCAGTACCTGCAATTCAACACAGCGGCATTGCCCATAACACCTTAAAGGGATACTTCACATCAACACTTACCTAATATGTGTCCTATATGATTCTCTTTTGATGTTTCTGCACATATTTGCAGCTAAGCAATCTTCTGAAAAGTGCCACAGTCAATGCTCCCTGTGGAATCCACAGCAAAGAGCAGCAACTAGGCACAGTTGGGATGCAAACCTGCACTCCCCTGACTGTCTAACTCAGCCTGCACACTATGCAAACACGCCTTTACCAGGAGAGTAACTCGGGGACCACATCAGAGTTACCTAGCTGGATTGTGGCATATTACTTGAATAAGAGAGTGTTTGCTGGAGCACAAAACTAGCTACATTCAAGAAAATACTAGTTCTCATTTGACACCGATGCGGCTTGAATAAAAGCCGGGGATTTCATGCATTGTCTTTCCTCCCTTGTTCCACAAGCTGGAATGAAACATAAATTGCCAAGGAATCATAGTAAGCAGTGCATGACGTAATATGAAATTAAGCACCTCCATTTTATAAATGCAGAATTTCAGGAGAAAATCTCAACGCGATGTATTCAGATAAACAGAGGATTAAAACACCACATCCAGGAGGAGGAAGGCGTGATTTCACAGGACAAATTAAAACATGGTCAGACCACTCTCACTCTCTCAATTAACAATTACTATACAATGAGTATAATTATAATTAAAGTTGTAGCAGCCTACTCTTCAGCATTCATTAGCTACAACATGAATAGCAGAAACTTAACTTACTTTAATTGTTCTATCTTGTCAAGAGAAATGGGACTCTTTCCGAGCACCTGGTTGCACTCTCTGTACAGCTTCTCCTGCACATCTTCTGAAGTTGACAGGAAATAAACTGCCCAGCTACACACTGGCAAGGGAAGAGGAAAGGGCATTGGTAAGTACTGGAGCAAGGTTTTGGCAAGGAGACACTTGAGCTAGCTCTCTCGCTGCCTTGCAAGGCAAACTAGTGTCTAATCTAAAAACACCATTGAATAAATGCAAACCAATGAACTAGCTGTCATGGGAGACCAGCATGCTTCATAAGACTCACGATAGTCAGCTGTATTTCTGTTCTCCAGACATTCAGATTTTGTGCTTGTTTGTTTGTTTGTCTGGCTTAAGGTAAAACTTCTAGGAAACTAAGAGGTCTATTGATCTGCCTGGATAAACCACACCTGTATTTACAATTAAATGTAGTTAAATTGTGCTGTTTTTCATTTTCGTATTGTGTTGTCATTGCATTACACTGTGTTGTTTGTTCTGAGAGCTTGACTGCCTGATTTCTTAACATCAACATAAAAACAAAATCCAAGTATGTCACAGAAGGGATTTGATTTTGATTTGATACGTGACTTGAACTTTAAGCTGGAGGTTTTTAAATTGCATGAAATAACATCTGCGGTAGACGTAGCAGCAGCATAACATAACAGAAAAGGCAGAAAGCACTACCAGGTGTGAAAGTGAAAAATTCCAAAAGCTGTTAAACATTATACTCACAATTGGCAGCTATCACACAGCCAGCCAGGGAGAAAATCATACTGTCCTCCAACACCTAAGCCAGAAATGATGCAAAACATTCATGTATATATTTCATTCATTTTAGGTTGTTTTCCCCTGAACCCCAACTTGTGATGTTTCTTAACTTGGTAATCTCTCTCCCCCCCACCATCAGCTGTCACTTTGATGATGGCCTTGTGACTTAAGGTATACTTCAGCTCTAACCACTTCAGCTGATCTTGGGGTCACATCGATACTTAGTTCAGCAGCTGTACCATTATCTCCCCTAATTGGAATTTGGATTGACAAACAAATGTTGAGAGAAATCACACTACAGAAAGACATGGAAAATTATTCCATCCACAATCAAGGCCTGTAGAAGCGTTAGGGTTTGGAGCACTGGAGAGCGAGACTCGCCAAAGGTGCCTATGGATGGGCGACTGGGTACAGGTAAGTGATATTTTGCTTGGAAACTCATAGCGACGCTACACCAGTTTTCATCAAGTGGATTAGCTATAACAGCTGATTTCTGTGCATAACAGGAGAAAGCAATTAAGCAGGGATGATGCTGAATCTAACAGACCTTATCATGCAATAGGTTCAACCCACCCCCACTCTCCCTGCCTGCTTTAGAAATACAATATGATTTTTTTAAATTTGGTCTTCACCATGAAGGGCCAGAAGTTATATTTATGTCAGCCTTATCCTTCTGACTGATACATCACAACTTCATACTTTAAAAACAAAACCATAAAATGTCTCTCTCAAGTTTTAAGAGTAAAAATGAAGATAATGAGATGGATTTACCTTGACAGGGGTGTTAAAAACCGACAAGTTTGAGACTAACAGCAGATCTGTAGTGGCTAAATTTAAAGCTCCAACTGCGCAAAAATCCAATTAATATAGCTGAGCACCAATTTAGTCCATCATCACTTTTTTTTGTCTTCAACAAGCACCCTGAGTTCTGTCAGAAATGTGGATAACAAGATAAAGGTATTTTTATATTCTTTTCTTATGAAGATGAAGCTTGGCTTTCAACTAAATAAATATTTAATTTGGTATAATAAAAACTCAATTCCTGAAGGTCTTTAAAAGGGATTGAAACCCTCAATCAGATCCTTGCAGATAAAAAATGACATTTTTAACCAAAAAGGCCCATCAATCTACATTTCCTTTGAAGACATCCAATGGGGAATCACACAGGAAGTTCTTCCATTCTCCTATAGGTCAAAATGCCAATCAAAGTACAGTAGAGATGGTGGCACTTCTATAAACTTCCAGACTTAAGGACGTTTTAAAAGTCCTTTGAGAAATACTGTTTTTCCTTTGAGCCTAGAAAACAAAATCAAGTAGTATTACACTATTTTGGTGCCCTATTGCTGACAATTTTCTAGAAATGGGAGGCTAAGCCACAATAGGGACTGACATTTCCCTGGTAAAAGCTTTTATTGTAAGCAAACAGGTTTGTACAGAATGAAATGCATTATGAAGAACTTTTTCAAGGTTTCTTTCTACCTAATACTGTTTATCAAACGCCTTTGTTTATAATTGGCCTGATTTTTGTCCTACCCTATGGGAGCCTAGTGCTGTATTTTCAGTGTCAGGACTGGGCTGTATCCCAGCCCATATGGGCTTTGTTTTCTCCAAGGGGCTCCCAAGGCTACTGCAATAACACAGTATGTGTTGTAGCGTCAAAGGGGGGTCATCATATCATTCTGTGCATGAAAGTAACAGAATTGGAATATACAGGGGGGAGTCTTAAACCATTCTCTGTTTCTTCTTGGTTTCTGGTCTCCAACTCACCCACTGATAAAGAATGCTTTTAAAAAGAGTTGTAAACTAAATACTGGACACATGGCTTATCTTCACGATCGCTGAATGACTCATTCGGCGCCACAAGCCAAACAATTCACACTTAAGACCAGAACCAGTCTAGGTCATAAATCCAGCCGACAGGAGGAGGAATAGCGGACCAATGGAGAACAAGGGGCCAGGTTGGTACGAGAACAACCAATGAAAAACTCTCCAAGTGGGCTCAGGCACTGCCCAAATTAAACCAACTATCCAATCAGGGGTAGAAAGAGACCTACAAAAATATGAACACTCCAGACACAAAATCCAAGACACCAATACACAAACCAGTCTTTGAACTGTGATAACCTGGAGATCCAGCCTGCGACCAGCTGGGACAGAGATTCAGTTTTCGGACACTCTAATACAAGATAACTATTCTAGTGTTTGCCTTGGTGTGGGAGTCCGCTGCGTGAGACGTCTAAAATAAAAGTTTTTAAAGTACTTGTCTAACTTGTCTAATTTATTGAGCTAGCAGTGCCAGAGTTTGCAGTGGAATATCCCAGACATAACCGGACGAAGATTGCACATATTGGTGGAGGAATTGCTGTTTCAGTGGAATACTTAAATCGTTAATGACTCTTAGTTCTTCGCAAAGACATTTCTTTCGTACCCTGAAGTGGAGCCGAAACGCGAGGAAGGCAGACCCCGGAAACTAGCTGACCTTGCCAGCGGGCAATCTTTGAGACGTGTCGCCTGTATTGTTGAAGACACGGAACAGCTGAAGGAAGCAGCGCAAATCCGTACTCAACGAGTAGTGTTGTAATCCTCTTATGAACTCGAGAATAAGCAAGTAAAATTAATGTTTTGTTTTAAGTGGATTGTAAGAAAAGTATTATTGCTTTCAATTCATGCTTTGAGTTAATGAACACTATAGTATTTGTTTTTATGCGATTTATACAAATTGACGTGAGTTTCATAAGGCAATTATCATTCTGCGTTTAAAAGCTAGAGTCCAAATTTAGCTGTTTTGATAATAAATAATTCCTGATAGGTTGTCTGGACGCAAAGAGCGTCTTTACCTCGCAAGAGTGTAAATTGCCTTCTGAACCAAAACTATATATATATATATGAATGAGACTGATTTAACGATGCATTGTTTATCAAATATTCACGAAAGTGAAAACTTGTGTTACTAACAATACCCCTGTTAAGATTAACCTTTGTCTTAAATAGTTGTCAGGAATGCAGTTGTAACCTTAAGGGAATCTCCCAAAGATTGCTTTGAATCGCCAATCAACCAGCAGGAGTGGGGGTGTTCTTGTTTGAACCTTATTTTCTGCACTGTTTAGTTAATTCTTCCTTTCTGTATTAGTTTAGTTGTTGCACCTTTAATTTTTCCTTTATTTAGTTTTATTTCTAATAAAACTGTTACTCTGTATTCACTAGAAACGTGGTCTAGTCTGATTATTTCAATAAGGGTCAGGTTCTACATGAATTGAATTCAAAACAAGGTATTCAATTATAATTAAATTATTCAATTCAATGGTTTGAGTGGACATAAACATAACACATTAATTTAGCATCGTTGCTTGAACACAGTGACATTTACTGCATTTGCCCAATGTTCTTTGGCATTCCCATTATTCCAAGTAAACATACATTCAGAGGAAATCAATTGGGCACAAAAGTGTCAACAATAATATTATTTAAAAAAAAAACACAACTGTTACTGTACACCTTTTCCATGACTTGCGGCTCTTCCATAATCAAGTATGAGACTTTCATGGTGAATAGCACTGCATTCAGCTGAGATCGGATTCATTTATTAACAATATCCTTAAAATCTGAAGGACTTTCTCTACAATTTCAACCTCTGACAGGGCCCCCCAAACTGTTGCAGCTGACCCTTAACTATAAAAAGAAAAACCTGAACTGAAAACTTGCACAAAAGAAGTTTCAAAACTAAATACCTTCCCAACTGTCACAATTACAGTTGAAGCATTTGCTTCCTAGGCTGTGGGCATTATTGTTTTTCTAGTTCCAACCACGGCCAGCTGAATGTGTTCTCTTCAGCCTCTAGCTTTACTGCAGCTGTGGAAGCTTGGTGTGAGATTTCTCCTGTGGCTATGTCCAATCAGAACACCTAGTTTTATACCTGTTCTCAGGGCAGTGCCATGGGCTGACAGTATTAAATCCAGTAAAACAGACACAAAGCATATTAATCTATATTTATAGAAGTACATAAAAAAAGTAGATTTGTACCTGTTTCTCGCTCAGATTTCCCTGAAGTAATGTATCAATGAATGCATGCTGGCTGAAGCTCTTCCCTCGCCGTTCTTTTGCAACTTTCTTCAGCACCGATTCCATTTCTTTGAGTGCTGAGAAAAAACATCCATAATAATACTGTGTTGTAAGTCTTACTGCAAAGAGCACAAAAACACAATGCTTCATTCTAGTCACCTGACGTCACTCTGCTGTATTGATTACATACAAAAAAAGCTCCCCAACATGTCTGTGTCCATGGAATTCTTCGCCCTGACACAGTAAGAGCATTGTGTACAGGCAATAATGTTCTGGTACTGCATGGCCTTGCCCAGTCACGCCATGGTGGGGTGCCCTGGAGAGCTGTACTGCCTGGCTCTGCCCAGTCACGCCATGGTGGGGTGCCCTGGAGAGCTGTACTGCCTGGCTCTGCCCAGTCACGCCATGGTGGGGTGCCCTGGAAAGCTGTACTGCCTGGCTCTGCCCAGTCACACCATGGTAGGGTGCCCTGGAGAGCTGTACTGCCTGGCTCTGCCCAGCCACGCCATGGTGGGGTGCCCTGGAGAGCTGTACTGCCTGGCTCTGCCCAGCCACGCCATGGTGGGGTGCCCTGGAGAGCTGTACTGCCTGGCTCTGCCAAGTCATGCCATGGTGGGGTGCCCTGGAGAACTGTACTGCCTAGCTCTGCCTAGTCACACCATGGTGGGGTGCCCTGGAGAGCTGTACTACCTGGCTCTGCCAAGTCATGCCATGGTGGGGTGCCCTGGAGTGTTGTGAATCCCAAAAGCTTCACTGCAGTTCACAAAGCTTTAACCTACCATCCTCGTAGTGCTTTTTCCTGGCAGAGCTTTTTTCAAGGGATCCGTCCAAAAAGCCCTTCCCAATCTCTGACCAAATCTGCAACGAAAAAAGCTTAACATTAGCCTTAAGAGTAACTGCAACTCAACTGGGAGTATACTGTAACTCATAACATTCGCAGTCAAAATAGTAGTAGTCGTAGTAATAATAATAATAATAATAATAATAATAATAATAAAGGGCAAGAGACTTTCCAGGGGAATAATTGTTGTCTGGTTATGCCATTCTAAGCTGTTAAGTAAAAAGCGAACATAAGTAGCTGACATTTCTAGATAATGAATGGTCTGTGTGTTGATGATTATTCTGTCATTTTGATAAAATTAGGGAATATGAGCAATATTATTGCTTACTAGTACATGTTTACATTTTGAAGGCAATCAGGCAATATCAAACTAGCTCCTACAGCTTCCAACAGATCCATCTGGAGCAGGTGAGAGACACTAATTACTGTCTACCAGTGGAGAGACAAAAGAAAGTCAACCAACACGCAGCCCTGACAGAAATGCTAACGACAGCAAGGATGAGACTGACAGCACAGGGATTTTGAATGTAAAGAGAATTGTTCCTGAATTGTAAACTATCAATGATTCTAGTAAAATATCCAGTGCCATAATACAGAAATATCTTAAATTTGCAAGACGTGGTCGGGGAGCTGGATGGTCAAGGCTGACTAGTGATAGAAATAGCCGATGCAGAAAACTGCAGTTAAACAAAACGGCACCCAAGCAAAAGCTATCGTGATGCAGGACAGAGCACAACCTGCTGCTCTCAGTCCTTCTCTAAACTAACTGAGCCCCAGAACAAAGGCTGGCTTCTCTTTTATACCATGTGGCTCAGTCTAATTGACAATCAGTTAATCAACCAGGTCCTTAGCCCTACCACACAGGGCCAGCAATGAGTCTCAATAACTACTATTTTTTTTTTGGATAGGTCTCTACTAGCTTTGCACAGTAGGATGGTGACATTTTTGCCCATTCTTCACGGGAAAATTGCTCCAGTTCTTGTAAGTTTGTTGGGGATCGTCGATGGACTACAATCTTCAAGTCTCGCCATAAATTTTCGATTGGATTCAAGTCAGGTCGTTGACTAGGCCACTCAAGAACACTAATTCTCTTCTTGTTCCACCACTAGTGCGGCTTTGGCTTTGTGCTTCAGGTCATTGTCCTGCTGAAATGTGAATTTCCTCCCCAGTTTCAGAGTCTTGGCTGACTCAAACAGGTTTTCCTCAAGGATTCGCATGTACTTTGCACCATCCATTCTCCCCTCTATCTTGACAAGCTTCCCAGTCCCTGCTGAAGAGAATCATTCCCATAATATGATGCTGCCACCACCATGCTTGACAGTTGGGATGGTGCTGATGTACAGTGCTGGGCTTGCGCCATACGTAATGCTTGGAATTTAGATTGAAGAGTTCAATTTTTGTCTCGTCTTAACAAAAAACCTTTTTTCCACATGTCTGCTGTTTCATCTACATGCTACATTGCTTTAAGATGAGGCTTTTTGACTAATGGCTTCTTTCTTGCCACCCCTCCATACAGGCCAGCTTTGTATAGGGACCAGCTTATTGTTGATGTGGGAACACTGACTCCCACCTCAGACACAGAACTTTGCAGATCTCTCAAGGTCATTGTTGGCTTCACAGTGACATCCCAAACCAGTTTCCTGCTTGCCTGGCTGCTCAGTTTGGGAGGACGACCTGACCTGGGTAGTGTCTGGGTGGTATAATGCACCTTCCACTTCTTAATGATGGACTTCACCGTGCTGAGAGGGATAATGAGCGCCTTGAAATTTCCTTGTACCCTTCTCCTGATCTGTGCCTCTCTACCACTTTATCTCTGACTTGTTTTCAAAAGCTCCTTGGTCTTCATGATTGCTTTGTTGGATCACTATGTAAGTTGCTTCTTGAAAGTCTTTATATACCTGAGGGAAATTATCCTCAACTTAAACCACTTTGAGTACACACAGGCTGAAACCATTTCACTAATTTTGTGACTTTTCAAACAAATCATTTGCACCTGAGCTGATTTAGGGCTGCAGTATCAAAGGGGTTGAATACTTATGCAACCGAGAATTATCTGTTTTTCTGTTAATCTTATTTACATTTTATATGCATTTTTTTTCAACTTTATCAATGCTAATTAGTTTTGTAGATTCTACATGTAAAGTCTAATTTGAAAGCGTTGTGGAGTACGCTCAGGTGCCAACGCAATGTGAAAACTTTGAAGGGGTTGAATACTTCTGCAAACGACTAACTTTAGAAGAGTACTGCAGGAAACAACTCAAGTGTGTTGAAGAGCAAAGTGATTTTCAGCTTTAGTTATAATTCATGATTTAGGTTGTAAAAAAAGAAACTACAGTACTACACTTTTAGAAGAAGTAATTGAACAATCAAATCGATGTTTGCATGTATTCTTGAAACTTAATGCATATTGTATTTTGTTGATTTGCACTGACATGGTAAATGGAAGGCTATGCACAGTATAACCATAGGTAGAAACTGTATAACCATTGCTGAGAAAAGACTTTACGAGATAAGTGAAAATTATTGCCGGTAGATGTGCAGCACACAGTACAAAGCTTTGTTTTTCTGTATTGTTTTATGGATGAGAAAAAAAAATAAATGCCATAGATTGATTTTCCCACAGATTGGATAACCTGTTATGGTAGTTCTATTATACTTAGTAGTAAAAACATAATAATATAAAAATAAATTGAATAATCATTTTAGACAAATGTTTTTAGACCATATAGTGACACTGATAAAGACTTATTGTTGAAATGTTTGCTGAAATTGAATACCAACTTTCTTTTCAGTGCTACCATAACAACATCTTATTGAAGTTATGAACTAAATATAATATACTTCAAACCCCTGCTCTCACTCTCATATGGCAGTTTCAATTGTTACACAAATGGCATCACTGACAACTATTCCGCAATACATACTTTGGAAGATGGCTGATAGTAGGTGCTCAATAGTGATGGTTCTGTAGAACAGACTTCACTTTCCCATGTGGTTACTGATGGTCATGTCTCCCATATAAAATAACCACCTTACAGATACGCACTGAACAGCAGTCCAGCCTTCACCTAACACAAACAAGCTTCAATAGGCGAGTGCACATACAGAACACGCGAAAACACAAACATGTGTTCAGACTTACAGCATCATGGTTTTTGCGAAACTGGATCACTTCTTGATCGTCCTCGAACCTGCTGCCCATCGCAGTCTGGGTAGCTGACTTCATAGCGAGGCCCAGCAGGTGCTGGCACAGGGGAACGTGCTGAGAGGCTGGGTAGGATTCCCACTTAGACAGCAGTTCATCAGCCAGCTGCAAGAGGAAGGGACAGCATGTTGCATTGTCCGACTGCTAGATGAACAGCCTGGTTAGTCACAGAGGAGTCCAGACTGGGTTGATAATTAGAATGTAGAGCACTGTGATTAGCTCTCATTACAGGGAAATGTACTGTACTGGTGGAAATAAGCGACTCAAACAAGACCACACAGTGGGACAAAATGCAAAAGAGTTATCAAGTATCAAGTGCTCTGACACAGTGTGTGTTAGGTAGCAAAATAAATAAGTGAGCAACAGACAGAATGCATTGGAACACCTTCAACTACTGAGGTGGAATTGATCCAATTACTAAAACAGCTTCAATTATCAAATTTACATTAAAAAATAGAGGTGTTCATAATGTATCAATGAATTGTGATACTTTGTTTACATGATATCATATCGTAATAGAAGTATGTGTCATTTATCCTTAGACCAAAAATACAACACAGATTATTGTTGATCACTAAATAGTTCTTGAATGCAGAATAAGGGTGTTTTACAGTTGGTATAGATACATACTCTCCCTATGTCATTACATTTTTGTCTTAACAAAATGGTGCATCGTTAAATTACCATTTGATCTTATTATGCATCATACAAGTCGCCGATCAGGATAATCACAAGGACTGTGCAGCGACCTGCATATTGTGATGTGTATTGTACAGTGAGATTATTGTATCGTTACATCCCTAATAAAAACCTCAGGCTGCTATCTGGCTCTTTCTAAAAATATAAATTCTTCAGATGTATAACACACACGTTTCAGGAGAATAAGATTACATTCAATGGTAAACATACAGCAACTGAAACCAAACCTCAGCACCCATTTGTTGTATATCTTTTGTATTCAAATATATTTCAGCTATCATCAACTCCAATGCAAATGATTTCTCAAGGCAGCAACACATTGCAATTGTCTTTAAATGTCACTCTCAGAAAGGTTAGACTGGCGCTGTATTTAGATGAAAACACTGGTCTGACCTGAACAGCCTCGCTGATGAAATGACTCCGGCAGTGGCAGGCACAAATAGGGATTTTCAACACAAATCAGACATCTCGAGTAGATAATGAGGAAAGCTGTATATTACACAATACCGGCTATTTCTGGCATTGCACTGCCTATGGTTTATGCAAAAAAAAAAAAAAAAAAAAAAAAAAGTGCTATTACATATTCCTTAATATGTCCTTTGTATTTTGAATTTAATGTTTTTAGATCTTCACTGTTTCAGATACCCTTAAAATATGTGTTTTCCTCCTTTTTCTGTTATGTTTAATGCAAATTATATAAACTAATCTACTTACCTAATTCAGACAGATTTTTGAACATCTTTACATGCATTCTTCTAATTTTATGAAGTGACACACACTACACAATGAAGGGAAGGGAATATAAGCCATTATATAGCAGTTTGAGATATGCAAGGCTTTTGTTTGAACAGAATGAACAGGTCATCTAATAGGCATTGAAATGGACATGGAATACAGTGCTGCTGCCTTGCTGTTTAACTGTGTTATCATACTGCACAGCAACATCAAATTCAGTATCAACAATAACAAGATTATGGTTTTTTTTTGGGGGGGGGGGGGGGTCAATATATATAGCTAGGATATAGACTGCAATGCAACAGTGTAAAAAACAGATTGGTTCAGCAGGTGTCTGCCTTGGACTGTGAAATAATATGAACAGCACAAGCTTAGCAGACTAATTGGAAACCACAGAGAATATATTACCCCAGAAACGCAGGTGTGCACAGGCTGAGTGATAGCTGGGTGAGAAATTGAATCAGCATTAGGAGCCGACGAGTAGCTTTGTATAGTAAACAACAGTATGCTGTCTCCTTCAGGCAGATTTTAAAACTGCTACTGCTTTATGCACTGTAGTTCCATGTCGTTTTCTTCTTGTATATTTAAGTATTATAACCTACTTATCATAAATCTCCACGATCATAACAGCAATACAATGGGCAATGGCTGTAGCTTTATCAACTTTTATTCTGCCTGCTTCCAGAACCCACCCCTCGATCAGGAATTGTAAGTCTGCTACTGCTGCATTTGAGGACTTGGGTAACTGGATAATACCCATGGATATTCAAAACACATCTTGGCATGTCAAATGGATGAAGGTCTTGCAAATTGATGAAAAGTTAATCATTTTTTGTTACTTTTATAAACATTTGCAGTTTTTAGATTTACACAATAATAGTATTTTATTTGTTTCCTCCTATTTGTTTCCTTTTGAAATGTTAAGTCACAAACCGCAGTATAACTCTATACCTTACATAAAGTAACATTAGGTAGTCTAAGATTAGTGCTAATCAAAGTCTGTGGAGCCATGTGAGTGTTTGAAGTTAAGGATGAAAAAGTACCAGGTTTAAAAATGTTATGTTTTCTTTTCTGTTCTGCAACAGAGATGCTGAGGACAGAATTAGTTCCTGGTGCTTTATGCTATTTATCCCCAAACACACCACTGCAGTTGCAAAACTGCAAAATTCTTTAAGTCATTTTCCACAGTCAGGCACAGCACCAGCTGACACGAGAGCTTCTACTCACTGCTCTGTGAGTAAAACTGAAACACCCACTGTCATTCAGTACTGGGCACTAAGTCTAAGATGAAACCAACAATCTCATTTCACCTCTTACCTGACCCGGATTTTAACCCCTGCCTTCAGAGATGAGAAACACGAGACGCTAATGATTCAGCCCATTAATCTCTGGTCCTGTATTTTTTGACTGAATCCATCACCATCTGGTTAGACCTCTGCCTTTCTATCAGTATAGCAAAGTCGAGTGGTGATAGCTCTGGCAGAACAAGACAGTTGTGCCACGGCAGTATTCCCTCTCTCTGTACCTTCAGAGTGAGGGAGAAGTTGCTCTGGATCGCTTTACTGACTCCGGTCTCATATAGCTTCTTCCTCATGTGACTTTCTGTTGCATCCCCGCTAAGCCCAGATTGGTATCCTAGCAACGACTTCAGCATCATTTCAAAGGTATCGGCTGTGGAGAAAAAGAAAAGTGTCACTCAGGAGAGCTCTCTGTCTCGTACCTTTTCTTTTGAGCACAAAGAGCTGGTTAAGTCATCAGCTGATGTTGCTGCATCAATAAAGCAATACTGCATATTTTAACACCAATGTGGAATGATGCAACACTACAGTGGCTAAAACACTAACATTTTTGCTATACGTTGTGCGTGTATACATCAAATACATATTTATACAGCGCTTGGAAGGTTACAAATGAAAACAGCAGTCTACAATTAAAAAGAATACATATTTCTCTGACATTACTTTCATGGTCAGATATTCAACTACTAGTTCTTATCATTCATACATAACATCTGTTAATCATCATTTGACTCACAGGTCCTATTGGGGTTGATGTGCTGTTTGAGGAGGTCTATCGAGCCAAGACTGACCACCAGACGTCTTCCAAACCAAAAGGAGGCAGCAGACCCATATCGCTCATGGAGGTTTACCAAGAACTCGTGAAGACTTCCTTTGTTCACGATGTCCGGGAGGTTTCCATCTCTGCACACACATACAGGGCCGCATTAGCACAGTGAAGCAGGATGTGTGGAGGGATAGATTGATGGATTTATATAGACAGAAGCACATTCATTCTTAGGAGTGTGGAGAAATTGGGATTTTACATTGCCTTTGAGCTTTTTTTCAATACTGTAATAATGTGGTCACAGCTCAGTTGGTCATTAGGCAACATGTGATGTGTTAAATAGATGATGTAATTATGACAATAGCCAGGGAGGTGTTTTATAAAATGAATCCCATTCAAAGGAACAACAGTTACAACATTTGGCCACTAGCATGCACTGTGCCAGATGCAAAGAAAAAAAAATAAAGGTGAGTGTGATATTTTGGTGTTTCTGCACATCTCTGTATGTTACAGTACAAAGCATGCAAGGAAACTTGCCCCCCCCCTCCTCCCCTCCTCCCCTCCAAATCCAACAAGAAAGTTAAAATACCCCCTGCATTTCATACTTACTTTTCATCTGTTGGAGTAATTCCAGGAATGCCAGAAGCTTGTCTAGAAGCCTAAAAATGAGAGAGACTGATGTCATCTGTCTCCTTTATTAACTACAGTCAAACCTGCAAGCAATTTCAGCTAACTGAACACCACCAGTGACCACGACCCCAGATAGTGTGACTGGCCTTGTTCTACTGCTGATTGGAGATTTAAGGCAAATATAACAGTTAAAAACACATTACTGAATACCCTGCATAATTTACCGTACTTGTGGGTCATGATATTGACTTCATATTTGTTTCAAGTTTTCCTTAGTTATGCTACGTGCTATACTGCAGTTCTAAATCATTTTCACAAAAAAACATGCAAAAACCCGACATTTGAAAGTTAACTACTTCTGTGTTGCAAAAACACAAAT
The DNA here is from genome assembly GCF_017654505.1 of Polyodon spathula. NCBI lineage: Eukaryota > Metazoa > Chordata > Actinopteri > Acipenseriformes > Polyodontidae > Polyodon > Polyodon spathula. Next base: position 32,081,170 of record NC_054543.1, on the reverse strand, counting down.
AGCTAGTCATGTGAACATGGGGGGCACTGCCCATCACTACATTGAACTGCAACTGCTGTGGCAATACTAATACTTCCAGGTGCAGAGGCTTCTTAAGAAAGGCTTAAATATGCAACTACATTTTAACAGACTGGGAGGGCGCAGAACAGTAAACTTGTACTTGGCAGTGTATATGCAGGCTAAAATAACAATAAAAACAATGTCGACGACATGCATGTTTTATTTACACTAGATTAAATAATGTTTTTGGTATGGAAAAAATACGGACATCTAAGTTTCCAGTACTAACATGTCAACTTTGAGTGTAAAAAAAAAAACAAAAAAAACACGTCACTCTTATTTGCTTACCGGGTATAAATAGAGCACAGCGCTGACGAGGATAACTAGGAAAGTAACTGCAAATATTACAAAGTCCAGCATTTTTGGTTATTTTTGACTTTTGCTTTAAAGCAACAGCTAAGCGGTCGCCCTGTAGTGAATTGTCTTGTTCCTCGCTTGCACCGCTGCCAACACCACGTCTACGAATCACCCCCTCCGTCATCGACAAGCCGGGCTGAGACGAACAAGACGATATTAATCAATCTCAGATTCAGCAGTAAGAAGAGAAGAGTACCAGAGACCTAAAGGTCGGAACGTGACAATGAACTAATTGTATTTAGAGGCTTAAAATATGTATTCATGGTAGTCACAACGAAATATAATAAATATATACTTTTGAAAAATACATTTAAGGAACCAAAAATATGTGAAATATTTAGGGATACTTGATCAACTATTACAATTTGAGAAAAGTTTTATTTTTTATTTTTTGTATCACTTTCTAGAATGTGTAGCCAGAAGCTAGGCAACCCACACACAGATGATGCATACACATAGTAAAAAATATCTATCAAAGCATTATCAAATAATATATGAAGCAATATATAATCATTGGACATTATAAAGAAACATAGTCCTATAATGTATATGGCAATTCAAATATGAACACGTGACTGCATGCAGGTTTAAGACCGTACATTATAATTTACGAACACGCAGGCAAAATTATATAAATGTAATTTGATTGGTCACTGACTGACCACGTGCATTTTGGATAATCCTGATTGTATGGTTTCATATAAAGACTGCATTTAAAAAATGTTCAATGAATAAATATCTAATAATCCAGTGGAAGCTACTTAGAGGAGGCAAGAGAGGCAGTGCCTCCTCAAAATTCAAAAATATATATATATATTATATATATATATAGATATTATATATATACTATATATATATATATATAAAAAATAAATCATCCTCATTTTTGCATCCCGTAGGGCATTTTTAAAAACATGACGGGCAGGATTTTCAAAGGTTTGTAAATGATAACTCCAGTGTTAGTCAACAAATCATTATGTAGCATTGATTTTGGCATTTTCAAGAGTTCGTTATGCCTGTCCAGTTATTAAATAATCATGCTAACATGATTTCCGAAATTATGTTGATTTAGAAATAATGTTAATATCTTAACGAGCAGGGCTTCTTGCGACTATTTTGTTTGCGTGAGAATTTAAAAGCAAATCTGTGTTAACTGTTTTAATTTATCAGGCGTTAATTTGCACTTGAAAAAGGAGGGTTTTAATTAAGAAAAGACTATAAGGCCAGTTTCAGACCAGTGCTCTAGAGGCGTGCCAAACTAAATTCAAGCACAACATTTTGACTGAGTCCCAATTAAGTAGATGAGTAGAATGCCGCCTGAAACAATTAAGTTGGCCTGGACGCTCTTTTGACGCTAGCACACCTTCCACTGCTACTCCGAACTGCTCTAGTGCACCTTGGTTTCATAAGGAGTTCCAGTGGTGAACTGAACAAAGCTGAACTTAATGCTAATGTACACAAATGATATACAAATTATATGCTAAACAGTATTGTGTAGCCCACAATGCTAATCAATCATGGCAGAGCCCACGGAGGAGCAACGAACCAGGGGCTGTATTCTGTACAGTACAGCGGTATCGGCGCTATGCTTCAGTATCCTGGACAAGGGCGTGAGTATTGCCGTGCTTCACTACCTGCCATTGCTGGATGTTCAATTGTAGGACTGGAGAATTTCAAGCCAGTGGGCTACCTGTCCTTCGGATTCCCCGAGCCGTAGCAACCACTGCAGCACTGCGTGATCGGTGCAGAGCACAAACCGGCGACCACAGAGGTAGGGACAGTAGTGTTTGATGGCTTTTACTACTGCCAATAGCACTTGTTGCTGGCGTCGGTGTCCAGGGTGAAGGGAGCTGTTGTGGATGGGGCTGCGAGCACAGGAGTGCTAGTTAGAGCATGGTGCAGTTGGGAGAAGGCGGGCTCGTGTTCGAGGGTGATCAGTGGTGATGCCCTCCTCGCTGACCTGTTGGCCAAGGAAGGTGGTCTTGCGCCTGCACAGGTGGCACTTGTCTGAGAGCAGTTGCATTCTAGCGGTCTGGATCCTCTGCTGTACCCTCCGCCGGTGGAGCAGGGCCTCTGAGAAGGTCGGACCATGTACCAGCAGGTCTAAGCCTAAGCCTATAAGGATGGCTGCAGCACCATTCAGTGGTGTGGTTCCTGACATGCAGCAAAGCGGACAGAGCAGTAGTCTCTGAGTGGAGATTGTGTCCAAATGAATAAAAAAGAATTAAACTGAAAGTCAATTAAACGTCAATTGTTGTACTCTATTGTCCACTCCACTTGCAAAGCTTACCCACCACAGATAGCTGCACGTGGAAGGCCTCCCAGCTTTTGGTGCCCTCAAAGCTGGGCAGCTTCGCTCCCTGCCGCTCTGCTGTTGTCACCGTCAGGTTGATCGGCCCACGGTCTCGCTTGGCTCTAGTTATCTGGCGCAGAGCCCTGCAGGACCCCAGTGGGCCCCATGCGCTCTGACAGCAGTGACCACTGTTCTTCCGTGCGGGTACAGACTCGCATCTCCTTGCTTCAGGTATCCGGTGCGGCACTCTGCGGGACCCAGCCGGGCCCCATGCGCTCTGCCGCCGGTGACTGTCGTCTTTTAGCGCGGCTCCTGACCTGTTCCTCCATTCGGTTGAGCTCCGACCCGAGTTCCTGGATGAGCTGACAGACGTCCCACCTCGCTGCTCGTTTCTCCCTCTTAGCCGCTCCTGCTTGACGCACGGGTGTTCCGTCCTTGATCCCGCTTCTGATGCCAGTGTAGCATTTCTGATGCACCCTGTAGCCTGGAGGTCGTCGGTTTGAGTCCAGGCTATTCCACTGCCAACTGTGGACGGGTGCTCCCAGGGGGCGGCGCACAATTGGCCGAGCGCCACCCTGGGGGGGGGGGGGCTTAGGTCAGCCAGAGGGAACTCGGATCACCACGCACAAGCTACCCCTATAAGCTGTAAGCTGCCCAGAGCTGCGTTGTCCTCTGATGCTGTAGCTCTGGGTTGGCTGCATGGCGGGCCTGCAGAGTGAAAAGAAGTAGTCGGCTGACAGCACATGCTTCGGAGGATAGCATGTGTTCGTCTTCACCGCTCCCGAGTCAGTGCAGGGGTGGTAGTGAGCTGAGAGTAAAAATTGGGAGAACAGCAAGGTAAAATCAATTGCCGATTACTAAATAATTTTTTTTTTTAAAAGTTCTATATTTACCTAAAGGTTTCCCGGGGCTCCTTAATCTTTAGATGGCGTAGTAGAGTATATGGAGGTATTCTGTCCCATTTTATTCTAGTATTTACCTTCCCTTGTGGCAGTATCAAACACACCCCATTGGCTGACATCAGGACCAATGGGCACGGCCAGGCAAACAACAACCAATTCATTTGAGCTGGTGTCACAGATTTTATTTTCTCAGGTTTACCCCAGGGTTAACCCTATGAACATAATGTTAACATGTATTTCAAACCCAGTGCTGGCCACAATAATATTTTTCACATCTTCAAGTATTTATCAGGCAAGTAACTGAGACTGATGTCTGTCCCCAGTGAATCATGTACAATCATAAGAACATATGCATGTGATCTTTTAAGAACATAAGAAAGTTTACAAACGAGAGGAGGCCATTCGGCCCATCTTGCTTGTCTGGTTGTTAGTAACTTATTGTTCCCAGAATCTCATCAAGCAGCTTCTTGAAGGATCCCAGGGTGTCAGCTTCAACAACATTACTGGGGAGTTGGTTCAGGACCCTCACAATTCTGTGTGTAAAAAAAGTGCCTTGTATTTTCTGTTTTGAATGCCCCTTTGTCTAATCTCCATTTGTGACCCCTGGTCCTTGTTTCTTTTTTCAGGTCGAAAAAGTTCCTTGGGTTGACATTGTCTGTACCTTTTAAAATTTTGAATGCTTGAATCAGATCACTGCGTAGTCATCTTTGTTCAAGACTGAATAGATTCAATTCTTTTAGTCTGTCTGCATATGACCTGGAATAATTTTGGTCACTCTTTTTTCATTAGAGCAGCAATATCCTTTTTGTAGCGAGGTGACCAGAACTGAGCACAATATTCTAGATGAGGTCTTACTATTTCATTGTACAGTTTTAACATTACTTTCCTTGATCTAAATTCAACAATTTTCACAATATATCCAAGCATCTTTTTGGCCTTTTTTTATAGCTTTCCCACATTGTCTAGATGAAGACATTTCTGAGTCAACATAAACTCCTAGTCTTTTTAATAGATTCCTTCATTTCTGTATCTCCCATATGATGTTTATAATGCATATTTTATTGCCTGCGTGCAGTACCTCATACTTTTCTCTATTAAATGTAATTTGCCATGTGTCTGCCCAGTTCTGAATCTTGTCTAGATCATTTTGAATGACCTTTGCTGCTGCAACAGTGTTTGCCACTCCTCCTATTTTTATGTCCTCTGTAAGGTGCAGTCAATATCATATTAAAGTCCATGTACTATGCATAAATGTTATGGATGCACTCATGTTTCTATTGCTATACTGGGAATATGAATGTTGATGTTAACTTTCTTCTGAATTTTTCCTCCAGGAGCTTGTGTATGTATAATATATGCACATTTGAAATCTCTTTACCAAAGGGTCTTCATGGTTCAGTAGTAAGGGGCAACGATCAAGGAAAGCTATTGTGGTATGAGATACGAGTAAAATTTTACCAGGGTTTTTTTTGCCAGATTTTGGTATATGAAAGGTATCATAATAGTAAGTCATTCCACAGTATTCCACTCTCCCCCCACGTTTGCACCCCCTGCATCTGTTCATACGGTGTGTCTGTTTCTTTTAGTTGTGAAATGTCTAAGTAAAGAGGAAGAAATTAATTTTCATGTATGATGCAGGACATGTGGCCACCTGATTTAATGGAAACCTTCCTAATTGCATAATATACGATATTGCCTATGATGCCTGACTTATGACACTTGGTATAGTGTTCACTGTTGCAAACAGATTTGGGGAGATTTGAAAAAATACCATTGAATTACCCTATTATGAACCAATTTACACTGAAAATCCATTGCAGTATTATGGCATCACCACTGTGCTACTGTATGACAGGCATTATTAATTCCAGATTCATTGTGTTGCCATTTTGCTGGCAATGCTGTGGTCTGCAAACAGTACTTTCATGGTTTCTTCAGGGTAATGCACTAATGTTATACCGGTATCCCAGTGAGTATACTTGTAGACTGCTAATGGTCCAAACAATATACAAGTGGTTATTTTTAGAAAAAACTTTTTTGCTCCTCAGAAGATGGTTGCATTCAGTAAGTCGAAATATGCTTCAACTTTTTTTGTGCACTGATTTCAAAACATGTTTGATTTGTTTTAGTGCTGTTTCATTTTACATCCAATTGAATGGCATAGAGGACTGAGTGCGGAGTGCTTTTATGTTGCAAATGGTTTATGACAGTGTTTGCTGGCAATGTATCATTGAGGCATACCAGAGTATTACTTTTGTAGCTGAACACAGAACCATGACTTTTGCAAGAGCAAAGGAGAAATGAGGCTCAAAAGTTAAACTCCCTGTGTGGCAGCTTGAGCTTCTGATAGAGCGAGGGTTGGCACAATGCCAGTTATACAGCAAGCTACACTGAGATATAGTATTCTCAGGGAACATATGGCTCAGGGTACTTGAAATCAGCGATACATTTGAAATATCTGCCAAAACTCTGTCAGGATGGCTCAGATGCAATGTCTACAAAGTGTTTCGTTCTGTCTATGGAATGAAACAGCAATTTACTTAATGAAAAACAATAATGAGTGCTAAAATGCTTGAGATATATGAAGTAATGATTTCATTTCCATTATTGGTTGGTGCACCAATCATTTTTTTATGGAGATCTTTGGCCTTCACGAAATAGTATGTCTATACTGTATGTAGATTGCACAAGGTTGTAACATAGTATAATTTATGAATACTATAGATTCAGTAGCTACAGCAAGAATACACAGAAATATAAATAAAAAATACACATGACTTTTTGTGGTTATTCCTGACAAATGTAATGACAATAACAATATATCAATTGTAAATTAAATGTTAAACTTTCCCCAAGGTTAGAGAGCATGTTCAAAGACAAGGATAAACACTACCCCCTTTTTAGGACAAGCATGAAATGTTTTATGAACATTAAACCTTATTTTAACACAACAGGCTATATACAGAACATTGCAAACACCTTGCAGACTTGTCACATTGAATCAGTGTTGTTCTGACAGTGTTAGGCAGATGCTTGTGCATTATAGAGCTATGATACCTTAGATGACATCTTTCATTTTTTGGACACTACAAAATCTTCCCTCCTGTGTTTATTAACAGCTTTATCTACACCATCACACTAGAAGTATTCTCACACCAAATTAAACCCAGAGATAATCTCAGCTTCATTTTGTGCAATTTAAAATTGCATTAAAACACTTATTAGCATGTGTGGTGAATAAATAAGCTATCTATCATGATTTAAAAGTACTATATTTTCCATGCTTGCTTAAAAAGTAGCTGAACAAGTTGTGGGGTCCTATAAATAAAATTAATCACACTCTACTTGGTAGCATTGTCTTTTTTTTTTTTTTTTTTTTTTTTTCAATTGCTAATAATGATTTGGAGTTAAAAAGCTCTGAGAATGCAGCCCAAAGTGTGCAGCGTTGTTAACTTGCCGTAAGGTACAGTATACTGTGGCACCCTCTGGTGTTCAGTTGGAAAAATGACACATAGCAAGCAAATCTCAAATGATCATTAGTTATGTAACATGTACAGTTCTTCATCAAATTATTAACATTTATAATTTCTTAGGAAGCACTTACATCTGTATAAAACTACAGGAGTTAACAGCCCAATTATCATTCAGCTGTCACGCAACAACTGCAAGATAAAACCGCATGTGCCAACTGTAGATAACACAACTATCTCCACAAACAGCTGTACAAACCAAAAGCAAAAGCTACTTCCCAGAATGACATTCTGATTTAAAATGTACTCATGTATTCAAAAATGTATTAAACAATATAAAAAGAGGAATATAAATGAATTATGAGCTATTCTCTACAGTCGGTTTACATTGTCACCAGCAAGCCTTACCCACAACACAAATATTTAGTGCTTCCTTTTCTCCTATCTCTTGAATGAGATTTTCCAGTGTTAATTTGGTTTTATGTTGTAGATTCATGACTGATTTAGGCTCAATTTTGAGATTTCTCAAACAAGATTGTGTAAAAACAAGCACCTCCTGGCTGAAAACGGACAACAATGCATTAACTGAAAGCTACTGACTGTTTGCAGATACCTACAGTACTACTCCCATGTGTGGACTGTTGGCTTGATAAGCTCAGACATTTCAACTGTATCTCAAATACTGCAGAGCTTCAGGAATTATATAACAATGACATGAGACTCAATAATGTATAGACCCACTACCACAGGTGGTAATGGACTGACCCACAAATAATTTACCTCAGATTAACTATTAAAAGGGTCACTCCACTATGTTATATGAGATGCATCTAGGGTGGTTTTCTAAATTAAACTGTAAAGTTTAACTCATGGTATTTATTTATAAATGCAACAAAGGAATATAGAATGAGAAAAAAAATACAATGTATAATTATATAATATATATATATATATATACATATATATATATATATATATATATATATATATATATATATATATATATATATATATATATGTTTAATATTAATATTTTGTGATATTCACAGTACTGGAATTGTATTGCCCTGTACTTGGAGATGTAACCCTGATCAAAGGGACATTTAATATTAACAGTGGATACATTTACATAATAATAATAAAATAAACAATACTATTTGTCAGGAAAAAAAAGGATAACAATTTATATTGGAAATTTTCACACTGTTTCTATTTAAAAAAAATAATAATTTCACTTCAATTATAATTCCCCTCATTTCAAACCATTTTTACATCATTTTTTGACATGACAAACTGACAATATATTGTCCCACAAATGTAGACCATGTATCTATGTTTTTAGCACTTTCTATTGTACTCTTTAACAGAATATTTTAAGAGTTTAGGCCTGTTACTAGAAGTATAAGTTGTCTGCTTTAATAGTATTTAAAAAAAAAGTAACTTATGAAAAACATTTTCAAAATGAAGACGTAACAAAACCACAGCACCTAACATTGTTTTCTTGGCCTTAGATTTTGTTCTCTTTATTCATGGAGCTGTCGTACTTTGTACAGAACAACAAATAAATGCTAAATTACTATCCTCTTTTGGCCTGTTAAACAATGCCTTTTCTAGATCACATTTTTAAAGCCTTTTTCAGTGGGAGCTTTTAGCATGCGGGTATGCTTTATCTTTAGTTGTATATCTATTTAATAATTATCAGTGGTTTATTAGGACTCTTAGGAGTACCACAAGATGTCTTGGTCTGTTTAAATGCTTATAGACACTTAGACTGTTTAGGTGCTTATGATTTTAAGTGGTTATTTTGGGCACTACATACACATATATAGTGCTGGAACGAACTACATTCTTAAAAAGGACTATTCATATATTCTTTAATTCTGGATTAGCTAGAAAAAAATATATACCTGTGGCAGGCTACCTGCCCTCTGTGTATGTTGTTGTTGTTGTTATTATGTATTGTGATTTATTACATAGATGACTGGTGGAAAGCCAATATGATTATTGTTTAGTATGATTTAGAACACAGGACAAGCGAAATGACGTCCGCCATTACTTGTTACTGTTTGTATTTTATATTGGTGTAGCCTACTCACGTGGGAATGCGTGACTGATCAGCTACTGATTATTAAACAAGCTGACAGTCATGCATTTATATTTAAACTCGTGCAAAACACTAGCTGATTGGTAATAAGATAATTGATAGCTAATTAACCCCTCGGCTTGTAAACAATAAAAAACTTATCGTTTACTAGTGCAAGAGGCGGGGCATGAGTCTGTAGAAAGAACAATTGCTAAATATAGTTACACTTGTTTCATTATCTGTGTTCCATGTTTGTGTTGGCCATCATGCCCTTTATTTTGTGTGTTCATTTATAAAGGCTGTTTATTATTTAATAAAACCTAAGTGTGGCCACAGTGCCTCAGTTTCACCCTCGATCCAGTATCCCTGTGTGCATTTACTTCCTGGTTCTGATGTCACCCACAAAGCCACTTGGTCACAATACCATATTACAGTTAAAATATATATTTCTGAAAACATAGTAACTTTTGCCGTTGAATACATTTTGTTTGTTTTACTATACAAATATTTGTCTGAGCACTAAAAAATAAAGATGAGTTAAATCTAGCCTGTCACAGAGATCTTTGCCCTGCATTCTGATCAGCAGCCAGCCATGTACAAGCTTCAATGATGTCTTGTCTCTGCTCCTAATAGACTAACAAAGAATATTCTCAAAGACCCTTCCAAATATGAATTAAGACATGCAGGTCTAGTGGGGCCTATTTATTTTTTATTTTTTTATTTTTTTAATACATCTTAAGAACAAATTGACTTTATACCTTCCTTTGTTTATCTTTCAGCTAGTTTTACCACCAGTGGAGTGTAGCAATATAAATCACATTTTACAGGTTTGTAATTCATTTTTGTACATGTCACTGGACTGTTTGACAACATTCAATCTCTCTATATTTATTGTTTCAGTGAAAAGAAAAATTGTCAAGTTAAATTAACACTGTTCACAATTCCTAAAAGCAAAGCTTTAAAGCCTACAGTCTGACACTGTGTTTAAGATGTTCCTAGTGTTTTGGGAATGTCTGAAATCCTCAGTGAAACTGGCAAAATAAATGACAGCAGTAGTGTTGTTGTATTGATTTTAAATGTCTCTCAGATTGTAAGTAGTACTAACTACATTCCCTTGAAAGAGAACAATATGATCATTTGAAAAATCAATGATTTTTTTTTTTTTCTAATATATGATTATCTACATGATAAAACATAAAAATATATATTTCTTAAAAACAGTTCACAACAATATAACAAAACAATGGATACATAATTAAACATGTGTACAAATACTTCAGGCTTGAGTTTCTTTTGGGTATTCTTCCACTTCCATGGAAAATATGAGATCTATTGAGAACAAACAAAAATTGTACTGAGAGAGGAACAATAGGTAATCTTACCATAGAAGGTAGATAATATACAAAGATAAGACAAAACTTGGCTCCCAAGGACAAAATAGTCAAAACACAATTTAAGACCAACAAACAAACAGAATCAGTCAATTCTTGAAGCATTTGCAGCCATTTAATAACAAACTGTCTGCAACATGTGCAGGGGGATAAGGTGGCAGATTGTACTATATGTTGAAAATACAGATCTCTTTCACTGGTGAGGTATATGTACACAAAGTGACTTCATGGACACCTGGTGTACCATCTGCATCTGTCTAGTGGTTTTAAAGAAACCGTCAAAAACATGGGTAGTACGATTTGATTATACTGGTGTGCTGACATTTAAAAGAAAACCAAACTAGTAAATTAGCTACCTTCAGTGCAATCCATTTCTGGTCTGGTAGAGAGGAAAACCCAGGCTATTCCAACCAGGAGAGCCACCACCAGATTGACCACAATCCAGGGCTGGAGGATCTGTTGCTCAGAGCCGGAAGGCCTGCATTAGAAAGAAATGGTAATCGCAGTAAAACAAACACAGGGAAACGAAAACAGCTAAACTGTGCTCAGTGGAATAATAATTTATATATATATACACACACACACACACACACACACATATATATATATATATATATATTTACACACACACTTACCAAATAACAAAAACCGTGATAACCTGTGTACGATTATTTAATGCCATCACTACAGAACATGCCAAAACCCATATGTTATCTTTAATCCTAGGGCTTGTGAAAGGCTGAGAGTCAAGGCCACCAACCTACTGTGGTTAGAAGAAATCACTCATAGATGTTACTGCATCCATAAATAAATATCCTTAATATGAAAATACACTTAATAACCATCATGCTATTGTAATAGATGTTTTGGGGTGGGCTTGGTCCAAGGAGAGCAGTGCCAGTCCCCACTGTATATTTAACAAGAACTTTGCAGAAGAGATGAAAAAAATATACATTTAAAAAGTGCTGAATTCTTTTTTTACCATAGGGTGTCATTGGCAGACTGTGATGTGTAAAGGTTTATCCTGTCGCTGGTCATTTGTTGGCTTAAAGACAGAACCAAAGCAACAAAATACACTATAAAAGAGAAAGCAAAAAAATAATATTTAGAGTTAGGCAGTGTCCACATTGCTGTTCCCTTTCTGTTTTGCTACATATGCACAATAAACTTTGTCTATGTAGCTGTGTCTGTTGACGGGCTATTCACCCTAGCAGTTCCCCTGAATTTCAAGTAATAATTGCTTTCATCTAAGGAAATAATAATACCATTTAAATATTAGAAATTGTTCAGGGTTACTTACGGAAAGAGGCCAGAGCTGCAGGGTCGAGTGTCAGAAAGCCACGCAGTGCCATAGACGTCTTGGCCAGGTTAACCCTAGAATTACAAGCACACCCAGATGCAATGTAAACAAAGCAAATGAAAATAAAATCTTTCTTATTAATGACTACTTAAAGATTAAAGATAAATGACTGCTTGCAAGTCCAGTTATGAAACCGTTAAATCTAGAAGGTGTTTAATGATATGCCATAAATAATGTCAACATTTTTGAGAGCAGATTTCCTTGTACAGTAACTTCAAATACTCTCCAGTTTAGTTTTTTTTTTCTTTTTTCACAGTAACAGACATATGCACTGTTAACAAAAAGTTACTGTACTACTATTTAACCCATTTGCACTTTTATCTTAAACTGTCAGATATGATATACGATCCCATCTTTCCCAATATGTCCTGTTTTGGTGCCAATTGTGTTTTTTTCTCTAACCACCACTGCATCAGCAGACATTTCTTTCTTCAGCACCAATTTAGGTTGTGTTTACAGGGTCCTAGGCTGTGACCCAAATAGCTCATTTCATTAAGTCACACCAAAATGCATTAGGTTTGACCTAAGTTCAACTCTGGGATAGAGCAATAAAAAAGTAATCCTATCAGCAGAAAGAAAACAGAACACAGCAATAAAAAATTTCCAGGCAACGCTCAATGAATTATTTAATTGGGATGATACAAAGCTGAAAGGAAATGAAAAAAAAGCACACAACCTAGTTCCATGTTACTTTGGTACTGGCAATTTGAAATCAGGACAGCCTATATACTGAAGTTGCTCAGTAAACTACAACACCCTATAATTGTTTGTTTGCGAAATCATTAGCAAGAGCAAAACATTCATTTTGGAATTGGCCAATTGGTTGTGTGGTATTTAAGGTTTAAAAATAAAACAGAAACACAAGTTAAGATAAATAACTATTTTTACTCTTAATATTTTTTACATATGGGATGGAAAGGCACTTGAAGTTGTGTTTAGTATCTTTTATTCCCACATGAATCAAAAGCACTTTACAAAACACAGTTCAATGACTGAAGTGTAGCCACATGCAACTAACAGAACTGATTTCATATGAGCTTACCATTTCGCAGATAAGTGATCCAACTTCAATATTCATAATAGAACTTTGTGAATGACCGTCATACCTGTCGAATGCAGATACGGTGCTGACAGCCAGTAGAAGGTAGAGCAGGGACTGTGCTGGATAGGCCAGAGTCTTGTATTGTTGCAACAGGTTTGGGAGGGTAGTGAGCTGGTTTCCAGCCAGCACGTACACCACAATGATATTCCACACAGCGTATCCAGCGAGGAAACCGTGAGAGAACAGACCGATCACTCTGAAAAGCACACAGCAGCAGCAAGCCGCCTCTGGTCAGTGAACACATCTCCTCCAGAGTTGGAAGAGTGTACAAAAAATGAATGGAAATGCCTAAAATATCTATAAAAAGGACTATAAATTACACTTTGGCGCAACCCAAGAGGTAAAAAGCAGTCACTATGCTAAAAATATTATAATTACCCTAACAAACATTTCTATTTTGACCAAGGCCCTGATCCCTTTGCACGGGTGGTTGAATTTTACCAAAACAAAACCTTGTTTTTGCCTCTCCACTATTAAGGAGAGACTATTACTTACTATTATTAATAGTCAATTATCTTGCAAATGCACTTGCTGTTTCTGGGTGGTAAATTGGGTAAATGTGGAGTAGAACACCAAAAGAGCTCCTGATAAATGGCACTGCATAATTTATGTTCATCATTTGAGGGTTAATTCTAAATACACAACGAGCTTGTTGGTTTTCATAACTTTGACATACCAACATAAACAACTGAACAGATTTCTTAAAGGGCACTGGACTCACCTGAAGCCCCGGTGCACGCTCATTGCCACATCCCTTGTTGTCCACAAGGATTTCACCTCCATGTAATCATCTGCTTGTTCAGCAGGTTTACTCAGCTCTGACCTGTCCGCAGCTTGAAATCGCCCTGCCAAAAAAACAACAGAAACAGGTTACAATCCAGCAATGGCTTGTCAAACTAAGTGGAAGGAGTTATTCAACAATTTGCAGTGAAACAAGACAGTGACATATATATGTATATGGACTGTTCAGGCAAAGATGCATTAAAGTTTAGGAAAGGACAAAAATCAATCCTTTCTTCCACCACAAGAAGATGACGGTACTCACGGTTTCTTTCCACAAACACTTTTCCCACTGGCTGGCTGCTGCCAATCGGAGCTGTGAAAAGAGTGTGCGGTGAAATGGGAGGCTGGACATCAGTGATGATGTCATCCTCTTCCACTCCAAGCTCATTGGCGTACTGGAGATCAGTGGGACGGGTTTTCCTGAGGAAAGACAGGAATCCACCAATCAGGAAGCTCCATTCCAAAGCAAATTCTGATTATTGGGCATAACCATGGTAGTTGAACTTGTCTGTACTGTTTCAAATGTTCCTGATGTGGTCAAACATAAAATGGTAATGCCCCTCAATTAGGGTTCTATAGCTTAATTAAGTTAGACCTGAAGGTGAGACAAAGAAGGTAGTACAGTAGAAGGGACCTGGTGAAAGACAATAGCTGTATTTGTTAGAGGAGGTATCGGTTTCAAAGAGGGAAATTTCATATAGCAGAGGATCAGAAGTTCAGTGGTTAAACCTGGCAGTACTAATTGTTTTATGATGTGGCTGCACTCACTTGGTTCTCTTCCGTGGCTTGCGGATCACTTCAAAATCATCCGGATTGTCTACACTATTGTCATTCGGCAACTCTGTCTGCATGGAGGGTTCTGATGGGGTGTTCTGCATAAACGATGTTTCAGAATCTAAAAGGGAAACATTTATATGACCAAGCAAGTCTAATAACACAGCACTTCTTGTGTGACTGTTATAACTGTACATAATGTGACATTTCTCCATTACTAGTTAATTCTACTTCAATAACAATATTATTATTTTCTAATATTACAGTGTTGTTTGTAATTTACTTAATGAGGATTGCCATTTTTTTTTCCTATAAAAAGCATACATAAAAGGTTCCTCTATCCAATTTATTTACTCATATCAGAAACACAAAGTGCATGATTTTGAAATAGTGCAAGACTTTCAGTGGAATCTGGCAGTTGAAAGTACCAAACAAGATACAGATGAACCTGCTATATATCATGAATGCTGTGCAGACATACTTTGTGATATATAGCGGGTCACGATATAAACTGAGTTTCACGTTTGCCTATGAGAGCACATTATGAGTACAAGAAAAAAAGAAAGAAAACTGTCAATTAAAGAGCAGCATTTTAATACTGTACGTTTAGTCGTTCTTTACACTGAAACAAATGCATATAGTTTACTACAGGACAAATACCTTTTGTATCATTAACTGGAACAAAACAGTTTGCATCATTATCTAAAAAAGGCATGAATTGTCGACTGATGAGCGATATCAATACTTGGAGTTTTTTTGTGTGCATTTGTATAAACTGACTGTTCAAAATTGGTGTTTTGTAACTGAACTGTATCCCTTTAAGACCACCCATGCAGCACTTGACAAGCTGCACAAAATGTCAGTTTATCAGACGAGATGATTACTGGTTGTTAGTTGCGTTGGAAATTAATTATATCCTGTGGTTACATAGTAAAGCACGACCACGAAGCATTTGACAGGCTGCACAAAACATGACAATAGCGGGTCTGTGAAATGATATTGAGAGGTGATTTCTCAAAGAACCTATGGTGCATGGCAAGTGGTTTTTCAAAAAACATGATAATAAACGGCGTACAATATTAAGCGAGGTGATGTAAAAACGGGTTGCTCTGTATTTGTAGAGAGATAATGAAAGTTTGTGGTAGTTGGTAATTGTTTTGCAATACATCCACTTACTACAGCCAGCCACAGAGGTGAATGCTGCATTTGGTTATGCTAGCTGAGTTAACAGTGAAATCTATTATCAGAAATCAATTCATTTTGGTTTTAAGTAACTTCTAAAAGGCTGAGAGTAAATTTAATGTTTTATTGGTATTTATTTTTAAATGGATACTGAAATACTCCCCAACCCCCCCCCAATTGTCTCCTTTACTACCCAATATCCATAAGGCTAATAGGTATCTGACTCTTTAAACAACTTTTTGCTTCCTAATTATCTTCACATATTTATATACGTTTCATAACCCTAATTATGATAGTAAAAAACAGGAACATTGATTTGATAAAATCATCCTGGTAAACAGGAAAATAAATTACTAAACCAAAGAAACATTGTGCAGAGAATTCTTTACAAATCGAACAACTAAACTGAGATGACGCATCACCAGGGTTAATCAATGTGTTTTGTGTTTAATCACAGAGGCACAATGTCAATTTAAATAGTGCACAAGGTCCCCTGAAATGATTCAACACAGCAATTACACCATGTAACAATTTTTTATTTTTTTTTGTTCCTGGGTAGTAAGTGTTATTTCCTAATTGCTTATGCTTCAAAAGTGAGTAGTTGAGTAAATACAGTATAATCGTAAATCTCGAACAACTACTCACTTCTAAATCTTTTGTAGTCATTTTTATATTACTTTAGTAGAAATACATGTTAATTTGGATTCATATATCACTGTCCTGGTCACAAAAGCAAAGTTTGTGGGGAATAATAGCCATTTTCTATACTTTTGAGGCATAAGCAATTAGGAAATAACACTTACTACCCAGGAACAAAAATTGTGTTACATAGTGTTATAAGAACCAAGCATAAAGGCACAGATGCATCTTTATCTATAGTGATTACCGTTCTATAGTGAATCTGGAGAAAGCATTCTATGTCTGTACAAATTAGAAAAGCATGTTTCCTGTACGGAGCTCTGTATTCAATGTCCTCTCTGCAGGCTAACAGCCATGAATGAATTTTAAACATCCTTTATTAAGCACTAAATAGCTACTCACAAGGCTAATAATTAAAAAGCTTCATAAACTCTAATTTCCTATTAGCTTTATGTAATTCTATAGCACATAAATCAAAATTACAATGGCAAAAAGAGTACTATGGTTGTGAAACGGATCTTGTTAAATCACAAACAAATGTACAAGTTAAATTAACTGTGTGTTTACTTGCCTTACCTGTACAGCAAACAGAGATTATTCTTTAATGCAAACTAATCAACTCTGTCTGTGGTCAGATTTTACAAGTAATCATGAAAAATGTCTCAAAACATACTCAAGTTTCTAAAATACTTAATTCAGAATGGATTTAAATAGACAAACGAGTCATCAGCACTAACCAGCTGGATGTTATTCTGAACCAACATATGAAAATGAATTACATGACTTAATAAGCTTAACTATGAAGGTACTGGAGGAGATATGGTCTGACTTGAACAGCAAGCTGCTTTTCATTTTGTGAGGGACCCGTCTGGCTCACTCACCGGGTGTTTGCAATGACTTTTTCTTCTTTCTCTTGCGCTGTGGGGGCATGTCCAGAGGTTCTGGAGTCAGAGATTCTTTGCTTTCTGAATGTCTCCAGCTGCCAGGCTGCATTATAGACCCTTAAAGGAGAACAAAAAATAAAAATTGTATATATTATACTAATATCTGTAGCCATTGGTGAGTTTTGCGATTTCAAAGGGATTCTGAATCACAAGCTACTGCAAGTGTAGAAATATGTGTTCACAACTAAAACCTTAAGCGCAAATATTGATGTCAAAGCCCATAGCAGGTTACTTATAATTTATTGATATAAACATGCTTTTTTTGGTGTGTTCATTACTACAGTTTGCATGGTTTTCAATTTACCTATGATCAAAAGAAATCCTGGAAAAAAAGGGCATTTGGCTGATTAAAGCTTAATAATTGATATGCACCTAATTAAATAGCACTACACAGCTACTTGCAGCATGTTTTTTGAAAGATAAATGTGATTTACAGTTGATATGAACACACAATCAAACATCAATGATAATTTTATACATATCCTACAAATTAAACCACGGGAAGATCTGATGTATCATGATTTGTATCGTATCATGATCGTTACACCCATGTCCACCACTAGCACATGGGCAATAATAATAATCATCTTTTTTTTTTTTTTTTTTATATAGTGCCTTTCATAGTGAACCACAATCACAAAGCACTGTACAAGAAATGAGATTAGGGTGTGTGAACTATGCATCAGTTGCAGATTCACTTACAACGTCCCACCCGAAAGACATAAGGAGCATAAGGAGGTTAATGACTTGCTCAGGGTCAAACAAGGACTCAGTGGCTGAGCTGGGATTTGAACCGGGGAACTCCTGGTTAAAAGCCCATTCCTTTAAACACTGAATGGACCACACAGCCCCAATATACAATTGATTCTTGAATGACCCAGGTACATCGAATTGATATATTTGAATTAAAAAGTGCTCCCTACCTTCTGTCTTACCTATTCCATTGGTTGTTTTTAACTTTTTCTTTTTAGTCTTGCTAAGTGGCATCTCATCTGTTGAAACTAAAAAGAACATGTTTCAAAATAGCTTTATAGAGACGGATTAACACTTTAAAAATAAAAATGGAACCCCTGGTGTTAACTTCGATTTAAAATACCCACAAGCATAACACCACAATTAGAAATATGCTTTTTTAAATAAAATTAAAAAATGTAAAAAATCAAAATAGACATTTTATAATACACATTGTAAAAAGTGTGAATTGTGGAGGGAAACTAGTTTGACTTGCACCCTATAATGTACACCAGTAATAAAGTTACTTACAATGCCTGGATTCCTTGCTGGACAAAGAAATAAGTTAAAGCTATTTTTTACAGAAGATTTAATGTCCAAATACACATGATCAAATATTCATAATCTAAAAGTAGACCTACCTCCAGTGTTTTGGCTTTATTTGCCAACAGTGGGCATGGAAAGAAAAGACAGAAACATACAATCAAGATGATATATATATTAAAAGGACTTAAAAGAGCAATCTCTTATCTGAAAAGCAACAGCCCTTACAACCTACATAAATGCAAACGTCATATATTATTACTTTAATACAGTATGTCAACAAAAACACAACCAGATTCAATGCTAGTGTACGGTCTGTACAGTAAGGCGCTACACAATTCATGCCAATTAAAGCACTTCAAAAGCATGCTAAATTACAATAGTGCAATCATAAACATTTAATTTTAAGCCGCCACAATATTGCTTACTATGAGGATCTTGATTTAAAACTACACATTTGTCCTTTGACTTAATTATTTAGATACAGCAAGTGCACTGCTCTCTGTGAAAACCAAGTAAACTTTAGTATGAATTCTGGTGCAGGTAAACACATTCACAACTACAGCATTTTCACAAAATAACCACAACAGAGTTCATTTATTTAATACTAGTACTGTATTTGCCATCCTGATATAACCAGAACAATCCAACAATATCCAGTATTTTCTTAAGGAACTTGGTAAATGATATACTTGTAAAATGATATTTTCATGAGATGTAGAAGTCTTGCACTGAAAGTGCAATATCATCTATCTAAAGTTAAGATGGCTGTAAGTCTTATGATTAAGACACTGATGCTCCCACTATAGACCAATACTCAGCTAAAAGTAATTTGAATATGGCTCCTTTTGTTGAACTAAATATGCACTTAAAAAAATGGTTATCTAAATATTATTACTTTACTGTACCTTGGCATTGGTGGAAGGGCACGAGGCTGGCGCTGAAAAATAATTTAAAAACATTATTTTAAAAAATGTTCTTACAGAACTAGAGTTACAGAATTCACAGACTGATGGATCTAATTTAGTAGAATAGGGTCATTCCATACCAACTAAACCAGAGCCATTGCCCGACCTTTTTTTTTTTTTTATTTTAAATTCCCCTTTGAGCTGTGACCTGGACCCTGGGCTCAATTTAGACGCTCCCCCCACCCATCATTAACCCCTTCTGAAATTTTGGGGGTGGGTGGGCCTCTAAATATCCCCCAAAGATGTTTTTGGATAGGCGTTAATGAGCTCTACCAGAATCAAGGAAAACATTTTGGCATCCGCAGATTTTGGATTTTTGGCAAATTTTTGAAGTTGCATTTGTTATGCATTCGAGCATTGCTTATGGACACTTTGGCGAGGCTAAAGTACCACATAGTCCTAACTGAACTGGTGTTATTAGACTCTTGAGTAAAAAGTGACAGGGTGTGCTCTCAGTAGCACTAGCTTGGGTTATGAACTTGTGTGTGGAACTTAGACTTCTTTGTTACAGTGACACATTTGAAACTACCAAAACCTCAATTAGTTGTGTTTTAAAAACTACAAACTGATAGAAAACATAAAAATAGATTACCATGGTAAACTTAAGGAACTTGAGGGGTTAAGAACTTCTGGTGTCACTTGCATCCATTCATAGAACAGCCTATCCTCGGGGAAGGGCCACTTGCAGGTGTTCGGCCCGGCAGGATGCATAACCTTCACCTGTGCTCCATCAGAGACAGTCTCAACTTCTCCAGGGAACATTTTATTTCATACAACACCTTCACCCAGTCACCTACTTCTTGCTGATGAAAGCTAAGGTTGGCAAAGTTTTTGCGATTCTTGTACTGCCTAGCAGATCCATCACTGAAGTAATGTAAGGTATACGTTTCAAGTCAGAGACCTCCCTCTTGATCAAAGGAATGACCTTCTTCTGAAATGCATACACTGTCGACGCAGTGTTGCATTTCATTACTCATCACTGCAACACTCATGTGATTAAGTTCACTGTCCTGATGGAAGTAGAACACAAACGGATGGAGTGTGGCCTGAGAATTGTCCAAATGAAATCTTTGAGCAGCGTCTTGGATCACAAAACTATAATTTTCTGCAAAATTGAGCAGACAGACAGCATGGTCCTTTTTCAGATTTTTTTTCAGGCAACTCAGGAAGTTTGTAAAATGCACCTAAGTGAGGTTTTGGTAGTTTCAAATGTGTCACTGTAACAAAGAAATCTAAGTTCCACACGTAAGTTCATATCCCCTCAGCTCCGAGCTAGTGCCACTAGAAGCACACCCTGGCACTATTTACTCTAGATCTAACCACAGATAATGCAATAATAAAGAATAACGCCAGTTCAGTTAGGACTATGTGACACTTTAGCTTCACTTGAAACCAAAAGCGTTTCACAAAATTTGGAAGAGTGGTCCCAAAGGTTTTTACAGCAATACTAACATTTTAGGACTTGCATCCCCTACCGGGTAAAGGATTGGGCTGAAGTTTGAATAAAACTTGTAACTTCACCTCGTTTAGCAACTTCCAAAAGTGAGTTATGTGCTTCTGGTATCTTTTTTCTCGAAAGCTCTATTCATTACGAGTCGAAGGAGGGGCTACACATGATGGTAGCGTTTAAGTTGAGCCTAGGGTGATTTCTAGTTTTTTCACTTTAGGGTGACCTTTGTCAGGTCACAGATCAAAAGGGGGCGGGGAGGTTGAGTTGGCGTGGAATGACAAAACATCCAAGTTTTAGCGACATGTAAAGGTGATTTTAACACTTTTATGTTATTAGGCAAATAAATTAGCAACGCCAAATGGAATTTAACAAGGAAATGAAGGCCCATTTTAGAATTTTGCCTGGACACTGGGATTAATGCCTGCCTCTACTGTATCACAAGCTCAAAGGGATAAAAAAAAAAAATCCTACTGTGGCACCACAAAGCTCCAAACACCACTGTGGGGAACTGGCTGAATTGAGACAAAAGAAAATCTCCAGACAATCTCAAACAACACCCTGCAGATCAGATCCTGATGCTCCTTCGAGGTCCCCTATCCAAGTACTAACCAGCCCCAACAATAATTGTAATCTGAATTTGAGTTTCTTAAAAAAATAAATTAAAAAAAAAAAACACACTTCAAATAGGTTGTAGATATAAACTGGTTTACAGCACAATTGTTATATTGTCAAACAAAAAATACTGGACTTCTTTCAGGCCTCAAGTTAAAGGCCAATTGAAGGCCCCTGAGTGGGCCACAAGAAAATGCATTGAAAGGAGACCATCTGCTGTATGACCTAATAGCCAATTGGTTAAACAAAAACAAATGAAACGATTTAAGGATTCTTCAGATGCTGGATACATCAAGTAAGTTAATGGCAGCAGCAACGCTTTGAACTATGAGGTTTTAAATGTATGAGGCTTTATTTATTTATTTATTTACATTTTTATGGTGCCTTTAACCAAGGCACTTTACAAATGTAAACAAAATGGTACAATCAAGAAAAAATAGGAGAAGAAAGAATTTAAGTTATTGGGCTAGGGTGGGGAGATACAAATTAGTTGCTAATATGAAAGCAGAGGGCTAGGTCAGGGTCAGGCAAGCAGGGTCATAAGAGCAGGTCAGGGGCCAGGAGTATCAGTAGGATGGGCTAGGGAGAAAAGATGCGTTTTTAAGGAGGGGCGGAAACTACACAGTGTGGGTGACTGTTTTATGATAAGTGGGAGTTTATTCCAATGAGGGCAGCAAGAAGGGAAAAGGAACGGAAATGAGATTGGGCACAGGGTGAGGGTGGGACAGAGAGGGACTGGGAATGTAAGGGACGTGGAGGAACATAGCAGGTGATCAGTGCAGCCAGATAAGGTGGGGCAAGACCATGGAGAGATTTGTACACAAGGGTAAAGAATTTGAAAAGGCAACCATAATAGACATGGCGCAGTCTAAGTGGAGGCGGAGAGGGGATGTATATTACATATATTAGCCTATTATGGGGACTCAGACAAAACAAGGAGTGAAACTCCAATATGCATACATCAGCAAAGCACAGCTATAGAGCATTTACCTCAGGCCTCAATTCAATGGCCCAGGCTATTCTAATTTAAGAAGAATACTGTGCGTCTATTAAACAAATGTGTGTATACTATACATATACATAAAAAGTAAAATTACAGTAACATACTATTGTGTTTTCTTAGAAAAGGTACTAATACAAATGCAACATTAACTAGAATCAGTACACAAATGTCTGTTTTCATACAAAGTTATATATGCCAATAAACTGCCTTGCACACAACACAGTTTCATAAGTTATTCAGTGAAACAGTCCACACTTACCCCTTTTCTCCCCATTGCATCAAGACTCAGAATGTATAGAATGGACTGTCTATAATTACAAGGCAGTTGGTTACAGCACTGCGTCACCCTAATCCGACTCTAAATCCGTACAAAAGCACATCTGCTGCCCTGGGATTATCAAGGCATATGTCATACAGGGTGTAGAAAGGGCATGTTTATATTCAAGCAGGATCCTGGGAAAATAACATCAGACACTGGCCAGAGTGTATGTGGACTATTGGAAGGACAAGACCAGTGACATGAATCTCATGAGTTCATCAGGGACTGATCACAACAATGCTTGACAATGACGGATGAGTCTGCTGTTTCTAATTCCTTTTCACACAGTACAAGAGCTATTTTGTTAACACTACATGTAGATATCAATAAGAACTCATGTTGATGAAGAAAATGCACTGTTATTAATGGCCCACTTACAGTACATAACACTACACTATGTAAGTATTAGAACATCTATGACATTAGCTTGTTTGTTCTGTAAGTCTCAGTTGTAAATCAATACAGTAAAGCTGCATTAATGTCTGCTTAAAAAAACTGGTACCCTGTTCTTGCAAACCTGCAAACACCAGAATGAAATGCGATTTAAAAATAAATAAATAAGGTACCTTGTAGAAGTTGTCACAAATATGCAGTCCTTCCTGGGTTAAGGATATGTGCTTGATAAAGGTCCTTTTTTCTACAAATGTATTAGTGTGCCTTATTTAAGACGATACAAACAAGTTGTACTACACCATCCTATTTGACTTTAGACTTAATGAGGATGCCCCAACCAAGTGACAGATATGTATCAGCAGTCATAAGTAAAGGTGCCTCTACAATATCCATTTGCATCAGCTACTGTATTACCCTTGCATTGAGCACTATTAGCCACTATTAAAACTTTAAGTAAGGCAGCTGGGAAAGTAAAGTGCTCAATTACAGTAATTCACTCTGCTGCAGTGCACTGCATTTATTTAAAGCAAATATATATATATATATATATATATATATATATATATATATATATATATATATATATATATATATATATATATATATATATATGGTTACGACCTAAAGATAGATCCCAATCCACAGTGTAAACTGCCGTAACGTTTTTGTGAATTTTTAAAACACACTGATATTATGTTATTTCAAACAGAACCAAGTTTGCATGTTTGAACAGATAATTTAGACACTATTTGCAACAAATAAAAACTGTAGCCACGACTACTACAAAACGCAAGCTTTGTCGTGTTAGTCATATCCCACTAACCTATTTAGACAGAGGAAGTTGATAATTTGGCTTTTTCCTATATCATGTCACGCAGCACACTTGTACTCTCACTTGAATTGGAATGGTGGTATGCCCTACTCCTTGCAAAATGGTCAATACTATACACTTTGTAAACAACGAGTTTTGTTAGTTTGATATTCATTCAACTGCTCCACACGTATTTTATGTTAATATTGTATGCTCTTGTTATAAATTACACTAGGCTTATATAACCTTAACAGAACATTTACAGAGGCATTAAGAATTCAAAGCTGTCCAAGTTCTACTTTAAAATGCAATTCATGTTACAGTATAGTACTTGTACAGTCTACAGCTGCAGACAACTGTTGCCCCCGTTGGAAGTTGGTCACATTGGATCAAAAAAAATCACTGAACTAAACAAAAATGTTGTTACTGCGATTGCTACTGTAGTGCCTACGTATGACGCATCTTGGTATTATTATATATATATATATATATATATATATATATATATATATATATATATATATATATCTATATATATAGTGTTGATAAAAAACTAAAACAAAACTATATATATATATTATATATATATATATATATATATATATATATATATATATATATATATATATATATACACACACACACACATAATTCAAGGGTTAGTTTTCTTATTTGTACAAGTTGCACATTTTACTGGTGTACAATGTCCTGTTTTTTTCTACATTGTAAAACATACACCCACTTTTTTCATTCACTTTTACTTGATCATTTACTTACCCGTTTGTTGCTTTCTGTAGCCATATTTCAAACTGTAAATAAAATCACGTTACACGACTCAATGGTTGCTAGGCAAGACTCTGGTTTCCATCCATGATGCCGTTCGTTGCTGCTAATACGATGAGAGGTCAGAGGTTTTTTTTTTTACTTCCGTTTGTAGCTCCTCTCAGACTCGCACAGCGTAGCTTACGCAGGTTAGTGCTGCGTGCGCAACTCGTAAAGACGTTATTATACTCTACAGCCCGATCACATGATGAGGGTGATGAATTTAGGTACAGTAACCTAACCCTAAACCTAAGGTTCGTGGGGTATTGGTCGTGGATCCCAATCAACTTTCACTGGGTAATCACTATGTTTAGTGTTTTCCGCTTCCCACAACTGGTTTATGGTCACGTGGTAGGGGTGTTGCGGGTGATTGAAGCTTGATATAAATTACGAGTTGCACAGTGTGGGCTCCCAGCGAGAGCCTTCGTTCTGTAGCGATAGACTGTCGGTCAGCACTCTTGGTAAGGAAAAGACACAATTGTAATGTATACAGAAATTCTGAACAGCAGACATAAACTAGTTTTGATAAAATACCAAACTGACGTCACTCTTTGCAATGCACCAGTTTTTTTCGTGCAGACGTTTACACTTTCCTAATAATAAATGTGGAGTGCTTGCATTTAATTGTCAGCATTTGGTGTAACCTTTAGATTTGTGTGTTGTACATCTGCAAGTGTACTAAAAAATAAAAAACACCTGCCATAACAGTCTCAATAGGGTGTAAGGCCACCAGGGGGAGCCAGGGACACTAATGCATATTTTCAAAATTTTAAAGAATATCTTGGTGAATAGCTTCATATTGTTTCAGTGCCCTATAATGCACAGTTGTGTATTTCCAGAAACAACAAAGAAACAGTGACCTTATTGTCCCAAATGTAGGGTTATCATATGACTCCATGTACACTAGGAACGTTTGGGACAGTGCAGGCTGTCTTAGGTACCTGTTACAGCAGGACTACACTTATCAGAGTGCATTAAAATAGTCCCAAACTGCCCTAGTGTACATGGAGTCATATTGTAAACCTACCCGAATGACCAGCAATGCAAGTATTGGGTTTAATACATGTAACTATCTCTCCATAGTTTATTGGGAATGCAAAAATTTTGTAAGTAAGATTGACTTTTGCTAGACTGCTTAATTCAGCTCTATGCTGAGCTCAACATATCCTTCAAAATGTGCAACTCCCTCCCCAGGTTGCTAATACAAGTTTTATTATTGCAGAGTTGTGTGCTGAAGGACCAGAGTAAACAAGAAATGGGAAAAACAAATACAAATACAGTATCAGTATTAAAAACCCAGCTCACAAAGAAACATTTGTTCTATTTATGTAAAACAGTATTCAATATAAAAGGTGTTTATTTTGCATAGTTTACTCTTATTGGCCTGTGTAACAGTTGAATATATTACACCCAGCTAATAAATATGATAAACGAAGAGACTAAAAAAAATATTATATTCCTTTTGTCACAAACGTTTTACTCTCCGTGACATCCCAGCATACGCAATGACATTCCAATACAGTCGTCTGGGTTTTAGGCATCAGGCTAACACAGAGAGAAAGGTTTATCAAGGGCTTCAAAACAAAGGAAAATCAAACTGTCTGTTTTCAAGATCTCAACTGTGGCAGATCATAACACTTAACTTTTTTTTTTTTTATTGTGTGTAGTAATGTTAATAGGTGGGTGTGACAGAAATACAATGAATCTTAGTTGTAAATCTCCCTCCTAATCTGTGAGGGCGCTAAGCAGCAAGGACAGAGTTCTTTGGATGGGCTGGCCTGACAGTTCTTTCCCTGGGTCGGGAAGTCGGTCATTCTGGAAGAAGACGAGACTCCGTTGCAAGAATGTATTGACCCGGAAGGGAAACGATTTAGCAGCCGCAGATTGTAAAGGCAGCTACACTCATTTACCAAGACGTCATGCGTGACAGCATATAAAGGGGACAGAGTATCGTAATCTGTTCCTTCGCATTGGTTTGTAGTGAGTAAGAACCAGAAGGACAGTAACAGTGTATTGAGAATTGAAATTGTGAGTGTTGTCTTTTTGTTTGTTTGTAATTGTCTCGTCTTATATGTTACCAGACAGTTAACACAGTTCCGGAGCTGTTGCCAAGGGCAAGCACTAAACCAGACAGCACTGCACCTTTGTCACAAACATAAAACTGTGTCACCCACTACGAGTTCTACTGCACGCACCCAGGACTGGTGACTGTGTTTGTATTATTGTGGTACGAATATTTGTTCATTATTGGGGACTGTTTGTTCTTATTATATACCCTGTTCTCTACACATTGGTGTGTACTGCCGGGGACCTATTGTTTGGTCACCAGACCTGGAAATACAATAAAAACATTTCTAAAAGTAGATTACAATTATCTCTGTCTGCTTTATTCACACACTGAATCACCCTTGCACCTGTCTACAATACACCACCTTTATATACTAAAACAAACCCCAATGTTACAAAACTAGTAACAAACACATGTCATAAGGTTAATTTCAATTTAGGGACTCAGACCACAGAAAAAGTAATATCCCATTAATGATCTGGTGTTGCTCAAAAATAAATCAAAAGATATACTGTGTTGTCTTGCCAGATTATATGAGCACACACTTTGCTTGCACAGCCCTGAACATTTATACATCTCCCAGCTTGAGACAGTTCTCTTCAAGCTGTTGTGCAGAGCGTGGTTGCCTGCTGTCTCCTGGCTCTGTTGTGGAGCTCCGGTGCTTCTAGGACTGGGTGGCTGGCCTTAGCCAGGTAGTTGGAACCCACTGGGGCTCATCCTGAGCTCTCCTCACTGTGCTGAGCAGCTGCACACATGAGTCCTGGAGATTCTCGTTCACTATCACATGGTCAAAAAACTGTCTGTATTGGGCTTCCATCTTCTTTGTGTTCTCCTCAATCTCCTGGAAGTCTTCATCCTAGTAGGGATGAGGGGGGTCCAACACATGGTATTGATCATTAGGAGTTGTTCTGACAACAGTGTACCTTATAATACCACAGTAAAAGCATAGCCAAGTGTAATAAAGCCTAGTGAAAGCATGGTAAAGCATAGGTAAGCATTGTGAAGAATAACAAGGTATGGTAAAGCATATTAATAAACATAGCAAACCAGAGTAACTATGCATAGTATAACCATGGTTTAAAAAATGGTAAAACTGCAAAAATACTGTGCAAAAATACCAAGGTAAACTTTTATATGGGGTACAAATGGGCCTTAATTCAAAAACTTAAAGAGAAATTTTATGGGAAAGTTGTCTGTTTGGCTAATGATGTACTGGGGCAAAAGCAAATGCTTTTTTTTTTTTTTTTTTAATGCTGAAACAATGTCAATTCTTTAGAGACAAAATCTTTATGTATTATTGTGATTTAAATGATAAAAAAAACAACACAAAAAAAAAACTAACTTTAAAAGGTCGGTTGATGTAATATTCTGTGATGATTTGTGCATTCTTTCTAGTCTCTCTCATTCGATTGTTGCTGGGTGGTTTGATGAATATAATAAATGGCTTGAGCTCATGTGTTCTCACACCTTGGATTCCCTGTAAAAGTAGGCAACTTTATTACAAATGAGAGTGCTGTGAAAAAAGTCATGTTAAGATAAGAATGCTCCCATCTGCTAAAATTAACACAAATAAATCCATGTACACTGGAGGAACGCAGACATAACTTGGTTCAATGTGTTTTCTAGTCACTTCAGTTCTTGGCAGGATACTGTAAACAGCTGATTAGTGCATCATCACTGCCATAGACTTGTGTAATGCCTGATTCATGGTCATGAGCTCTTAAAGCTGCAATATCATTGATCTTGTTGGCATAATACGTGTGTCTGAGGTTTATTTTCTGTTCAAAGGTCAGCATACTGTCTGTGCTGAACATGACTAACCTGTTAAATATAATGATTCCTCATTCCTCATGTGGTAACTCCCCCAGCCAAATATCTAGACAGCTTTGTATATTTCTTTTATCTTTGAGGTATCAGCACACATAAGCAAATGCATGTAAATGTGCCACGAAATCTTACTTGTGGTTCCATGTCAACGATACAGATTTTCCCACTCTGTAGAACAGCATTTACCGATTCAATGCTGGTACCATACAAATGTTTCTTATATTCTCCATATTCTAGGAACCTATGAAGAAGAGAAATGCTATTAGGTACGCCAAATATAAAACATTGGGCCTTATTCACCAAGCTTTACCTCAAAGATTGTTTGCAGAAATGTTGTTTTATATTCATGAAGCTGTTGTAACCCAGCACAGTTTTGGTAGGTACATTTGATTAATAAACACCAAACCAATAATAACATTTGTTGTTGATTTTGCTGCAGTTCTTCAGGCTGTTTGGGGTAGTCTGGTGCATACCTTCACATAATATGCTAGAAAAGTGAACAGATTGACGTCAACAAAAGTTATGATGGGCAGTCCTAAACAACCATGAGAAATCCTCTGTGTTGGCTGTAGAGAAGATTACAGATATCAACCAAACAGTATTATTTATTTAAAACTACATTACTTAAATAGCATCATATATGTTTTGTGGTAGAACGTGGGCTTTATGGGGCTCTATAGTCTAATGAAATGTACAAAGGTACCTGTGATTGTAAACCATCTGTTCAAATGTTTCCTTGGATACGAAGTGATACTCTCTCCCAGCCTCTTCATAGCTCTTAGAAGGACGAGTAGTATCTGTGGAAGAAAACTTTCTGCTGACTAGAAATATTATCTTAGAGCCCTATTCTGAGAGGAATAAAATAACTAGTATAACTGTATAAAACTAGCAAGAAACAAGTTATCTGCAGAAAGAAACAGCTTTTACTAATCCAGACAAAAAAGTTCAGTAATGTACTGCTTTTCCTAGCACTTACATTTAGGGTTAAAAAAGAATCTCTACATACGTGGGACTGGGCCTTGGACAATTTTGGGGTTGATTTCAATAAGTCTTTTCCGCAACTCATTCACCCCAACTCCAGAAGAACCTACGAGATATAGCAAAATCAAAATCACAGTCCTGCAATCACAGAGCAGGACTTACAACAGGCACAAGAAGCACTCTTTACACATACATATTTATATATATATATAATTATACTATATATAATATATATATATATTATATATATTTTTTTTATCCACATTAAACCTAATTTGCAGTTTTCTCTCCTGGATGCATTTTGAATATCAAAAGTATCATACACATTCACTTTGAATCCAGTTCGAATCCATAAACGAAAGCAGTCTCGAAGTAATGGTTTTGAACGGCAACCATTACTTACCAACAAGCACAATGAGGTGGTGTCCGTCCTCTGGGTGGCGCTGGTATCTCACCACTTCCTCGTAGGGGGAGGCTACAGAGCTGGAGCAGGACTGCTGGGAGCCCTGGGACTTCCTGCGGCACAGACGCATGCTTCTGCGGAAACCAGCTGGAACACAATTATTGCGCTTACAGTTGAAAGGCTCCAATTCATGATGGCTGGAATACTAATATTAGGGTGTTTGGTACAACAGACAGCTACACTAGGTATCAAGCAGACTGAACCTATAACTACACTAATCATTCAGGTTCTGCATTAACTCCTCTTGTTACCCCTAGAACAGAGCAAAGTAATCTTTGTAAAGTGGCATGCGATATATTTGGTATTTTTATTATTGGAATACTTCCTGTTGATTGGATCTCTGGTAACAAATGTAATTTATAATGTATACAGTGACTTGAGCATGTGATAGCCTGATGCTCCTCTAGTTAGTGGTACAAGTAAATTCAACAGAGTAAAATGTTTGAAAACTGCTGTATTCAATTATTGTAATGGGTCAGGTTAATAATGACATTGCTTGGGCAATGTCGGAAAGATTTAATAGATTATATTTTGCCTGGACAATGTTATCACTGACCAGATTTTATTCTTTCATACTATTTCATACTATTGGGACAGTGCTGAAGGGATGCACATGCCACATATCTTGGAATATAAAAAAAAAATACCCTGTGTTCCAGCAATGTGCTAAACTTTTTTGCAGCATTATTTTATGGTAGTGTGCCACAAATTTGTCCCAAAACAAAAAAACAAACAAAAAAAAAAAACACTATAACGTCTCCATTTTTATTTTAGAAAAAGTTTAACATACCTACATAAAAGCCTCGATTGTATCCATTAAATTCAACCTCTTCTGCATTTGGGAAAAAAACATAGATCAGAAAAGTAAGGGAAAAAAAACACACAACGTAAAAGACATGTAAAAGTATACGTAAAGATTATTTTCTGCTCAAATGACCGGTTTGCTTCAGAAGTCTTTTGCTCAGAACTCAATGTCTTATTTACAGCGTCTTATTAAGCTTTTAAGATAAAACTGAGCCGTATGTTTTATTGATTGAACTCAGCAACTGCAGTACTGCAACTGTCTTACTGCTTGCCCTGCTAAATAAGCACAGTTTATTATGAGATACACTCAAGCTTGTTAAGGGGTCTTGGTAATGTTCTGATCTTAATCAATACCACTATAAATTCACTCCCTGCATAGCAGGTAGCAGGACCCCACCTGGCCTTCACAGAGGTTTCTCGTTCTATACTAAACAGGTGGTGAAATTATAATGTGGTCAAACTTCAAATCAAATCTGGTAAAAATACTAATTTGAGAAGGAGATATGGCTCTAATGAACGATAAGAACATGTGTATCAAAGCTTTGACTGTTACACTTTTAAATCTGCATTCCACCACTATCCTGTTCAACTTTATGTCAGTAATACCTTCCTGTGAATTCCCAATGTATTAATTGTTATGCTGGTAATAATTCAGTATTGTATGGGCCACTATACCTCTAAAAGTATTATTATCCTCAGATGTTCTTCAGCTAAGCCACATGCATGTTCCATCCATTGTATTGTTGTGTGACCTTTAAATCGACTTTAGGCAAGCCAATGTAAAACCTGCATGTCTTTGTTTTATATAGTTTATCTACCTTATTCTATACTTTTATTGTGATGCACCATAACTAACACTGTCTGGACAAGCATTAACATCATTTGATTTGATAAATAAATTGACAGAGAGACAGACATAAATCAATAGATTGACATATAAATACACAATACAATATACAGTACCTGCTCTCAGCTCATCTTAAAAGCAAACAAGAAATAGAAAGATAATAATAATAGAAAATGAATGTAACATTGAACACAAATGTTTAATTGTGGTATAATTTATCCATAACTTGTATCACTAAATCAATAAAGTAAACACATGTTTCAGTTAATGCCTTCATCAGTGTAATACATACTAAAGAAAAGATATGCTTTTTTTTTTTTTTTTTTTAAAGTTAAGTATACAGAAGAGTTGTAACGATTCATCAAAATTGCCAAGCTCGAGACGAGCTGAGTCACTAAACTGCTCGAGTCGAGTCACGAATCTGGCTCGAGTCACTTTAATCTGGTTCGAGTCACTTTGCGTCATTAGTTCTGACAGTTCAAGATATCTTGATTTAAACAGGATTAGTTTTACAGAAGATTAGCAATCTATACATATAAAAATGTTAAATATACAATTAGGATGCACAATAATGTGGTCAAACTTGCCCCACTTTTGTTCACCATTAAAAGTGCACGGTTTCTGTTTTGTTTTCGTCTTTCCATTTTAATGAATTTGATTCATTGATCTATTTATAAGCACATTTTGCCACTATATAAAGACCACTTTGTCTGTGCTCAGTTTGGTTGGGTGTTTAGTAATGAATAATACCACAAAACAAAGAACACATCTAAATATTTTCTCTCTTCAACACTGACACTTCCTTACTGTTTTGTTTCAGATGCATTAACCAAATGAAAGGAAATGTGGTGGCATTTAATTTCATGTTGAGATATTACTTCAAGGTCTTTACACACAGGAGACAAATAGAAAAATAAAGAAACTGAGGCAACATTTTATATAATAGTTTTACACAATTCACAGGCAATATACAACATGTACTACATATCTCTTCTCTTAGTGTAAGCTGAGCTATGGAGTGTCTTTTTCTATTAAATGTCAACTAGACATTTTTGTAACAGATACTGTTTCACAAAAGCATAAAACATAATAAAAAGGTGTCTGTTGGAGTCCTAATGGCATAGCAAAACATAATACTGTACTGAAAAAAGTAAAGAAACAAATTAATCACATAAAACAAAGCTTTAAGTTTTAGTATAAAAGTATACTTGTTTCAAGTATAAGATGTGACCGGAAAAGAAAAAAAAAAAAAAACGTTTTAAGCCTTAAAGTCTTTAACTGAGACTTTAAACATAAACCTGTAGACCCTGATCAGCATTGACCTTGGACTGCCCAATATTAGTTTAGGTAAGCTTCCAAATGTTTGTAGTTTTTATTAGTTTGCATTATCTTAACAAATGTGTACTGTAAACAATGTTTTATTCAGAAATTTAAAGGGAAATTTAAAAATAGCTACAAAGCTAAATATATAAAATACATACAACCATACATACATTAAATCAAAAGAGAATACTGAGCCCAAATACTTCCCAAATTATTTACTTTTCAAGCTTTCACTAGGCAACATTTTACTTATTAGAAACGTTGTCCATACATTAAATACCTATTATTTGTGTGCTAACAAAACCTTTTGAGCAGGGACTCGAGTCAAGTCAATTCATTTGATGGTAATAACTCGAGTAGAGTCATGAAAAATTCAATTCCGAGTCGAGTCAAGTCACAACTCTGGTATACTGTACAGTGGGCTTCCTCTACAGATGATATTTGACTATTTTTACAGTTTGCTTTTTACAAAGGCTTATGATATTAACTTCCCAGCTAAACAGAACATGCTCCATCTGCACTGAATGACTAAATCGTGCTGTTAACCTGCTCTGTTTAAAACTTCTAAATGACATCTATTTAAGCACTTTAAATACAATAATGAGCGGATATAATCTATTGTGTGATTTAACAGTTCAACTAAAGACTTACCTACCAGATTCAAAATCTTCTTCATCTGCCAAAACAAAATACAGTATGGATTAGTCACACTGAGGGACTTATTCTATAACCTTTGCACAAGATCTGAAAAACTATAAGACTTACAACAGCAAAGATCATTTGGTGGTACTTTAGACAAGAACAGCCATGTAATTACATTATAATAACTGGGTCTATAACAATGGTTTTTGCTTTTAAACAATAAGTACTCTGTCATTTTTAAACATATTTGTTATCTGATGGAATTACATTGTTGTACTAAGGAAAATGACATTTCCATGTACTTACACACAAAAGTTATCACATACTGTAAGAGCAGACATGTGGAAGTTACAGTTATTACCATGTTATTACATGGTTATGTAAAGTTTGAGTTCTAATCTAAAATGCTGCCACCAATGTTGTAGCCAGCAACAAATGATAACGCAATATTAAAAAATAACTGCATTCCTAACTAAAGGATTTCAAAATCATGGTAGCTATATACCTTAGTGTAATTAATAAGTTGCAATGACAACACAATAATGTAAATACAGTAAGGCTTCCATTGCATAGCAGTTTAAGTCGTTCCAGGTTTTACTGTGTTCCAAAATTAGTCCCACCTTAGTTTTTCTAATTTAACTCAAGTGGGCTTAACTATTAAACTTATGGTAAAACCAGGAATGTGAGCACATCTACTTCCCTGCCATTTGATATAAAGCCTTTAACAATATTTTTTTTTTTCCCATGAACATCAAATAAAACTGTTCAGTTTTTCTATTTGAAAAATCTGACAGTTTAAATGGAAGTGTAATGTAAAGAATAGATTAGGCCCACCTGTACTGCTAACATGACTAACTATAATTTATGTCTCCCCCAAACTATTCCTCAAAATATACTACACACCTATTGCTTG
The DNA here is from genome assembly GCF_017654505.1 of Polyodon spathula. Taxonomy (NCBI): domain Eukaryota; kingdom Metazoa; phylum Chordata; class Actinopteri; order Acipenseriformes; family Polyodontidae; genus Polyodon; species Polyodon spathula. The sequence goes on along the minus strand of NC_054543.1, from coordinate 32,046,309 downwards.
GCCTTGAACTGGGGTTTTTATGAGCCGGGAGTGACACAGGCACATCAATAGAAAATCAAGAGTGACAGGATTACTGGCAGTTATTTTACCTAACCTGTTTCTCAGCCATGTGTAAAAAATGCCTGTGCTGTATTTTCATAGTTCTTGCTTAATGTGCCATGAGAACCTCCATCTTAAAGAGGAGGGATGTTCTTATGATTGAGGTTCCAGGAGAATGTATCCAGTTAAAGCAATTCCAGGTGCAGCTAGGAGCCACTCCACTCTCACCCTGCTCAATTATAAAGAACGTACATGTAATCCAGATCATGTGCTATTGCAGGTTGCTATGCTGCAACTGTGAGAAAGTCTGGCAAACAGAATCGGACCAATTTTATTACCTGTTTCAACACATCTCTCATCAATTGTTATCATGTCCTCCTCTGAAAGAAAAAAAAAAAACATTAATCATTAAAAATATTTTTTTTTTTTTCATTGTCTGAGCAGTACAGCTCTTAGGCAATATTTCTAAGGCTGTTTTGTCAAACAGCGACAAAAAAATAACTTTACAAAGAACCCCAGTTTACTGTACATCAGATTTTAAGATGTAAATTATTATCAAATGTTTGTGGCCTGTTTTGCTGTACCTCACCTCTCATCACACAGAAACTCATCCTCTTACTTCTCCTCTCCTAGCAACGGGTGGAAACCCTGCTTGCGACTGAGTAGCTTCTCAAAATGAACCAAACTGTTCTGTCAGTGTTTTATTATGTATGTTTCATTTTGGAATAGGTAAATGGTTGTATTTATTTATTTTTTGTAGGAAAAAAATAAAACATTTATTGAATTTTACAAAAGTACTTTATATTACACTATAATACATATATAAAGACCTACCTTCTTCCACAGTACTCACTGGGGAAAGCAGGAGACAAAGAAAGGAAGGATTTTCAATGTGTTAAAATGAAAAGCACTTATAAATATTGAAACGAGATTCATCTTCCATTCGCCAAATACTGTCTTGTGTTTTAAAGCACGTGTGAAGTTTTGTAAAGAGTGATACAGTACCCATAGGACTAACATTGCTCTTTCTCTCTCTCTGGAGGTGGGAGAGATGGGATTTAAAGCAAACCTAACAAACTCAAATGGCATAGCACCAGATAAACAGAGACTAAAACTCATCAAATCGGTTGGCACCTTATCCAGTCTCTAGAGCAGTTATGTACTACTTCTGTAAAACATGACCGCAGAGTATTTGAAATCGACAGCACAGTATGTTGTGCATTTGCCTCAGAATAAAACACATGCATGTGCATACCACCTCTAAGTCTGAGGGACCTTCATCAATTGCAGTTTCTGAAACTGTACAAAATGGATTAGGTTTGCTGGAATAATAGAAATTACTATACCTCAGGAAGGTTTTAAAAGTAGACAGGTCATTTGGCAAGCACTTACATATTGTACTTTTGATGCAGTCATGGGACTGTAAGGGCTGTGACCACCAGATTTCTATCTGTTTTCTGAGGGTGAAGAAAAAGTAAAATACTTTTTGTATAACACAGTACTAACCACACTACAACAGCGCAAATAGGATTGGGATGATACCATCAATGTTTAAAGATATTTCTGTAACGGATTTAAATTCCATACAAACTGTTTAAGAACTGCACCTGACTACAGTGCTTCTGTTTTGACGAAAGGATAAAGGTCAACCCTTTCGAACACTTGCCTACTACCTTTTTAATTAGTGAAGAATAGCCTTTCCTATGCGGCTTTTATGAATTATCAGGGAATGCTTGCTGGCTGGGTCCAGCCTTAGAGATACCTCTTGAGGAGATTGCTAGAGGGGATCAGGCCTGCACACGTGGATGTGTTGGGTAATTTCCTCGCCTGCCACCAGAGGGCGTCAGTCTGGTCCACGATTTCCAGGATGTCTCCCTTTTGGAACGACATGCCGGCGTCGGCGCAGGGGATGGCAGGGTCCTGCTGGGGGCAGTAGTTAGTCATGGCTCGTACATACAGCTGCAGAGAACAGAGGAGATAAAGCGTTACAGAGTGCTGCGTTCATTTTAAAATAATAATGAAAAAACATGATCATTTTCTACCATTTTAATTTGACATTGACACAAACAAGTATGTTTCAGTAAATGTACTTTTGTTATTTGACAGAGGTACAACCACAACAATGTAATCAAGTTTAGATTTTCCAAAATGACGACTAACGGATCAGCAGCACATCGCTCCAATACAATGGAGCACATCTTGATTTCCAATGCAATGCGTTTAACTGAGGCCAAGGCTTACAAGATCAATCAGGTCTACTTTTCTCATTTGTTGATGTAACTTACTGTTGTCTGGCTGTTGACTGGCCTGTCAGAGATGGGAACCAGTTTGAACACAATCTTGTCAGCAGACCGGGCCTTAATGGATGACAGAAAGGAGGTTTAACTTAACAGAAACCAAAAATATATCACAGAAAAATATAATTGAAATAGCATTTTAACTCCACTGGCCACTGTCTTTAACCTCCAATAACCATTGGTACGCCTGTCAATGCCTGTTGACCAAAGTTTTGGGAACAACATTAAATAGCATTTGGGCTGCTAAAATCAATAATCCAAAAGTGAGGGTAGATTACCAAAATCTGCATTGCTTTAAACTGACCTTATGGAAATGGAATATATATATATATATATATATATATATATATATATATATATATATATATATATATATATATATATATATATATATATATATCCCCAAATGTTAACCGCTGTATTATAATCAGTGCAGCATTTGGGGTCATGTAAAGTGTGTTAATAAAGCATTATAAAACAAATGTATCACTTACTCCTGCTCTATAAAGCCTTTTTTTGCGTGGTCACAATTTACCTACTTGGACCCCACATCCCGACAATAAACGTTCCTAGTATTAAGATACGTTTTCCCTAATCTAAAGTACAGGGTATGTTAGGGAAAGTTGTCAATTACCAGTTTCCAAGTAAGAAAGCATCTATGCAGTTATAATTGCCTGTTACTGATAATATGAAATGCAAACAGAGTTAAGCTGCTAACAAATATGTTAAACTCACCAGAACCTGGATGACTTGTTCGGGGTCCAGCCCGTGCACAGCAACTCCATTCACCTCCACCAGCTTATCACCGGCGTACAGCAGCCCTGCAATCACAAGTTAAACACGGGCGAGACAACTCAGCTGAGGAAAAACATGCTAGAAATTACTTTTAACCTCTGAAACAAACAAGCATAGAAACACTTCCCACATGGTTGGGTGGCTTGGGTTAGGCTTGCACTTACCACTGTGATCCGCTAGGCCTCCATGCATCACCCGGGCAACCACGATATCTCCAGTTACCTCATTCCTCTTTATTGTAGCACCCTACAACAAAACATGAAAATGTATGCTTCTTGCTGTAAAGATGAGTTCTGTGTCTATTCAACAGAGTTTATCAATGTTATTTGTCAAGGCTGCAGTATTTTTCCATGTTTGTATGTGTACTTTATTTATAGCACAGCTTTCTTTTCATTTGGCTTTGGGGCTTCTCCTAAACCCAACTTTGGTCCTTATGCTGAAAACCAAATGCATGAAAACAGTATGGAGGCTTACAAAGCAGCAATCCCTTCAAAATTATACTGCCGTTGTCCACATCACAAAACCACCACACAATTTAACACAATTGGCTCTCAGCACCCTTTCAGGCAGTCAAGAATTAGAATTAGGCCAATAACTGGATAGGCTAGGAGACTGAACTGTTCCCTCAACTCCCCTCAGAGCAGGTGCTCACAATGGCACTTCAATCTCCAGTTTTTTCAATGCAGTACCTTTCTGTGATCCCAGCCTTCATTTTTACAGAGCAGAGGAGGACCAGTACTCTTCTGGTACATAATTCATCCATAGATTCAGGTGAGCAGAGGGACTTTCAGGCACTCTGTTATAATGTTGAGCTACTCACCTTTTACTCACAGTTCTCCAAGTCTTTTATCCTCATCCACATGGAGGCAGAATTCTTAGCCATCGCTATGTCCAAACAAAAACAAGTGGACAGCCATCAAGTGTAAACTTGTTGAAAAGGACACCAGAATCTGGCCAAATTGCAATATCGCAGGAATTGAGAGCCTAGGCTGGTCCAAGTACAGGTGATAAAGGAAAAGGTGCACCCTAGGATGTGAGGAACCCTAACTACTGGTATGTAACCATCTTAGATCAAATTCTTAAAAAAGACTAAACATAAGGGGAATCCTTACAAAGTTTTCAGTGAGGACTGCACATAGATATTGCAATGTAAATATATAGTACCAAAGCAGCAAAGGCACAAAGGTAGTGCTGGATAGTTGAACACATAGATATTCTGATTTGTATTTTGAACCCTCCTCCTCTGCCGTAAAACTTGGCAAAAATAAAATGTATGTTGAGGCACAGATGCCACAGCATGTACCTTACTTTCTGCACAGCTTGATCAGGTAAAGAGTATACTTTGACTGACATTGCAATGCAGGGATCACTGTAGCAAAAAGGGAGAACGTTTGAATGCCTATTAGGGATGTGATGAATATTCTTTCAGATGTTATTTTATTTACATTTGATTCTAAAGAGTTTTTGAAATAGTGCTTCAGAAGATAACAATGAGTACATTGCAGGTTACTGCAAACCCAACTCAGTGAAGCCTCATAGCCAAGCATGCACAGGTATGACAATAAACAACCAGTCCACAGAGTGGTTGCTGGAATATGACACAAATGACACGACAAGATTGCAATTTATATGAGCCCCGTATGACAAACAATACCACAGTATTCTATATTCCATAGAATAGCCAAAAATGCTTTACTTAGATATTACCAAGATATATGCGTACTGCACCATTTTTTGGCAATGGTGTACTGCAGTGCTTTTTCGTAGTATTGATATTGCAATATCCAGGAATAGTTTCTGATAGTGCACTCCTGTTTCATTGCATAAGGCTTTGGAGTTTTGCCGTGCAGTTGCTGCTAAACCGCATTAATGAACTCAAAGTTTGAGGACTTCTTGGAAGGAAAAAAAGTAGAATACATTGAGTTTGCGATAAAAAAAAAAATTAAATATTACTTTTTCAAGGTTTTTAAAAACGATAAGGCCTTTTCTTTTGGTATTTGTACATAAATAAATTAAAATATCTTCGATTCACGTACAATAATGACATCATGCTTGTGAAAAACTAATTTTTTGCTCCATTGCACTACTCAGTAATTCCGGTCCCCTAAATTAGTTAAACGAACAAATGTAACCAGTTAATTATTTAATAATCTTTTTAAAACCTGAAGGACTTCCTTGTCTGATACTATTAAACTTTGTGCACAGGGAAAGACATCCTATATATATATATATATATATATATATATATATATATATATATATATATATATATATATATATATATATATATATATATTAGTGGTCACATATGCCAGTGTAATGGAAACACCTGCATTTATGGTGATGAATACAAACTGGTGCTCACCATTTGAGGACAGAGAAGCTAGAAACTCCACGTTGCCCTCTTGTGGTGTAATACTAATATATATAAAGGTATGTGGTGCATTCTTAGCTACTATTATGAAGTAGGCCTGTAAACGTAGATCAGAAGACTCTGGTAGATAAAGCACAGTAAACATGCAAAAGCCGATCACACCATGTGTAGCTCTCAGGTCACCACCACAGAGCGTTAGCCTCTATACCAGGGGTGGGCAATTCCAGTCCTGAGGGACGGTGTCCCTCCTGGTGTTTGTTCCAACTGACCAATTAAACTTCTAATAAGCAGTTGATTGGTCCAATTAAGTAATTCAGGGTACAGTTGAAACAAAAACCAGGAGGTACACCGGCAACACTTTTGCATGTTTATGTTTTCCATTTTAAACTGTAGTATTATAACAGTCAATACTGTTTTCTAATGCTTTACATGTTACTAGATTACACCCTTTTAAAAACTGTCAATAAATGATTCAGGAGGGATTCTGCATATTTGAGAAATCACGAAGGAGACCAGACTACTTTATTTTGTTTTTAGCTATTCGGATGCACATACTGTCAAGGGAAAGATTTCACTGTGATTTTATGGGATGGACCAAGGATTGAATAGACTCCTGATTTTTACAATATTCCAGATTTTAAAATGAAAAAATGAAGGCAATAGATACATTGCTTCCACGTTGAAAGTATCGTTGTATATGTACTGTGCTGAATAAGGGCCCTTAGCTAATTTACTGCCCTCAAGATAAAACAGGGAAAAAATGAGGAAGCACTGCACAGTAAAAAAAAAAAAAAACTGCCCATCACTTTGATCAATGCCCCCATCTGTTTCAATAGAGAATGCCAATGATTCTGTCTGCATGTGGAAGAAAAAATAGCGGCCAAGAACCTATATTTTCTTTTTTTTTGACTGATAAGCCAGCCCTCCTCTGCGTTCCATTGGGAGGAGTGGTCCTAGCCACTGCCGAACAGCACTGCTCAACCGGGACCTCACATGAGGAATGAAGTGGCACTGGCTGGTGACTCGAGACCCCTTCCATGAATTCACTGAACAAACCAGTGGCAGAAGACCTAGCAGACAGGTTGGAGAGTGCAGACTGAGGCGATTTCGGAGACAAAAGGAGGTCCTGCATCCTCTCCAACACATCCATCAACAGGTCCAAGGCCTGGGTGTTCTCTTGCATTGTCTCTGACATCAACTCGGTGGCAGCAATGACCTTCTCTCCGAGCAGCTTGACGTCACGTGAGGTCTTGTCCACTGTGCTGGCCACAGACCAGTATTTTAAAGTGTACTGTTATGATAAGGCATGATTAATTTAATTTACTACTGTCAACAAATTTTTCTACAATCACACTTTATGTAATTTTATATGTTCTTTTTGGGCATTAGAAAGTCCAAGTCTTACCAATCACAACAGAAGTGTGAAGAGAAGGGGCTGACAGGTTAACTTCGTTCTCCCTCAGTCTGGCTGTCTTTCTTTGGGAGCTCATGGTCGGGTCGGAGAGGAACGCAGCCCCTTTGCTGCTCCTTCCTGATGGCTTCCGGGCCAGCTTCTCTTTAGTTCTTCTCTTCAGGTCGTCCCACCTCTTCTTAATTCCCTTGAAGTTTTTCTTTGTAGGAGAGACTACGTTAACGTTTTCCCCAAGCCCAACCCACGTCTGCCTCTGAACTTATTAAAATATTTAATTTAAATGGTCCTGGATTGGTGGCTCTTTAAACTGAAGTCCTCTGTTTATCCACACACAGAGCAGGTCTGCAATGTCCCTTAGCCGTGCCCTGAAGGGACCACTGTCTTTGGGGGGGTTGCAGGTGTTGTTCAGTCTTCATACCAGCCAATCCTCAGCCTTTTAAAGAAGCTGCCTGCACAGTTGCCTATTGGCACCAATTATGAAATTTTGTCGATTGGAAACCCGGGTTGAGACAAAAACAGGTCCCCCAACAGCCATGAGGCAAACAACTTTTACTCACTGATGGCAGGAAGATTTGCATCACCTACTTTATATAAAAACAATCCAATACTAGTTTCAGTAATACTATAATGCATACTCACACTCCGTCAAGCTCTCGGAAACCAGGAAATAAGAATTGTTTGGTAGGGTGGAGTGTGAATATGGAGGTGTAACACTGTGTTATTTTAATGTATTTTTATTTGCTCGTTCACAAGGTCATATAGTTTGTCATTTAGTATCACTTGGATTATTCTGATTTACTGTGAGTGTTGGTTTTGTTTATTCACTACTGAATTATTGTTTGATCACGGCATAAAAAGTGTGTAACTATTTAATTAGTTTTGTGCTCCTCCCCCTGCACCCTCCTTGTGTCAATGATACTACTTTTTTAGTGATTGACAGTTGTCCTCCGAACAGTAGTAAGATGGCATCAGAAGCATTGATTGAATCAATTTCCGCCTGCAGCTCTCTTAAAACCAACAAACCAGAAAGGAGAGAGAGGACGTAGAGGGCACAAAGCTGGTGCTTGTTTGTTCATTCAGGTTGCAGACCATGTGTCGTCGATAACGAGGAAGCACATTCAGTATTATATTACTGGACCTAGTTACTTGAGTAAAGGGATATTGTATGTAACTCTTATACATTATGAGCTATAAAGATCTTGTGTTAAAGAAAATGATTTGAAATTGTAGTGATGCATGAATGATATGTTTTAAAGCGAGTATAATTATTCTGCTTTGTGCGGTGAAACTGAAGTTTGCACGTTATTTAATGAATAATGTAGAGGAATTTAGAATGTGTTAAACATGAAACTGGGGGTACTTGAATTAATTACACAATCAACTTGAAAATTATAATAAGAATGAAACAGAACTAAACATACTAGGTTTGAGGGTGTTCTGTTTCATAGGTAGTCCTTTTTATATTTTATGTTACCAGTCTTAGGTTTGTGATATTTAAATGAATGTTGTATGTAAATTGACAAGATGATCACGTTCTCAGCCTGGTGGAGGACTGTTCAACTGATTCAGGAGGGATGGTATCTGGGCTAAATTGTATTCCTGGTATTCTGAGGTGTGTACTGAGGGCTGCTGCCTGTAGGGGAGCAGTAGCTTTTCAATGTACCATCCTCTGTACAATAGAGGGTTTGGTGGTGATTGGCTGGTCTTGTAGGCAGAAAGCTTAGTCAATGAAATGGCGCCATTCAGGTAAGGGGGAAGGTACTTTTGGTATCTCTGTATAAAAAGATAGAGATACCAAAGCACTGTGGATTATTGAACAAAAACTTCCTAGAAATCACAATTAGAATTTGAAACCTAGCCAGAAACAACTACTCCTATCTGAACAGAAGTTGTTTCTTGCTCGTTATATATAGGAAGATTAAGGTGATTGTTTTTTTTTATCAATATCAATGAAAAAAGGATTAGAAAACAAAACATGTAACACAAATAATTATAGCCGGATATTTTGATGGGACGTAACAGGACAAATCTTTTTTTTTTAAAAAACAACTTTGGGATGAAACTTCTTTAGCACAGTTTCTGATCTGAGTGGAACAAACCCTCTGGAACACATCCTCTTGACAGGTATCACAGAGCGAGTCTTAATATCCTCTTCAGACCCCCAGTGCCATTTAAGGTGTGAAGAGAACGCAGGGTGTGTTCATCCTTACCAGCGTCTGCTTGTTCTTCACCAGGCACACGATCCTCATTGCCTCCTCCTCATCTGGTAGGTTGTCAGGCAGGGGTGGCAGGATCGGTTCATAGTCCTTCTGGGCCACCGTATCATGAGCAGAAAGCAAAGCCTACATTAAAAAATAATGGGCTATATTTTCAAATTGTTACCTCCAGTCTTTAATTAACTCTTATTTTTAAAAGGAGAAAAAAATCATGCAAATGTTACAAAATGAGAAACAAACACCTTGAGAGTGCGGAAGAGAGGCTTGGATTATATTACTTAGTTGTTTAGTTCTTGGTTTTGTAAAATGAACAGACGTTTTACCTCTTTAAAAAAAATAGGAATTAAATAAGACCTGAGCAAACGCTTTGAAAATATGGCCTATTGGGTCAAAGGATTATAGCTAATGTTAGAGCTTGTAGATTTCACGTGTGTAGTTTTGAGAGAGGCATGTTAAATCTAGTACTCCACTAGGTTGGAGAAACCTCTCATTTTGCATGCCTTGCTAACTTTCAGGTAGTCTCTTTCAGCGGCACACTTCATAGGTTATTTTACGTAGGGAGAGAATTTCTCTCCAGCCCTTCAATGCCTTCTTTCCTGTCATTATCATTTGGTTCCCTTCAGGACTGAAACACTGATTCTGAAAACACTGCTGAGTTGAAAACAACCATCCAAAGCCAAATGACAAGGGGCTTGTGATAATGTATGTAAGATGAGAGTGCAGATGCAAAAGCACCCATTACTGTGAGGCATGCAATCATTTCTTATTGCAATGCACTACAATGTAGTGTCAATACGTCAAAGAACCACTCAGAATGATTGTAACCTTAATATCAAAAGGTCAGTGAACTGTAAAACAACTTGAAAAATGTAATTCTGCATAGGGATACAGATACAACCAGGGGTTCACCTGCTAACACAAAGGTACCAGATCTTATAATAAGGAAGCGGGATAGTGTTTTTGTTTGTAGGCCTAATGTGCTGGCCTTGACTTGCAGTAGCTTGCGCATATGCTTCCGGTTCTCAACTGCTTGTGGGATTCATGTCTTATTGTTGGTGCTGGTAGCTGCATGCCGACCTTTGCCCACCCATGTTTAAACATAATCTTCATGTCTGAACAATAGCAGTGGTGGAACCACAATCTGATGAACAAGAACAATGAGACTGTTGTTAAAACCATTGCGTTTTTTTTAGCATTCCGCAGCTTGGAGTGCAAAAAAACAACACACTTTCTTACTCCTAGATGTTGCATCCTAAAATTTGTTGTTACAGTACACTTTGGTAATTTCATTCATGAGACAGGAAAGGTGTTTTTTTTTGTTTTTTTTTGTACATGTTCTGTACATAGTTACTTTTTTTTCAACAAAAAAAGGTTCAGATCTTACAAAAAAAGTACCAGATCTAGGATCCAGTGCAATCTGGCATAAATGAACCTCCGGATACAACAGATAGCAGGGTAGGTTTCCTACTGGTAAAGTCTTTAGAACCTTCAGGGAGACATTGAGGAAAAGAAAGGCTTGTCTAGTACTTGACACTTGCCTGCATGTGTGGGTTTCTCAGCAGTGTGTGGAGTTCTTTCACTTCAGGAGAGGGGGAGGCTGTTCTGAGGTCAGAGACAACCTGAGCGTGAAGGAAAAGATTACAACCAGAAATCCACATTGTTGATAGTAAAGAGAACATTATAATCAAAATCAGGGCTGTGCAGATAGTCCCAGTAATTCCATTTGTTTTAAGTTGTACAGTATTCACTAAATTGGAATAAAACCTTTTTTTAGCCTTATCATTTCAGGGTTATTCTAAAGATGTTTAGCAGGTACAGCCTGCGCTATCGTACCTCTTGTGAGAGTGTAGATGCAGAAGGTAGGAAAGGTGTGGGGCTCCTTGCCAGGTACTGCTGCAGACACACATATACCTGGAGAAACATAGAGATGTACTGAGGCTGTGTAGCTCACTGCTGGCAAAAAGGCTAACCATCTGTGTTATTATACATTTAGATTTTATATGGCAATAATCAGGCTGATGTTCAGTTGTGACAATATTCAAGTTGTTATTTCTCACAACACTATGCAATGCAAATGTGGGAGGGGGTATTTAAAGACTTGGATTTGTCTTTAGACCTGTATGCTAATCTTATCGTGCTCACCTTTCAAATCAGGTTTACCAGGGGATTTGACATTTTCACGTGAGAATTTGGAAGGAAAAACACAAGGCTCCTTCGGAAAGTACACAACAAGGTCATTAGTTGTGATGAAAGGTATCCTAAGCCGTGATTTTTAGATGTCAGAGAATGTAATATACTGGTTAAAGTTAGAAGGTTCTTGTTGTTCAGGCAGTTCACTGGACCCTGCTGTCTGTGTGGAGATATCTCTCAGTTACCTTCAGCAGTGACTGTAGCCAGGGGGCATTGAGCAGGCTATACAGCAGGTCAGCTCCGTTTACGTTCCGGCTTATCGATAACTGGACCTCCTCCAGCACCATTGCCAAAATCGTTGAAAGACCTGGAAAGCACAGGCACAGGATACACATACTTTGGCATGAAACACTTGCACATAAGGGTCAAATTCAATTAACTGGAACAGTTTTAACAATAACAATAAACATAATGTGGACACATATTTACTTTTGTTGTATTAATACATAATGAATAGAAGTAGATAATTACAGCTCCTCCAAATACAGTACAATCTATTTTTAGTTTATTGCAGCTTTTTTTCAAGCTAAAAGGCTAATTTCATTGAGCACTAAGCTTGGTGTGGAAAAGATGTTGTCCCCTTACCATTTACATTCAGTGTCGTTGGTGCTGAAGGCTCCACCTCTATTGACCGCATCATTCTGAATACTGAAAAAATCCAGGCTGCTAAAATATTGCAGAGATCCAGGCTGCTAAAAAAGAACATGGTACCTGATACATAGATAAAGTTATTATATATATATATATATATCTATATAATAATATATATATATTTATATCTATATAATTTATAAAATATGTTGGTTGAATGAAACGTCACTATAAAAATGTTGGTTGAGCCATTGTAATGGAACCAAGTCTATAATAATATAAAAAAAGGCAATTCCTGATAAGAAAGAGAGAGAGCTGGGAGCAACAATTCTACATGTTTTAAATACGATGAATGTAACTTTTGCTGAAGGTGGTCTTAATTAAATATAATGGAACTCTGGTGCTAAGTTCAAATTGTTGTAATACAGTAAAGGTAGTGCTTTATCTGTAATCCTAACAGTGCGATCAATCGATGCCAAAACAGCTTTGTAACCCTTCCCACCTTAGAAACTGCAATAAGAGAAAGCCACTCATCTCAAAATTGGAGTATCTACAGTTGGTGCTGTAGTGAGTTGATTCATTAACTTTGTATGCCTTGCACCACTAGGAGTTTTAATCATGCTCATATCAAAAGTAAAATGAGTTTGAGTCTTCTCAACCCAGCTCCCTGTCCACATCAATAAACCACCACACAATTCGACACAATCAGAAGTCTCTGCTAAGGCCCAGGACTAGCGAAATATTCAGGTCAGGATTGAGGTGCGCTCACTGGGTGAAGCTCTCATCACCCCTTACTGCTCTCATCACCCCTTACTGGTACCACTGTCTTTCACTTTTCATGAGAGCACCGTAAACAGACCTAGGGTCAGTTGAAATTGCAATTACAATTACAATGCTAGTATATTCAATTACAAATTGTAATTACAATTACGCTGCAGTAATTACAATTATAACTACAAATATACTCAAAAGTGACATAAACAGCTATGCATTTTAACATGTTTACTCTATGTATTCCAAATTACATTGCAATAGCAAAACAATAGCTGACCCCAGGTCTGACCGCAAGCGCGACAGAAAATAAAATAAGAATTTGTCTATAACGTCAATCTTTCAGTGATTATCATTTTCCTTGTTCATACAGTGTAAAATTAAAGTACTGTGTAAAAGAAAATAATAATAATAAATCGATTGTACTGAACTATAAGAAAAGCATTCCATGGGGGGGCTGTATAACCAACAAGAGCAATTGTTTTTCTTATAATTTACTACAGCCCTATGCATACACACACATACTCAATAAAGAGCCATGGGATACAGTTTTGTGCAGTAAAATATCCATTCTGCAAGGTCTGAAAATCAACAATAGAAACTATGGAATATGGAATTAGCACATGCATTTCATGATGGTACAGAATGCAGTATCAGAAAGACTTTATCTATATGGTATATAGCGAAGTGCAAGTGGGTTTATTCTAGTGCAGTTATTAATCTGTCAGGAGTTAGTCGTACTGGGCAATGTCACCTTAGCCTCCTTAGAACTCCATACAGTACTTAGGAACAGTTCTGAGTGGAGCATCTTACTTAAATTCAACCTAAAGCATGTCAAGTACAGCATTACAAAAAAGGTTATTTTCATTGCTTATTTATTTTCTCAATCAAATCTATAAAAGAAAATTGCTTTTTTTTTTTTTTAACTCTGCTAAAAACTAAGCTTGCATGTTTTACACAACATGAACACAAATGTTACATAATCACGGATTTCTTCTTAGCTCTTGTGCTATACGTGCACAAGCTGAAATCACTCTTATTATAATTCTGTGATTCAAGTGGTATTATTATTATTATTATTATTATTATTATTATTATTATTATTATTAATTAACAAATACACAATTCTACACCAGTTACCTTTGACAACAGTTGGTAATTTTCCAGAATTGAACTACACTGAACTACAATGCTACCTCAGTCTGAGCAACTGAGTAAAGAAGTCCATCAGCTTGTTCATTCAGGCAGACCGACCCAGCTTTTCTGACTCCTTTTACAAAGAAGCCTAATAACCAGTGTTCCTTACCTCACCAGCTAGTGCAGGTATATCACTTTGATAATGTGAAGGAAGGTCTCGTTTTACTTCAATATTGTGGAGATTCCTTTTTAGTGGGCCTTCTCCAGCACCAGTACCATAAGCAGTTTTACTACATTCAGTCAGTTTCAGGATTAAACAGTCAATTTAATCCTGATACATCCCTCTTAATCCACAACAACCTCTTCTCAAGAGCACTCGACTGACAGACCAGAGCTTCAAAGCTTCTTAACTCTTTATGGTTTGTGAGACAACCAAGATTCAAAACTAAATTTTCTAATTAGCTCTAGCAACTTGCTACTGGACTGCTTTTTATCATGTTGAATACATATATGTTTTTTTTTTTATTTAAAAAAAAAAAAGTATTACACTGTAATGCAGATATTTGAAATATAACCCTATGTAATTAAAAGTTGCTGTAGTTCCTGGTATCTAATCAGTTCCTGTGCTGTCAGTCATTTGTTGATACAAATAGTCATAGTACAACCATACCATGTGATTTACATAACAGAAAGTGACTAGGTACCAGATGGCAACAATGTCATTTTTTTTTAAATCTGTGGCATTGAAAATAAAGCAGAAAAAAAAAAACAGCAAAGGCCGAAAAGATTAACCCTTATTTTAAATGTATCCAGCTACAGAATATATATATTAACCCTTATTTTAAATGTATCCAGCTACAGAATATATATATATATATATATATATATATATATATATATATATATATATATATATATATATATATATATATATAAAACTCAGAGTAGGTGCAGCACAGGCATAATTACCCTGAAACTTGGTTTTCAGTACATAGTGAAACTTAAACATCTGTTTCTTTGACATTAATAGTAATTGCAGTCCAGACAAAGGAAATAGATAACTTAGCAGACGTAGTTAAATGTTATTATAATTATTCGATATACCTATAAGAGGTATTCTTAACATATATTATATATATATATATATTATAATATATATATATCTATAAATATATATTTTTTTTTTTCGAAAAATTAAAATATTATGGTACTTTGACAATGCTGTGACTTGTTGCACTGCAGATCGTTTATAAAACGTTTTCAGTGTTGGCATCATGTCTTGAAGGAAACATCACTAAAACTGAAGATCTAACAAACCGAGTCTAGCAGTGAAACATGACGAGGCGTGCTGCTGATGCATAATACATTTGGTTTGCAGCATAGTTTACAGTACATGAACCCATCTTCTTCGTCTTACTGGCATCACGCCCTGTCAGCCGCCCAGCAGGTGCAACAAGATCCAGCAGTAGCTCTGCAGGATGTACAAAAACAAACATGCATTGAAACTACTAGGTTGCACGGTTTTATTTTTCAAACATAAGGACACCTTTATTGAACAGCAATAACAACTGTAGATATTGTATAAATGCAAAGCTCAACACAAATACAAGCGAGCAGGAAGTAATGCAGGTTAATTACATTTACATTCAAGGCGATTTGCTTCCGCCGGTAGCGTACAAAGGACCTGCCTGTGAGAGAAGTGTAGTGTGTGGCGGTGTAAGATAGAGACGTTTTGAATTTTTTTACGCGCAGGGACTAACAACAAAAATGTATTGAGTCACTTCGGAGGAGGTTCTCAGATCAGCGGTTTGCAGGTTTGTTCCAAGCTTAAGGATTTGTATTTACATTGTTACTTTATAGAAAGTGGGGTGGCGACAGGCCGTAGCCAATAGTTTTCCTTATAAAAGATTACAATACATTGTAAGTTTGTGGTTACAATAATATAAGCTTTTCCCATTACCACTGGTTTGTGCATTTTACCCAACATATTACCATGACATCATATGATGCTGTTGCTTTTACCCTTTCTTTTATCCCGTATGCTGCAGCAGACATTAGATGTACAGCTATCTGGAGCATTATTTTAAAACATGTTTGTAGAATTTAATTTGAAACACGTAGATTAAACTTTGTTTTCCCCAGCTCACGTTTATGTGTCTTAATCACATGCAGCTGTAAATTATAAATTCGAATCTGAAAATGCATTGTATTTGATTTAACTTTAGTTCAGTTTTACACCGTAAGTTTGACTAACATTTCCCCAGTATTTGTCAGAAAGCAGTTTATTTACATTCCCCAAAACACTGCTGGCCACATTATCTCACTTAATTATCCATATTGGAATTCACGTGCTTCTACTTGCATCAAGGCATTTGGACGTCTTTTTAGTATTATATATATATATATATATATATATATATATATATATATATATATATATATATATATATATATATATATATATATATACACACACACACACACACAATTACAGTACATTGTTTATGATTGTGTCAAAAATTATGGATGTCAAAAAAAGACAAAGGACAAAAATTATGTTTTGTTATATCATTTAGGAAACACTTACAGGAGGACCAGTTATTTCAGTCTTTTAAAGTGGCAACTATTTTCAGAACAGTACAGGACACAGCACCTTAAAGTGTTCAAATTATTCAGAATATAGATGCATGTTTCTGCTAAGTGGAGGGCAAACATTTTTTTTTTTAAGTTTCTTGCATCAAAAGTATACATTGCTGCTCTGAATAAATGACAGTACATTGGACAGTGCAGCATGATATTTATCTTCAAATGGCCATGGTCTTACAGACAGCTAATCCTGTGACAAATGTGAAACAAGTATAGTTGTACACTATTTTTTGAACAATTATTTTTATTCTTTTTCCAATTTCTCTCCTAATTTTTGGAATGTCCAATTATTATTCAACCTGGCTCACTGCTGCAACCCCTGAACTACCTCGGGAGAGATGAAGACGAGCACTCGCTTTCTCCAAAACGAGTGCCGTCAGCCAGCCGCTTTTTTTCGCTCTTCAATCCCGCCATGCAGCCGTATTCAGAACTTGCAGCGTCGGAGGACCCTGCAGTTCTGAATTGTGTGCAGGCCAGCCAGCAGGCGCCAGCCAGCCACCAGCGTCACAGGTGTGTGGTGAGCCAAGGACTCCCCAGTCAACCTAACCCGTCCTTCCCGGGCAGCATTTCGCCAATTGTGCACCTCTCCCTGGGAACTCCCGTCAACAGTCGGCAGTGGCATAGCTTGAATTCCAACCGGCGATCTCCAGCAGAGTGCCTTTACCGGATGTGCCACTCGGGAGCCCATAATTGTACTAATTGAACATAAATCTTTTCAGGAGGTCTACACTTTCAATCTGTAAGCCATCAATGGTTCTTAACATCTGTGAATTAAAAGCACTAACTATGAATCTCTGCCTTATTCCAGGATTTGAACCTGCTGAAAAAAAAGCTCTACAATTTCAGGATCATGAACCACCCTGCAATTGAGCTGCTGCTAACCTGTTCAGTCTGTCTGGATCGGTACCGGAGCCCCAAGCTTCTCCCTTGCCAGCACACCTTTTGCCAGGAACCGTGCCTGAAGGGAATAGCTGATGAGATCAGCAGGAATGTGAAATGTCCAGAGTGCAGAGCGGTTCATAAGATTCCTGCTGAGGGGCTTGGGGCGTTTCCAAGCAACAGGACCATCCTTGGTTTCCTGGAGCTACCTGTTGAGCTTATCCAGACTTTGCAAGGTAGTCCCTCGCAACCTTGCCAGATTTGTGGTGTGACAAAAGAATTGACCAGTTGCACCCACTGTGATAAGTCAGTCTGCGATTCTTGTCAGCACCTTCATGTTGAGGATTTGAAGATGGACCTTAGGAAGATTGCCACTAAACTACGAGGTGCAATACCTAAGATATCGAAAGCTCTAGGAACTCTGGAGCAAAAGTCATTCTCGATGAGACAAAACCAAGAGGCGATCAAAGCTGAGGTGGAGAGAAGCTTTGAAAAATTGATCACCAGTCTCCGAGCGAGAGAGAAAGGTTTGATTTTGGAAGCTGAAAACTTGATGCAGTCTGAACTAAGGACTTTAAGGTTCAAGCAGGAACATTTAGAGTTCATGTTGGCTAGTATTTCCAGCCACTGTGGCTGCATTGAAAACCAGCTTAATGACCTTCAAAGAAACCCTCTTGCCTTAGAACTTGTGGAGCTAAAGACACAATCTAAGAACTGGTCAGAACAGGTAGAAATCTTAGGACAGCCCGAAGAAGACCAATTTAAACTATTGAAGTTCACAGCAAACCATGCAGATATACATTCAGACACAAACAAATATGGGTCAGTATCTTGGGCAAATAAATTGGAGCCCTCACCTAATAGAACATACAGGTATCGAGTTTCTGACACCTTTGGCCAAAGTGGCTCAAGTTCAACGAAGGTTCTGCCATTACAATCTGGGAATACTGCTGCCTTCCTTCCAATGACAACCGGCAACAACTACTTTTCAGGCAGACAAGCAAGGCTGAGGCCTACCAATTTATACCTTGTGAATGCCCAGGCTTTGGTTACAGAGAGCCTCGACAGTGAAAGACCTAGGCTTGGACTTCCTCTCTACGGACACCAGCTCCTTCTGCTTTACCAGCTTAAAGGCGCAATGAGGTGCACGTTTGGCTCCAGAGGAAGTGACCTTGGGCATTTCACCTGGCCCAGGGGAGTTGCAGTGACCCCAGAGGGAAACATTGTTGTTGCTGATAGCAGTAACCACAGGGTTCAGGCACGTATGTCTTTAGAGTAAGAATAATTCAAAACAAAGCAGCCCTCTAGAAGTTAATGGATCAGTGACAGAAATATTGTTGGTTTGCTGTAACCTGAAGTTGGGCAGGTAGGAGATTGTGTGAAGATAATGTTTTCTGTCTCGGCTGAAATATTGAAACCTGCACTGGAAGAAACTGCCTGTACAGGCTGTTTCTTTGTATTTAAAATGTGAGAAAATGATGGGTTGGGACAGATTAGAACAAACAGGTTTTTTTTTTTTTTTTTTTAATGGCCTTCAATTTCTATTGCAATAGGGTGTTGGTAATTGTATAGTTTAAAGAATGATGTCGAACACTTATAATTTTAAATATTATGGAACACTTTCAACAAAAATGTTTAACATGTACAAAAGATCAGCTGTACAAAAATGATAACGTGATATCTACAAACCCTTAGCAACAAAATAAATGTGACATAAATTAGACTAACTTGGCCCCATATTTTGAGCATGTGCTCACATGTAATTTTCTAAAAAAGGAGAACAAGATTTGTACTGCTTTTCTTTTTTTTTTTTTTTTTTTTAATTTTTTTGTAAATCTAAATCTATACCGGCTATTGGCTGTTTAGTATTGTCATTAGAATGTACTGAACAAAACAAAATAGCTATCAATTTTATAATAATGGAAACAATTTTAACCTTTGATAATCACTTTATACTTAAAGTATTTGTTGATGCTACCTAAAAGTTTATTTTTATTATTTCTTCCCCTAGATGTTTGATCGTGAAGGCAGTTTTCTGAGAGCGTTTGGTTCCTATGGCAACAGTGAAGGAGAATTTGACTGCTTGGCTGGTGTCACAGTCAACAGCCAAGGATGGATCATCATCGCAGACCGGTACAATCACAGGATTCAGATCTTTGATAACGAAGGGCGTTTCATCCGTAAGTTTGGCCAGGAAGGTGCAGGCGACGGCCAGCTCAGTTATCCCTGGGGAGTGGCCACCGATCGGCTTGGGCTTATTTACATCTGTGACAAGGACAACCATCGTGTCCAAGTCTTCACTTTGGATGGGTGTTACGTACGGAAGTTCGGCCAGCTAGGCAACAGGGAGGACCAGCTAGAGCATCCGCACTACCTGGCCTTCTCTCCTGAGCAGAAGATCGTTATAAGCGACAGTGGAAACCACAGGATAGTGGTGTATGATAAGGATGGACGGTTCTTGCTAAAGATTGGATCGGAAGGCACAGCTACAGGTCAGTTCAAGTACCCGCGAGGCGTTGCAGTGGATTGCAAAGGAAACATAATAGTTGGGGACAGTGGGAATAACAGGATACAGATTTTTCACCGTGATGGCACCTTCTTGAAAGCGTTTGGCAGCTGGGGCACAGGGGATGGGCAGTTAAAGGGCCTGGAGGGGCTGGCTTTGCAAAATGGGAATATAATCGTCAGTGATCGAGAGAACCACCGAATCCAGATATTCTAACTCTTGTATCCACCTAATTATTTTGAGCACTTATTTTGCCAGATGTAAAACTGGGTGCTAAAAGTAGGACCAGGAAAACGTCAATTGTGCTGGATTGTATGGTGTTATTGATTTATACACAGCTAGATTTGAACTGGGGATTACCCTGCATTGCTTTAAACATCCGTGGTGATCGGCCCCAGGTTGAGACATATTTGAAGTCAGGCCTCAAGAGGTGAAAGGAATCGGAGGCTAGTGAGTTAGGCCATTTGGGACCTCCTAACTTAGGCATCCTTGTGATTCCTCAAATTCTTTCCATATTATTTGTAATTGATGTTTGGTTTTCCTGGCGCAATTTTGGAGCAAAGACAGTAAAATTTGCAGTCTAAAATTATTAGCATGTGACTTTACATGATATTTATTAATGCAGACATAATATTTGTTAATTGACAGATTGTTTTTCAGAAGTGTTTTGAATACTTGCTGACTTCTGCATTATTTATGAACAAAGAACAGATTAATTACATTTAAGGTTTTTTTTTCTAGGTTAGATTCAAGGCTAAGTTGGACTCTAGACATCCTCGTGGATAGTGTGCATTTGTCTTCAAAGCTATGAACTCCACGGGTTAGACAACTTTTAAAGTTGTGGATTACAATAAATACACTTTTTGGTCTTTTTTGTGTATTGATGTTTTCAGATTCATCAGACCCGCAGACAATGCTTTGCAGATGTAATTTACTCACCCTGCATGCATGTATATAACTTATACGCTGTGGAGGTTTCTGAACAAATTAACACTGAATTATTTATTTATCTTTTTTTTTTTAATAGTGTGACTAACCATTGAATCTCCACATTTCACTTAAGGCACCTTTGTCACATTATGAAGTACATCCATTGGAGTAATCAATTGCCTGCACAGCAATTAAGAAATAATCTACAGTCATACTTGCTTTTACTGATATTTATAGAATTAACCCCTAAGGAAACATACATTCTTTTGTTGGACAGTTTATGAATTGCAGTATGTATATTGTGTCATCACATGAGCATTGCCCTGTGCTAAAACCCATTAAAACAGCAACCAAAAATATACAGTTATTATAAATAGCAGTGAAATCAGATTAATTTGCTCCATGTCAGAGATATATAAAACTTTATTATAAGTAACATGTCAAAATATATAATAATAATAATAAAAACAATAATAATAAGACAACTGTTTTTTAATTGCATTTATTTACCCTGGTTCATATTAAGCCTGTTAGTACTTAAGTTGTGATATATACATTTTCCTCCATAGGCAATTGTTTTACTTGTAAAACACATTCAACCATGAAAAATAGAAATTAATAGTATTTGAAGGATGCCAAAATACTAAATCAGTAATTAGCAATGACTGCACTGAAGACATGGGTAAAAACATAAGCATGTACACTGTACAAAAAGATGGGCTTCTTACAGTATGCAAAGTAATGCAGTGCACCATTCAAGTAATAACATTGTTAACAGAGTCGTCACATTTGAGAAAAGTAACCAAGTCTCCCATTTAAACAATAATCAGAGCAGCACACAAAGCCTGGGAGATTTTGTGGGGAAGGATAGTAGAGTCGAAGTCACAACAGTGCTTGTATTCAGAATTTACTTAAACATTAAATCTAACAAGTTAAGACTAAATTACCTGCCTAAATACACTGAGACTTTAGTGCAGTTATGTAAACTAGTAATTTAAAAAGTTAGGACTTTGAGAAGTATTGAAGAAGTATTTAATGTACACTTGTTATTGGCATCATTTTAAAAGGTTTATTTATTTCTTAGTGACCATGTGTGAAAGGGATGGCTGTAGTGGTGACCTCAGACCCGGAACAACAGACTCCAAACAATGAATGGCGGATGAAAACTGAGCCGTGGCGCTCAGTTTATTTATTAAATAATAATGCAAACAAAAAGAGTTTAAACAAAACACACAACACTGAAAATAAAGGGTGCGTTGGCCAAACAAACAGACGTGGACGAACCCAACAAGTACCGCGCTGGCACTTCCAGCACGCTGTAGCAATTGTTTACTTTTTAATTCTCTCCTATCTCCACCCGTTCTCCATTAACAAACACAAAACCCTGAGTGAGTGCTTCGTGCATCTACATGTACAATTGTGCTGGAATTCAGTTACCAATTCATTATTCACCTGAATCCCAGTATGTGAACCAATCTGTGTACTCCCGTGCTCACATATCAATACCCACTTAAATATGCACGTGGCGTGAGTTGTGCCACCCTCGTGTCTAAATACAAATTACACTTTATAACACTTGTGCTTTTATTTATATCCCGTGTATTTTATACATAAACACCAACATGAACACACTACAGACAACATAAAGACACTCCGCCACACCATGTTACCATGGTTATTTTATGGCACTGCCAAGGACGTGTAGGCCTTATAATATTATTGCTGTAACTGGTTATTACAATCGTATTGAGACATCCTATGTAAATACTTCATTTAGGACAACAGACTAACCATTTAGATGTTTCACAAACATACTTCTTCATTATTATCTTATCAGTGGGACATACAGTTAATTACCAGTTAACTTGTAAACCTTCATAAAACCACTAAACGTCCTAAAAATAATAAAATCTTAAGACAATTCATACAAATGATTGCAATGAAACTTTTTCCTAAACTAAACATTGTAACCAGACTGTTGTAGTCTCCACAGACAAAATATCAGCTAAAAATTAAAATCCCTCCTAGTAATTTACTGGTTACCAAATTGGGAATAGCAGAATCTGAAAACCATTACTGAAAAAACATGCAAGACTAAACCATGTCTGCTAAAAATGTCTAGGTTAAAAAACAAATTAAACGTAACCCACCCTTTATTCACGGGGACTTCACCCCACTCACAAGAGTAATATTACACTGCTGCGGTAAACTTAGCACGCCAAAGGTGTTCCAGAACTATTTCAGTCGACTCACATGGCACTTCTCTGTTAGTATTTTTTGATCACACTGCAAACACAGTTTTAACTAATCAACCAACGTAATCCGTGAGACCACCAACAAAATGCAGTTAAATCGTTTAAATCTGTTCAATACAGTGGATCAAAAACAACATTTTATAAAGGCTAATATATTTCCTGTTTTAAAAACATATGCAATAATAGTGGGTTACAACCATTGAGAAAATCTGCCCTTATCTTCTTTACAAACCTACCAGTTATAGCAAAATCTGTGGCTACTGCAGTTTCATTTGTGTAAAGGGAAGCAATTTAAACAAACAGTAGAAACCATAGCCCACAGAACACCTATTAAATATTATCTAATCAGTGCAAATAGCTAGCGCTACTGCTCATGAATTGTGCTTACTTACAGTATATCACTAAATACCTTACAAATCATAATATAACTGATTCAATCTCTGTAATAATAATGATAATATTATAACTCTGGGGTTACCCGACCAGCGACCTGTGCAATACAGAGCCATGGCATTGAACTCATGTGGTTATCATACCCCTTGCAGCTTAATAAAACATGCATTTCCATGTGTGCTTATATTTATAAAAAGGAATATAAGATCTTGTTATAACAATTCAATAAAACATAACCGTGGTCAGACATATTTAAATACAAGTAGTTTTTTAAAATGACTATTTTAGGTTCTGCAGTGTTAAGTGATGGTTTAATACAGTTTACAATAATAGCAGCTCGTTCAAGATTAGAGGCACCTTTTATTAGTATGTTGTATAGTTTTTAGTTTGGTTTTTTTGGTCACTGTTTAATGTGGGAGCTTTGCAATTGGGTGATCTATGTTGAAAGATCAGTTTTTTGTTAAATATTGTACTATTCAGTGATTAGTAACTTCATAATGGTGTAATACTGCAATGTTTAAATAGTGGACACTCACTGATACCCACAGCAACACACCAATATATAACACCATACCTTAACAGCTGTTTGAATGACATGGGATCTTCTACACAAATATACATAGGAACTGAAACACCACAGAATACAGGTTTACAACCAGGTACACAGTACCAATCCCACGGCATACAATGTTTCTTGTACTGTGTGTGTAAATCACTCAGAT
The DNA here is from genome assembly GCF_017654505.1 of Polyodon spathula. Lineage (NCBI taxonomy): Eukaryota > Metazoa > Chordata > Actinopteri > Acipenseriformes > Polyodontidae > Polyodon > Polyodon spathula. Next base: position 32,022,157 of record NC_054543.1, on the reverse strand, counting down.
ATTAGCTACAGCATCTTCAATATATATCTTTTATATATATTTAAGATATATTTAGCAAGCTGTGCCAATAAAAATAAAACACAAATGCAAGACTACCACCCGATGGGAACAAACATATTTGTTTGGTAAGAGGCAATTGTTTTGTTTGAATGATCTAACCACATTTTTACATTTCTTGATGACCACATGATGTTATTTTTAACACCGTCTATGGAACACTGTATGGCAATGATATTGAAGAATTTTGAATAGGCAAGAACTTTAAATTCTGGAAATATGTTCTGCTTAGGGCCTACACTTTTCAGTTTTAAGCGATAAAAATCTTTGTAATTTAATTTAAAAAAAAAAAAAAAAAACACCACTCACGTTGTCATTGAACATTGTTTGCAGAAGTGAGGCAGTATGGAAAGGAACTGGAACAGTCGTCATTAGGTTTGCACTGTGCAGTTGGTACACCACATCTGTGTGTGACTGGAACACAGGCGTGCTTAATGTCGGTTTGAAAACCTAAACGTGTGTTTTGTGACGCTACATGGGGGCGTAACACTAAATCAGTTCTCCAGCACGTAAAGGAAAATGAGGATTCGATAGAAGAAACCATAAAAGGAAAGGCACAGATGTTATGCAAGTACAGCGCTGCGGAGTTGAAATTCTTCAGAAAATGTACACAACTATACTTAGCTTAGGGATCTGTTTACAGTAGTTCAGTTTGCAATGGATCTTGGGTTTTCTTTCCTCAGTCCTACTAAGCGGACATATTATAGATGTGTGTGATGACGAGTGATAGAAACTGAAATTTACTGTATTTGAGTGGTGTTTATTTTTTATCCCCAAAAGTAACCAATTACCGATTAACAATAATAGAAAAGAAACACCATCCCCGGACCAAATCAAAAATTGAATTCAAGCCCTATCTATAATGTATGTGTTGCTGCAAATGTGAGTGATTTTGATGATTTTTATCATCAATAATTAATAAAAGATGGCTTCTCATAAACGATTTTGAGCTAGAACTAAGAACTCTGCCTTCATTAGTGCATTAGCCTAAATGTGTGCCATCTTGACTTGATTGTTTTATCAGTTGATGATGCTGGAAGGTTAAGATGCTACTGCCATTCTTAAAACAACAAACACACTACAATCAACCAAGTGCTTTAAGTGTAAACTCACCGTCACACAAGCTCAGCTATAATATAAATCACAATAAACTAGACACATACTGAATGGGGTGTGTAATAAGTCTCTTAACAGCAAATGATGAGATAATACTGACATCAGCATAAGATACGTACTTACCTCTGGACTACAGAGCTTGCTCTTTGAACCATGTGGTTTGCTGTTCATGTCCAGCCCATGCCTAGCCATTCAATTCAATGTACTGAGATGCCAATTTATTATAAGTGCCCCTTTTGAATCTTAACAATAATCTAACTGTGGTTGTGTATATATATATATATATATATATATATATATATATATATATATATATATATATATATATATATATATAGATACTGGCTTTGCAACACTGATGTCAAGCCTCCGAGTGAAATTGGAGCACAGTGCAAATAAGTTACATTTCTGTCAGCATTGCAAAACTCTCTCTGCAGGAGCCTATCAACAAAATGGTTTCTGTAGGACAGCGATACTCAAAGTGGTGTCCGCGAAGCCAGGCCATCGTGCCCGCGGCAGCTGTTCTTAAATTATGGGTTTTGAGCACATTTCTGGTGGGTCGTAGCGAGGAAAAATAAATAAAGCTTTAAACACGTTTTCCAGCAAAAGCATCACAGCAGTCTGTTGGCAGTGCTGCTCGCTTATGCTGTGCTTGTACGTACTCGACATATACATATTTTTTTTCCTGAAGGGCCTCTGCAATACGATCAACCAACTGAATATCTGCATTTTCTCTGTGGTAGCCCAATCATAAATTAGCTGGATGGGACATAAACTGTGTCTGTTTCAGTTGCAGATACTGACAGTAAGAATAAATCAATAGTAGAGTCAAATATCTGCAAAGTTTTCCGCAACTGTCCAATCATAAGCAAGCAGAGGCTGTTTACGGTATTCTGCATGAAAATTGAAGGCGGTTGAGTAGCCAATGGGAAAGTGAAAGATCTGACAGCTGTCCAATCATTTGTGAGTAGAGGCGGTGTGTTAACATGTCGGATAAGCACTGAATTTTGCCGACTGTTATTAAGAAAAATAATACATTTCAGTATTTAGAATTAAATTTTTCTTCTCCCAGACAAGGGAAACACCGTAGTAGATTTAGTTACAAATCCGCTTTCTCTGAATAATTGTACTGGAGATGAGCGATCTTTAAAACAGAGTAGTGTTGACAAATTTGCCAAATTGAAACAAAACGAGACGCTATCTATCCTCATTTATTTTAGTTTATTCATGGTTATCTGTGACGATCATGCACAGTTACTACCTGAGACTTGGCCTTAGAGTGAGCCAAGAACAACTCCCACTAAAACTCTTTATATATATTATACACACACACACACACACACACACACATACTGTATATGTCGCAGGAAGGTAATGTTTACGATAAGAACCCATGCAATAGTCAGCGTGCCCGCAAACAGCCAAGTAGGATCAATTTATGCCCGTGCCCAAATTACTTTGAGGACCACTGCTGTAGAAGAATCTTAATAAATCAAGTAGTCTTTTAAGTGTGTTTAAACACAGTTTGGTCAAGGATAAAATCTCTTTAGTTAAAAGGTAAGTTTTAAGACAGTTTAAAGTTTTGCTTTAAAAAAATAATGCGCCAATGTAGACAGTTTCCACAAAATCTACTGTGGTATTCAATCTGGGATACAGATTGCCAATCAAATTGCTGTAAAACATCAAAATCTACCCGTTGCCTTGGTGATTTAACATTTAAGAACTTTTGTTTGAGTGGGTCACTGAACTGGTAACCAACCTATTTAGGTGAAGAACAGATGAACTGTCAATCAAATACTTGCCATTCAAAACTCTGCAATAAAATATCCCTGAGCACAGGTGCAGCACTGGCAGAGACACAGACTCTGTTTAAATTGCAGTAACAAACCATGCCTTCCTATTTGAGCTTTATAACCAATCCAGCATTGACGGCACTTCATGTAGCACCTAATCTGACTGCTTTGATTCATACTAGCCCTCCTGAGGCCAAAGCTTTCTCTTATGTGATCTTCTCATGTTGAATCTGATAATAGGAAGCCTGCAAAGAAAGAAAAACCTGTATTAACATTACCGACATCCAGAAACTTTAGGCTGTGCATTTGGGGGCAGGGACTTCAGTTTCTTTTATGGCTGCGTATGCGGAAGAAATTAATGCCAATGACAAGTAAACTGCTGGAAATCCAGTCCAGTTGCACCCACCATCCTATAAACAACATAACTTATTAAGAGTTGCCCATCACAACCATTAGGAGCTATGATGTAATGCACTGCTCTAGTATTCAGACATATCATTTTATTTCTGAACTTTTCAATTTACTGTATGAAGTAGCAGAACTAAAATATCACTTTGATACTCACTTTAAGTGTTGTAAACATGATCCCCTGCTCCCCGTTTTGAACACTGGGATCCATCAAATCTTCAATGAGGTGCACCTCGGAGCCCAGATTCCTTATTCTGGTTTTAAAGAATGCAGGATACAAAAGCCAGCCTTTACTATGAATGAGCGTTATGAACTAAAAGTTATCAATATGTCATATTTAGTTTAAAGGGTTCAAGGGTTATACCTTTGACATATTTTAACACCTAACTGCTGTTGTTGCTTTTCATTTTGGACTATGTAGTAATTGAATTCAATGTTATATAACATGTAGAATCTCTCTGTCATTTACTTTAATTGGGATTCTAAGTTTCTTCTGAGGTAACAAAACAAGGTGTGGTTTCAATAAACAAATGTCACAAATGTTCCCATCTACAGCCCAGCCTGTCGCAGGATGACTGATTCCACTTCCAATTTTGAGTATCTGTATCCACAGGGGTCAATATTTGTGAGCTCAGCTGTATCCCCATGGCTTACCGTGCTCGTAGAACCACATACAGGAACACAGGGAACAGATCGTCCATAGACCACAGGAAGTCCTTTTTCAGCAGTGAAAGCACTTCTTGGGTGATCTCCTCAAACGTTTGCTGAATCACATGCAGTTTGTCAGAGGGGGTAAAGGTTGTGCTGTACAACACACAAGAAACAGCACTGCATTCGTTAAAGCGATTTCCAGGATACCTATCGCTTTTAATATACACTGGTATTTCTTTAGGATAAATCATCCAGATAATTCACTTAAACCAAGATTATAAAATATTAGGAGAAACAGAATTATCACTGGTCCCACTTTTCTTGTGTTAAGATCTTTTTTTATTTTTGCAATTTTGGACTGGTTTTCATAATTCGGGAAATATATATATAGTTTTTTGGTGCTAGACCATTGGAGTGAAACTGAGCTACATCACAGGAAGTATAAATAAAGCAAAGAACCACAAGATCTTCAACAGAAGAAAGGGGGACTAGTGATAACAGTTCAAAGAAAATTGATTGTTTAATTAGAATAAATGAACTGTAATACATGGTTAGCTCTCCTTTTACTGTTTATAACATCTTGCAAAGACCACGCACAAGAACAATTTCCAAGGCTATACCTCGTGAGAGTAGTCTGAAAACAACTTGATGAATGTTACAGTTTATATATTATATTATCTGGAAGAAACATGACAATATAGGGATATGATTTCTGTTTCTCAGCAAGCTCATACTAACACAGTGAGGTTAGATTAGTGAAAACACAGGTCAACACTGAAGTTCTTCTCATCTAGCTTCCAATATCAAAGCAATATAAACTAATAGCTGTCCTGGGTATTCAGGCATCTGCCAGCTCATACAGTGGCTTGCAAAAGTATTGACCCCCCTTGGCATTTTTCCTATTTTGTTGCCTTACAACCTGGAATTAAAATTGATTTTTATTTGGATTTCATGTAATGGACATACACAAAATAGTCCAAATTGGTGAAGTGAAATGAAAAAAATAACTTGGTTACAAAAAATTCTAAAAAATAAATAACGGAAAAGTGGTGCGTGCATATGTATTCACTCCCTTTGCTATTAAGCCTCTAAATAAGATCTGGTGCAACCAATTACCTTCAGAAGTCACATAATAAGTTAAGTAAAGTCCACCTGTGTGCAATCTAAGTGTCACGTGATCTGTCACATGATCTCAGTATATATACAGCTGTTCTGAAAGGCCCCAGAGTCTGCAACACCAAGCAAGGGGCACCACCAAGCAAGCAGCACAATGAAGACCAAGGAGCTCTCCAAACAGGTCAGGGACAAAGTTGTGGAGAAGTACAGATCAGGGTTGGGTTATAAAAAAATATCCGAAACTTTGAACTTCCCACAAAGCACCATTAAAGCCATTATTAAAAAATGGAAAGAATATGGCACCACAACAAACCTGGCAAGAGAGGGCCGCCCACCAAAACTCACGAACCAGGCAAAGAGGACATTAATCAGAGAGGCAACAAAGAGACCAAAGATAACCCTGAAGGAGCTGCAAAGCTCCACAGCGGAGATTGGAGTATCTGTCCATAGGACCACTTTAAGCCGTACACTCCACAGAGCTGGGCTTTACGGAAGAGTGGCCAGAAAAAAGCCATTGCTTAAAGAAAAAAATAAGCAAACACGTTTGGCGTTCGCCAAAAGGCATGTGGGAAACTCCCCAAACATACGGAAGAAGGTACTCTGGTCAGATGAGACTAAAATTGAGCTTTTTGGCCATCAAGGAAAACGCTATGTCTGGCGCAACCCCAACACCTCTCATCACCCCGAGAACACCATCATGGCAGCTGTGGGGATGTTTTTCATCGGCAGGGACTGGGAAACTGGTCAGAATTGAAGGAATGATGTATGGCGCTAAATACAGGGAAATTCTTGACAGAAACCTGTTTCAGTCTTCCAGAGATTTGAGACTGGGACGGAGGTTCACCTTCCAGCCGGACAATGACCCTAAGCATACTGCTAAAGCAACACTCGAGTGGTTTAAGGGGAAACATTTAAATATCTTGGAATGGCCTAGTCAAAGCCCAGACCTCAATCCAATTGAGAATCTGTGATATGACTTAAAGATTGCTGTACACCAGCGGAACCCATCCAACTTGAAGGAGCTGGAGCAGTTTTGCCTTGAATAATGGGCAAAAATCCCAGTGGCTAGATGTGCCAAGCTTATAGATACATACCCCAAGAGACTTGCAGCTGTACTTGCTTCAAAAGGTGGCTCTACAAAGTATTGACTTTGGGGGGGGGTGAATACTTATGCACGCTCAAGTGTTCTGTTTTTTTGTCTTATTTCTTGTTTGTTTCATAATAAAAAATATTTTGCATCTTCAAAGTGGTAGGCATGCTGTGTAAATCAAATGATACAAACCCCCCAAAAAATCCATTTTAATTCCAGGTTGTAAGGCAACAAAATAGGAAAAATGCCAAGGGGGGTCAATACTTTCGCAAGCCACTGTAGCTTTCCATCCCTTGGGGATGCCTGCCTAAACTAATAGAGCTAGTTCAGAGACAACAGTGAGCTGATTCCAGGTTTTGACTAAAGAGATTCTGGGGGCAAAAAAACAAGCAAAACAGCATAATTTAGACAAACTATCACCTCACCTATAGAAGACATCTTACCTGATTTGTTGTAAACTTTCCACAGCTGAGGCAAAGCAGATGTCCTTTGTGCTTGGCAGCACCTACAGAAATAGAGCTATTTAAAGATATCTCACATAGCACATGCACTACAAAGTAATCTTGTTTCCAAAGAGAACAGACAGCATAGAATATACAAAGGCAGCAATATCTCATAAATGAGTGGCTTGCCTCCTAATAATGAAGCATGCTCTTTTGAATGTGTGTAGCAGTGAGGGGTCAGCTGATCCCTTGAGCTCCTGTATACCCATGGAAAATGGCGCATTGCTGGTTGACATCGATAGTCATGTAATTGCTCCAGTGCTCTGGTGAAGCTAAGGCTCTTGTGTCACTGAAATGCACTTAATTATGCTTTTTAAAACCTATTTATTTAATAACATTTTATGATACATATAATGGCCTACCAAAACATAAAAAATATGTATTTTATGAATTCAGATACTGGCTGTTAACAATGCAGCTCCTAAAAAACACATTTTAACATGTTATTTAAGGTTATAAAAGAGAGGGGCAGCAGACACTAAGTTTTAAAACTTATTGTACAAACGTAATCTCCTAGTTCAAAACTTCAAAGATCCTCTACAGTAGCAGCAGTGCACTTTATCTGTCTTCAAGCCAAATAATGTTACAGAAATCAATTTTTATTTTCTGACTTTAAAGAAAAACTAAAACAATACCTTTTTGTTCTTTCCCAAATTAGAGACGCAAACAGGCCAGAATTTCCTGCAAAAAGACAGAGAAAAGACTACAGACTTTGGTGGCCTAAGTCACTGTAAAATTGCTAGCACAGGCAGAAGCAAAGACAACCACCCCCATTGCCACTCTAACATGTGTCAAACCTCTAGGGCATCCTTGGCCTCTCATTTTTTCAATTGTGTATTGGGGACTGCTGAGGCCACAGAACTTTTGATCAAGACTGGCTTGCAGATTGTAGATTAGACTACTATAACTCACCATAGACAATATGTTTAAACTACCGAATTGTTTCCTGTCCACTGTAAAATTAGGCTCTCCTCAATAGCTACAGTCAGACCATGTGACCTACAGCACAGGAAGTGATGGGAAGCAATGCATTCAGAAATACACCCACTATTAAATACATTTTAAAAACAAGCAAATAATCTAAAAGATACTGAGCACAGTGAAAGGCATGCTGCTGATAATGTAGCTAACAGTCAGGAATACGGGGGATCATACTGTTGCACTCCCAGGAAGTTGAGCAGTGCCAGGTCGGGCTGCTTGTTGAGTCTCAGCACGCAGTCCCAGTACACGTCCTCCTCCCGCTCGTTCTCCAGCGCGTACAGGGTGAACAGCGGCGGGTACAGGCGGGGCAGCAGCACCGGGAGGAGCAGGCCAGAGCTGCTCACCAAGCAGCTGAAAAACACAGACACCAGGGACACAGGGTGAACTTAACAAACATCTCATTTAACTGAACAACCTTTATATAATTTCAATCACATTCTTCATAACGACTATTAATATTGCACTGAACTTACACTGGTCTAAACTATCTTTGCCTTCTTAATATCTTTGTATTCTTGATGGATAATCTTCCCCTATCCGCAAACAGATTTTATTAAGCATGACGCCTCACAAGCACAGTTGCCCCCGAAATGGTTTACTACCCACGCAGAACGACCACGTGGTCTACCCCCAAAAAGGGGTTTTTTGCAATGGTGACAGCCAAGACTGGTATCATATTAAATGTTGATTCAAACTGGCAGCACCCTACATGTCTCTCCTGCTGTCTAAGTGAACACGCTTGCCCCCGATTCTGTGCCACAAAAATGGAGCGGAGACTGCCGGAAAATATATTATGAAGACATGTCCTGCGCTGTTATATAGCGCCTGCCCCACCACCACATGACCGCATAAATTTCGGGGCGTGGTATGATTAACATATTCACCGAAGTGATTCTGATGACAACACAATGAGGTTACAAATAGACAACTGAGCACTGCGTTAAGACATGCTGAAACCAGGTTTATTTAGTGGTGCAATCAGGAACTTTAAGAATTGAATACACTATAAAAAGCAAAGTAGTCTTAAGTAACAACTGTGTGTGTCTGGGCTGACATAGAAAGAGGAAATCAAAGAAAAAAAAGTAAAAGAAAAAGAACCTAAGATGAAAAGAAACAACAAAACGTAAGAAACTAACAATATTATTCGTAAATTAATAATAAACAAATATATGACTAAAAAAAAAAATACTACTTTGCACATACAATGGAGTACTACATTTATTTTCACAAGGACTGTAGCAATTTTCATGGCAATTATTACAAGTGAGAATATTTATGTACAATAAATAGAGCATAGCACCACTTTTGTATCTGTATGTGTACGTCTGTCGTTTCTTTCCCTGGTTGTGGCAAGTGCTGTGTGTATCATGTGCAACTTTAAACGAGTTAACTGCTGTGTAAACTTAACACAATGTATTTGCTTTGTTTCCGAGCATTGTAGTGCACTTGCCCTCTGAATGTGGTCTGTCAACGTAAAATATTCCTTGCTGTCCTATCTATTTAAATTTTGTATGGCAAATAAAGATAATTGAAAAAATTAATCGAGAAAGTGTTTGTCAGTGGCAATGCAGTAACCACAACACTACAGCAACTAGTCTCCGTTTTGAATGAAGAGTTGAAATCAAACAACTGCACGCAGTCTGATTAGTTTCAGCAGCTTTATTTAAGGATATCACAGTAACAACGCAGGCACGTCGCATCTCTTCTAAAGCCAGGGGAAGACGGCTTTGACTTTATGAACACACATGTGAACAAGTAACTGAAAAAACAGCACGATCAGGATTAGCACATAGTGCAGATAACTAGATTATTTTTTAATTACTAAAACTTTTTTATTTTCATTATTTTGCTAATAAATGCTAGGACCTAACAGTATCTTTAATACTGAAACAAATGCCCGAACATGTACTCAAATGTAAAAAAAAAGTTAGCTGTACTTTTATTCTTTACATGATCTTTTCACAAACGGGGGGACGGAACGGGACGGTTGGGCTCTGGAAAATATTCCATGAGAAGTCCTGGTTATACTGAAACTCTAGTACAGTACAAGCTCAGAGGGAACGTGATGCTGAACTTCATGCCCCGCTAGAAAATTAATAGGCTGCTGCTACTGGTAGACAGATCAGGAAGGGTAGTATTTTACACTTTAAATAAAGTAATGTCAATGCACAATTGTACATTGTATAACTATTAAAAATAATAAATGATTGCCCTGCGTGCCTCTACCTCTTCTATTAATGTAGCAATCTACTGTGTCGTAAAGCACGGTTACGTATTCTCTCGGCGAGTGACCTACTACTTGTTGTTCTGACTTGCGCTGTTTTCCTTGCTCTGTGCTACTGACGCTCGACATGATCTCCACTTCTACATTCAAAACAGAGCCTTGCAGTGACGCAAGCGCATTCTGTCTCTTTCAGGGATTATTGCCTGGCAGTGATTGAATAGTAGATCCCCCAACCTACTCAGCATTGATTGGCTGGGTGCTGTCACTGCGTCACTAAACCCGCTTTTGCTGGGTTTTTATCAGAATTGAGCCCTATGTCAGCAAAGTGGGTCCTGTCAGACAAATCTGTCATGTGTTTACAAAGGTGGTTATAAAATTTGTGACCCTATACAGAAAAAAACACAACACAGCAAACAGCAGTAACATCGCCCAATTAATAAAAATCATGTCTCAATAAACAACATGAAACCCTTTCAGCTGGCTAATTTGTTATTGCTATTTACTGTGTTTACTCTTCTATATACAGCCTACACTGATGCAGAACAATCTATTTTAAGACTTTGCTCTTAATCACGGTCACATGCACTTGTCTCTAGCTACTTTCTTTAACAACATGATCAGATGCTCCATTCGCTGCTTTAAGGGGGGGGAGAAGTCAGAAGATCAGAATAGTTTAATTGACAAAGACAACTGCGCCCACATTTTATATAAATAAATAGACAAATAATATTACATAAAGCACAATTTCTTTGAGCGGTTATATTTCAAGATGTTAGTACCTTCTGTATCCGTTATATACAGCGCCGAGAAAAAGTTTATGAAACCCCAATGATAATTATGGAAATTCCATAGTTTTACCACGAGAGCCTTCTTTTCTTAGTTATCCAATAGCGTTTATATTAACCTATTCATCAAGGAAGTCACAAAGAACCCCAGAGTATCATCCAAGGACCTGCAGTCCACTCTTGTATTGGCTAATTTGAGTGTTTATGACTCAACTGTCAGAAAAAGACTGAACAAGAATGGTGTTCCTAGAAGGATAGCCAGGAAGAAACCACTGCTCTCTAAAAAGAACATTGTTGCCTGTCTGAAGTTCGCCAATGAGCACATAGATGATCCACAAGACTTCTGGAACAATGTTCTCTGGTCAGACAAGTCAAAGGTAGAACTTTTTGGCTTTAATGAGAAACGTTATGTTTGGCGAAAACCAAACACTGCGTTCGAACAGAAGAACCTCATCCCAGCCGTCAAGCATGGGGGTGGGAGTGTGATGGTTTGGGGCGGCTTTGCTGCCTGGGAACCTGGACAGCTTACCATCATTGACACATCATTATATCACAAGATTCTAGAGGGGAATGTCAGGCCATCCGTCCGTGAGCTGAAGCTGAACCAAAAGTGGGTCATGCAGCAAGACAATGATCCGAAACAAACAAGCAGATCTACAAAAGAATGGCTGCAGAAGAAGAAATACCATGTTTTAGAATGGCCTGACCTAAACCCCATCGAAATGTTGTGGCAGGACCTGAAGTGAGCTGTCCATGCAAGGAAGCCCTCAAATGTCACCGAGTTGAAGCAGTTCTATAAGGAGGAATGGGCCAAAATTCCTCAAAACCGATGTGGGAGACTGACCAACAGTTACAAGAAATGCTTATTTGAAGTCATTGCTGCTCAAGGGGTGCCACCAGTTACTGACTCTAAAGGTTCACATACTTTTTCACACATGGATATTGCATGTTGAATCATTTGGATAAATAAATGTTGAAAAAATATCATGTTTTTCTATCATTTGTTTAATCAGGTTATCTTTATCTATTATTAGGACTTAGATTAAGATCTAATAACATGTTAGGTTTGAAATATGTGAAAATCCTAAGGGGTTCACAATCTTTTTCTCGGCACTGTTTCCTCCTAATAAACCTTCTTGTGAAACATGTTCTGATTGTTTTTTGCTGTAACCAAATTAAGTATTTTCTTGAATACTTCTTGTAAAATAACTTTACACCTCACTTAAATATCTCGGTATCCGGTAACACATTCAATATGATTATCGATTCAGGGATATTAAGAGAGCTGAGTGGGGCATGCAATCCTGAAAAATGTACATAATTTGGGGGAAGCACTGCACTTGTGAGACATTGCACTCAAAAAGCTATTTTTCATATGGTTGAAAAAGAGGCGATTACCTATTCAGTGGTTACCTATTACCTAATTACCTATTTAGTAATCAAGGGGTCCGAGAGGGTGAAATGAACAACAAATCGGCATCTGCAGTCATTCTGCTTTTTTTCATCTGTTCCAATGCATGTTTGGAAGGGTGGTGAACATATACACTGTAATTTTCAGAAATATTAAGATTCAGAATTATAGAGTCATACCCAGGTTGTGTTGATTCTGATCTGGAGTCTGTTTCCTTTTCACAATGTGGCCTCTTGTCATGTGAAGCAGCACTGGGGCTTGGGATCACACTGCCCTCTTCTGGGAGATCGGGGAAAAGGAACCTAAAGCCAGAAACAGCTCCACTTACAACCGGGGATTGTTACAGATCTTCTCAGCAGTGATGTTTTTCACTTTTCACTGCTCTCTAGCTTCCTTGAGTGCCAATAGCAATGATGTCTTTCTACACATGTGTCTTGTTTGGCACTTTTAGAGATCATCACTGTATTATATTGCACAGGGTCAAAAGGATTATGAACTGCAGAACAAGCAGTGTCTATACTGCTGTCCCTGGGCCCCCTTTTAAATGTTGTCAGAACTACAAGAAATTGACTCAGTTGAAAACCCAGAAAATGGCCTTGCCTAACTAGCTGGAAGATCCGTTTCAAGTAGGACTGGATCTCATTGACAGCCTGCTCCAGTAAGCGCCGATTGGCACCCACTCCCACATAGGTCATTCTGTAGACAGCCACCAGCGTCTCCACCAGCTTCCCCAAGGGGTGCAGCGGGGTGTCACAAGCCTGAAAGAGCCACAGCGTCAGAGAGCAACATCTGCTTTCACAGATCCTAGATTAGCACTGATCTTGGACTCAGATTAATAAAAATGTACCTTTATTAAATATTTTCGGATGTTTTCATATTTCTCCAGGGTCACAGGGCCAGCATGCTGAGGAATAACTTCCAAGCCCTCCAGTGTTTTGTTGTGAGACTGACTCATAATTTCAAGACTAAAACCAAACAGATCAGATTAGTTGGTAACATATCCCAGCTGTTGTCAGTATAGCTACAAAAATAAATAAACAATCATATGATAAAGTTGACAACATTAAAACCTCAATATAAACCCTTTGCATTTTGCTTTAAAAGAATAACTCCACTACCATTCAATCATGCACACCTTAGCTTCCTAATGCATACGCACATGCTAATAATGTAAATATTTATACTGTAGCAAAGTTTAGTTGATGTAATAATAGCATGCAGTTTACATTTTGCAACCTATGCACTCTCCTGTCTTGTTGCATAAGTACTGGGTCAAAGTGTTAAAAGCTCTAACCCTGGCCTGGACATGCTCTTGAATCCCTGTACATGTAGCTGTTAAACACAGAAACATTAGGTCTGCAACAGAGCAGAAACAGTTAAAATTCTACCGTTTAAAACACTTAAACATGGCCTGGAATGTCCTTTAAAAACCAGGATGGCCTGTCACAAAACCAAAACAAGAGCTCAGGGCTAAACAGCCAATTCATTAGGAGCTTAAATAATTCTTAGTTACAGCTGCAGTCTTAAAATAACCACTTGGAACATTAGGGGGCAGTATATAAATATAAATGAAACCAAAAACATGTGCATATACCTGTCCTTATGTTGTCTTCTGCTGGTCGTCAAGGCAACTGCAATATTCTCCCAGGCTCTCCAGTTCTCTCCTTGCCCAGGGTTCTCACATCCTAATTGACTCCAGCACTCATCAAACACTGCCCTCCACTTCTCATCCGGAGCCACGGCCAGGACACCCAGCTTCCTGCTCCGGCAATCACAGACTCAGCATTAGAATAGCAGAACTGCCATAAACACGCCGTTCAGGAAATTAAGCTAAGATGCAGTTTGAATTTCTATCTCTCCCTCGGATCAGATACTTACAGAGTTTCTGTCTTCTCCTTGTCACTATCATACATGTTTGGCTTGAAGTATGTGCCGGCCACTTTCAGCCCCGTGCCCCACTCGCCGCTAAAGGTTCCCTCAAAGTAATCTCCGTTGGGAATGGTCAGAGTTCCCTGGAGGGGCAAGGCTTTGTAAATGCAAGGCTACTAATGTTCTAAGAGCCTGGGACAAAAATAATAGCAAGAACTGATAGCCTGGGCTACTAATACAATATGCTACTATATTGTAAGCACGCTCAACCTGTACCCCCGAAGATGGATCGCTGGTTAGTTTTATATATAGTCTGTAGATGTACACAGATTATTCATCATTGCTACCTTTCCGTTGAGAGTCCAGTCATCTATAAACTCTCCCTCGTAGCGGGTGTCTTCTTCAGAGAGGAGAATCCCAGAACCCTATCAATAGAAACCCAAGTTAGGTCTGCCGCTCACTGTGAGGAAAGCAAATTGGTTGGACACAACAATCAATTTGAAGGGGAAGAAAAAAGGGAACTTCAGCGCAAATAGTTTATCTTACTTTGAAGTTTTTTTTAGTATTACTACATATTCTACCACTTAGTGTTTCATAGTTAAGGACATACTATAGAGGTAACGCAAATCATACATCATGCACAAAGGAATACTCAGTACTCCCATTATGAAAGCAGCACTCACAATCATTTTATTGCTGCTGAAGGCACCTTCATAGTACAGTCCAAACTGGGTGACAATAACTCCATTTCCCTGACGGAGGTCGTCTTGCCACATCCCCATGTATTTCTCTCCCCTGAAATTCAGATTCACTACAAGTAAGCGTCCACAGCAAGAAGAGGTCATGAATGAATGTTAGGGTACAATGGCAACTGTGTTGAAATGAGATATTCATACTTTTCCACTGATTAAGGAAGTACATAGTATTAGACATTTAAATTGCTAGAATTACCTTGTGATGTCGTCAAACACCCCGTAGCCTGTCTTCTTGTCCTGTACCCACTGCCCAATGAACATGCTGGGGGAGGATGATGTCAGCTTGCCACTGCGGAGAATGCCATGTCCGTGCCGCATGTTGTCCTGAAACGAGCCCTCATACACCTCTCCTGTAGCATATCTAAACACACAAACGGCAGGCCTCTGTTCACTGACTGGAGTAGGACTTACTGCAAATCACACTGAAACCGTAGTCAAATTCACAGACAGGCAAATGTGCCAAAAAGACAGGCCACAAGAACTAAAAAATAAACATTATTAACGTCAGTTTTAATTAGTCAGGTGAGTTAAAAAGGATTTTAGTCAACTATTTTTCTATTGATTTAGAGTTCAGTCCCCCGTCTCTGTATAAACACTGCTGCTGGCAGTGAATAATTTTACATTCCACACAAAGTGCAAGGCTCAGCACAAAAAAATAAAAAATCAAATTATAAACTGTTACATGTAGCACACACCTTTATGTAAATGAGACGCCCCTAACATGCAAATCAGCATCCCTCGAGGATCAGAGCTGTGCATCACAGATCACAGAAATATATAAAAGATGCATCTCCGTGTTGCAAATTACTCTCAGCCTGATAGAGAGAAAGCTACTTGCAGCCATTTGTACTGATGTTGCTATGGAACCGTCTGGAGAATAGAACAGTAATCACTGCAGAATGATCTCATAAAATTCCAGGACACTGAACATTAATCCTGGCTGTGGCAGGTTCTAATCATCTGTCCAACCTCTGTACTTCCAGCACCATACTGTGGCCCAATTCAATGCCAATGCTAGCTCCCTGTGGGCCCCAAACCAAGATCACCAATTTGGCGAGGATGGACTACAAAGCATGCATAACTCACCCAGCACTGTAAGAGGTAGTGCTTTTACTAGATGAGCCACTAAGGACAATCTACTCTACCATCCTGTTACAGTATATGTAGTGTTAAAATGTGTCTATTGTGAGTGTGTTGTATTTTGATAATTATTTCCACTGTTTTCTCACTTACTTGTAAGTACCATAACCATGCATTTTTCCTTCTTTCCAGTGGCCTTGGTAATGATCTTCTTTACCCAGTGCCCTGTTTGGTACAATATACTCCCCAAAACTGTAAAAAAAAAAAAAAAAAAAAAAGTTATATGGACTAAGGTGATGTCCAGTAGTTTAAACCTGAAGAAGTAAACTACATTATCTTCATGAGCAAGGATGAATGGTATGAGGCGAAATTTGTTATTTACAGCCCTCCTCACATGCAAAAATAACTATTGTGTTTTTTTTAATATAGTATTAACTTATTGTCTCTATTTATAAAATATTATTTTCTCATCTTTATTTGTAAAAGGCAGCATTTTGTTATGCACTTACCCATCCTCTAAACCATTCTTGAACGTTCCAGTGTACATCCTGCCATCCTGCCATTTTAGCACACCCCTGAAGTAGGAAAAAATACTGGTTATGACGTGAACTACCCTGTAGACATTAGTAATGGATTGGGAATACAACAGCGAATCCATGCTTCAGAGAAAGAAACATACAAGGCTATTATTTGCCATGTGTCACAAGATACAAAAATAGTTATCAGAAGCATGTGAAGCATTGGTGATATTTCTAGTTATCACTATGTGAAGTACGCTACATTTGCTCGTAATTCAAACAATTCCCATGGCAATTGTTGTTAAGGCAACATTCCTTACCTTATGTTTTTTAGACTACTGCCAAATGCTGGTGGGCATATTTATATTTAAGCATAGTCTTTTGTAACCTGGTTACCAGCCTGTATGTTCAAGCTGCAGCTACCTGTCGTGTGGATGCATATTTTTACCAAAATCGTGTTGTCAAATGAAGTGAAGTGCTTTTACTCACTTTCCGTTGGGCTTTCCAGCTAGCCACCGTCCTTCGTAGGTAGCCTCCTTGAGCCGACTGTCCTTGTAAAAGGTATATTTGGCTGTCCTGGAGATTGGGGGCTCTGGTCTCTGAACACTCCCAGAGCCAGGCATCAGGAAATCTGGACAGCCATTCAGATCCTGGTCCACTGCCTGGTTGATTGCTCTCAGCCACTTAGCCTAAAGGTAATAAAAATGTTAGAGCCAGAAGATGCTTTCTAAGAGCGCCACTTTCTAATGGGGTCATTTTGACCAACAAAGACTACATGGGGGGTTATTGAGAAGTCTAAACAAAACTTCTCAATAATATAAAAATAATAAAATGCCAAAGTAATTTTTGTCTGGAGTTTAATGTGAGTCTGCTCATTCAAACACACTAGCACAAGTGACTCTAATCTTCTTGTAAAGAATACTACACAGCATCTCTCTTGCTTAACCATTTAATGTCTTTCGTGTCCCAACATGTAATACCATGCAATCTATAAAATGTAATTTTCCTTAGCTGTTAAAAAATACTATGGGTCAAGATATGATTAACTGCTTACGCTAGCAAGAAAATAGAACAGTTGCAGGTACAGAATGAGTAGTTTCTTGCTAAATTTATTTTGTTAAATTTGTTTTATTCCTTTCAGAAAACGTTTGTACAGGCTTCAAAAGTGGACGTTGAAATAACAAGGGTTAACATCAGATAGTTATAACACAAATCCCTTTGGGACTTCTTAGCTGTGGCCATGACGTTGGTATTCTTAGTCATCTTTGACCATCTGTGAAAGCACTGGAAGTGCTGGAAGGCTGCCTACCTTTTCCACGGGGGATGAAGCCAACAGAGAAAACTGTTCTTCTGGCGAGGTGATTTTCAGCCCATACCTGTTGAAATGAAAGAAAATAAATAAACAGATTGAAACATTTGAATTTTTTTCATGACTCTTCTTTTGCATGAAATTGCGAAGTACTGACAATTTACTAATTACTGTATCAAAACAGATCTAAACTGAAAAAATGATATCTAAATTGCGTAGGACACAAGAGGTGGATATTAGCTTAGATTGTACAGCACCATATATAATATTCTATTATATAATATTATGTAATATATTATCTCCATCGTGTTTTGGTACATAGCTCTGAACAACAGCTTCTAAAAGTTCCAGGTAATATGATTCCCTTCCCTAGTGTCCTGGCATCAAAAGGGTTAATTATGTTACACATAGATACCGTATTTTGTTTAACGTTGTCATAGCTTTGGAAAATAACCTTTGTTGTGTATGTTTTCATATCTAGTTGCATAGCAGTTAACCAATTTCCCATTTTAAATAAAACAGCACAAGCTGTAAGTAAATGTTCCTTGATGCCAATGCCCTAGATTTGTGCTGGCACTTGCATATCCTCACAATGACGAACACATAACACGTCGTGTTCAGAATATGATTCTAAAGCAACCTCAAACTGAAATTATGGATTTGTTGTTCATAACTCAAATACACAGGTAATTATATTGATGCTAATCCCACTGTCACACGTAAAGCCTTGACATGTCTGAATATAATTAACATTTCACAGCTATGACTGTCAAAGCTGAGAAATAACCTTGAAAATCTAATTCTAAAAAACGTTTCACCTTCACTGTTTCATGTTTTTTTTAGGTAGAAATGTTTTCTTTTATATAATGACCGAAGGATAAGAAAAAAATGATGATATCCAGATTGTATCCAGTTTCATTTATATTCTATTTCTTAGCCATATGCACCATTACTCAATGACATCTTTGAGGCTGAAGTCGACAAATACTGAAAAACCGTTAGTATCTGAGATTGAAATCTATATTTTGCTAATACTTTTAACAAAGTAAACAACCCAAAATAGGACTTTTAACAATCTTCTGACAGTTCTGAAAAGATCAATTAAGAAGGTTTATTTGACAGAAAGCTAAAAACACTTTCAATTGCTACAGCATTCAAAGGAGAAATAATTACACGTTGCGTGTAGGGTGTCTCTTATTATCGTCTGTCCGTATGCCACACTTAATCTGGGGGTATATGGATAGTGTTAAATGTATCCATGGTAGCTAACTGCTCATTCAGTTATGATAAAAAAAGAAAAGGACATTCTCTATTAATCAAGTTTCACGATCCGGGGGTATGTGGAGGCCCCCCGTTTGTCTGTCAGTACATACTGGCTTACATCTGACATGCACTTGGACTTGAACCGAATATAGGGGTGTATAGAAACATGGTGCTAATTGCATTTTTGTGTGCACATTTTTTTTTTTAGTGCAGTCAGAATATGAATTAAGATGATTTCCATTAATGGTATTATTCCAAGTGATGACATATTACACAGAAACATCTGATAATGTGATTCTTATGGTTACTTTATATAAAAGGTAAAAATATGGTTCCCTGGGCTTAAAAATGATCAAAGCAAAGTTCACAGGGAAGTTCAAAAAGAATTATGTAATTTACTCTAAAACAGTTGTGTGGCACCTGCTAAAGCACAAAGATACTACGACTTAAACTGCATATAAAACAGCTATTGATATTTCCTTACACATCTGCCATGTTCCCTTAAACTTCCCCTAACTGTTTCAGTATTATATACAGCAGCATATTTTCAATGGACCACAAAGGTTCCTATGTCTAAACAAATTCCCCTACTCTAGACATCTGGCAACTGCCAACGGACCTTGAGAATCATTAACCTTCTGCGGTCCTATGTCGGACCAGGTCCAATATTACAATTTTCCCTTTCCAGTCAAAAGGACGTAAAGCACAGGTCTCTAGTCGTTTTTTTCTCTGGAAAAAGCCGAGAAAACCTTTCAATGGCCGACTGAGACCAGTAGGAACCGAATGAAGCCGCAAAAAAAGGGGCCTATCTGATAGCCCCATGCACCACAGAGATAACACGGACATAAACAAAGGAGATAGCTGCTTCTGCATCCAGCACTCAAAGAATATCACAGACATGCGCAGAGCTTTTTGAGATGTTATAGTAATAAAATAATGACTTGGATCACATTATTGAGGAGTTTGGTGACAAAACCAGTGATCAGGAGAGAATTTATCAGTATGCACGCCTACAAAGAGGTATGTGAAAAATACAGCGAACAAGGGGTGGGGCTTGGTTAGAGATACAGTCCTGGGTTTCCTTTTGCGATTCAATGCCTTTTAAACCCGTTTTACTATGAAAAAAATATATTTTAAAACAGCGCATGTAAAATAAACAGCGCGGGTGAAAATAAATTGGACCTGACACGCCTGACAAGCGCTGAATAAATGGACTGCAAAGGGTTAAAGTAGATAATAACTGTTCTACGGAAAGAGAACGTATAGCTGTACAGCTTCTAAATGCACCATCAGATGCTGACATTGAATCATTTCAGCTTTTCAATCAGGACTTTACCCTTTAAACACCTTAGACAAGGGTGCCAAGGACTACAAGGGTATGGAGGCAAAACCCACTCCCTCACCCTCTATGAGGATGTTTTATCCAGGACAGGCTTGTGGCGCAGGGTGAATCACATTGTCACAGTCTGTGCTTTCAGTCCCTGTTGTGTGGATAAACTGAAAGTTTATACAATTATTAAAAATAACTTTATACTCACACTCCACTGGATTCTTCAGAGATGGGTTCAACCCAAAGGGTGGACAGAGGGAATACATGGTGGGTTGAAAACTGCAAGGGGAAAAAGTATAACTGAATGAAATACACATCCTCAGATCACTTCCCTCCAGGCCACGCTGAATCGAGACACTCTTAATGAAATCACACCAGTGCCGATATGAACTCTTCTCATTCATGCAATTACATTCGAAAGTCTAGTCACTTATTAATTGAATAAAAAAAAATACAAACAGTTCTAAAAACGAACTGTTGCCAATGAGGGTGATGTATTAACCAAACACTGGAAATATTATTTTTCAGTACCAGCTCAAATACAACAAGGTGCTGGGTGATTCCTCATAGCCCCAAGTAGTTCACGGATCTGCCAGATTGCACAGAAGGGCGTTTTCCAAAATGAACACTTTTTATAGTATTGAGGTTCGATTTTGTAAAGATTTACATATGAAAACTAGGAAGATTCAGCAAATTTGGCAGACACATTAGTCTAAATAAAACAAATCTCTATCAGGATAAATACTGTCTGCTTTGGCTAAAGTCTAACTCCTTCTCTTGGCCATTTACCAAGCACAGTGATACAGGACCTTACAGCACTCTTACTGAGTACAAAAAAACCCACAAAACACTGGCACTAGAAAAAGACGACCCAAGTACTCCACTTCAGTCCACACTGACTATTAGTGCTTCTTTGCTGGTTGAGTATCAGGATAAAGAAAAGAACAGAGTAAAAAAATGGTACAAAGAAAAGAAAGTTAGAAGCGGAATGTATATGAGAAACACATCAGGAATACAAGTACTAATAAAGGTTTAAAATAAAATGATAAATACATTCAGTGGTAAGTAAAACAAAGAAAAACACAAAAAAACAACAATGCAAACATGTTGTAGGGAAGACAGGTTACTAGATTAAGGCTGGAACGTGAATTAAGAATTGTTCTACAAACTCACAGTAACTTTTCGTTACAAACCATGCCGTCACACTAACAGGGAACGCAGGGCTTGGCCTGGTAGAGGCCATTCTTAAAATGAGGGCTTTGTCACTGGAGCTCATTAAGCTGTGGCAGTCACTATGCTACAATGTCTTTCAGTGTACAGCCACTGTCTTCTCAAGCTCTTCTTCACAGAGTTTCTATAGCAGCAGCAATCTGCTGCTAAAGAACTGCACTAAACAGCCTTCTGGTCAATAAGACATTTCAGAGATAAAGGTATCTCATCAAAAGAAAATAATTAAAACCGCAATCTCACGTTATATTGTTATATCTCAAGTTATTTAAGTCTGTTTCTATGAATAAAATACAACACGTAAGTGTTAGTCTTCACTGAAGTGTGCCAAGTTTACAGTTGTTCATATAAGAAAGCACACTTAAGTTATCATTAACACTTAGGTGTTGTTTCTGAACGTGGCTGTTAGTAAATTCTCACTACAATGGCTGAGGTTTTCGGTGCGTGAATAACCATGTAATTACATTGTAATAACTGGATAACTACCAATGGTTACTACTCTTACACAGTAACTGCTGTTTAAAATTATGGAAATAGCCTTGTGAACAATATTTTGTTGCCTACTGTATTTCATAAGAACATAAGAAACTTTACAAACGAGAGGAGGCCATTCGGCCCATCTTGCTCGTTTGGTTGTTATTAGCTTATTGATCCCAGAATCTCATCAAGCAGCTTCTTGAAGGATCCCAGGGTGTCAGCTTCAACAACATTACTGGGGAGTTGATTCCAGACCCTCACAATTGTCTGTGTAAAAAAGTGCCTCCTATTTTCTGTTCTGAATGCCCCTCTGTCTAATCTCCATTTGCGACCCCTGGTCCTTGTTTCTTTTTTCAGGCTGAAAAAGTCCCTTGGGTCGACACTGTCAATACCTTTTAGAATTTGGAATGCTTGAATTAGGTCGCCACGTAGTCTTCTTTGTTCAAGACTGAACAGATTCAATTCTTTTAGCCTGTCTGCATATGACATGCCTTTTAAGCCCGGAATAATTCTGGTCGTTCTTCTTTGCACTCTTTCTAGAGCAGCAATATCTTTTTTATAGCGAGGTGACCAGAACTGCACACAATATTCAAGATGAGGTCTTACCAGTGCATAGTACAGTTTTAACATTACTTCCCTTGATTTAAATTCAACACTTTTCACAATGTATCTGAGCATCTTGTTAGCCTTGTTTATAGCTTCCCCACATTGTCTAGATGAAGACATTTCTGAGTCAACAAAAACTCCTAGGTCTTTTTCATAGATTCCTTCTCCAATTTCAGTATCTCCCATATGATATTTATAATGTACATTTCGTATTTCCATGTAACTTCATACTTATTCGCTGGTATTTACCACGAAAAAATAAGTGGCATTGCTGGCCAGTTATTATCATGTTATTACATGGTTATGCATGACCAGTGATATAATGTAAAGTGTGTGTTTTTTTTGTTTTTTTTTATTATTGGGTAAATGTTGAATTATGGAGTTGCGAGAAACTGTGGTACCTGTGACAGTGCCAGGCCAAGCCCTGCAAAAATACATCACACTGCACTACTGCTCGGATCTGTCCTGCAACTGGAGCATACTTACAAAATTCTTAAACAGACGCAAGCCCTGATAGGAAAAACAATAACATTTGAAAACAAGCCTACATGACACAACTTTTTATTCAGTTACAGACCTCAACAAACTGTTCAAATAAAATGAATTGGTCAGCTTCCTAGGCTAACTTTACCAACTTTACCTTTCAATAATTTAGAGGTGATCATGCAGTGAAATGAGGCATATTGGGGTTCTACACAGCCTTGAAAAAGCTCCACCCTTGTATGCAGGCAGATCATTTTCACAGCATTTCTTTGAGGGGGGTTCTCACTATGCACCAGGCTGTGCAGAATCTTGTAAATCAGGAACATTCAGGCTCCTTTAGAATCTCCCCAACCTGTTTTCCATCCATTTATCATTCTGGACCTGTTATTCCACATTTCTCATGTAGCTCTCACTTACCTGTGCGTGAACCAGAGCGTCATTGAAAAGGATGAACCAGTTGACAGAGAATCTCCCTGCGCTCTGCAGCGTCAGTGCTTTGTTACTGCTCTCACAGATGAGTCGTCGAGTGGGCTTCCTCAAAGAACCCTTCACATGGCAACAAAGGAAAGTCTTTTACACTTTTCTCTACAACCTCCCTACTGAGCCGCTACAACACCATCTTGGATTTTATCCACTCGGAAAACTGTTATCTTCATGCACACTTCATGTTATCACCTACTGTAAAAACCTTTGTATAAGTCTATTTTCTAGGTATTTTTAGGGGGTCCTAAAAAGGGGGGAGCGACATACACCTGTGTGACATATAAACTGCTTAATGAAACTGTTGGCTCAAAAGGGGGGTGGGGGTAGGATGACTTATACACCAGTGCGACTTATACATCAGTTTTTACAGTAATTACAAACCATCTTTAATTGAAACAAAAACAGAAAATGTGTTTGTTAACAATTCTAAGTTCTGGTCTTTTTATATTATCTTTGCCAATATAAGATGCACGTAGAGGAAAGTTGATTAAAGTGAATCATCCGACTTGATGATTTATAATTTACTGAGTTTATCATTATTCAAAACATGAGGGTATCTGTCTCTCTCTCTCACACACACACCGTCATTTTCCCAGGGAACCTCTTCCAGAAGTGGTATGTATACTCGGCCTCTTTCCTTTTCCTCTTTAGATGTATGGCAAGAGCTTCAAACTTTGAACTGCCATCCTGAAGCTTCTGATAATCTGCAGTGGACTTGGGACAAAAAGGAGGCACTAAATTACTAGAGTTGAGTTTTTTACATTCCCCCGGGGCACAGAGTCATTTGAATGCTAGTTGAAAGTACTGTTTCTACATACAAGATAACAAACAGCCACATGAACATAACATGGAACACTTATTAGGCACAAGAGGTGTTTATATAACCTTGCAAATATCTGTACCAAAAATATATATATATTTTTTTAATACATTCAAGATGCTGAGTGTGTTAATGTTAGCTTTGTCACATGACTGCTGCCAAATGTTTAACTCACTTCATTGAGCCAAATGATTTGTGTCAACTAGTAGTTGACAATATATCCTTCACGATAAATAATGGATTTATGCGTGTCTACGGCTTTGTCTGTAGAATTAGTTCTAAGGGGGAAAAATAATGCGATTTGAAGATGCCTTCCATTAATAAAGCAAATGCCTTTTTTCATGCAGAATTGTCTGTCTGTAGACGTACTTAACCCCCAAATGAGATTTCATGAACAAACACTGTGCACTGAAACTCTTCTCTTTGGGATTAACCAAATTACTAGAGCTTTACTTGTGTGTGGCCTTTCACTCCCTCTCCTGCTTTTAGACAGGGACCATG
Source organism: Polyodon spathula (assembly GCF_017654505.1). Lineage (NCBI taxonomy): Eukaryota > Metazoa > Chordata > Actinopteri > Acipenseriformes > Polyodontidae > Polyodon > Polyodon spathula. Next base: position 31,997,301 of record NC_054543.1, on the reverse strand, counting down.
TTGTTTCTACAGTGCACTGGTTTTAGATCAGAGAGATGTACAGGAATATGAGAAGTAGACCAAACCAGAAACTGGAAAATAAACAGTGATTTGAAAAGATGAAGGTTCCTGGCAAAAGAATGACCTTTCATATTGTGATGTCTATGGTTCCCTGTTCTCAAGCAAGTAAAACCAGCTCACCTCTTTCACAGCAATCATGGTATGCTAGATTAGAAGACCCTTTGTGAAAGCAGCTTTGATGTAGGCTCCTAACCCTGCTGGAATAGTCATCTGACAGGATGAAGTGTTAAAACATTTTTTAAAATCACTGTATTCCGGACCTGGAGAACGAACACATTTGAAACACTGTCACACTGTCAACAGACTATCTGACTAATTTCTGGGTTGACAGTAAGTAACATGGATAGCTGTAATGCATGGGGAAGCAAATGGATCTGACTTTGGTCTCAAGTTCAGCTTGGGATACTGAATATGCACATACACACTTTTGTAACATACCACTTCAAAGCAGGTGGCCAGCTTGAGAAGCACCCTGCCATACTCGTGCAGATGTTTTATTGGCAGGGCGAACAAGGCAAGCAGCAAGTCCGATAATGGCACACTTTCGTCATTTATTTCTGCCAGTCTCTGCAAGAGCTTCGGGCTTTTGCCAAAGAAATCACTGGGAGAAAACAAAGCATCAAACAGTTCCATAAAAGACGCTGAAACTATTTCGAATACTGACACTAGTAATAATGGAGCATTTGGAGAACGCAAGAAATCCACACAGCTTTGTAGAGCACCTGCCCCTCAGATTTTAATAAGGCAATACAGCAGTTCAGACCTTCGGCTCTATCTCACATGTCAAGTAAGACCTATTATGTGAAACCCACAGTCCATGGCTTTTTATTTGCAGCCACATGGTAATGCCAAGCCTCACCATTTCAGTATAAGAAGAGCTGCGTCTTAAGATTTCATTAGAAATTCCACTGCAGTTAAATGCTACCTTCCACCAGTAAATACAGAAACAGGATAAAATAATTGCTCAACAAACATTTACATTTGTGGAAATGAATACTGTGCAGATATAAAATACCAGCAGGGTAATAAAAAAACTGCAGCTGGAATAGTTGGTTAAAAGCTGTTTTGTTTTACTCACAGTGAGGGTTTAACCAGGGCCTGAAATCCCCCCATCACCAGGAAATCCCCCACAGTCTTCCAGTACCTGAAAGAGATGAAAGAACCATCACTGAAAAAACTAACTAGCAGCTGAGTCTCATAGAGCAAATCATAGCAGCACTGCAGATCACTTATATATCACTGCTTGCACAACAGTTACTACATTGAAACAAAAATGTTAACTCGAAACAGGAATCTACAAGGTCTTTGTAGTGTTGACTCAGACTGATTACCAACTGGGGCACTGGCACTAATGCATGATATTGGTAAGCAATTCTGAATACCTGCTTCTTACTACGCAATACCATTTCTGTCACTGTGAACAGGCATTCTGGGATAACTCATTGTTCAAGTTTTCTACAATAAGGTAACCTACAGACAAAATAACTGAAGCCATCAGTTCCATCTACAATAATGTCTTAAAGGAAATGAAAAAAACAGCATTATTGGTCATTTAGAATCCTACTATATGCCAAAAAATAAATAAATACAAAAATAAATAAAACCATCAGTCTTATGAAATCTATCCCACATGGCATTGTGTTTCATTTTATATCAGTCTGGGGATGCATGTGTACCCCATTCTTACAGAGTGATTTTGCAGTGAAGTCGACAACACGGCCGTGCTACATGAAGCCTAGTACTTCCTGGCATTCCACATTTCCAGAAGCACATAATAAACGCTGTGTGTATTGAGGTAATGCTTATTCTTAATTTGGCTTGCATTTGGGGTTTTCTTAGGCTTTAACAGGCTTAAACATGAAGCTGAATGCGTTGCAGCCCGTCTTAAATTTTCAGCATGTAATAAGAATGCAGTGATGGCTTCAATTAGAACGTGCAACACCACCGCAAAACATCCTGCAGTAGTGACGAGCGACAGCGGTTAAGTAACCATGCTGTTGTTTGTAAGCTCTTCCCAGCTAAGGGTCCAATGTTGTGTACTTGCTCTTTGTAAATGTCCACAAATATCACAGAGTGCTCCAGCATCTCCAGGCCCTTCACCTCCTTGGTACTGTGGAGAAACAAGTTGAGAGAGGCTACATGCTGACCAGTCAGGTAACAGAGTTTGCTGAACTGGCTAGCCATGGTCTGCAGCAGCAGGCTACAGGCACTACCAAGAGTTGTGCACAGGTTCTCTGTTAGGGGAAAAACAAGGGAGAGGAGATTATAACATGCTAGTACTGTACAGCTATGATATACAAACATATATCATAGTTACACTATATCATTCATATACTACAGTTAATCTAATCAATAATATCAACTATTCAAATCTATTATCAATTACCCCAAATCTATTATCAAAATCCCTTTCAATATTCTAGTACAAATTCAAGTGTTTTTAATTAAGTCATGTGTAATAATATCACATTTCAGTCCCCCACTTCCTACAGGCCTGGAAAAGAATTGCTATTAATAGTTTTGTGTATCATCTCAAAATGTAGGAGACCTGGTATCTAGAGTTCAAAGACTAATCATTTATGACATGAAGTCTGAATCTATTTCCTCTTTGTTTGTTTTTACAGGAAGCGAAGGCATTTATTATTTACATTTTCAGTCCAAATTATTTATCTTTTCTTGCTTTCTTGCTCTAATTATGTGGAATGTACTGAAATACATTAACATCAATCATTAAAACAGAGGTATGATAAAAAAATCTTGCATAAACAGAAGAGACGTCAAAGTTCTTCTGAGACAGGGTCTAAATTACCGGTATATGTTTTATCTGGGAGCGTATATCAGGAGACAGAGAAACACATGAGCTTAGTGTATCTAGATCAAAGCTCCTTCTGTTCCCACAATAGCCAAAAATATGAAATCAGAGTACTAGCATTGTTGCAGGGGGAGCATGATCTAGCCCAGGAATCATATATCAGATCTGAATGTGGCCCAGTATCCCAGCCTGTACAAATGTTTATTGAAGCAGTGTGTATTGTACCGAGCCCCAGCAGTGGACGCAGGATCTGAGACTTGATGCTGCTCAGCCTGCAGTAGTATTTCCTCTCCGCCGATGCCAGCTCATGGAGGCTGGCTATGTAGCCCATGATGTTCCTGTCTGCAAGCGCCAGGCAGCTCTGCCCCCCTGAAAACACACTGCTGACATAGCCCAGCTGCAACACAGGAAAATCAATGTCCTTTCTCTGTGGGGTTTGGGAGTACATGATTTAATTTAGATTAATGTGATTATTATTATTTTATTCTACTTTGAACTGTTACTCTTATGTTAGGTTTTTAAGGCAGGGAACTAACTCAAACCTACCCCCATATACCATAATACATACTTTCCCCTTCCCTCTCAAGACAGTAGATAATAAGCTAAATGCAGTACTGTTTGACATATTTAGCACAAAACTTCTCTCACTTATCAGTACGCATAATAAAAAAGGTATAAAAAGCAATTGTGATTTGCTTGCTGAGACAGCTTTGCTATACCAGATGGTAGATGACAGATGACCAGAAAAATGCATTTCTCCTGGGCTAGTGTGTGAATGAAGACACATTTCCAAACGGCTTTATCTTGAGCGGTCTGATTTATACCACACTATGCATTCTCTTCCTGTACAGCAGGTAGTAAGAGCCTACCTTCAGTCTTACGTGCAGCACAGAAAGAGAGTGAGCGTGAGGCTGGGAAAGCATCAGGTCATGTTAATACATAAGGGTGCTCACATTCATGCAGAAAGGCAGCAGTACAGGCTGCTGGGTGTACACCCCGTTTGTCTGTGGACTGCTTCCCTCCTGAGTAACCTGCTTGCCGCTGTAGTACAGTATGGGCTGAAAGCAATCTCCATCTGCTAATAAGAGGGTGTGCTCCTGACCAGCAGCGATGTCCCACACACGTATACCCTCGGACATCTGGGGGGGGGGGGGGGGGGGGGGAGCCATGAGAACCCAACGCCCACATTTTACATTACAAATTATAAATGGAGCTCTTTCTACTTAGCCAGACAAAGCCCCTTTCTCATGTCAAACTCAGATTGCAGGTGCAGCTATATTGACTTCACATACCGGAACTGATCATAACAGTAGCTGATCACCTCCATTCACATCAATAAAGTCTATACCTTTTATATGTGGTTCCTGAAAGAAATATACAGATGCATTTACTAGTCTGGTAATCGTTTTCCTGCTAGCTAACTGCTCTAGGTCTTATACAATGCACTGTTGAGCATGTTATGCGTCACATGGTTCAGCTCCTTTGCACAGAAATGCTTAAGATGTTTATATTGGATTTTATTTCCTCATTGTTCTTAATAAAGTGGCTGCACTTTGTATAATCCCCTGTAGCGATTTCTGGGGGTAAAACGCATTTCCATTTTGCAAGACTTGCCAAACTATCCAATACATAATACACTTTCCCTCAATATCGACAGAACTGTAGAAACAAATACCTTGGCCAGTCGTGGCATTGTGCTGGGTAACTCCATGTGCCCAAGCTGTCCAGAGTTGTTGCTACCCCATGAAAACACCTGTCAGTACAATTAAAATGTTTGAGCATTTTCTAGGTTACATCAAAACAGTGTAGGAATAAACACAATTGTCATTTATTTTGTATCTAAAATTCTCATGGACATTACTTGGATACATACAAAATATAATAATAATAATAATAATAATAATAATAATAATAATAATAATAATAATAATCTTTATTTTATAAAGCGCCTTTCATAAATAAATATCGCAAAGCGCTTAACAAAAGTGAAAACAAAAAATAAATAAATAAATAAAACATACAAAATATATTAAAACAGTTGGAATTAAAAATGCAATGACAGTAAAAGTCATAAGAATGCCAATTTAAACAAATCAGTTTTGAGGCGGGATTTAAAAATAGACAGAGAATCACGGATCTCAGAAGGAAGTGTGCTCCACAGCTTAGGAGCATAGGAGGGAAAAGCCGTGTCATCCACTGTACGCAGTTTAGTCAGGGGAACAACCATAAGGCCGGCATCGGAGGACCGCAAAGCACGACTAGGAGTGTAGGTGGTAACTAACTCAGAAATGTAAGAGGGAGAGGTACCTCTACTGGCTTTAAAAGTCAGCAGCAGTACTGTGTAGTCAATGCGGTATTTGACCGGTAACCAGTGTAATGATTTCAGTTATGGGGGTTATGTGACCACCAGAGCAAGACCTCGTAAGCACTCTAGCAGCAGAATTCTGAACATACTGGAGCTTCTGAAGGGTATTCTTTGACACCCTAGTAAGTAAGGCATTACAGTAGTCAAGCCTGGAGGATACAAACGCATGGACAAGCTTTTCCGCAGCAGACAGCGACAAGACAGGGCGCAGCCGAGCAACGTTGTTTAGATGGAAAAAGGACAACTTGGTAATATTCCTAACATGTGGCTCAAAGGTTAAGCTAGGGTCAAAAATGACCCCCAAGTTTCTCATTTTAGAACAAAACTCCGTTAGCACCCCGTCAATGGTCATGTTTTGAAAACTGGATTTCAACAGTTGATGCATGGTTCCTAATAGCATCACTTCAGTCTTGTCGCTGTTGAGATGCAGAAAATTCTGTTTCATCCAGAGCTTAATGTCAGCAAAACAGTTGGTAAGCACAGAAACAACCAAGTCAATATCAGGTGTGGTTCACAGATAAATCTCAGTATCATCAGCATAAATATGGAAATTTACACTGTGATTTCTAAAAATTTGGCCGATTGGAAGCATATATATGCAAAATAAAATTGGTTCCAGTATGGAGCCCTGATGAACACCGGAAGAAACCAACCCAGTAGTCGATCTAAAACCACCCAAAGAGACAAAATGCTTTCTCTCCAGGAGATACAAGTTAAACCAACCATGGGCAGTACCAGATATACCGAGCATGTTCTCCAGCCGGTCAAGAAGGATATTATGGTTCATCATGTCCTAAGCAGCTCCAGAACTTTAGACAGGAAAGGGAGGTTTGAAATAGGCTATAGCTGCCCATATTATCAGTGGGAAGATTAGATTTTTTCAATACTGGTTGGACAGCAGCAGTTTTAAATGCAGAGGGTACAATTCCAGAACTCAAGGACTCGTTAATTATTATAGTCACAAACGGACGGAAACAGGAACAGTCTGGAAACAGGAACGAATGAGTAAAGTAGGAATTGGGTCTAGCAAGCAGGTAGTCGGCTTCATTGTAAAAACCAATTTGGTAAGCCCAATGACAGTAACAGGAGTGAAACTAGCCAGTGGCGTGCCGGTAAAGACATGTTGATGATAAAGTGAGGTAGGTGGCGGAAGGTCTTGGAATTGGCATCTAATATTGTCAATCTTGGTAGTAAAAAATTCCAATAAATTATTGCAAAGACCTTGAGAGGCCAATAATGCAGAGGAGCTATTTGGCTCTAGCATTCTGCTTATTGTAGAAAATAAAAGCCTAGGATTGTCATGGCCACTCTCAATAAGATTGGAGAAATAAGTAGATCTAGCAGAAGAGATAGCATCCCTATACTCCAACAGAATATATACAAATACACCAGAATAACAGCCAAGTGTAGATGATTGTTAACCCTAATTAGACAATGGATTGCAAATGTATCTCAATGACTGGACATCATTGCAACCCACCTGTGACTGGGCAGTCAGAGCCAGTGAATGATGTGCCCCTGAAGCCACCTGAATCACCTCTTTGCTGCTCAAACTCTTGATGCACAAAGGCTGTAACCTGCAATACAACACAACCCCTCAGACCCACTCATTTGTGTTAAACAATGTAAAATTCATTTCTACATAACAATACCTTCACAGAGAGAATACTGCAGATAGAGGTGTGTTAAATATTAAAACAATGGTCTCTATCACAAAGCTTTAATTTGAAGGAAGTTTTCAGTCTGTTTTTCTGAATATATATATATAAGTAACAGAGCAGGGAGGGAGTTAAAATCTTCCCTGTCAAAAACATGTACAAATTTTAATGTTTAAAATGTGTTAATTGTTAAATTGTCACCTGCGCGTGTCAGGTATTGTAAATTGAAGCCAGGTGCAGGGTTTAAAAAGTGAGCAGTCAGATTAGTCGGGGCTGCTGCGTGGAGAGCCCGACTGTGTGTGCGATCAGTCGTATCAAAACAAAAAGGTACTGTGTGTTTTTGCTGTTCGTCTGTTTGTGTATATTATTTCAACCGGTAAACAGCTTAGCTGTCCGGTTTGTTAGACAGGTTCCTGACGTGTGCAGTCAGCAGTCCAAGCTGGAGCTAGGATTTTGTTTTCGTTTGTTTTGTTTATTGTGTTGATTAAAAATAGAGCGTAAGCGCTTCTAATCTCAAGTTCAGTGTCTGGGTCTGCTTTTAAAGGAGAGTGAGGTTTAAAGGTACTATATATATATATATATATATATATATATATATATATATATATATATATATATATATATATACCCCCCCCTGAATTTCCCAGGGAGTTTAAAATCCCCCCCCCCCCCCCTCCCTGCTGAAAAAAAAATGTGCAAATGCACATTTGTTTAATTGTTGTATTAGTAATTATCCCTTGCATCTGGCTATAATTGTAAATTAGAGCCAGGTGCAGGGTGGTCTAGTAGTCTGGTCTGGTAGAAAAAAGAAAGTTAGTGTAAAAACCTTTTGATGTGTGAAACAGTGTGTGTTTTGTTTGTTTATTTTTGTTTAGCAGGTAAACAGCTTAGCTGTCCTGTTTTATAATTTAGGTTCCCGTCTGTGGTAGTTAGTGCTCGTATAGAGCTAGGTTTTTGTTTTCTGTTTTGTTTATGTTTTTATATATATATGGGCCTACCAAGGCTCTTATGATGTGTACATGCACTAAGAAAGCTCCAGCTGCCCTTACCTGGGGAGAATGTCGCCATGGCCCAGCTGCCCCTCCTTGCCTCTGCCCCAGCTCCACACCTCGGTCTGTAGGGAGGGGAGGTAGGCGTCAGCCTCACTGCCAAACGGGGGGGTCAGAACCACAGTCTGCATTCGTGGTCGGCTTGCCTTTCGAAGAAGTCTTGGAGAAACTGGAAAATATGCATAAAGTTCAAGCAGTGACTTGTCATTAAAAGAACATCTCAGTCTTTGCACATGACTTTGTGTCTGCTTTGTTACAGCCATTTCTTAACTACCAAATCGTTTTAAAAGATAATATTTTGTATCACCAGCTGTGTATCAATGTATCTCAATAGTGACCTAAATCATAACTTATTTTAAACTTTTTAATAAAATATCTTTCAGCATATATTTTAAATGAGTTTCTGGTTAAGAGAAAGGTAGCTTACAGGGCTATAAAAATACTTATTTCTGCAGAATCTTAAACAGAAGCAGTAGCAAAAGTGATACCCGAATTAACCTGCTAAAGAGAGGTGGCTGCTTATTCAAGGTCCCTCTCCCGACTCCCATGAAAAAATCTCCTCATGCATTACACTGCAGTTATCATTTTCTAATATTCACTGCAGGCAATCACTTAACTGGAAGGAGAACGAAGATGGAGTAAAATGCTTTGAGAATACTCCCCCACTGAATAGTGAACACAAATCCCCATGATTAAAACATAACATGCACTGAATATAAATAGGAGTATCCGCATTTGTCTCTGACTGTTAAACAGCAAGCGCGATACTTGCTTGTCTTAAAAACAACCCAGACTGCTGCTGTGTCAATATGTCAGAAGAAGATGGACTGCAGATATTGATTACTTACAGTTCAATTAACTGCAGGGAGAGTAGGTATAGGGGAAGGAGAGAAGTATATCATATTAATTCCATATCAGAGCAACAGGGTCCAGAGTAGCATGTATATAGATTTCATTTATCTTCGGTGTTTTATGAACAACTATTTTAATTATAGAAACATATTAATCAGAAAAATGAATGTCTTCCAATTTTTTATCATCAGCTGGGGATGCATACCCCTCTAGAAGTAGTGAATTTCTCTGCATAATTATACCTGTATGTGATTACTGTGATTTGAAATTGTTAGTTGTCTGATCATGTTTACTCTCATGTCTTAACAGATATTAAGAAAATATTAGGCCTTGTTTTCTTACACACTCATTTTCAAAAGACTCCTCTTTCTGAAAAACCATGGAAAGCCTCAGAAAGCTATGGGCATGAAAAGAAGCATAAACTCTTCTCTTGCCACCACACTCTCTGGTTGCAAAAGCAATGTGTACCTTCCAGCATTTTAGTGTGAGCTAAACTAAGAATTGAAATGCCATTGTTTTTCACTGTGTTTGGCAGCATACTGCATACTGGAGTGAACTTTACCTCGTTAAGAAGGGCTCCTCCATTACACAACTATCACATGCTTCAGGGAGCTGGAATTCAGCATTGATCAGTCTCTCACAGAGCCCTAGAGGAATTTTGGCATCATGCAGAACTGCTTCAACTCAGTGACATTTGTGGGTTTTCGAGCATAAAATGCTCGTTTCAGGTCCTGCCACAACATCTCAATGAGGTTTAGGTCTGGACTTTGACTAGGCCATTCCAAAGCTTTAAATTTCTTGTTCTTCAAGCATTCTGATGTAGACTTGCTTGTGTGTTTCGGATCATTGTCTTGCTGCGTGACCCAGCTGCACTTCAGGTTCAGCTCCCGGATGGATGGCCTGACATTCTCCTGTAGAATTCTCCGATACAGAGCAGAATTCATGGTTCCTTCAATGATGGCAAGTCGTCCAGGTCCTGATGTAGCAAAGCATCCCCAAATCATGACACTACCACCACCATGCTTGACCACTGGTATGAGGTTCTTACTGTGGAATGCAGTGTTTGGTTTTCGCCAGACATAACAGAACTCATGTTGGCCAAAAAGTTTCACTTCTGACTAATCTGTCCATAGAACATTGTTCTAGAACTCTTGAGGATCATCCAGGTGCTTTTTGGCAAACTTGAGACGATCATTCATGTTCTTCTTAGTAAACAGTGGTTTCCGCCTTGCTACTGTGCCATGAATCCCATTTTTGCCCAGTGTCTTTCTAATGGTGGAGTCATGAATACTGACCTTAGCCGAGGCTAGAAACGCCTGCAGATCCATGGATGTTGTTCTAGGGTTCTTTGTGACTTCCTGGACGATTTTGGCAGGACGTCAACTCCTGGGAAGATTCACTACTGTCCCAAACTTTCTCCATTTGGACAATTGGCAAATTCACAGTATTTAATTATTTTACTTTTTTTTTTTTTTTAATGAAAACAAAGTGTTAAAACAGATAATATCCAAGCCACCATGCAGTAAGTGTTTAAAGTTTAAAGCCTTTTACACTGTTACAACTGTAAGCAGAACAGGAAACCAAAAAAAAACATAAAAGGCGTATCTATTACCTTGAGAAAGCAGGCCTGGCAGGGAGAGTCTGCGGATCACCCCCTCAGCCTCCTCCTCTCGGATGTCCCCGAGGCTGGAGCTCTTCTTGCCCTGCATGGACTCCTCCAGTCGGACCTGCCCCTCACGGGTCTCCTTGAGCCCCTCTGCAGGGACTGGGCAGCCCCCTGGGGGAGGGTAGTAATAGCTCATCACCTTCTTCAGGGACAGACCCTCGTAGGTGGAGGCTACCTTCTCCCCCACGGCGGAGGCACAAGAGACCACCATGCTGTTCAGAGTGGAGGACACTGTAGTCGGCGGAGGCACAGGGTCATCATCTACAGGTTCATCTGCAGCCTGTCAAATAAAGTTAAAAACTAAAATGTAATATTATTGTAATATAACAAGAAGGTAGTGGTAGCCTTTGAAATGCAACAACAGTTATGATATTTTTTTTTTAAATGATTTCTGTATGCCTTTTAATAATTATACAGGCTATAAAGCATTCCAGGCATGCTTGAGTAAATGTGGCACACCAGAGCAAAGCTTGAGGGACTGGTGCCAATCAGCTAGTGTTAGGACTAGGTTTGCTAATTTAAAAAATATTTTTTAAAGATCTTTTTAAATATTTAAGTTTGCAAAGCTCACAATCAACAAAATGACTTACAGTTCTAAGAAATGTCTTTCCAGCTTTTGAGGCTGCTTTAATAAGTAAATTGGTTTGGTAAATTCACAAGCAGGATAATTCTAGAGGTTGCATATGAAGCAGGGCTATAAATTATTTGTTGAGGAAAAAAACGTATTAAGCAAAGTGCCTGAAAAAAAAATCTCCCTTAGAAATGTGCACAGAAAACAGGTGATTAATTGACTCTGTCTGATTACACGGTACAGTTGTTACATGACTTGCCTGATGCCTGAGATTTCTGTGGTAAAAGGTCTTTCCTAATATATACAGAACATTGATCATCACAAAGTCTGCTGTTGCCAGTAGTCTGATATTGGTAATTATTATAAATCATTTATAAGAATTCAAAATTGCAGTGAATCTTATCACACATACCGCAGCATACTTGTTATGTTTAATACAAATTCCTCAAAAGGTCTTCATTTCTGTAATTTATAATAAGTTAATAAGTTGTCTAAAAGATTTTATATAGTTTGAGCAACCTGCCTTTGCAGTTCTCTCACCCTGCATGAGATAACATCTCTATTAGAAAAAGAGACATAGCAGGTCTTATTTTGAGATGTGGTCTCTTGAATCAGTATCTAGCAAATCCATCCATCCATTATCTATAACTGCTTAATAGAGGGTTGCAGTGACCCAGAGCTTAACCTGGCAGACATAGGGCGCAAGGCGGGACTACACCTTGCACGGTACGCCAGTTCATCACTGCAACTAAAGGACAATTTAGAGAGGTCAATCCACCTAGCCAGCATGTCTTTGGACTGTGGGAGGAAACCAGAGTACATAGAGAAAACCCACGCGAACGCGGGGAAAACATGCAAACTCAACACAGACAGACCCCTGAGGAAGGAATCGAACCCAGGACCCTGGAGCTGTGAGGCAGCAGTGCTAACCACCACGCCACCGTGCTGCAAAATTTGTTGATCAAATCAACCTCCAAGTGTTTGTGGATTTTGCAAAATCTCAGCTAATTTCTAAACTTTAAAAACAGGGTACTTTCTGCTCCCCTCATGGGGCCGGTGAGAATGGAAGCCTCTCACCTGTGGACACTGTGCATTTTTAGTTGTTTGCTCAGCCAGGGAATGGTCTGACAGTCTCTTGAGGTACTCTTTGACAGCCTGCTCGTCGGGGTAAGGGGAATTCTTCACCTGCTGGTTGGCCACTGCCCCATTGGCCTTGGTGTCCGGTTCTTTCAGATCCCCCCTATCTGAGTGTTCACTCATCTCCTTCTCCTCAGAAGGAAGTCCAGTATTGCCCGGGTCTTTCTCATCCCTGCAGACCACCGCAGGAGAGTCTTTACCGCTGGGCTCTGTAACAGTGCTGCCCAGTGAAGGTTCTGAAGGGGACTGTCTAAATTTCTGTAAGGGAGAGCCCTGTCTTTGCTCAGAGTCTGTCAGCTCCACACCCAGCGGGCAGTAGTGGCTGTCCGAGATGATGACGTGGTCCTCCTTGTCAGTCATGGTGATCAGCAGCTGATTACAGTGGTTGCATTTGTCTGGGGCAATCTTGGCCTCCTGTGGGGGGAGCCGCTGGACAAGTGCCAGGCTGTGGAAGGCCCCACAGGCTATTTGAAGCACGCGCCTACCTGCTAAATGTTCCACCTTCTGGGGCTTGGATACTGGGAAAACACTGGTGACTAGGCCCAGCTGGCAGCCACTGCCCCAAGCCCAGACCTCACTGTGAACAGACAGAGCTATTGTGTGCTGCTCCCCACACGCTAACTGTTTAATCTGGATCTGTTGAGGTGGGCTTGCCTCTGGGTCTGCAATGCTGATGGCAACAGGTTCTGGGACCAAGTTTTTACTTGCCATGCCGCACTGGCCAGAGGAGTTCTCACCCCACATATACGCTGTGCCATCTTCAGAGATCGCCCCACTGTGGAAGCTCCCAGCAGCGACAGCAACAACCCGCTGTCCAATCAGAGCCTGCTCCAGGATGGGCTGAACTGGAGCAGGATTGGCTGAACCCTGTCTCCAAGGCAACTCTCCAAAGCTGTACACCTCACCACCTGTGAAAAAACACAAACCAAAAAAAAAAAAAATTAAACCTAATTTACAAGTGTGAGTTTTTGTATAAAATCAATATCTCTAATTTAAAAAATCTTGAAATTTGGTTTGTGCTAAGGTCTTCTTTCCAAAATGTAAAAATAATGACTTATTGACAAGCAGACTGCAGTCTGTTGGTAAACTAACTTGTTCCAGTCGTATGCAAGACAAGACTGTGTTACAGTGTAGTAACTTTCAGATTGGTCCAACATTAACTCCTGCATGGACAGTTTCTTCTGGTTAGCAGTATAAAGGAAAATACAGCACAAACTATAAAGTTGTTCATTCTCAGGGAGAACAGAATATTTTAATAGTGGTGTGCTACATATACCTGTGATTGCGACACTGGACCAGTCAAACCAGAGGGACCTGTGTGCAGAGTCAATACAATTTCACACACTACAGAGCAGTGTAACTACCTACATTTGGAAAGCACCAAATTCTGCAATGAATGGCTAAAATAACAGACAACTATTTAAAGAATATTTTAAATGGGTTTAATAAATACCCTTAGGACCCAATTTTTCAACGCTTTTGCAAAACTGGCATCACTTTTGTTTCAAAACTTTGATGTTCAATGTGGCCAGCTGGTCAAATTTGAAGGTTCTGTTAAAACCAGACATCTGGTTCTCTGAAAAAAAAAAAGCATGCCTCGCTGCCTCAACGTATTAAGCCTCATGACTTAACATCAACTCTGCTCTCTAATGCTATGACTTTGATACATGCCCGGGTCTTAGAAGCAAGGTGCACTGCTCACCAACTGACTCACTAAATTACTTTGGGCAAGTCTCTGTTACCCGAGTTGGGCTACTTTATTTAAAACTAGTCCAGTAGTTTCAATAAAGAAGGCCCAGCTTGACTTACAGCAGCTTTTTATAGTTTTAGGTTACAATTTCAAAGAGGAATAAATATTTGACTTACTGTACACCAAACTGCTCGGTCTCTCAACAAAGTACACTATTGACCTGCAGATCATGAAACTAGTACACACATGACAGAGTTCAACTCATGTTTCTTTATTATTAAAGTACAAAAAATACAAACAAAATTATTCCAGTAATTTTTAAATGAGTTACCAACACTGCAGATTTGTGTCACATGTTTCTCTGAATGATGCACACATTCTAAGTCACACATGTAATGTGTGCCTCCACACTTGAGGACTTGAAAGATCAAGCTAACTGGATTTTGCCACCCTGCCATCAGTGGCTACAATTCATAATACCACAGATTCCTTACTTTCTGTGAGAAAAACTCCGTGTCGTGTACCCAGAGCAGCTTGCAGGATAGTCTTTGACCCAAGTCCGAGCACTCTTTGTGGTGTTACTGAACAGGAGTAGCCCTTCCATATATGGAGCAAGCCTCTCTCCCCAGGTCCCTCTTCCTCCACCGAGCTAAACAAACAAAACAATATCCTAAATATTTAGACAAACATTAAACACTTGCAATATATAACATACACATTTGTATAAATGGTGCTTCTGTATTCATGCTACACACAATTACTGATGTTTCACCATGAAAAATCTCCAAAGTGATGATTCTATAGGTCACTCGTTCTAGAGATAAGACTGGCGCAGATTACCAACCCTACAGTAACTTAACTAAAATAATTAAATGGTTGTAAGCAGAGAAAAAGTCATTTATCCCTTCTATGACTATTTAAATCCTTTGCATAATACTTACAGTGAGAGTGTTTCTAATTTGTAGTACCTCTGTTTACTGTATTCAGTATAAAGGGGCCAATGAAACCATATATAGTATAGAAAGGAGTATCAGTTTCGAATACAGTATGTCATGCATTCCGCATACTGTAGGTTGTAAGAATTATGCTCTCAACCTGGTGGCACTTGGGTCATCCTGTAGACAAAGCAAGGCAAAACTGGTGGGAGAGAGAAGCAACTGGAGATGAGGCCTGGAAGCTACAAGATTCACACTAATCTCAGCCACTGAATTACTGTGGGAATTTATGAGAGGTCACTGACACTAGACCCATAATGGGGCATAATAAAAAACCATGCTGTCAAACATACAGTACGAGGCATCTCCATTAACCTTCAATAAACAACACTGACATTTATTTGTTTCCTGTGCCACATGGAATCATTTGACAAGCCCTACTTCTGTAGACTATGTTGTGGCTGTAGCTTGAGAGGGTAATAACAGCTGCTGAGATGAAAAAAATGCTGCACATTATTCTGCTAAAAGGCAGCAGAGCACACTTTATACCCTTTTATGTTGAGTTACTTTATAAAAATAACCCATTGGGGGAAACATACAGTGCATGGATGCAAAGAGAGGTGCAACACCGCCTTTTGAAACCTCAGCAATCAACTGGGTGCAAATATGTGAGCATCTAACACTGTTTTTAAACTGGCTCTTTAAAGCAGTATAGACTGCACACTGAAGCAAGGCTTGCAACCTGTTTTGTTCACACTTCCCTTAATGTGTCTAAGTGCGACTGACTACTGGACTAACTCATCCAGCTCCTGGGGTAGTTTTGAGTCTGATTCAAGGACTACGATAGTAATGCGACCCTGCACTAGTGTGTGTAATCAAACTAAGCCACATAAAAAAATAATGCAACATACTTTTATGATTGCGCAAGTGTCATGCACGTGAAGATGAGCTTTCCAGATGTGCAGATCAAAAAATTAATTTTGCTCAAGTGTGAAAAGTTGTCTGAGCCTGGATGCCAATCAGCTAACTAATGGTGCGCTTTTTATCCTTCAGCCTAACTGGATCAGTATCAGAAGTTAACATAACATGACACAACTGTTACATAATTTTTACTGGTCACACAGGAACAGATACAGATAATAAAACTGAATAGATAATGAAATAGGAACCGAGTAGATTATGAAATAGACCCCTACTCTAGTTCTTTTTTTTGGCTATGAATGCCTTTTGCAGAAACAGTTGATCTGTAAAGTACTAACCAATGGTTTAAAATCCATTTCCGTACATTAATAGTGCTGAAATGAGGCAATGGGTTAGAAGTCTTTTAAATGTCACTAGTGTGCAGGTTAAGTAGTCTCAATTGGTCCATGTACTTCATCACTTACTCCTCCTCAAGTTCTTCCATTAAAAGGCCCTCTCCATATTACCACCACAGCGTGTCAGTTGACAGTCTGAACCCTATGAAACAAAAGAAAAACACTGAATGGGAGGTTCATTACAAATGCATAGTGGTGGAGTGGCAATAGGCTCCTCATGTGTTGACCAAAATAATGAAGCCCTGCTTATTGCTTATAACATTGGTGGAGTTTACATGTACAAGCCATGACAGCTTTCCTCATGACCTTTTTGCCGTACTTTTCAGGGAATGCGTTGCTATGCAGTTCTGATTTAGGAAAAATAAATCAGCTATACCAATGCAGATTACTCAATTCATAGTCATTGAGGAGAGGGGATATTGAAATGTCCATGTCTGCTTACTGAGCAGGAAAAGAACGACTCTGAATATCGTGAGGAGAGCTTCACGCGTTGCCATGAAGATAAAAACATTTAACAAGAGAAGTTAATTCACCTGTTGCCGCGCACATTCTGAATTACGCCGCGCATTAGCTACTTGTTTGTCTGGTTACCTTTCCAACACACACACACACACACAAAATTATATAAAATATAATTTCTACAAGTTTTACTACTTAGAATTTATATTTGTGTGTGCGTTTGTGGAACATCTAAAAGTTACATTTCATTAACACTAGAACCACCTTTACAATACATGTTTTTATTTTGAATATAACCTACAATATTCCATATATAATTATATACACACATACGTACACACAAGCCTGTTGTTACCGCTACTGGACCTGGCAGCCATCAATTCCTTTGTTTTGTACAATGTAGTAGAGATTTCATCTTGAAGCTAGCCACGGCACTTCAGCAGAAACATTTCGATCAGAAAACTGCAAAGCTGCAGGCTGCAGCAGCTCAACCTGGATTGTGTGCTGCGAGTGACACACACGCAAGATAAATCATGTGTTACTTTTGAGATTAAAAACTACTTTTGTTTTTACAGTTTTATACGTGCATATACCTGTTTACACACTAGTTTATTTTGAAATGTTTACTGTATTATAGTTTTTTTCATTTTTCTAAGTAGCGCTTTATATGTGGCAAGTTAGAAAATAAAACATGTGCTCATTTAAATACGGTGGGAGGTTTGACATATAACTTTTGAGTTGTATCCGATAGTTCATCTTTCATTTTAATAGTGATGATGTTTAAAATGTACCGTCAGCAGGTATGAGTATAGCCGTGGCAGTTCTAGTGTTGAAGTAGTCCATAAATTGAAAGTGTGTGTTCCCACTGTGTATAATTACAGCTATTTTTCTAAGTCAGAAAGCGATTGACCCTTCCTTGATCTTGACTGCTGAAACCTCATCAGCCATGAGCATGAGTCCTGCTCCGGTTTACATGGGTTTTTATAGTTATTTTTATGGAGAGAAAGCGATTAGCCCTGTCCTTAAAGTTGCGCTGCCAAAAGGACGTCCTTTTCCTGTTTCATGATGTAATCATGACTTATCACACAGTCATGACTGTAGACTCAATTTTCAAGTGCATGTAAACCAAGCCATTAATAAACATACATCCTGCCTGACAAAACTCCACTACCAACAGATCTGGTTATCTGAACCAGAGGATTCACAGTTCAATTAATATTATATAAAATTACCTGACTGCTGAAAATATAGTAACATTCGGAAGTGGTCTTGAAATTGAAATTCTGAGGTCTTTTGAACTGATGTAAACTGTGTTAAATCAAAATACTGTCAATACTCTTCAGAGAGTCAGGTCTGTGAAAACAACAGTCTGAGCAAGAGCAAATCTCTTTACTGTATTTATGTCTTTAAAGAACTGTGTGCCAGGGAGGGCTTTATTTTTTAATTGTATATACTTACATTAGGGGTTCAGATTTTATGGTTAAACCCAACAACGCCCAATTTCTACCTTATGAATGAAATATTCAAATTGGGATAAACCTGATTTTGTCAAAATGGTGTAATGAATTTAGTTATCATTAACCTCATAGATTATTTAATTAATGTTGCTCCTGTGTTAGAGATCAAAGATGCACCTCACCAAAAATCTAAAAGTGATTTCCTTTTGAAATGAGTGCATTCGTGCAAGTACATTATGTTTTCTTTGTTAATAGTATCCAATTTCACCCTCTTCTAAAAGGCGATTCAGAGAAAAAATGATCTAAATTATCACCCGTTGACTTTATCCTAGCCAAAAAAAGTCTTGCTTTGCATAAATCACAAGACAAAACTAAACAAAATTTCCAAGTCAAATTGATGATGACGTGTTAAAAGCAAAGTATCCCCAAAAAAGTTCGAGCTGCAATAATTCATCATGTTGCCTGGAACCAGAACTACTGAACAGCAATTAAAGTCCTGGGCTTGTAACCAGATAACATTCACTTTAATGGGACGTAGTATGACTTCTGATCAGTGGGGATCCTCGCAAATCCTACCTCTGCCACTGACTAGCTCTCTGTGTGACCCTGAGCAAGTCACTTAACCTCCTTGTTCTCCATCCTGCGGATGAGATATTAAATAAATGTCCTATTGTAAGTGACTCTGCATATAACTAACAGTTCACAGCCTACCTCTGTAAAGCGCTTTGTGATGGTGGTCCACTATGAAAGGCGCTATATAAAAATAAAGATATTTTTATATTATTGGAACAAAAACAATATTTTACTAGACAGTGGACAGGTGGCTATTTAATACCTGTTATTTGGGGATAAACTGTAACATTAGACCAATGTAATGTGCTAATTAATACACTTTGATTGTACATACTGTTTTTGTTTGTTTTGTAGGAATAAAACTCTTACTGCTGTCTGTTCTTATACAGTATGTAAAGCTGCATTTCAATTTGTTATAATGGTTTTTATAATGATTTTGTAGCTAATGTGTTATTCTAGTAATGTATGATAAAGAATGTCCTTACCAAGTTCCATCCCAATAGGAGTGGTTCTGCAGTATATGTAAACCTCTAATGTGTGACGCTATCTCCCCTTCACCTGGGATATGCATTCACAATGGAGATAATAGGCCTAAAAGGAAAGTTAAAACTTCATGGTCTAAAACAAGAGGTGACTACTGGCAAAAGACGCTAACCTCAAACAAATAAATAAATGCAGTACTTTTGTATCCTTTTCCTTTTGCTTTAATTTGCTTTGCAAATTATCTATTGGCTAATAATGTATTAATTAAGCTGATCTAGCAACACGGGAACAAAATGTGCTACCCCTGCCAACAATTACTTAAATTCAACCAAATCATACTGGTGTTATTGTCGCTGACTGTAGCTAGCCTGCTGGCATGCGCGAGATTGCTATTTTGGGTATGAACGGCATGCAGAAGTAAAAGTGTTAGGGGTGAGGGAAGTGTTTGGAATACTCAATCATCAGAAAGCTTAGCATTTTCCCATAAATAATATATTTTGTATGTTGGGTGTATAGTACTTGGGTGCACAAAGTTCCACCAACACATCAAATGACAATGTGTACTAGCATGTAGCGTGTAAGCAAAATAATGTGACAGCCAATGGCCAGACAATGACAGCAGCAACATCAAGCACACATAATGTCAATTCAACATACAATAATATACCAGTAACGACAGCCTACCAGTTACACTTGCTAATAATATATCTGCTGCCGACGTTGCGTACTGAATAAACACACTACTTCTCGGCGAGCTAAATGAATACGTACAGTAAAGAACTATATTAATAATTAACACATGGAAATAGTTATTTAATACTACATGTCAAATTACAAGAGGATTTCATCTCTTTAGCAATACATTCGATACATAATAGTAACTTAGGCAGTGTACTGCTTTTCTTACATTAACACTGTCGGATTCTTCAAGATCTCTGTGTTCTCTGGCTGCTTCTCCCTTGCCAACGAAAATTTGTTGAGAAACAAAATTGAATAAAAAAGACGAGAAATTGAAACGGTTTGGATGATTTGTTGCAATCAACTGCCACTGAAGGATAGTAAGACTACAAACAGTTATGTTGTAATCAGTGCGGCAACGGCAGCCGACTCAGGTCTAAATTCATTGCTGAACGTAAGACTTTTTAAACGCTTTTTTACTGTATCTTGGAGAAAACGGGTTAGGCGTTTATGCTGGTCTGTTGTAATTGTCTTTAGGCCCGTGCTATTCTTAATATATAAAAAAAAATCTCAAATAAAATATCTCAAATACGTGTGAATATCTTCTCTTTTTTGTACGTGCTATCAAGACTAATTGTTGCAAATTCACTGACGTGCAGGTTGGTTTAGTAAAGCGAGGGTTATTAAATTATACATTTGATGACTATAGGGATAATCACACGTATTATAACGCATACATATCCCAGATACAAGTCAGTCGCGTTTTACCGCCCTTGTATTAGCGTGCACGGGGGGGAGGACAGCAGCAGGCCTGGTAGGTGACGTAATCACATACAAAGACATAAGCCTGTTGTACGCTACTTGCAAAGGAGCCGGCTCTATTGTACAGCGGTACCGGCATATATCGGGCTTGTCTTCATGTATGATTACGTCACCTACCAGGCTACACGTCCGACGAGTGCGTGCCACTACTGACACCAATGTAGCAATCTAGGTTAACGCAGGCAGGCGCATTACACAACGCGAGGCAATCCACACACAGGCGGAGGGCGGCCGGAGAAACCGTGAACCTCTCTCACAAAGCATAGCACCGATACCGCTATATATATATAATTAAAATGATGGAAAAGATTAATGTATTTTATTGAGACCTATTGGCAGTTACTGAAAAGTCATTTATTAATCACATGGCTTTTTCAGATGCTCTAAAACAGCTTTCCTAAAACATAATTTGTTGGCAAATTTTTTTGTACTTTATTGCATATTAATAGAGAGCTTGTTTTTACAGGGGTCATGCAAGTGCAAGTCTAATGCTGCAGCTGATGTTCCCAATAACAAAATACTGACACCTGCTAGTTATACCATAAGAGTCTCTGTTAACATATTTTTACTTAAAGGAGTGCTAACCCTCTACCACGGTCCAGCTCTCAGCTTGCATCCAAGACATCAAGGCCTGAATGTCTGCCAATTTTCTTCAGCTCAACACTAACATATCTGAACTACTTCTAGTAGGATCGAAAACTCAACTCAAGAATCTCAATATTGCTTTCTTGAACCTTGGAAACTGTCTGCTGCTGCCTTCCTCCACTGTACGAAGCTTTGTTGTAGTCAAATCCTCATTCTACCATCTCCGAAGCATCTCAAAGGATCTTCCCTACCTTTCCCTTCTAAGTTGATTACAACTTTGAGAGTGATACCACCAGAAGACAGGTGCGAGCATTTGGTTAACGTCGACCAAGTTTTTTCGGTGACAATCCTAGGAATGGTTCTACATTTTTGTACTTTGTGTATTATGTAGATTGCTACTGTCTTGCCCAGCTGTACTGGCTACCTGTAACCTTAAGGAAACATATTAGGATGGGAACCCCGGGAACCAACTCTGATTACTTTCAAAATTCTCCTGCTTGCCTACAAGGCCCTTCATCACACAGGTCCAGAGTATCCCTCCAACCTGCTGACCTGCTATGTCCCTACATGCAAGCTGAGGTCCTCTGACTCAGGCTTGCTTCTTATACCCGAGCAAGAGTGCACCACACTCGGAGAGTGCTTTTAGCTTCATGGCCCCGACTCTCTGGAACTCTCTCTCAGCTTTAGTGCGTGCAGCTACTGGGTTATGCGTTGCCAGCTGAACCAAATACATTTCGGTTTCAAATCTCAGTTGGAGTTTTCCCGGGACAAAAGTAAGGACCCGTACGTTTTCACTAGAACAGCATTCAAATATGAAGCGGAAAGTTTAAGGAGGACGTATATGCAAGAGCCATTGCATACAAAAGTGTTCTCATGCTGTTTTCGCAGATAGCGCCACAAGACCACAGGTAGCGGCAGTAATTCCTGTCTAAGCAAGGAGACAGAGGTTTGTACTCAGGCATAAACCATGAGGGAGGAGGAAGACGACTCCCTCTGAAACTTCCTCCTCCTCCTCTGAAACTCCCTCCTCTGTCTTCTCCCTCCTCCCTCCTCTGTAACTCCCTCCTCCTTCCTCTGAAACTCCCTCTTCCCTCCTCTATAACTCCCTTCTCCTTCCTCTGAAACTCCCTCTTTCCTCCTCTGAAACTCCCTCCTCTGAATCTCCCTCCTCCCTCCTCTGTAACTCCCTCCTCCTTCCTCTGTAACTCCCTCCTCCCTCCTCTGAAACTCCCTCCTTCTTCCTCTGAAACTCCCTCCGTCCTGAAGCATCCTCCTCTGAAACTCACTCCTCCATTCTCTGAAACTCCCTCCTCTGAAAACTCCCTCTTCCCTCCTCTGAAACTCCCTCCTCCATTCTCTGAAACTCTCTTCTCTGAAACTCACTCCTCTGAAACTCCCTCCTCTGAATCTCCCCTCCCTCCTCTGAAACTCCCTCTTCCCTCCTCTGAAACTCCCTCCTCCCCTCCTCTGAAACTCCCTCCTCTGAATCTCCCTCCTCTCTTCCCTCTTCTGAAACTCCCTCCTCCATTCTCTGAAACTCTCTTCTCTGAAACTCCCTCTTCCCTCCTCTGAAACTCCCTCCTCCATTCTCTGAAACTCTCTTCTCTGAAACTCACTCCTCTGAAACTCCCTCCTCTGAATCTCCCTCCTCTGAATCTCCCTCTTCCCTCTTCTGAAACTCCCTCCTCCATTCTCTGAAACTCCCTCCTCTGAATCTCCCTCCTCTGAATCTCCCTCCTCTGTAACTCCCTCTTCCCTCCTCTGAAACTCCCTCCTCCATTCTCTGAAACTCCCTCCTCTGAATCTCCCTCCTCTGTAACTCCCTCTTCCCTCCTCTGAAACTCCCTCCTCCATTCTCTGAAACTCCCTCTGAATCTCTGAATCTCCCTCCTCTGAATCTCCCTCCTCTGTAACTCCCTCTTCCCTCTCCTGAAACTCCTGAAAACCTGAAGATGCATTTAAATGGGATTTTTTTTTTCTTTGAGTATTTAGTTGCGATATATCAGGGCTATTTTTTTCCCTTTTCCTTTATGGTGTTATAATTTTGAGCATTGTTTATCGCAATAAATCAAACTTTATTAATAAAAAGACAATTTTGTCTGATCAAACATAATACATGATGTACTGTATGTCTATGGCAGGCAATTTCTTAAAGAACAGCTCCTAAACTTCGAAAGCTTAGACCTTAACACAGACATAAAAAAAAAAAAAAAAAGATAGTTAAGTAATTGCAATAAGAAACTTTTTTTTTTTTTTTTTTTTTTTTTAATTGCAAGCACCAGAAAAAGGTAAGGGCGAATTTAAAAAAAAAATGTAATTGTAATTTAAAGTGAGTCATCGATGTCTGGTTTCCAATGAAGTTGAGTGCACAGAAGTTTAAGCTATGGAAGAATATAAACTGGGAATCATATTTTAGTAACTCATTGAGATATTATTTGTGTGTGTGTGTGTATTTTTTTTTTTTTTTTAAATAAAATCCGAAAATAAATAAATAAATAAAACCACTAACATTAAGTTTTTTTCATACAGTAGCAAAAGCACTCCACTTGCACTTTATGCTTCTTGATCATAATACATGCTCTGTGCCAGCTCCCTGAGGACAATTCATTTGAAACAGCCAGAACCCCCTACAGTTAACACTAATTGGATTTCAGCTCTCCAGCAGCAGCAGTGGCAGCCCCCCCCCCCCCCCCCCCCACCCCCCCCCCCCCCCCCCCCCCCCCCCCACCCCCCCCCCCCCCCCCCCCCCCCCCCCCCCCCCCCCCCCCCCCCCCCCCCCCCCCCCCCCCCCCCCCCCCCCCCCCCCCCCCCCCCCCCCCCCCCCCCCCACCACCCACCCCCCCACCCCCCCCCCCCTGTAGATTCAGGATATTACTAAGACTCTGCTGAACCACTCAAACGAAAATGTGTTGCTGCCGTTTCAATAGACGGTACAAATGATTAACCTGCTGGCTATGTGAATACATGTAGCAGAACTGCTGATCATGACAAGAGGACTGTACTAGCAAGCTCTGTTAAAAAAAAGGATTCAACAGCTACAGAATGCAGAACCTCAGGCAAGCTGCATCAGATGCTTTCAACCGTTTAGGTGAGTAAAATACCTTTTGAAAACTTAACAAGAGGGTACTGTAGTACAGCAAGTGCCATTACCAGTAAATGTCTTGCAATTTTTTGCAGAGGTTGCATTTTTTCATTGTGCTACTGATATACTTACATACATGCTGGGGCAGTTATCAATATTTGTTATCCTAGATGCATTGTTATGCAATAGTGAGCATTGTTGACTGTTTATATTTTAACACACAACAGGCACTGCTATTAAACATGTCTGTGAGGTACTATGTACATTATAAATTCATAAAAGTATATGATGAATAATAGTGTGATCATAATGTAGGATGGTAGGTGTAATTTAATCTTTCATTATTACTGCATGCTTAGTCAGTAGTGCAAAACGTGTGTGTGTGTGTGTGTGTGTGTGTGTGTGTGTGTGTGTGTGTGCGTGTGTGTGTGTGTGTGTGTGGGCAGGTATTACTATCAATGTGCGGACAAAATTTAAGAAAATGTCCCCACAAAGATAGTAACTCCTGAAAAAAACGACGTTCTGGGGACGTCACCATTTTGTAAAACATGTTTATAAAGAACTAAATATGCCTTTAAAAAAAAAAAAAAAAGTGGCAAAATATTTAGTTTGTTTTTGACTTTCACTCTGTGTGGAGTTTTGTCTGACTGGAGTTAGAAATAGAAAATAAAAACATAGTGAGAGTGAATGAGAAGTCCCCACAGATATAGGAATGCAAACGTGTGTGTGTGTGTGCGTGTGCGTGTGCGTGTGTGTAGGGTGTGTGTACGTGTGATTGTACTGCAATTCAACAATCATAACACTGAGCCTTTTATGGTAAACTGAAAACCTTTTTTTTTCCAGTGTTAACATTAGTTTAGCTTCATTGAGCTACACTAGTGCTTGCATATATGGCATCCATAACCTTATAGCAAGAGCCTGCCTGTTTATTTGGCTGTGATTAAATTTGAATAATGGCACAGCTAGGGTTATAGCAGCCTAAAGTACCAAATAATAATCAGAAACTGTGATAAATTGCAATTATGCTAGATGGAAACTTAAAATTTCCGCAAACAATTCAACTAACAAGACTTTGGAACACTTCAGATTTCATAACTGAACATAACTGAATAATTGTACAGGCACAATTTGGTAGATTTTTTCTATGTTTTGGGGTTGGGCTGAACATCTTCACTCAAGCAGATCAAATGATGGCATATGAGTGGGGTTTGATTCCTCATGTGTACACAGTCCTCTGCACAGACAGAAACAAATTGGAAGGTAGTCTCCTTTGAAGGCTGCTTTGTACAGCAGACACCTCTTTCGGTATTATTATTCTAATTGGGTATGATCACACCATCATAAAGGCTTCATAACTCTGTGCCTATGTGTGTAATCCATTAGACTCACATATAAGTATTCATAACATTTTATATATTTTAATTACATAAAACAGAAATGCTGGTGCTTTTTTCTAATTTGGGGAGTTTTGCAAGTTTATTGTTATTAAGTTTTTGTTCTCAATCTCATCTTGGTTTTCAAAGTGATTATTATTATTATTATTATTATTATTATTATTATTATTATTATTATTATGCAACCCTGTCAAAGGATTAAGCGGTTATTGATAATGGATGATTATTATTATTATTATTATTATTATTATTATTTATTATTATTATTATTATTATTATTATTATTACTTAGCAGATACTTTTATCCAAAACATCTTAGAGACTTGAGGATGAACAATGCATCACAACTGCTGCAGAATCACTTACAACAGGACCTCTATTTTTCTTCTCATCCAAAGGACTGTGCACAGTGCTGCAGGGTTAAGTAGTCTTTTTGAAGGTGCTATGGATGCTACATACTGTAGACGACAATTAAAATAAAGCTGTCATTTTGAGCTGCCATTTGGCTGGAGACATTTAAAGGGACAGTCCAGTGATCTCTCAAAGAGATTTGTTCAAAATATTCACTCCTGCGCTGGCCTTAATTTCCTGACTAACCTTTCAAATCTGTTTGAAGTTTTTTTTTTTCTTTTGTTATCCTACATGAAAACATTTCTTTGTGGAGTAAAATCTCTTTTACTTTAACTTCAGATAAGGAAATTAAAAAATAATTGGTGACTGAATTCATAATTTTACAAGGTTACAAGATAACTTTTCAGGTTTTTATCTACTTACCTGATGTTTTACAGATAAATCTGGTATATGCTGTTGCTCAGTCATGCTTTTCTCATATCCTGATAAAAGCATTACTGTACAGAGATAATGCTTCAGACAGGATCCCAAGTTGTTTTACATTATGTGTGATCGTGTGCTGAATGCTGAGTTGCAATGAGGTGAAACACTGGAAGAGACTCAAATTAAATCTGTATGCAGCCTGGTAGTAATTCAAAGGGAAAGGAGCTACAGTCATCCCATACCTCCTCGTAAATATAAAGTGGCAGCAGCAATCTTTACTGAGGCACTTACTGAGGTCACATCTAATGCAGCCACAGTCCAGCGAAATTGCATTTCTTATAGATTTTATGTCAGTGATCTTGAAGCTTAGATTTATATGACCAATGGAGTAAAAAAAAAATGATTAAGTTCTACCAGTATAGATAGTGTGGGACATATTTGTAAGCCATTGCAACAAAGACAAGAGAAAAAAAATAAAACAATGTTAACAGTATAATCCTAGCAGTAAACAACTGAGTTGCAGGTTGAGTAGCTCATACAGTTTATTGTGTCGTTTCTTTGTTGTTTTTATACTTTATAAATTGTGTATTCCTCCAAGCAAATTTGTCTTTGCTTTTGCACCCTAAACAACAGTATTGCTGGGAATACAACCTTACATCGAATTGACCTTCAGTTTTCTATAATCCTGTGGACAAGTGAGTGAGTGAGTGCAGGTGAAGGCAATGCAGCAGGGTAGAAAGAACAGACCCTCAATGATTTCCAGGTGCAAGGGGGTTTATTGTTTAACAGTGTCCAGAGCCTTATGCCAAACAACTGTAAATAATAAATGTTATAAAGTGATACAGTGGCATTTTACACCAATACGTAATACAACACAAACACAGTTCCTACAGTGAGTGATTTAGTGCTCGTGATGCAAAGACAGTTTTCTCCGTGAAAGGGAAGTACTGGTGTCCGGGTTTAATGCTGGCCTGCGGCGACAGCTCTGGATAGTTGTTAGAAAACAGACAGACAGTTAACGAGACAAACTAACAAAACACAACACTCAGGTTTCTTTGTACACAGGGTCTCCTTTTAGGTTGTTTCTAACCATTTACAAAGGAACAGATTACTTTCACTATGACCCCTTATATACTCTCCCTCATGACCCCTAGGTTAATGAGCGCATCCGCTCCTTCAATCCGCGGATGCCACACCGTTCCCGGTCCAGGTCATTGGGTTTGGGTACCGTAGTTCCACCCCTTTTCTAGATGACCGACTTCCACCTAAGTCAAGGAATAAACTGTCATGCCATTTAGTCCAGGTTACTTTGTTCCTTTTACACAGTGCCCTCCCAGATCCGGAGGGAGATCTAACACCAAGACTCATTCGATCTCTGTCACAAATTCCCAAACTCCATGTACCCTATTTTTATTTTCTAAGTGCCAGCTAATATTGTTTCTTTTAATAAAATATTTTCCTTCACAAGAAAGCAGGCTTGAAAAGAATAATTTGCTACTAAAAATGTTGTAGCACCAATTGCACCTGCAGGTGTAAAATGATCTAGATGCTGGTGTTAGTCAGAGGCTGTTTTGCTTATCATTAAAACAGCTATAGGGCAAAAGCTGCCTAAAACACAAATGAAACATTGGTGGTCTAAATTGAACAAAACTACCTAACAGCTTACCACAATAGTCTGGGAGAGGGTCTCGGCTTAAGAAAAGCCAAGGACTGGGTGGCAGGACAATAGTCCCAGGTTCCGCTGCAGTCCTTCTGCATGTACTCTCTCAAGTCTCAGTCTTCTTCGTACTATGTGCAATAAATAATTAGCAACGCTAAATCTGTATCATAAACTCCCTTTGTCTCTCCCTGGTTCACACTCACTGGCTTCCAAACAACCAACAAACGAGTACAACAGCTGGGTTCCCTTTTCTACTCTAAACCCAGCCCCTGAGATCAATGGAACACCAGTCAGTGCCCTGCAGGTGTTCTCAATATACACTTGACCTGAGTGACAGGGAATCGTATGCCCATACTGATAACCCATACAAAGATGGAGTCCCTGGGAAGCGCGACGTACATCGCGGTCACGTGATCTTTGTAAGGGGTTCTGAGTGTTGACCCAGAGTCCTCTAGCGTCGGGAGGTCAGATTCCAGCCCAGGACCTTTTCCTTTCATCACAAAAAGCAAACTCCAAATTCCCACCTACGCAAAACTGTCAATAAATATTGATATTAAAAACATTTTTAGTACCTGTCTGCAGTTTAGTTTTCTAAATAAAAATGAAATAATGCAAAACAGGGAGCCAAAGAGCATACACAAACAATGCCTAAATGTAGCTGAGGCGATCACTTTATCCATCTTTATAGATAATGTAACAACAGCACATTACAGAATGAGATATTAGAGCAGGCATGATGTGTTACAGGCTCTAGGTGTTATCAATGGAACTAACATGTAAGCATCCTTTATTTTTAATAGGTCTGAAGCAGAGACACTTGGGCTATGAGGAGGTAAGGACCTCAGCATGACACTTCTGGTACAGTATTTTGTGGTGAACACAACTGTATTATCTGCCTGTATGAAAACGTATTGCTCAGATTCTACAGTTTTACAATCCATCCATAACTTCAGGTTCATAAAATAAATATAACATGTGTCATGAACTATTCTTTTCTGTGACCGCTAGCATAGTAGCTCCCAAATGACCAGATCCATATAAAGACCTCTTTATCATTCAGATCACTCAATGTATCAGTATCTTTCAGTGCAACTTCTGAATGTTTCTCTCCAACTCTCCCTTATAAAAGTGTACCCTAGAAAAAGAATAGCAAAGTGTAATAAAGCACAGTAAAGCTTAGGTCAGCATGGTAAAGAATAGTGAGGTATTAATAAACACGACAATCCATGGTAAACTATGGTAAATGCATAGGAAAACCATGGGAAAAGCATTGCAAAACTACAAACATACTCTGATAAACTTTTATAAAGGCTCCATTATGACCACTATACTGGTGATTGAGAAGGGATTATTGTAAACACACATTACCTGTAAAACAACTGCAGTCAAATACAGCATGATTACAGACACATTGAAAAACTGTGTTGTGCATCAAATGGTGTTTTCACTCTTAAACAAGCACCATGTGGTGCCATGATGATAACAAATGAAAACCAACATGCAAACTGTGTTACAGAGAGCCTGTCACTACAAACATATCAGTTGTTAGCTTCATACATCCTTGAAGAAGGCTTTAGAAACCCATTCATTTTTGTTTCTCGGAATTCCTCTTATTGTAGCGATCTTCCTTAAATGGATCCAAAGTGCGGTCTTAAGAAGGAAACAGAATTTATAAAAAACGCGGCTTTTCTGAATTTTTCTGATAACATGCTTAATTGCTAAGAATTTTAATTAGGTGTTACAAAGTTTAATTAATGGCATTATGCTTGAGGAGGGTATTTGAATTTAACAGCTTTGCAAGCTAAATAAATAAACAAAAGGCAAACAATTAAATAAATGGTGTTCAGGCAATTAGCCACAAGCCATGAAGCACATCTAATGTTTCTGCTTGAAGTGGACTCTCTGTTGGGGTATAATCCACTAGAATAATCAACCTCTGTGTTTAAATGCTGGCAGTCAGAATCATCATGAGGCGTATTGTTGAGCTTTGGGGTTATGCTGTAGATGTGCATTTAAAACCCATTGAAGCTTTACATACAGTTCAGTATATTCCTGTCAGAACACAATAAAGAAAGAAAAACAAATATTGTCACCCAAAATGAATAAGGTTTATACCTTTGCAAAACTGAACTATTGTCATTTAGTTCATCAAACAGAAACACTTATTTTGCTTAAGTTGACATATTACCATTCAAAACGACGGCAATAAATATTGCTACTGGACTTGTCGTAGGTTTGCTGGAGCACGTGACCTAGCTGGGTCCTGCTAGTGGCTGGGCCAGGTCTTTGTGTGGGCTCTTGCATCACAACTGTTCTGTAGCAGCCATGCAGGTTATCCTGGCAAAACTCTGAAATACGCTGAACTTAACAACTAACATTTACCTACCTACGGCACACTCATGCAAACTTACCTCAGATAGGGGGCAAACACTTGAATTAATTGAATCTGTAATAAATATTCAGGGAATGCAGATTACTCTCAATATCCCATTGCTTCCACATGTTCTTCATTAGAAAAACAAAACTAAATGAGCCTACAAAAATTCCAGTATTTATTGTTTTAGCTTGATGAAAACAAAGTCAAAACTAAAATCTCTCCCTGGAGTTCTAGGGGAAATAGAATAGCTTTGCTTTTTTCCTGCTGCATATATTAATTCTAAACCTGTTTTCTCTTAGTACATTTGCACAGTAATTAACAGGTTGCAATGTTAAATTTTCAAAACACTAAATGATCACTCATTTGTTTCCTCCAGTTGGCCAGTTTTTTTTTTTTTTTCTGGTGCAGATTCATAGACCGACACACAGTGAATACAACGAGCTCAGGAGAGAAAGATCCATGTAAATAATGTAAAATACTGCAAGGGGAACTGTGACAATATTAGTATTATATTCCATCATTGTATACAATGTACTGTATTGTATGCATTTGTGGCATTTTTAACAACCATTAATCACTGTGCTTTACCATACTTTCACAACGGAACCTGTATATTTTAGTAAACTTTTATAAAAATATAGACGGTGCCCCAAGTAGCTCACCCTGTAAAAGCACAGCCACTTGGAGTTCAGGTTGTCATACAAGTGTGGTTTGCATCCTAAGTGTGGTTAGATATGAAAATTGTCAGGATATTGCACACCATGGCACTTCAGTGACCCCTACTGGTCAGGTACCAAAAGAATCCAGGTGCAGACTTCCTGGGCTAGGCCTCCAGGGTTCAATACTGAGGGGTAAAAAGCGTTTCAGTCCTGTTGATTGGTAACTGGGTTGCAGTGGTGAGGCAGCATTCAAATTGAGCATATCAAATTGGATAGAAAAATGTAATTGTTTTTAAAAATAAAGGTAGACAAGCACAGGTAACCTATAAATGCAAGAGCAAAATCTAACTACTTTGGAGACAAGTGAAACAACACTGTCATTACAAGCAGAGAAGAAGCAAAATCGCAGCTCTCACCATAAAAACACAAGAGCTCCACACTTTGTACACAACTGACTCCCCCATGCTTGAACTGTCACTGTGTTTGAATAGCTGAGCTTGTTTCACAGTAGGAAAGAAATAGAAAAAAGACAAAGTCATGGGACTTTACTTGAAGCAGGGCTCATGCAAGTCATATGAGCATTGAAGCGTTTTGGAAACCTTGGTTGTGCTGCTAACAAATGAAAGAGTTTCACAAAGAGACAGTAAGGAGTATGGTGGACCGGGCCCTGTGTGTCAGCTCTTTGAGGGAGGTGTGTGGACGTTGCTTCTGCTGCTGTTTCCCAGACAAAACAGAAGAGGAGGGCACACAGGAGGACAGCAAAAGTCTAGATGAACTCCCTGCCATGGAGGTACTGTATCAATGTGGAGAACCGCCTGGGCTTAGACTGGACTTGCCTGTGTGTTGGATTAGCATACATATTACTTCTGAGATTCTGCTTTGTGGGACTGAGTTAATAGCCTTATCTATAGCCTGTGAGATGTGACCTCACATCACTCGTGACACAATTAACCTTGGCTTGGCTGCAGCGGTCACCAAACCAATGTGATTTCTCACAGAATTAAATGGAAAAGACCACTCACAGTAACTCAATAGAGATACAAAGTGCTTCTGTAAGCTAGTATCCCAGGACCGCTTCACCTACAAACTGTCTATACTTCTGTTGAGATGGTCTTAATATTTTTAGCTGGGTTCTATTTTTAAAACGATCTTAGTTTAGACCACAGGGAAATGTCATCACTAGTCTAAAGTTCTGACAGCAGAATCTCTGTTGTTTATTTTTTTGAAGGTAATGTATATAATATGTAGAAGACCCTGACATTGATGTGATGCAGCCATCTGAAATACCTTTGTATCAGACAGTTTTTATTAGATGGCTTGTTTCATACTGTATCTATCAGTTTGAAATGACGTCATGTTAAAATAACTGTCTAGTTATTCTTATTTACTATATATTTATACAAATATATTGTATAGGTTGCTATGTAAGATACAAGCTGGATGTCAGTTTGTATCGTACAGCATCCTATGCAGTAATCCATTTGCCATGTACAAACATGTAGAGCATCTCAGGTTGCTCTCTATATTGCTTGCTACAAATGTTTATTAT
This sequence comes from Polyodon spathula, assembly GCF_017654505.1. Classification (NCBI taxonomy): domain Eukaryota; kingdom Metazoa; phylum Chordata; class Actinopteri; order Acipenseriformes; family Polyodontidae; genus Polyodon; species Polyodon spathula. The sequence continues at coordinate 31,964,638 of NC_054543.1, read as the reverse complement.
GGGTTTAACCTTGAATGACTGTCCTGATTCAACCATCCAGAATGATAGTTTTCCTTCATTCCTGCAGTCTTTGTTGCTGACATTGCTGGCGCTACAGGCACTGAACCACCCCCTCCTTTCCACCAGGAACTCTCCAGCCTGTCTAATTATTGCCTGAAGACAGTTTGTTATGTTGTTCCCTGCTCCCTGTCACAAGATTAAGCAAGAACATCAGTCCGGGTGCTGCCTGGCAGTGTAGTCAAAGGCTCTGGGTTTGTATTGTGGAGACCCATGATCAATGCTCTGTCGACTGCTGTTATTGTTAAAAGACCATGCAATTTGACACAACAGTTCATGTCACTGCAGTTCAGAGGCTGTGTATGATTGACTAGATAGCATAGCAGCTGAGGCACGCTGAAGAAACAATATGAAGAATCCTACTACTGGTGGGACAACCTTGTCTGTATCTAAACTCATTCTCTAGCATTACTAGATCATTGAAACAGAACTAGGCATTGAGGTGGATTAGAACATCAACCTTTCACCTCAGGTTCAAATCCAGTTTAGGTGACAAGGAAGTTTCCTTACAATTGAATTGATATTGTGAAGGTTGTTTTGTCTAAAAGTCAAAGATGTTCCACAAATACCGGAATAGATGAAAAGTAATTTATTCTTTATTTTACCCCCAGAAATGTGCTTTTGCTTAGGTGACTGGCTGCCAAGACTAGTAGGACAGTTACAATGACACAAACCTCTTTTTTATGCAGAGAACTAAAGCACCTGAGGGACAGATTGCTCATTTAAATATTTTGTCTGTATTTACAGATGGGATGATAATCAGTTTTTGCATACCAACATTTTTTAATCTGGCAACAAATGCCCCCAGCCTAGTTGTTCTGCAATCATGGATCTTTGTTTAGATTGGTGGCTATAATTAGAGATACATAAAAACAGAAACCGTGCTGTTCCTCTGGGCCTTTGCATGAATGCATATTTTAAATAAAACATAAAAAAAAAAAAAAAATCAATAAAATGTTGTACACAGAAACCCGCTCTAGTTTAAAGAAGCCAACAACGGTTTATAAACATTGCACGCATATGAAACATGCATTATACATGAAGAAGAATGGTTTTAAATAACTCATGAACTAACTTTGTAAACTGGGCCCGCAGCATATCCTAAAACTCTCTGCAGTCATTTTAATCGTCTTTTTCTATGTTAATGTTTTCCAGCTGACTGACCTCACCGATTCTGCATTTCCTTCAGAGGAGATCCAGCCCCATTGGTTCCACACCCTACAGGTCAGGAGGTTGACAGTTCAAAGGACAAGGAGCAACAGTGACCCCTTGGGTGAAAAGAGCTTCGAAGAAGGATTCCAATGGGTGAGGACCTATTGAAATTGTTTCCACAGGAAAGGTGGGAATGTGAGCTTCATTTATTTATATATCCTGAGGAAGCAAAAAAAGCTATTGGAAGAATTTGCTACAAATTATATATGCCGGCATTATATACAGTAGAAGGCAGTCCCTACTATTAACTAATTCATCTTTCTGTCCTGCATGTATTTGGGTGCAGGAGGAAAGAATCTAGCCCCCCCAAAAAACACTGTGGGGTACCATTATTATACAGCAGATTTCATCATTACCAGTAATGGCAAAACAATCAATAACAAATATTGCACTGTGGTTTGTATATGGTAGCACACTACTATTGTTTTTTTTGACATATCCTACTATTATAATGTCAAAGTCTGAAAATGTTGGTTCAGTTCTACCAATGGCTAGCAGAGAACTGTTCGGAATTGTACTAATTGGGAATTCCCATTGATAGTTTATAATGACAACATAATTGGATGGTGCTTTCTATTCTTCCCGATAAAGAGCAGAGCTAACTGTAATCAATCCTTGCATTTAGAGAACTGGTCTCCAGTTTGGGACAGCCACCTCCTACCTGAACCTGGAGAAGCTGGGAGAGGGTTCCTACGCCACTGTTTATAAAGGAATCAGCCGGTCAGTGTAGGCTTTGCATGCAAACCCTGGTTTCTGAACATTTTACACCTAAAAAATATGGAAATACTTCTTAAAACCAACCTTATACTGTATATGTTTACAGTGGTATATTTGCTCAGTAATTTTGCAGGTTACATATTGGGCTAAATTGGTGAAACGTGAAATTTACCATAAGTTACCATATCTTGGTGATTTGCTTGCCTCTGGGGTGTTTGGATACTGCAGTGCATCACTATATCTGTCTGTGTGTGCATGTGTCTGTGTGTGCATGTGTTTGTGTGTGTTTGGAGGAGTGCTTTAAGAAGTGTGTCCCACAGGGAATTTGACTCTCCCACCCTTTGGACACAGTCAGGGTGTATCTTTATTCTTCATTAAAAGTTACACAGGTTGCTTGTCAGTCTGTTGGCAGTAAAATTGGGCTGCTATATGTGTGTGGACAGTTAAGCAGAAACGGTAACCCACACTGCAAATAATTTGTGATACCAAATGTACAAATAATTAATATATTTTTCCTGGCTGAGCTTTTATAAAACTGTTGCCACGGTGATGATAATTTAAGGCTTCCAAACATGCTAATCTGTACTGTGGTAAAGTTTAACAGCTGAAATATCAAAAAGCCCTGCTTGTGCTCCAAATATTGTAAATAACTAAGGAAATTCAGGCAAGGGCAAGATACAGCCGGACAGTCATTGCACTGCCCTGCTGTTCATTAAAGCCAGACTGTCTGAGCACGGATTCAGTCGAGTGATGCTTTTATTTATGGGTTAACTGTAGGATAAATGGACACCTTGTTGCTTTAAAAGTGATTAGGATGAAGACAGAAGAAGGAGTGCCATTCACAGCTATTAGAGAAGGTAGGGGCCTTTTACACAACTTAATTTGTTGTTTTAATCCTCTGCTGCAAGTCTGAATAGAGAAGCTGTAAAAGTGAGGAAAAGGCTAAACAATCCAGTGACACCAAAGCATTTCAAATCTGTGGAAGTATCAGGGGCTGTATTCCACTATAAAGATAATGAAGACAGTTGTTATTGTACGCATATTCAATATATACTGTAAATAGTGCAATATCACTATTCAAACATTACATACATTACATATATTATATTTTTTCATTAAAATTATTTCTTTTTAACTGAGGACCCCCTGAACAATCTCAGTGGATCCCCTGGAGGCCTGGACCCCAGATTGAGAACCATTTTTCTATTACTTTAAAATGATTAATGATTGGATTGTGAATTTATTACGGTGTGATGATGATTTTACCTGCTACAAGGTTTGCTAGCTGCTCTTAGCATGGGATACATACTCACTAGGTGACACAGCAATCGCAGTAGAAGTGCCAGTGGCTGCTGGGATGATGAATTTGGTTCACCCATACTTGCAGCAACCTGCTCCAAATACAACTGGGCTTACAACTAAAACTATTTTCTTGGTATTTAGCTGCTTTCCTTTGGGAGATAACACATTAACACACTGGGAAGTCTCCAGATCTTGAGATCATTCTACTAACTGACTTCTTATCATGGTTCTGTTCTGTTGCCTAACAATCATTTTCTGTTGTGAAATTTCAGCCTCGTTGCTGAAGGGCCTGAAACATGCCAACATTGTCCTTCTCCATGACATCATTCACACACGAGAGACCCTGACATTCGTTTTTGAGTATGTGGTGAGTTATATCATTCCCGGTTCATCATTTGTCTAGTAATAATTCATTTCTTACCCATTTAGTGTCCTGTTATAACAGTAGGGTTGTTCTGTATGATTCTCTATTATTGGTTCTGTGTAGATCATTATTTGCCATGCTTACAAACTATCTGGGATACCACAGCTCTTACTAAATCAATATATATATATATATATATATATATATATATATATATATATATATATATATATATATATATATATATATATATATATATGGATATCCATTTTATACCGGATCACTGTGCATACATTAATCTTTCCCAATACTGCTTGGAGAGCATATACTTCTGGTCTCACCATATCGCTCTCCATTGGTATGGTAACAAACTAAAATGGGCCCCAGACAAAGGTAGAAATATTACACAGCAATTTATAAAGATTTACCAGCTGCTCAGAAGCAGAACTGTACAGAGTCATTGAAACATTTGCACCTGGTGATTAATGGTAAACAAACCTGAAATTTGCCTGGAATTGAATTACAGCTGTTCCGATGCTACAGTCGCACAGAATACATGTCTTCAGCATAGCAGTCACTAAAAAGGTGCTTTTATTTATAATGTACTGAATGAAGTATGAGGCAAGTGAGGTTTGAGGGCTACATGTTTTACTTTCATCCTTTCTTTTAAATACAGCCTTTCTAAATAGAAATAAAACTAAAAGCAGAAAATAAATTTTTTGCCGAATTTCACTCTGCCAAGTTTTTACTTTTTCTTCAAAATGCTGAGATGAGATTGTTTATCTGATGTGGGTCAACTACTCTTTTAAAAGGGCAAAATTGTCAGCTAAAAAAAAATAGAATTGGAGTAAAAAATATTTTCCCTTTGCAGTATTTGTGTGTGATGCCACCTAGTGGTCAAATCGCATGATAGCACTAAAAAGAATTCTCTGAAAGGCAAGCCAAATCTCATTGTTCTGCCATGGCACAGCAGGCCTGTATAGAGGTCTAAGAAACACTGCTCCACTCAAAATTGCAGATTAAAAGGAGTTACAGTTCACAACTCAGTTTCATAAATCCTACCTGTTGTGCACTTCTACTTGCTATATAGGTCTCACAGGTGCAGTTTTGAAAGGAACACATATCAGTATATAAATATACTGTAAACCGCAGCAGTAAAAACCGGATATTAACCCTTGGTTATCACTCCCAAGATATACTTATTAGAAAAACAACAGCTATAATGTTGGGCAATGCTAAAAACCCCTACATCCGCTGTATATTATGTGTTAACAGCTTGTTCTTGTCAACAACCCCTCCCCTCCCCTCTCTCTCTCTCTCTCTCTCTCTCTCTCTCTCTCTCTCTCTCTCTCTCTCTCTCTCTCTCTAGCAAACTGATCTTGCACAATATATGATTCAGCACCCTGGGGGCCTGCATTCATACAATGTAAAGGTAACAGTTACTGAATATATAATATCCATTCAGACTGAAAGAGTGGCGATACCTCTATTGGTATTTTAGAGTTAAAGTGCATTGTCCTAGTTGTGTTTGCAATTATTCACAGTGGTTCTGCTGTTCCAATACAGAGCTATTATCAATAGTCTCTAAATCTGCCTTTAACTTGTCTACAAAATCCCAAGTGTCAGGAAAGGTCACAGTAAGCTCCTACCTTTAATGTTAACTTTCTGAATGAGTGAGACAGTAAAGGTTAAAAATATGATGTTGCATGTTTCATATTACTGTTTCCCAACAGAAGTTCAATATGATATACTGTGGTGAATCAAAGAGCAGTCAGTGCATGGTAAATAACACAGTTAACCACGGTTGGGCATAGTAGAAGCATGGGAAACTACAAAATCGCAAAGCAGCAGATTTCTAAAAAATGTCTAATTGACAGCAATCAGACATTTAGCAGCAAATGCAATGTGTTAAAAAAAAGTATGAAAATTAGTACCATATGTAAAAACCGAAAGTATAAATTTAGACATTAGAAATGACTGCCATTTTTTGGTTATCGCCAATAATTCCAGGTTAATTAATTTCTAGAAATGTCGATCACTCTAAAAGTGTTTCCATATAGTCCAATTACTGGGACTTATTAAATACAATCTATGACATATAAAGTCTGGAAAATAGCAAACATGACACATGGTTGTGCACAATATGATCTTGCATTACAGATAATTGGTGCTTGGCAAGGAGTGTGTCATGTGAAGTGACTCACAGTCTTGATGTCTCTCTCGCAGATCTTACTGTTTCAATTGCTGAGGGGTCTGTCGTATATCCACCGCCAGAGGATTCTGCACCGAGACCTCAAACCACAGAACCTGCTGATCAGCTACCTGGGGGAGCTCAAGCTCGCAGATTTTGGTGAGTTCAGGACCAGAAACCAGCCACCGCATTTACTTGTACGCTTCTGCTTCACTGCACAGTTTGAACCAAAATTAACTCTGAAAGTTTGGAGCGAGTGATCAACCATCAAGGTTTCTTTGGTTTCAATGTTGTTTTTTTTCTACCGAGAAACCTTTGCACAAGAATAAAATGTTAAAATTGAGATGACCCATAACCTCTAAATCAAGTAATGTTAAAATATAGCGAGCACTCCATTGTAACGATTTGTTGTTTGGCAGGTCTGGCACGGGCCAAGTCTATCCCCAGTCAAACCTACTCCTCAGAGGTGGTGACGCTGTGGTACCGGCCACCTGATGCTCTTCTAGGAGCCACGGACTACTCCACTGGACTGGACATGTGGTGAGAGCCACTGCAATCTGAAAGAGACCCAGGCAGGGTATAGCTGTGTACACCACCACTGTCATCCAGTCACATTGTAATGAATCTCCTGTTAGCGGCGGATGAGTTAATAATTCTGACATAAGCACAAAACATGTACTTACTTCTCGATTTGCTCTTTATTGAATGGTAAGGCGTTTGTCTTGAACCTTTCCTTTCAACTCAATGGTCTGAGATGTCAAATTCACAGTGGTGCCCTATGGAAAATAATCTTGACCCCTGTTGTTGAAACAGGTATTTAAATGTCTGTGTTCTTTGCATTATTATAAGCTATAGCATGTATTCTGGCTTGCGAGACACATGATTCAGTAAAGTCGCTCCCTCCCTGATTCAGGTGGATACGCACTTGTGTTTACGATCGAGGATGAGATTTGATTAAGCAGGAGGAGAATGTAATGAATCTCTACACTGAGTTCATTATGCTGACATCAGCAAAGACCCGTACTTACCTCTCAACTACAGAGCTTGCTCTTTAGTTGAATGGCAAGATGCTTGTCTATTCTAGTTGTTCTTCTGAATGACTTTGTATATCATTTTTCAGTTTCAATCTTCTTTGTCACTGCATTCCCAGGGGCGTGGGCTGTATATTTATCGAGATGCTACAAGGATCCCCAGCTTTCCCTGGTGTCACAGATATCGTTGAACAACTGCAGAAGATCTGGGCAGTAAGTGAAAAGGCTGAGCAACAGGCTCTCAACATGGGACTGTGATGTGACAAAGCATGCATTGTCTGATTAATATTATGCAAAGATGTGGCATACTATGGGCACTAAGCGACTTCAAAGGATTTGCCTCTGCCTCTATACAGTATCCATTTCAAACAGGTGTTCAAACTTCACAAAATTTGGTAAGATATATTCAGGTTGTTCATTTGCTTTTTCTTTGTAAAAGGGGACAATGGTTAATGTTACAAAATCAGTAAAAAAAAACAAAACAAAAAAAAAACTACTTAGGTTGGCACATCTATCCACTCATCATTTTTAGATTTTTTAATATTTTTTTTTTTATATACAGTATTTTATAATGAACTAATAATTAATTAGGTTTTTTTTTTAAATCAGTGATTAATTACTTTTAATTCCTTGCACGGCTGTATTTGATGGCTTTCATATGCGGTTTTATAGCAAAACCAGTCACAGATACTGATCTGGGGATTTCTGGCACACCCTCAAGATGTCAGCAAGTAAATGTCAATGTAAAAAGCCTCTTTATATAATATGCATACAGGCCATGAGACAATAGTGGGGTTGGCATCCAGAAATCCTGCACTGGACAGTCCCTGAGAAGCCATGAGAAATTCTCAGCCTAATGAGTATCTAAATCATCTCACCATATTGCATGTGGCTTTCTTTAGGTTATTGTAATATACTAACAAACAGCCTTGCCTCTTATTAAACATGCTTACCATCATCTTAATATAGTTACTCCCACTCTTTCCTTGTGATGAGCAGAGACTGGGTGATGCAGGTAATAGTGTAATTGAAAATGCACAATTTTTTAACCAATGCATAATCAAAAAAATAACCAAAGAACTATTATTGAACCAGTATATATTGTTTTCACAATTACAGTGACTGCATTTATGGATACTGTGCATTACTCAATACATATGGAAGGTAACTACAGTGAAACTGAATACATATCGGTCGTGCACCTGCACTTTGAAGTGTTTCCAATAGTTTTATTAAAGTGTTTTCCAGCTGCCTAGGTGGGTCAAGTCCCTGAGGAGAATAGAGTCTTTGTCCTAACCCCTAATTGAAAACTCTATCAAACAGCCTTCCCTTTGACAAACACCAAAATCACAATGGACAGGCTAGGAGTCTAATTGGATTGACAGGGGGAGGCTGTTCACGCTAGGTCTCTGGTTCAATTCCAATGTAGGGAGTATGTTTGTTAGCAGCCTGTCAGGGAGGCCCGGGAGGGTAATTCTTCCAGGGCACAGAGAAGCAGAGGCCCACTTTTGTTTTGTTTGGGCAACCCCTTTTTAAAAATGATTTCGAATCGAGACCCCCAAATCGCCCAATTGAAAAAGCTAATTGCAAACAAGAGAGCAAAGCTGTAATGCAGTAACAGTAACTGCAGTAATCTATATTGACGGTCAAAATCACAAGGCCTGTCACAATTTCAAGTATTTTCTGGAGACTCCATGTGCAACCTCTTTGGACCACAGGGGAGCCCAGACCCCAGTTTAGGAACCTCTGCAGTTGAGGCACATTGGTGGGAGTCAGGACAGTGTGTGTTGACATACTGTAGTGGGGTTTTCGCCTCTGGAGGTCTCAGATTAAATTTGTTTTGTACAGGAGCTTACTGAATGTAGAGAATAAGCAATTGGTAGGCGGGTACAGCAGTAGTGACTTCATAATTTAACATTCCATTGGCATCACAATAATGTGTAGCAATATACATTGGTAATCCACTGCATTACCATGGTACCATGTAGGTGTGCTTCCATATAAGGACCACTGTGCAGCACATTCTGAAGATGCTGTGGTCAGATTATGGTTCTGCAAGGTTTTGCTTTAGGTAATACACTGTATTATTATCACAGTTTCAAACGTTAAGCAAATATGTATTTGATAGTCTGAACTTAGCCACTCACTGGAGAGTTGCTGGCATTTACTACACCTCACTATTGTACAAAGGCAACTTAAAAATGTTTAATGGACATGCTGGTACATGACACAAGTTGATTTTTTTTAAACATACAACTTTCAAGGTCCCCTCATAGGGTAAAGATGGATTTGAGAAGTTTGCATTTTAAAAAGGAACACACAGTTTAATATGAAGAAACTGTCTCTGCTGGATCTTAAATGAGTGCTGTGTTTCTCATCTGCAGGTATTAGGGGTTCCTACTGAGAAAACATGGCCTGGAGTTACTCAACTGCCAAACTACAAACCAGGTTTGTTTTTCAATGTTCTGTTTCGATGATTCTCAAATCTAAACTGCAGCTGATGACTCTCTTGAGTCTAGTTTTACTAGATTCAATCAGACTCTCTGCCTTTTAAAATATTCAGCATTTTATATATTAGACATTGCTGTGACAAAGTATGTTTTCCCAGTTATCACATGAAATATCCTGATAAAGTCACTGCAGTGTTAATAATGATAATGACAGCTATTAGTATGTTGGGTGTGCTTCTTGTGGATACAGGAGTCAGGACCAACTCCAGGTTTACTTAATGGACTAATTAGCAGATTAATTAAGAACGTTTAAAAGGGTGTGAGTGTTCTTGTTTCGCTTGGGTGATAGTGGGAGTTTGGTTGGGAGAGTTGGAGAGCAAGCGGATAAGTGTGACTGTTGTGAAACTGGAAAAACAAACTATTGGAAAAGGTATTTGGTCTATGGCTTTGGATTGTGAATTGTGTTTGACGACGAGGGAACAGGCTTAGAGAAAGAACTGTTTAGGTAGGGCCCGAGATTGGTTAGGTTTTGTTTTGTTTATTTTCTTTTCATTGTAAATAATAAACGCACGCTACGGCACTTCCTGGCATCCTGTGGCTAAAGTGTTTATTTGAAGAAGGGAAATGTGTGACCAGAGGGTTTTATTAGCTAAGTCTCCCTTTAAGTAATTTAAATATGCTTTATTTTTTTCAGAACAGTACTGGCATTACATTTTGTTTGTTTAAAACAAGGTCCTTGTTTTAAAGATACTGTAGATTTAGCTGACGGCTGTCATTGCCCAACCCAGTATCACACAGTGACAGCCAGTCTCTTAAATTCAAAGCCTGCATCTCCTGGCTGATGTCCACGTCTCTAACCACTAAACTATGGTAGTTCCCCAAGGCAAATGTCTATCTCTCGTGTTTAATAAATCAGATATTGTGAAGGGATGCAGCACAGCAGAACAAGGCTACTAAATCCCCTTTCATACAACCAGTCTGCTAGGGTTTATCTGAGCATATTAAACTGCCTCTGCAAAGATGTGGGTGTTGGTCTTTGACCCAGGCTAAATCTGCAGCTTTTTCTATTCAGAGTCATAGTGGTGCCCCCCTTCCTCCCTCCCTCTCTTTTCACACGCAAATGTGGGTTCCCCGCGTCTGTGACACAATGGCCAAGCTGTTTTCAATTCAGTTCTCCCCTTTTCTGATGACAATTAGCAAAGGAGGCATTCTCCATAGTCACTAATCAGCTTCAGGACAAGGACAAATCTTTGGCCTTTCGTCCTGAACTTCATAGATTTCAAAGTTTTTTTCTTCTCTATTTTTGTTTGTGATCATTTTTTTTTTTGTGCGCTTGTGAAAAGTGCTGATCTGGCTAAAGTATTCTCTCTTTAGAGCTGGGATAGCACAAGAGACAAAACTATAAGACACAAACATTGTAGCTAAAGCCCTCATCAGTGTCAGTAGCACAAGCACTGGCAATGTGTGCTGCTTTTCCACAATGGCCTGCACAGTATGTGTATCAGAGTCAAAGTCGCGTTTTTATTTGGTTTTGTTTTATTTTAAATATACACACATTTACTGGTCACTCTATTTCATATTGAATGCAAGTTAAAAAAAAAAACTTTGGCTCAGTTGGTCCTAACCCCAGTCTTTAACCTGGTTCTTTCTCTCTCTCTCTCTCTCTCTCTCTCTCTCTCTCTCTCTCTCTCTCTCTCTCTCTCTCCTTATACAATTTTATACCTAAACTGAAACTCCATCTGTTTAAAACAATTAAAAATCTCAGATTAGGCAAATTGTCAGTTCAATTAAGGCTTCAATTATGTAATTGAGCACTTGGCTGGAACAAAAACCAGCAGGGCAGTGGTCCCCAAGGACCAGGATTGAGAACCATTGGGTTAGGTGAAACATAACCAACTTAGTTTGAAATTATGGGCGAGATTCTCAAAGAGATATTTCTGTAAACTGTCATTAGTCACTATTTACAATTCCAAAACGAATAAGAAACAGCTACAAACTACTCCCAAGCTCCTAATTAAATATGTGAGTTGTTTATTTTTGGTTTGGTAAATTAATGGGTGTGTTTCGAGGGTGCAATGTTGTCCACTGGCACAGCTTTGATGGGATGTGCTGAGTGTCCCTTTTCCCCCAGTGTGATTTAATTGATGTCTCCACTAACATATGAAATGAGCAATACCATTGATTTTCTTGCTCCAAACAGTCCCTCATAAAATATATGACAGATTTAAAGCATCAATGCTACTGCAGCAAATCACACTTGCAAAGTAATAACACAGAAAGCTGCGTTAGAAAGATATTGCCAGCAGAGTGGGTTATAAGGGAATGGACCACTATTGGCTACAGCAGAGTCTATATAGGTTTTATTATAGCCTTTTATTTTTAGAAAAAGATTGGCACTGAGCCTTCATTTTAAACTCACACAGCAGTTTACCCTTGAAGCGTTTTTCAAGGCATCTAATGTCAGTTGACTTGCCTGTAAAAATTAAAGAAACACTGAACACTGTTTTTAGAGTCCTCTTTTTTGCACAACACCATTTAAATACTTCTCTGGAATCTGTGAAAATCTTTCTGAGTTTAATTTGTATGCCTAGGATGATTTGTGGACTATTGATGAATGGGGGTACTGTTGTTATCTTTCAATGTTAATTCTCCATTTAAATCTCCATGTGATGCAATCTCAACCTCTTAAATTAGGTTTACTCAATCAGCAGTTCATTACAAATATAGTGATAGTTTAATAACTGTCTTGAAGTGCAAATCAAGGCAGTATTAGGCAGATGGGTGTTGGATTTTAGAGTCTCCAAAACAAGACTTGAGTGGTGAATGGGAATATGATATTTTTGAAATCTCTTTGCATTCATAAAATCCAATGCTAAACAACAACACTGCACTGCTAAGCATATTTAAAGCCTGATCTTAGGAAAGTAATTCTCCGGATTCAGCTCTCAACATCACTCACATGTGTTTGGATTTTGCCAGCTGAATATACAAAACTAAAAACAGGACATGGATACAGAGGAGAAAAGTATAACTCAAGTAATGTGCACGTTCATGGTCTCTAGCCACTGTGTATTTACATAGTAGTTATGTAGTAAATACATGTGTACTAACCCTAGCCCTGTTCTGATACAATTGTGCACTTACCTGTATCTTGCAAAAGATTTCCACATTAACTACATTGTAACTATGGATAATAGCATTGTTTTATGTGTAAGTACAGATGTATTTACTAAGTAACTACTATGTAAATACACAGTAATTAGAGACAATTAATGTTACCCATTTTAGTCACCATGTATTAAAAACAGTTTTTAAAACTATGTATGTTTGCAAATCATGCCAATGTGCGCTTACAAAGGACTATGCTCATAGTGGATGATAGTGTTTTGGGGGCAATGCTTTGTTATATCTACAATTGCTCAAACGTCACTATTCAGATGGATATGCATTTTCAAATCAATCAAACAAGCCGTTCAGAAGTGGTAAGAGTCGTAGCCATTCATAGAAATACACCTCCAAACAGCCATCCAAAAAAATGTATAGAAACAGCACACAATGCCTTGTTGTGCAAACGTGTGTTTTCCTAACGAAAGCATCCATGTCCTTACCTTGGATTCCACCATTAATACAATCCTACAAAACAGATCTGAAGTAATGAAGTGTCAGAGCTCTGCAAAATAATAAGACAGAAACATTACAAAAACATCTTGATAATGTCAATTCAAATATTCCTATTTCTTTTCCTAAATTTTGGAGGGCCAAACAGAGGGTGCTTTGCAAAGGGAAATACAACCTCTCTCAACTAAGGCGTGCAATTCAGTTCACAACATTGTAGGCTTCAGAACTAATTTCAACAGTTTATAAATGTGCATATGCCTGCATGGTAAACATCCCTAGAGCAACCATAGTCATATGTCTGTAATTCTGTATATCAGACGTACCTTACAGTTGAAACTTGACACAGCTGTTCATTAGTGTCAGTTATTTATTTCTGCAGTTTGCATTTTTTCCCATGCTTTATATTTATGGCCAACAGAGGGCAGAAAATGATAGCTTTAAACACAACAGCATCTGTCGTCCAGAACACTGGTCAGGCACTGCTTAGGTTTGTGCATGAAGGTGTGTATACAAGGTAGGATAGCTTAAATGTGTAAGAACAAGCTGGTAACCCTTTTTGGGCTGAAGATTTTTAGTAAGCTTTGAACCTTCAATAAAAAGTCTTTGTTACAGCAACAAGCAATGTCTTGTGTGAGAAGTGCATGTAGTAAATATTAATAAATACAGTGTAACTGCGTGCAGTTAATGTACCTGTAAGTATATCCATCAAATCCAAAATTCTATGTGTCACCTGGAAGGTGTGTTGTCCCATGTAGTTTACAAATAGTCCATATTTACTTTTGGTTTCTTTTTGATTCCTGCACATAGTTAATGTGCTGTAAATAACTGAGAAATATGGTTTGGTAAAAACAATTGACTATGATAAGCCATGGCAAAAACATAGTATAAGCATGGGAGTTAAAACTTCAGAATGACTGTGCCCCAATAAAACCGTGGTAAACACACATTAATGTCTGAATTATACTGTGCTAATCTCAGATGGACCTGGACGGGTACATTATTAACCTGGGGAGTGTCAGGCTGCATTTTTACTGCCTAGGACCTTCTCAGACTTGTCATGTCAGCCACTCCTGCCATCTCTGGCCATTACTTGTCTGAACAAGCCATTAAAAACATGTTTTGGGTGTTCCAGCATCTGCTCTGGTCATTAAATGTGACCTCCAGGGAAGTGTAGGTCAATTCATGTCTAGCCTTATTCCAGTGACAGGTGAAATTGTTTAGTGCAGACTGGAGGAAGGACAGGTTATTTAAAATGATGTGCAGTAGTTACATTCTGTCAGAATTAGGAAAGAGGGAAGCCATGGGCCATCCCGTAACAACACATGTTCTGTTGCTCAGTCTGTCTTGTTCTGGTTCAAATCGACTGAGAATACTGATTTGGAATCTCCTGCATTTGAAAGCACTGGGACTGGAGTTTCAGTGTTGGGAGAGGGTGGTCTGATTGAGCAAAACATACTGGGGATGCTGAGACTTGCCCGTACAAAACACAACAAAACAAAAAAGAAGAGAAAAAGGCCTTTAGAAACAAAAAAACTAACTAATTCACCCCATTCAATAATTAAAACAAGTAAACTAAGCTTTGAGTCTCTCTGGAAAACCTGGACTCTTTTAAACAGAGAGACAGATCCCCTTTATATTCTTGTACTGTTGATATGATGACCTTTATGGTGTAATTTATTGCTGTGGATAAAGATGTCCAAGTTCCATTCTAGACAGAAAAATCTATTTAAGAAAAAAAATATTCTTGCATAAGAGAAATAAATACATTTATTACACGCAGTTAGAATATTTTAAGTACATGCCAAATTTACAAAGCTTCTGCATCTGTGCAATGTTAGCACTGTTTAACATTTGAAAGAGATAAATAAACCACTAACTTGGTCCTATTATGTTTCGAGTCTATTTAACCTGACAGAAGGTTCCTACTAAACATTTTAATTACAATTTTTTCATCGTGTCATGTTAGGACTTTTTTCCAAACTTGGGGTAATGAACATAAACACAGACAACCAGAATGCGGCCATGTTTGGTGTTTCCTTGGTCTGATTATGTACACAAACATTATGTTTTGAGGCAGTATGACAGATGTAGCCAAATTCACAACTGGAGGGATAAGAGTCCCTACATGCAGCGAAGGGTTGGATTCAAATCAAAAACTTAGTGGCGGTTAGGACCGGTGCTATTTTTCTGCTATTAACACAGCTTCCAGACACAGAGGGACACTTTCCAAACAATCAATCATTTAGCTGTCGAATTGTGCTGCTACTAGATCTTTAAATACTTAATTAGCTTTCAACCACAATACAAAGTTTAGTTCTAGTTTTGTTTTGTTTTTTGTTTTTTTTGTTTTTTTTGTCCAAAAATCAAGTCCAAAATACAAATAAACAATAATACAGTAACAAAAAGTCTTCATCATTGCTGATTTTTATTGTATGATAGTAGCTCTAATTTATATCATGCTGACATTGGACTTGGCTTTCACTAAGATAAAATTACATAATAGTAGTGGGGACCAACCAAGACATCGCTTTGCTGTAATATATGAGCTTTCAGCACTTTTCCTCCAGGTAATGTGGATTTGCTATTGACTCTGTGTTGATGGCTGAAGTCTTCAAGGATCAGCCTATTTGCGGCCTCCCTGATGGCTCAGCATGGCTGTTGTCTGGATTGGGCTGGGTGGGGAACTACGCTGTTCAGCATTTCTTTATTAAAATTTGGTATGACCTCTAGTTTCTAGAAGCCATAGCATGTTCAAGCCTGGGGGATGTCACTCTTTGGCCTTCTCTTCTCCCTTAGATCAATACTGCTTTCACCAAACCTTTCAACTAGATCCAGCATTCTGGGCTATTGACCAAGAACGTGATGCATCAAACACAGTGTTAATCAAAACAATATTTCTTGCTACTCAAAGGAGAATAACATTGAAATGAATACAAGGTGTTGATACCTTTGCTGTCTCTAGAAGAAACTTTTTCAAGCAATCATTGAGCAGGTAAATAACGAGAGTTAAATGTTTTGATTGAATCTAGTTTTATTTTATTTTTTTTTTAGGTCCGTAGCATCAATAGTTTGTTTTTCCTTTTTAGAATATAAAAGTTGTGCCCAGTGTGGGAACAAAAGCTTTGAAATTCTGGCCTATAATCAAGATGGGCTCTCTACAAAGACAATACCAATTACCTTTAGTGTGAGCTACAGAAACCATTAGTTTTTTTGTCACTTTTCATTATAATACTGGGAGTAACATTTTCCATACTTTTGCAAAACAGGATGTTGGTCAATACTATGTGCAAGGTTATATAACTGTTTAGTGTGTGGGGTGGTCAGACTTTTTTGGAGGGGGTGAAAGGGGGGCTTAGGCAACTTTTACAGGAGACATTATAAGCAGTGGAATCTGGAACTCATTTTGAGAAGGAGAAGAACGCATTTGGAAGGAATGTTTGGCTTTTAAAGTAGCACACATTCAACTTTGGCCTGGAGCCCAGGTCTTCTGACTCTTACTAAGAATATTTCCTGGATATGCCAGAACTGCTAACACCCCAGGCATCGTGTGATGGCTGGCTAGGCTTTTAAAGGTATTGCTGCCCATTATGTGAGATTCAGGGCTTGTGATCCACCTGGCCATGTGGGTATGTGGGTGTTTATATATTTGACGTCTAATGGAGACGTCTGGCAGACCAGCTTAAAGAACCCGCTCGGCTAGCAATGCCGTTTATTTACTGCCAGTTGGATCTCACTCCCACTCCCCCCTTACAGACATACACACAGAATGGCAGTGATGGAGACACATCTATAGAGAGTCGATGTTCCCTGGCTAGCACGGTTTCAGGGTTGGTGTTCTGTGGTCTGCCTTCCCAGAGCACAAAATAAATCCCGGGTTTTAATATTATAAAATGTGGGGCAAGACAATGCATGCGGGATAGCTTCAAGAACAACGTAATGCCAGAAACTTGAATTAAAGTTCTGCTGTATATGATTAGATAAACAGAGATGAATATTTCTGCAACAGGTACATCAAAGGACCTCCATGGACTATTAAGAGTCTTGAAATACAAAGGCTTCTATTTGAATGATCTATTCCACAGCAGGGTTTTTATTGCTGACTGTTTCGATTCTTTGAAAATACCCAATGTTATCTGTAGATACTAAGCATAATGTAAGTGGTTGTGGCATGGATAATTATGATGGCCTGAGATTGTAGGGGTGTCTCGGATGGTGCTTGTCAACTCTTAAAACAGCAGATCAAGGCATAGGAAATGGGCCTCTTTGTAAATGTGTACCTGCTGAAACAGTTACTCCAATCCAGTGCACAGTATCCAGTAACAATTATCCTCCCTCGAGAGCCCAACTGGAATTCTTCTCATTAACAGCAAGTAGGGCCATACCAAGGGGGCTGCAAGCAGTGCGGCCACACTGGGCGCTGACCTGAGGGGGGGGCGCCAATTGGCTGATGAACAAAAAGTGTTTTTTTATTGTTTGTTTTTTTTAATTATTATTATTTTTATTTTTTTGTGCAAAAACAATTCAAAAGAAAAACAACATGACGGGAGACCTTGAAAAATGCTTGAAAGAAGGAAAAACCATCGACAATGAGCTCCAGAAAGCTATAACAGTGATGAAAAAGAAGTGGTGAATCATTCTCAAGGTAGTGGTTGATGCTATCATGTTCTGTGCAAAGAATAACCTTACTCTGAGAGGTACCACTGACGTCACTGGTGAGCCTAACTGTGGAATATTCTTAAGCACAGTAGAGCTAATCAGCCACTATCATCCTCAACTTGCAGAACACATTGAAGACATCAAAGCAAACAAAATGTCAACAACTTACTTGTCACGAAGCTATTGTGATTACTGGAGGCCATGTGAAGCGAGAAATCACCTCTAGGGTAAAATAAGCCAAATATTACTCTATTTTCTTTGATTGTACTCCTGATGTGTCCCACAGGGAACAAATGAGCGAAATCATTAGGTATGTTAGGATATAGAATGGAAGGATCAAAGAAAGTTTCATTGATTTCATTGAAAGTCACACAAAAACAGGCCAGGGACTTGCCATGGAGAGCACAGAAAAACTGAAATACAATGGCTTACAAATAGAAAATTGCAGAGGACAAGGTTACGACAACAGTGCCAGTATGGCAGGCAAGTACAACGGAGTGCAAGCACATATTAGCCTACTGAAGGATTTGGCAAGGTTTGTGCCATGTGCAGCCCACACTCTCAATCTGGTTGGATGCAGCTGAAGTGTCCACAATCATGGTTACGTTCTGTGGTATACGCCAAAGAATCTTCATAGTTCTCAGTCTCAACAACGAGATGGGAGAAAGTTATGGCAGTGTTGAAAACCACTGTGAAAGGGCATTGTGGAACTTGATGGTCCCCCGAGAAACAGGCAGTTACCCCACATCAGCAAATTGAAGACTTTCACCACGTTTTGGAAGAGATTTCCAATGACCCAAGTCTGAATGCTGAAACCTTCTCAAACAAATTGATTTTTAATTCCTCTGCCTGGTTGATCTGTGGTGTAAGATAATTACCTTGATTGATAGAGTGAACTGCAGTCTGCAAATTCAAAACCGTTCCATTGATGGAGCAACAAAAATGCTGAAAGGATTGGTGGCGTCCATCATAGCTTTGTGTGACAGGGTAGTAGGAGACATACTGAAGAGCGCAAAGAAAACAGCTTGGAATCTTGGCATCAAACCAGGCTTCCCTGAGAAAAGGAAGTGAAAGGTGAAGCGTATGGTCTCAAAAATGGCTGAAGATGAAGGTCATCTGCTAATACCTGAAGATGCTTTTGGAAGGCAATGCAGCTCTGTGTTTGACAGCATTCTTACCCAAATGAAGTGGTGTTTTGAGTTGTCATCTGACTTTGAATTTCTTAGTGGGAATTCTCTGTCATCTGTATCTTTGGAACATCTCAAGAAATGTGCAGCTGATCTTGCATTGAAATATCCAAATTATTTTCATGCAGTGTATTTTTTTTTCAGAAGTAGAGCTTCAAATTCCAGACGGATTCATTGACGTCAAACTTAGCCAAAGCAAGCCCAATAGACCTTTTACAACTAAAGACATCTATCCCAACATTGAAATTGCACTTCGCATCTTTCTCACACTACCTGTTATTGTTGCTTCATGTGAGTGTAGTTTCAGTAAGCTGAAATTGATTAAAAATGATCTCTGAACCTCCAATCTAGCCATTATATCCTCTGAATTTGCAACTATGACCATGAACTATGAACTATGAACTCTCTGAACTATGACCATGTCATCAATGACTTTGCATCACTGAAGGCAAGAAATGTACATTTGTAGGCTCTAGGTTTCATTTGTATTGGTGCATTCCATTGGACATTTACAATTTACGTCTCACACAGGGCTCCATCTTGTCCTGCTTGTTATCAGTTCTACAGTTACTGAGACTGTAAAAACAATGGGCAGAAAGCCCATATGAATTCCTGTGCCATAGCAATATATTTTTATGATACTTGTTTGGTATGCAGTATACATTTGTGGCTGGTGTTTTACTGTTATCACTAGAAAACCCATTAAAATACAAGCTTTTGAGATGTTATTCCTGAGAATTTGGGTTGCTAGGTGGTGCAGCGGGCTAATGCACCAGCTTCTCTTACCTTTCACCTATGTTTAAATCTCAACATTCCAAAACCACCACACACAATCGGCAGGCTCATATTGTTCAGGTGAGGTTTGGGGCACCTACCTGCACCATGCTGTACTGTAGCCAGTACCATTGTCCTTCCTTTACTATGAGCACTAAATCCACAACATTGAATGATAATAATGAAAAAGTACATAAAATGTGCTGGCTGGCTACCACTCTGCATGGCACCGGTTGACAGGTGTGCATTACAGTTCTAAGGGCAAGAAATACCAATCTGTACTGCACAATCTTTAAATGAGGTAAATAACAGCAACAGACAAGAATTTGGCCATTTTTAAGTTATCACAGAGAGTGGTATCAATAGAGCAACTCTATCAACTGAATAAAATAGAAGGAAATAACAGGTTTTTAAACTCATGTGCGGGTCATTTTGAGTCATCCCAGTGGTTAATGGTTAGTTATCATCCTGTAAGTCTGCAGTAACAGTGTTTTATAAAAGTGTGCATCTTATATATGTACAGCCTGACATGGTTCTGTAGTCATCCTGTCACTGTTTCTTTGATTAAACTGACTTGAAAAGCCAAACTTTTAGAGACCGGAAAAGAACAATAAACATTCTCTGTGCTTCATAAGTTCACAAACATTAGATTATCGTCGGCATTCTGTCGCCGTGCTTTAGTTCTTTATTATAAATAATATGATGAATCCATTTCATATGTTTCAGATCAGTGTAATAATTAGTGTGTGCATGTTTATAGTGTAAAGTTCGGTGACACCACCACTAGGTTAACCAGATGTCATGATGGGTCAATCCTAGCACCTCGTTCCAATTAGAAACTGCTGCTTCATAATGATGCCCGCCCTTGGAAACTGTCATTGTTTAAAGAAGCAATGAACCAGAGTCTAGTGTCACGTGTATTGGGGATAAACAGAAGAGATTCCTCAGAGACAGTAGGCTAAACAGAATACTTTCACATAAAGCACAGTGGGATAACTAGAATACATTCCACACCGAACACAGTAAACAGAACATTCCACATAGGTTACAGTAGGATAAATAGAGAACTTTCACATAGACCAAGGTGGGTAAACTCAATACCAGCCCTATTCTCAAGAGTTTCCCTCATTAGTAAGGCTACGATTTTGTCACAGAGGTGACGGAAATTGTGAATTTGAACAAAAGTCAGTGAAATCTAGGAAATCGATGTAAAAACACATTTGGTTTGGCACTGCCTTTATTTCCTTTAAAATGTATGTCATGCACTGAAAATACAAATCTGCAAGTATCTGTAATTGTTTGGTTGTGTATGCATGCAGCATTTACGTGTAGCCGTGTAGGTCAGCGAATGAGATTTTGTAGCTGAGCAAGCATGAACATGTGCGTCTTCAAAAAAACATGAATTCTTGCTTTTCTTGAAACTTTGTTTCATACAATGTAGTGTACCCAAGTAGTCTGTTGAAAACAAATCCTCACTTTCTGTAAAACTAAACATTGCTAAACAAAATACTTCAGACTGCCGTTGAACATCTTTTTTTTTTTATTTCCTGCAAACTGTAGCTAAAATGAGAGGTTTATCTGTTTTGTCATCTTTATTTCTGATCTTTGTGCTGCCCTGTTTCTTGGGCACGGTGCCTGCCTGTGTGATTTGACTTTTCAGTTCTCTGTTTTTTGTGTGCTCTGTAGGCTACTGAGAAACAACTAATTTAAACGTCTTGTTTTTATTATTGAAGAAAACATATATACCGTTTCATTTTGAACACAGTAATAAAAACAATTATTTGACATGCTGACTTTGTACATATATGTACATTTACGCCGGACGCTCACAGAGAAATAGGAACTCAGTTTATTTAAGACAACGTCTGTTTCGCTACACGGACGGTGTGAACACTGCATCATACAACATTTGAAAAACTAACAAACAAACAAAATGTTACATTGGTGCGAAGGACCTTTAAGTTGTGTACTCTAAAGTAACATTTAAACTTGCTAGCAGTCAAAGTCAATAGTTTTTATATTATTGGCTTCGGTGTACTATTTAAAAACTCTTGTATATGTTGATGTTGTTAAAGCTACATTACTGGGTGACCTTTCCATGAATTCTAGGGTTTGTGAACCCGTGAAATGTACTAAAAAAAATCACTGTGCCAAATCATAGCCCTACTTATTAGTTATTTAAAGACTGTTTTTTTTTTCAACTTCACCTAACTTGGTGTAGTGAACATACAGAACATCATAATTGTGTGTTTCCCATTTAAAAAAAAAAAACTGAAATATATTGTCAAATATATTTAAATATATATATCGAATTATATTGTAGCATATATTTTATGCATATATAAATAGATATATTTAAATATATATTTCAGATCTACAGTGCAAAATATATACTTCAGTCGTCAATTAACTGAATATTTTCGAATCAGGATGAAGTGCATTAATCTGCTACACCATAGCCTCCTTTATTTTGTAGTTTTTGAATCCAGTTAGTGTTTGTATGAAACAGAATAGTTTAACTGCAATATTATAACAGAAATATGTTAAAATGCCTTCTTGAGTTCTGTATGTCACAAGAACAAAATGCTGTGAGATCATTATGGAGGAGGTAGAAGGGATGTGGAAGACAGGGGCCTGAACCCTCTCAAATATAAAGAATTAGATATTACATATCAGCACTTCAGCAACTCAAATTCCTTTAGGGACCTATTACAGCTTGAAGTCCGTTTTTCATAAAGCATAGTTAAACATGATGTGCTTGTATTGAAATATTTAACACGATTTAATTATGATTAAAGTCAGGTTTTTCAGGCCAGGGTAGGACATACAGTATTTAAGGGAAAATGTTGTAAATTCTGCATGTGAATATGATATTTAATTAACCCTATTTATTTCGTTTTGTTGACGTTCTTATTTGTAGATGTTTCACCCAATATAGCCCAATTTCTACAGCATAAATAAATATTTGGTCAAGATTTTTTATGCACTGTTAATAACTGGCTTTGTAACTTATTAACAAAAGTCATGCTTTTTTGTTACTGGTTAGTTGATATATAATAATAAATAAAAGGCTGTTATTAAAATCTACTTATTAAATGTCAAAAACAGAAGTTATTAAACTGATTGGTCACTTCAGTAAAGCATCCCTGTTGTAAAATCATAGTGATTTTATTTAGAGTGATTATACACAGTGTGATTCAGATGTAAAGAGTGTTGTTGTTTTATTTATATTTGATTAATTATATAGTGATTCATTATATTCACAGTGTGCTAGCATGTGTAATAATGTAGTAAATAGAACATTTCTCGCCTACATGGCAATGTACTGTATCAGAATGTGCTCTGTAGCTGAAAGTTAACCTGCTATTGGTTTCCATGGCTCAGTTCAATTAAACTTAAAAGTAGACATACTCTGAACACACCACTTTGTTAACAACATTAAATACTGGATTATTTAATTACACTCATCTATTTAGCCCTGCCTCTGGTTTCTGCTGTGTTCCCTGAGTCATTGTGGGCTCAAGTCTGCTAAGGAGCTCTACATTCCTTGCTAATGCAACATTATTCCCTCCTTGTGTTTTCCCCGATGTGACCACATAGGGGATCACTCACCTTTTTCACAAACTAAGTTGCTAGGTTTTATACTGCTAATGGAGACTGTCTCCTCTGTTACAAAGATATTCCAATGGAAACCACTGAACCATGAATGGTAAGCATTGAATAGTAAGCCATAGTAATGGTCTGTATATTTTCAATGGGAAGAAAGTGCTAAGTGCTATTCTAATGGTATATAATTAAAACAAGAAATACCATTCATGTACTACCATTAACAACAATACAGCAAGTTGCAGACCACTTTGTTTTTTACTAGTATTGTTCCTTTATAAATAGTAGTAAACATGATACATTTTTGTAAGGGTATCATACAAGTGTAGACATTTCTGGCACTGAATACATTTTTCTTATACCACAATTGAGAAATTCCCCTTTAAAAAAAAAAAAACCATTGCATTATTCTCTGTATTGCCACATGGCATAACTAAAAAGAAGCAGAACTGCTTTTAACTGTTTCATCATAACATTCCAATTTGTTTTACTGCGAGGCTGAGAGACATTGTCCGATTGTGAAACTACTTGATTCTAACAGTCGATGAACATAACAGCATCAGTATTTAGGAAGCATAACACACAAGGCTATTTTTCTATAATAATGTAAGCAGCACAATACCATCTTGTCGGCTCAGTCATGGGAGTATTCTTGGTACATATTGATGATTCATTAAATAACCCCTATATATTTCTTGTTCTATATACTAAATACTACATGAACGCAGTACAGCTTCTATCTTGTAAAGTTTCATGTTTATCAGTCATAAAATACATTGCATGTTTGTTTGTTGGTGCATTTTAGGGTGTTTTCCTCCACTGGTGTGAATTCTTTTCTAGTAAATTAAAGTGAAAGACATTAAGTCTCATTAGTCACAAGTCAGATTAATCAGATGGGGAGGTCCTCAATGGAGTGTCATGTCTAAAAAACTCTGAAAAAAATGAATCTCAAATATGCCATGCATTAGAGAGAAAAGCTTAGGCTTGTAGTGACTTTATTATAAAATTACCCATATCAGATTAAAGAAGTCACCCTTTTTAAAAGGTTTGTTTGTTTGGCTTGGAGCGAAAATAACCTCCAAGAGGCATTCCCAGACCTGCAGCAGCTCAACTTGACAAGTATCTAAACATTCACACTCAGCCCCAGAATTCACTTAGACTTCACAGAGCTTGAGCTTGACGATCTTCAGCCCTCAGATTTACAGTACATGGCATTTATGAGTAAGTGCATTGTGGCATACAGTTACACTTTGAAACGCTGTAACACGGGAAGTCTAGGTGTGCTTCTTTAAGTTATTAAAAAAAAGACTTGGAAAACAGTAATTATCTTTCATTAAAAAGTATGAATTTCAATGACATCGCCTTTTTCCTTCTGTGGTAAAACTGGAACAAAGCGGCCTTGTGCTGTCTAAGAACATGCCTTTAGTGTGTCAACCTGCAACTGACAGCCAGTCTAACCGGTTGGACATTTTTAAGACTCAGATATTTATTTTCTTTCTTTCTAGAATGGTTTCTGCCCTGTCAGCCTAGAATACTTCGAAATGTCTGGAAAAGGTAGGTGAACGGTATTTAACAAAATGACCCGGTATGGGCATGTCCAGTAAAATGACCTCTAACCTTTAATTTACTCCTGGTGTTTCCCAAACAATGTAAAATGTAGGCTTGATATTTGCAACTAATTTAAATAGTGTTGCTGAATCAATAATGTGATTCATTGTTATCAACAATCAACTATTTGCATGTGCCATAAGAGCTCAACAGCAGTTGCATACAGGGTTCTAGGCAGCCTTACCAATAACTAATTACCAATAACCTTACTAATACAGTAGATGCATGGGGTTATACTGGGTAAAGCCTCAGAGTCCCACAGTAATGTATAGCATTATAGAAGACTATTATTCTTTAGCAGATATTTACCACATTACCCTTCTGTGCTCCCTGGTTCACCATAAACCAGACCTTGCTAATTCAAAGCAAAACAAAAAAGTAAGTAAATGCAAAAAGGGGATCTCCATTGTCCCAATGGTGTTTTGTTATACTGTTTAAAAAAAAAAAATGCTGAAAACAATTAACCCTACTCCTAACCCTAACTATGGAGCTGATATGTTCAACACAGGATTATAATACCCTTTTAAAAAGAAAAATATGCAAGGAGCTCTACGCTGCAGTACTTTGCATTGAGCCTTTCTGGCCATCAGTAACCACTTCATCTTTGCAGAACGTGTCTGTGTGCCCAGATATCACAGACTCCAAAGGGTTCTGTGATCAAGAAGGTAAACCACAGACCCACTATGGAACAAATCTGTCATTTAGTCACTGTTTTCAGAACAGCTCCCAAACCACAGTAGAAGCAGATGGAAACAGAGAGGTCTTTGTGAAAACGACTGGTCCTTTAGGCCCATAGCAGTGACATCAAACCCCTCACAATGGGGCGCCTTTAAGCTCACCCAAAAAAAAGTTACTTCTGTTGGCAAAACTATGTAACTCTCACGTTCCATTACCAGATTTGGCACTGAGTTAAGTTACTGGACCAGCAAACTGCTTAACTGGTGTGACGCGGAGTAACTCTCTCCTGAGATTCAATGACAGAGCCACCAGGAAAAAGAATTCCGACCTTACCTGTCCTCTATATGAGGATTCTTATTAACACTTCAGAGAACACAATTGGTTCATTCTTGTCCTCCAGGGACTGCTGCATGCAAATCAAAATTCCACACGAGTGCGGATCTCAACTTCCCGAACCAACAAAGCCAAATGCTGCTTTTGTCCAAAAATAAATCTGTATAATGAAGGGAATCATATATGAGCACTTAGATGTGGAGAGTGGGGGATAATTCCAATAAAGATAAGCAGACAAGGCAGTCAGTGGATAATAATGTGACTATATTGGCAGGGAGACAGACAAGGTGGGTTGCTTAATTGACAACCGGACAGACAAATTGTTTGCTTTATAGCATTTGTAAAATTCATGAATGGAAACCTCCTTGTCATTTGAAAGACTGTTTCTTTGACTGACTGTTGAAAGACTTCAGCAATGCAAGCTTACCCCTGATCTAAATCCAATTGAGGAACTGTGGGCTGAACGCTATGGCCAAAATGCTCTATCCACCTCACTGACCCAGTTGCGGGCCATACTCCTGGAGAAATGTGCCACAATCTGGCACAAAACTGTCTGGCATCGTGTCTATGACATACAGTCTTGATAAAGTGGCCAGTGTGTGTTTACATGCTGTAGAGAGAGATGGAGAGGTTTCTACATCGACACTTTTAATCTAGAATTGAGGAAGAACCAGGTGGCTTTGACAGCTAAAAAAATAAGGCTGGTCATTTCGTACAGTGCTGTATCAGGTAACCATTTAACAGACACACATCACAGTAGTAGATCACATTCAGGATAAGGCCATAAAAATTTAATTAAGTGTTATGGTTTTGTTAAATTAAAATTCAGTTTGGCAAAACCTGTGCTATAAAGTGGGTTGCGAGGCAACAAAACAGTGGCAGTGTTGCTAATTATTGTATTTTTTTAATAATA
The DNA here is from genome assembly GCF_017654505.1 of Polyodon spathula. NCBI lineage: Eukaryota > Metazoa > Chordata > Actinopteri > Acipenseriformes > Polyodontidae > Polyodon > Polyodon spathula. The sequence goes on along the minus strand of NC_054543.1, from coordinate 31,937,941 downwards.
ATGTGTGAGAAAGTGTGATGCATTTCTGCAATCTTTTCCAACAATGGCAATCCCTTAAATAGGAGTGATTGATTTAAGGTGGTTGCTGACTTTATTCTACATTATACAGTATAAATACATTACGCAAACATAAATTAATCCTGTGCTTGTTAACACAATGAACTTAGGGTTCTGTATACATTCTCAGTAAACAACAATGAGACAACTGCTGCCTTTGGATAATAATAGTCTACTGTGCACCTTAACTGTGCTTCTTTGTTGTTTCATTATTGAGTGTATTCTAAACCCAACCTAAAAAATTTCAAGATTGCTTTTAAAAAAGTCTAAAATGTCACTAAATGACATTAAAATGTCTAAAAGTATTGTGCCAGGTGGCTGTGTACTGATGTGCAGTCAGACTTTATGCCAGCACCAGAATAGCCAAAAGAAAGTAGTCTTACTAATACTTGGTATTAGATTTCATGACACAATGCAAGACCTGCAGGCAGACAATTGCAAGGACAGAAAATACACCACAAAGATCTGCAGGTGTAAAAGCCTGTAAGGTTTGTTTTCTTCTCAAAATAATCAATCATTCTTCTGTGTGCTATGTTGAGAATTAAACCAATAGTACATCTGTTTACCATCCTCAAACAGACGGTCTTGTTGAATGGTTTAACCCTTTGACTAGTGAGTTCTAAAATGCTCTGCCGGCCCTACGGGAGTGAGGTTTTTTTCTGTCTTCTGCATGCACTTGATTATTACAAGTACAGCTTACAAACAAGCTGAAAGGTATATGTTTGTATATATGTAATGAATACTGATGAAATACAAACATTTTTCCCGTAAATAAATAAAACAAATAAATATGATTTTGATTTTGTCATAGGGAAAGGTTAACAGCTAGGCAATAAAGAATAAACAATGGGGTGGAACAACCACAACAACACATCCTAACAAAATAGGGTGAATGAGACAGAGAGAGAGAGAGAGAGAGAGAGAGAGAGAGAGAGAGAGAGAGAGAGAGAGAGAATAAATCATATCCGGGTAAACAGGTGGTGGGGGCGGAGGGAGTGAGGGTGTCTAATGCTTCAGCGTACGATACTCCTTGAAGCATGGAACAACGCAGAGCTTGGCACCGCTTCTTCGCTGGACATCTGTCACTTGATGTTGATGGTAAATATTCTTCACTTACGTCTTCACTGACACACGTGCTGACATCCAATTCAGTGGAAGATTTGTATGTACTTGAATTTGAATCAGAATCTGAATTCAGTATAATTTCAAATACTTCTTTCTCACCGAGTAATTTTAATAAAACCTAGTGTTACATTATCATGTTATCAGGTATTTTGTAGGCTCAGTAATTTAAGTTTAAAGTTGCAGAACGTACCAGTACATTCATATTTCCTGGGACAAGAGAGCAGTGAACGTACCGGTACGTTCGTACTACTCAAAGGGTTAATAAAATGATGTTACAAAAAGTCAATAATAACAATGGTAAAGATTGAGCTTTATTGATTCCCCGATCTAATGTTTGCTGTAAGAGAAGTACCTCAGTCGTCCATAGGGTTTTCCCCATTTGAGTTGCTATATGGAAGGCAACCAGGAGGCATCTAAGATATGGCAAAGGAAAATGGGGGGGGCAACCTATGGGGAAAAATGTGGTCAACTACGTCATACAACTACAGGAAAGAATCAAACAGGTGATAGAGGCAATAGGGCTTGTGAATTATAAAATAAGAACAAATTTATCATATCTACTTGTTGAAGCCCTGGGTAGACCAAGAAGCTTTGATAGTACAGCAGAGTCAACTGAGGAAGCACTCCGTGATTGTAGGTCTCAACTTAACTAAGGAACTGGGGGAGAATGTTGATAACTTGGTTATTAATAATCAAGATGTTTTCCAGTGTGCCAGGAAGAATGACAGTCATACAACATGAAATAGTGACCCCATCTGGAGTACAGTATCTCAGAGGCAAAACGGGAAGACATGCAAAAAGAAAATATGTTGAAGATAGACGCCATTGAGGAATCTTCAAGTCCCTGGAGCAGCCCTATTGTTAGGCAGATACATTTGGTGTCTAAATTTGATGGTTACCGGATGCCTCGGGTTCATGAACTAATTGAGAGGTTAGGCACAGCTATTTGATCATGTTAGATTTGACAAAAGGTTATTGGCAAATTCCATTAAGTCCCGAGTCCAAAGAAAAGACAATGTTTTCAACACCTAATGGTTTGTACCAATATAAAGTTATGCCAATCTGTTTACATGGAGCTCCAGCTTCATTTCAGAGATTAATGGATAAAGCATTAAGACCGCATGCAGAGTATGCTTCTGCATATATAAATGACGGTCATTTTTTCCCACGAATGGGCGGATCACTTAAGGAAAGGTGAAGCTGTCTTACAAGTTTGAAGGAAGCATCATTAACAACAGATCTGGAAAACTGTTTTGTAGGATTAACAGATGCCAAATACTTAGGATAGGTGGTTGGAGGTGGTGTAGTAAAACCAAATTAAAATAAGATTGATGCAATAAATAACTGTCCGGTACAGGTTTTAAGTAAAGGATTTTTTTGGGTTGGCTGGTTATTATAGATGGTTTTCATCAATGCAGCCCCCCTGACAGATTTAATAAAGCTGCCTCAAATACAGTAAAGTGGAGTGTTGCGACAGAAAAGGCATTTAGAAAAATGAAAGACATATTGTGCAGTGATCCAGTGTTAAGGGTGCCTGGCTTTTCCAAAGCTTTTATCGTGCAGGCAGACGTATCAGATGTGGGGGTAGGTGCAGTGTTGTCTCAAAAGTTAACGATGAGGAACACTCTATAATGTAACCAAGTCGAAAACTGCTACCGAGGGGAGGTACGATATGTAGTGGTTGAGAAGGAGTGTCTGGCAGTCTGGTTGGCCTTGGAAACTCTAAAGCATTACTTGTTAGGAAGGGAATTTACCTTAGTTACAGATCATTCATCTTCAAAATGGATGATGGAAAATAAAGAAAAGAACACAAAAGTAACTAGGTGGGTTATGGCACTAAAGCCATACAAGTTTAAAACAAAACACAGCAGTGGTTTAAAAAATGCTAATGCTGATGGCCTGTCCAGAGTACATTGTTAGGTATTAAGGCCACTCTAACCAGTAGGTTTGAACTGGGAAAGAGGACATGTGACAAATAGTCTGGGTTTTCAGGAATTGATGTATTAAAATAGGGGGTTTTAATGGAAGTGTGTAAGCCTAAGAAAAACTACAACACCCAGAAGTTCAGGGTGTCACATGACAGGAATGGCGGGAATTCTGGGACATATAAACCAGTAACTGGTACGGAAAGGGGAGGAGAAAAAGAAAAGGAGGAAAGGTAAACAAACTGTGTACACGTGACTGAAGAAGCAAAGGACGAGTTTGAGCAACTGTGGGCAGGAGACCGTTTTCACTTTGCTTTCTTTTAACAAGTCATTTTCTAAAGATGTCAAAGTAGCTGCTGTGCATTGCTGACAACATTACTGCAACAGATACCGAAAACAGCACAGAGTATCCACACATATGGAGAGGGGCAGGACTCTAAAATCTACAGAGCAAGACCATGAGTACACATAACCTGCTGGGAAATCCTATGTGGGGATTAATACAGGTGTTAAACAGCTGACCAAAAACCTGTATCTGCATCAAAGACAAGGGATAGCAGTGTGTAAATACAAAAACTGTAAACAAATAAAACAAAGGATACGTTTCAGAAGACTACAGCTGGATAGAGAATCATTATACTTCCCTGTGAATGTGTGATAAATACACCAGCAACAGTTATTTAAGAAGGAGACAACGCAGTGAACAGTACTTTTGGGATTGTTTTTATTAACAGCTGAATACAAAAGGAGTGCGATTCCAGGTTCCACCAGCAGAGGTCCTCGGAGGGTGGAATGAGAGAACTGGAACACTTACCTGCAATATCGACAATAACCCTGATGATGCGAATGAGGCAGTGAAGGACCTTTGGAAAAGAAGAGAATTAACATGGAAAAATAACACCAGAATACTAAAAGCAATTAGATGGACTTTTTAAATGCAACTTACCTTGGAAAGCTATCCAGAGAAGATACAAACCTGTACACTGAGGTCAAGAGACCTAAAGAAGAAAAGTCTGTCAGTTTAGTTTCTTATTGTACGGCTTAGTCACACAAAATATTAGTTAGGGATGCAAGAAGTGAGTTAGTGCCCCAAAGAGTGGGTTAGACTTTTACTTTCTTTATGAATGTTTGTTTTGATTTATCCCTGTAAAAAACCTGCCCCCTGGTGTTCAATTGAACAAATGCCACTCTGGTCTTTGATTTGCAAGAAAAAAAACAGTCAATTAGTTCACAGTAAAAAATACATTTCTTTGGAAAAAAATCAGAACACAAGCTGTGCTTGTGATACATTCTAAAAATGTTCAAACATGTGTAAAATGGCAAGCATGTTTACGTCATATATTCCCAATGTCCTATTTTGAGGACAATCAGGTTAGACATTTCCGTAATCAGACCAGTGAAATATCAGGCTGGGTATGAAACTCAACACATACAAATGTAGCTTTATCATTATTGTGTGGAGGAAAACACCAAGAAGTTGATTAGGTTTCAGTTTCTTATGTTATATTGAAGTGTTATAAAAACATCTGAAGGGTTATATTTGTGGACTTAAATTTTGTGGTTAATAAAACTGGAGTAAGTTATCATAACAATATAGTTAAAGAGAAAATTCAAACAACAGGTAGATGCCAGCTAAAAACGCTCTAAAATGTTACAAAGTAGCCTGTCTTCAAATGAGGACAATGGCACTTAATGGGTTAAGAAAGATATGGCAGCACACTAAAAACCCTGAAGCTTCATAAAAAGGACTGAAGTACTGTATTACCCCAATTCTATTGTGTATGACTGAGATTCAACAGTCTAGTCCACACTTCTTAAAAAAATACATTGCTGATCCTATGCTATTTTTGTAGCTTAATGAAATTAAGGTAACACTTAAAGATTAGCACCAGTAAGCGCCAAGCCAGAATGTCTGCAAAGATAAAGTGTCAGCCACCAGAGAGCTGTGGAATTTAAATGATTAAAAGATGTCTGCAGTGAGTTTCTGAAACTGAAATTAAGAGCCCAGGAGAAAGAGTTATTTATTTACTCAGTGTCTGGTATTACTGATTTAGAAAGGGACTTGTTCAAATGAAAAGCGGGTTAGTCTTGTCCAGTGTTGAAGGTTTCTGTGGTTTTGGTCATTGTAGCATTTCTGTTGCTTATCATAATATGATGCACACGTGACCCACTTGCAACCCAGAGTTCTGTTCTCCGGATGTGGATTTCTGCAAACCTTGCCTTACTAGGCACACCCATGTCCCAGGAGAGTGTCTTACTGAACTCGTCACTCAAGGCAGAGTAACAGAGATCTTTAATAAAGATTAAAAATTTACATTTCCCGCTTTTTTTTTCATAGACTCGGGCAGCTGCCCTATAAAGCTGAGGACCTGGTAAAGAAGCTGCTGCAATGTGTCCCGCGAGACCGGCTAGCTGCCGACGAGGCCCTCCGCCACGAGTGTTTCAACAGCCTGCCTTCTGCACTGCTTCAACTGTCTGACAGTACGTACTGTTCCCCTGACTCCCTGCCTGTCTCCCTGCCGCTCATCCTCCCCTCATTCTCAAATCCACCTACCATCCGTCCAATTAAATCACATTTGTCAAAGCAGCGGGGGCCTCGCCAGCTGCCTGAGATAATGACAAGAAGTCGCTGTAGTTAGTGTATGCTTCTCTGGGGAGATGATGAAAGCTGGAGCACTACAAGAAGAAAAAACTGCCAGAGTATCGGATGGTTCATTGATTTATTTATTTATTTAAGTATGTATATATGTATTTATTTTGCTCTCTATCGTCTGTCTGGTAGAGTGACTCATGCTCATTATGTTTGTGGGACAGAGAAGGAGAACAGGAATTGGAGTTGTGGGGTTTGAGTCCCCAAAATACAAAGATTACAGAAACAGGACTGGGCAGGGGTGATAACTGTGGTATCCTGTCCAATTTTAAATAGGTCACAATTATCTAGATTTATATTATAACTTCTTTTTTCTTTGTTTCTTTACAAGCCTAAGTAGTTTATTTGCTTTCCCGCAAGTTACAAACCTGATTTGGCCTAGTGTTTGCAGGCAGCAATTAGGTGCACTTTCTCTTTCAGTACATTCATCCACAGTTTCCTCTTCTGATTTTGAAACGTCTGATTGAAACATACATCGTATGCAATATGCAAATTCTCTTACATTACCCCCTTTGCTTTTGTAAGTCCTTTTGTGAATAATATAAGTCCCGGAGCCCATCTATATTTTAATATAACGGAATCTGAGCCACAGAAACATACTTACAAGGGGCAGCGCACACGGTCCTACACCTTGGTTGATCACATTGACTTGGGCAAACAAAACCGGACAGGGAGTGGATGCCACCTTTGATGTTTGAGGTTTGATCTTTGAAAGAACCTGGATCGACCTGTCTTTCTCTATCAAGATTGTTTTAACTTGTCTAAAGGGACCAAGCAATAATTATTTGGCACCACGTCACATGAATGCACTGACCAAGTGATTTTCACGATATATGGCATCACCTATTGTTAACGTGGATGACTGAAGCAATACTCACATCTCTGCTGGTTCATTTTTATTAGCAGAGAGTCTAAGTTCCAGCCAGGTACTTGTTTTTGAAATAATCTATTTATAGTTAATTATTTTAGGGTATGACTTTCCATTAAATGACTTTGTTTGATCAAAAGGTTCCTGTTTCTTTTTCCACGCTTTCCTGAGATCTTTACAGACAGTAAGACGTAGCTAGACTAGACAGAATAAGAGTGATATGAAATTCTGGGACCACAAAACAAGGTGCCATAGACTCCAGGATAACAAATGCAGCTGCGCTTTTGAAAGATCCTGGAATTTTGATTCAGGATCTTCTGATAGTATCTTTGATCAAATAGAGTGGTGGGTGAGCCCAATTCCTTCAGCAGGCATGTGAACAGGCTGGCAGATGGTGGTGAAGTCAGACCCGGAAGAACACACACAGTACTGAAGAGACACCCACAGCACATTGGGGGAATGATAAATGCGCTGCTTGCGAGTTTATTAAAATGAACAAAATAAAAAGGTTGAACAAAACTAAACGCTTTTCACAAAACACAAACACAAACAAAATGGCTCATTGGTCAAAGCAGATAGACACGGCGAGACAAACTCAAAACAAGTACCATGCTGCTTTAATTCAGCACGTATAGCAACTGTAATTCTTATTAAATTACCTCCAGACTCTCGTTCTCTCCTCAGCAAAGACACCCAACCCCGTGTGCGTGAAACATTCATTCTTTTATACAGCTGTGCTGAGACTCGATTGCTAATCAATCATTCACTTGAATCTCACCACAGTCTGCACGTGGACTAAATGTGCACTTCATGAGCCCCCATACAAATAGCCATTTTAATCTGCATGTGAAGTGATTGTGCCTAAATACAATTATACATTTTACATCACCTGTGCTACATAATGCATACTCTCTGCACCAATACAATAATACAGAAAACAGACAACATAAAACACAAAATGCACAGGGGCGGGGCACCCTGCCACAAGGCATCAGTTGGTTATCTGGATAAAAATACCCCCAGAATTTGCAGTTCAATGAAAAAAAAAAAAAATCGCTGTAATATACAGAACACAGGAGGCAGCAAAAGCAAGTTGTGAGAGTATATTCACCATTTTTCAGTACAAAAATAGATCATGGCTGACTGCACAAATATCCTACACTGTTATTGTACATTGCTAAATGATTCCTGAGCAGCGCTGCTTTATTAATTTCAGCAGAGCCACGGCATATATATCAATAATGGTGTGTTACTGTGAACAAGATAGCTTTGCAGGGGTGATGTCAGACCAAAAATGCAGACCCCAAACAATGAGGAATGGTAAGTGAATCTGAGACGCTACGGCATCCAGGGTTTTATTGTAAAATAATAATAACAAACAAAAGATTTAAACAAAACACACAACTGAAAATAACGGGCGCGTTGGCCAAAGTAAATAAACAGACAAACAAACAAAGTGGACGAACCCAACAAACATGTACCGTGTTGGTTTTAGCCAACACGCTGTAGCAATTGCTATATTTTTAAATTAACTCTCCTCTCTCTCACCCGTTCTCCACTTCCCAAACACACAACCCAGAGTGCGTGAAAACGTGCAGCTGTTATGCAGCTGTGCCAAGACTAGATTGCTAATTGGAGTCTTGGTACAACTGCACGTGAATTAATAAAAGTGCAATTTCCCGTGCTCACATATTATTTTACCTGCACATGAAGTGCTGTACAAACCTTGTGCCTAAATACAAATATACATTTTAAACACTTGTGCTCGTAACTCATATTTATATACCGTGCATTTTATACATAACCACCAACATTAACACACTACAGACAACATAAAACACTTAATAAACATAAAGGGGCGTGTGATGAGTCAAAGGGATTTCGGTCTGTGATTCAGCCTCCCGACAGTAGATGGCATCAAACCAACTCGGGACTTCCCTTACCAAGATCTCTTGACCATGGCAAAAGTCATCTTTTGAGGGGCGGCACCTTGGTGAGGGGCGGAAGTACGAGTATGTAAATTCCAGCCACTGGAGTCAAGTGAAGGATAAGGACACTTGTCAGTTGGGGATTGATGTTCCACTGACTACAGAGGCGGGACATTACATACTAAAGGGAACGTACTACTGTGTTCGGGGTTGGTCCGAAAGTAAAATAGGAGGAGTAACGGGTGGAGGGAGAGACTGGTTTGGTGCAGCGGGATTTTTAAAACAAAAAAACACTAACATTTCTTTTGTCTTTTGTTTATGTATGGTTCGCCACGAAGACAATTAAAGACGAGTCATCACGGTTTGTTTTGGATTTCACCCCTGCACTCCTTCCCTCACACCATTTTGTTTTCTTTTGTTATTTAATTATTTTGTTGTGTATAGATAATAAAAATAAATTATTTTATTTCTGTACACATAAATTACTGTCTGGACATTCCATTTAATACATTCTTGCCTCACAGGGCGGGACACTCCGCCACAGTTACCATTAATGGTAGGGATGAACACAGTCCGGGTTGCACTCACAGGTGCTGAAAATAACATTCCAAAAACTAAAGGCGAAATCAAAAAAGAAACTAAACACTGATAATAAAACTACAAACAAAAGTTCTAATATCAGCAATGCCCACAGGCTCCGCTGTTCCATAAGGCATGAGCATTAATGACAGTCTGATCTCCCCTCACTAAACCGGAACAGAGTTCTACAAGGGTCCCCCTTGCTACCTATGGTTTGTATATCCCAGCCACCATTCCGCTGTCATTCTGGGTCCGTAAAATGGCGCTGCCTCGCGGTTGTATTCCTCTGCTACCCATCTTGCTTTTTCCCTTTTTGAGCTATGCCCCAGTGTTGTTAGAAAACTGTCCTCGCTTTCTTTCTCTTGTCTCTGGGTGTTTTTTCCTTTACTCCAGCTCTCCAAACCTGCCTCGTTGGCTTCTCTCCTACATGGGCAAGACAGGTAATCACAGCATGTTATTTTTATTGGCCAACTGTCCCCCAAAGTCTCACCTCCCGACCACTCAGAGAGAGCTAGACGACACACCCTCACACAGTCTCATTGTGTCATTGCCATGATTGGCAGTCAGGTCTAACAGGGCCATCAACTCCCCCCTGCAAGAGCATGCAGATCTCGTCCTGCTACATACCCCCCCCTCAAAATGGCACCACTGGTCCATTCGAAAATCCTACACCCCCATGCCTTCCCGAAAAAATTTGCTTTTTGATGCAGTTTTCCTGCTCGGTGGACTAACCTGAAGGCATAGGGTTGCAACGCAAATATTACCATGTGATCCTGGTGTTGTTGTCTTTTATACAGTGAAGCCATGCTAAGGGGGCATGATCCGTAACCAGGGTGAAGTGTCGCCCCAGGAGGTAGTACCAGAGTCACTCAGCTGCCCATTTTACTGCCAAGCACTCCTTCTCGATGGTAGTATAATTTTTCACGGGGGGAAGGAGCTTCCTGCTGATATACAGGACCGGGTCCTCACTTCCTCGTACCTCCTGTGACAACAATGTACTGAGACTTGTCTCTGATGCATCTGTCTGCAGGGTGAACCACCTACTGAAATTGGGACTGCACAGCACTGGAATGCTACACAGTCTCTGCTTCAAAGCGAGAAAGGCCCTCTGACGCAACTCTGTCTACCGGACCATATTTGGGGCAACCTTCAGGGTGAGGTCCATCAAGGGAGCAGCGAGTGTGGAGAAGTTCGGGATGAACTTCCAATAGTAACCCGCTAATCCCAAGAAGAAGCACACCTGGGTTTTAGTTGTAGGAATCGACCAGTCAGCCAAGGCTTTCACCTTTGCAGTCAGCGGTCTGATCTGGCCACTCACTACTCGATACCCCAAATACTCTAACTCACTCTTCCCAATTGCACACTTCTTTGGCTTAGCAGTGAGCCCAGCCTCCCACAAGGATTACAGTACTGCCGCTATTTTACACAGATGACTAGCCCAATCCTCGCTGTGGATGACCACGTCATCAATGTAAGCAGTGATATACTGCTGATGGGGTCACAAAATGCAATCTATCATCCGCTGGAAAGTGGCTGGTGCTCCATGCAGCCCAAAGGGCATAGTACCAAACTGGTACAGCCCAAAGGGAGTCGCATGCTGTCTTCTCTCAGGATTCTGGGGTCAGGGGTATCTGCCAGTACCACTTTGTTAAATTCATAAAGTGAGCCATGCCTAGTCATTCCAGCAACTCATCTACCTGTGGCATGGGATAAGCATCAAACTTCAATTTTTTATTGACTCGACTGAAGTCAATGCAAAACCAAGATGATCCATCTGGCTTATCCACTTAAACAATTGGACTACTACAGTCACTTTGGGACTCCTCTATTACCCCCAGCTTAAGCATTTCATCCATCGCTGCTTTTACCACCTGTCGTTTACGTTCACGTATACGGTACAGCCTCTGACGAACTTGCACCCCCGGTTCTACTGCAATGTGATGATGGGCTAGTTGAGTCTGCTCGGGGACTGGAGAAAACACATCAGGAAATTCCACCACCAGCGCCTAGACCTGACATTTCTGCTTGACTGCAATCTGTACCGACCCTGTTTTCACCAAACAGAAAGATCAGACCCAAGGTCCGTGACATCAACTGTTTACGCCACTAACAAGGCTTCGTGCTGCAACCAAAGCTTTAAGAAAGTTACATGATAAATGTGCTTTTCTAATCACTGCCCTGGTTGGCAGATCTCATAGTCCACAATTCCAGCCTGGTGTGTAACCTCAAAGATCCTTGCCACTTCACCAGTAATTTCGACTCCGAACTGGGTAATAATAGAAGCACTTTATCTCCCGGCTAAAACGTGCGCAACCGGGCCCCCCTGTTATATTAGGTCTCCTGTCTGCATTGAACCTGCTACAAATTCTCATGCGCCCACCGACTGACAGACTCAAGACATTTGCGCAGGTCCAACACATACCGTACAGTATTAGTCAAATTATCCTGCTGCTCCTCCCATCCCTCTCTGAGCAGATCAAGCACACTCGGGGTCTCTGCCCATACAGCAGCTCAAATGGAGAAAACCCTGTGGAAGCCTGAGGAACTTCTCTGACAGCAAAGAGAAGGGGAGGCATCAACTGGTCTCACTAGTGCACGTCACTCATACTAACTCTATGCAACATGCTTTTCAGGGTTTTATTAAAACATTCCACAAGCCCATCAGTCTGGGTGTGGTAAACCAAAGTCCTGATAATCTTAATCCCCAAAAGATTGTTAAGTTTCGCAGACCAGCCAAGACAAAGTTGGTGTCTTAGTCAGTCAGCATTTCTTTGAAGATTCCCACTCGGGAGAAAACCTTCACTAGTCATTGACAACAGATCTAGCAGACGCAGAGCGGAGAGGGGTGGCCTCTGGATAAGGGAATAGCGTGAGCCAACTGCAGTAAGTCCTCCCTAAAAGGCTGAGTAATGAACAACTGGTGACGCACTTCCCACACCTGGAGTATTTGTTCAATGCGATACAAAAGATCTTGATTAATTTCAAAATGAGGGTATATGGCGGAGCGTTTGGGCTCAACCACCCAACCATTAATCACGCAGCTTGGTCAAAGAACCTGTTCAGTACATCGTCACACCCTTGCTCGAAGCAGAAGTCACAGGAGTGAGCCAAAAAATCAGCACCCATGGCTTTCAACTTAGGACCAGGTTGGTCCTGAGCGGAGACACCTACGCTAGACCCCTGCACTGGCTCCATGGCACCCCCTCAGAATGTTTATCGATCGCCCACACCTGAAACTTCTCGAACTACCTCCATTGCCAGCCCTCATTCTTAGCAGCCTGGTATTCCTGTTTAGTTTTTCTGGGTTTAAATTTATGACAAGACCACGGCAGGCACTGACAAGCGAGGACACAAACCCACTTGTATGCGCCTCACCTGCTGGCCAATTTCTTAATTTACAGTAACTTTTGGATAAATGTGCATATTGCTATGAATGTATTTAATATTAACCTGTCCTGTTACTTGTCTATGCCCTGATGAGATTAAGCCTTCTTGTATTAGGAACTGACTACATCCTGAATCCAAGAGAGTTTGGGTTTCTTTACCATGCACTGTCACAGGAATGACAAAACCCCTCAGCTAGACTCACTGAGGTAATTACCTGGACGAATGAGGTCACATTCCATAGTGGGGCAATTCCAAGAGATGTGGCCTACCTTCAACATTTCAGTAGACTGGTTTCTCACCCTGAAGCTTTACCAGGAGGTTGGAAAATAGGAGCCATTAAAGGGAGTTGATGGTAGGGTGGCCGAGCGAGACCCCGGGCCAACACTGCAGCAGCCCATGATTAACCCCACACTGCCCCAGTTCTTGGGCTGGGAGCTCCCGCCACCACACCCCATCCAAAGCACCTGGCTACCCCTCCCCCCCAGTCCCTTCGCCATTTCTTGGGCCAGTCATAGGGGTGATGCTGGAGTACCCGGTTTTCCAGGTGGCTGAGCTTGTGTCGGTTCCTCTGCCTGGTACCATTCCGCCAACTGCATTGCCTGGTCCAAGGTCTCAGGTGCCTGTTGTTGCACCCAGAGGTGGGGACCCAGCGCCAAGCATTCCATTAAACTCTCGACTACAATTATCTCGACCAGCCTGGCTTTGGTGGTTACATCCAGGTTAAGCCAGCCCATGGCATAATCGTTAAGGCTATGGGCTATGGTCAGGGGATGTTCCTCCACTGAAAAAACCTCTTACCAGAATTTTTTTCAGAAGCCCTTGGGAATAGCCCCCACTCGAGTAAGGGTAGTCCATCATCCCAGCCGGGGTCAGAGTTCTCACTGCTACCTGCTCCTTCCCTGTCAGCTGTGGCAGGAGGTAACTAACCCATTGGGCCTGGGGCCGCCAAGCTGAGAGCCAGGGCCTCAAAGATGTCCAGATAATCTTCTGGACGATCCTCTGCTGTCATCTTAGTCGGCCGCTGTAATCTAGAGTTGGGTCCCGCAGCTCTTGCACCTCCCTGCACGACCACTATCAAGGTTTGGTGCAGGAGGTCCATCATTGCGGCAAACCATTCCAAGTCCATTCTGCCACTCTGTGTATGGTACTGCCGTGTTTGAGCAGAACCAGTGAATCCCACCTCTAACACCATATTGGTTGAAAATAATATTCCAAAAACAAAAGGAAAAAGCAAAAGAGAAAATAAACACTGACAATAATACTGCAAACAAATGTTCTGCTACCAGCACTGCCCGCAGCCTCCATTATTCCGCAAGGCACAAGCATTAAAGACGGTCTGGTATCCCCTCACTAAACTGGAATGGGGTTTACCCCCTTGCTACCTATGGATTGTACCTCCCAGCCACTGTCTGGCTGTTGGTCTGGGTCTGTAAAATGATGCTGCCTTTCGGCTGTATTTCTCCGTTATCCATCTTGCCCTTTCCCTTTTTAAGTCGTGCCCTGGTGTTGTTAGAAAACTGCCCATCTTTCTCTGGTTCCTGGGTGTCTTTTCCTTGCCTCCAGCTGGCTTCTCTCCTACACGGGCAAGACAGAGGGAATCACAGCACGTTATTTTTATTGGCCAACCGTCCCCCAAAGATCCGTCTCCTGACCACTCAGAGAGAGCCAGGCGACACACCCTCACTCAACTGCTCTGTGCCATTGCCATGATTGCCAGACGAGTTCAACAGGGCCATCGACTCCCCTCTGCAGGTGCATGCATGCATCCGATAGCCAGCACAGACCTCGCCCTGCTACAGTTGCACTACAGTACTATATCTCTATAATGGTACTGTATGCATTCACGTTTTGAAATAGTACATTTTCCATCAGAAAAATAATAATAAAAAAAAAAAAAACTCCTGTAAAAGTTCCTATAAAATCAGCTCCCGTGTGTGGAGCAATGCAGTTCACGAAACATTTGTTTTTTATTTCCCTTTCTCTCGTTATCTGGAAGCCTGAGAGCAGCTCTTACAAAGCTCCTGCTTCAGCTTTCCACCAGGGCACCCAGGCTCTAATTTCCAAACGAGCCAGAGATTAAAGTCATCAGGCGATTCCCACCGGCTGTTATTCAACACTCCTTTGAAAAGGCAGGATCCCCTTGGTTCGCATCAAGCAAAGTGGGTTTGAAATCCCAGCCAGATGCTAATGGAAGAATGTTTAGAGGTGCGACAGTTTGGAGTTGATGAATTCCAGAATTAGAACTCCTGTGGAAGCAAAACATTTTGCTAATAGCTAGTGCATTATCTGTGTTAAAAAAAAAAAACCTTCTCCTAGAAGCTAAAAGGTTTTTTAGGCTGCTCACATCTGCTCAACCACAAAGATCCATAATGGATTTTATCCAAGGCTCTTTGTTTACATTTTTTTGTTTATATGAAATTAGCCAGGAATCTACAGCCACCGTGTTTCTTAAATAAATAAATAAATAAATAAATCAGTGCAAATCCTCAAAATGTACCAGTTTTCTGAGTTTATATTGGAGGACGAACATAAACCAACCCAGTTGCTACTATTTTCTGGAATACTGTCTGAAGAGTACAGCTGGTGAACCTGTATCAGTACTACAGTACATCAAACAGACAGCCTCACTAAATGGCACAAAAACTAATTTAATGAATTACATAAAAATAGCTACTGATTGTCTGGATCTTTATATAAGTCACAATTTTAACAGGCCACATTTTGGGGGTAAAAATAAAGAGCCTTGGTTATTTATTAATGTATTAATTTTATTTTCTTATTTTTTCTTAACCCTTCTAGATATTGGGGTCTAATAGACCCTGAACTCACCTGAGTCAAAATATTGTAATGCACCAACTAGTATGTTTTTTGTAACCACTGTAGCAGATTTAAGCAGATCAAGGTTCTGTTTAAAAAAATAGGTGTTGATTTCTGAGTAGGATAAACAGAAATCCATTCTTGACAGAACATAGTTCCCTGGTGGCTTTATGTCTGCAATCTCTTGTTAATATTTTGTTTTATTCACTCTGGGGAAGATGCAGAGCCTGTGCTATTTCCCTGTTTAACTCCACGTTCAATTTGGATGCAAAGGTCCTCGAGAATGTTAAAGCATTTGACTCTTCTGCTAATGCAGTGATGCTGTTGAGAACATTATCTTTGGACTAAAAAGTTACAGTTCCGTGACATGGGAAAATTATCCTAATCATATAGCGGCACTGTATTTAAGCATTAGTGTCCAACCCAGAGGTCATTATTGTTAGATACTGTAAATGGCTGCGGGGACAATGACACTTAATGAAAGATTATCTACAGGAAAGGAACGTAGAAGAGGATTCATGTTACCATTTTAAGTCTCAAGATTTTAAAATCCTGCTTCCTTTCCGAGAGGGATAATGACAGCTCTGCTCAGAGTCTGAGATGGTTCATAAAGCTTGACTGAGAACTAACTTGAGAACCAAAACATACTCCTTCGGTGGCTAGATAAATCAAGTAGCAAATACAATTTATTGATACGCTTATCAATAGGTTCCAGGACAGTAATGAGCATACATATACATAACGCATACACCACGGCATAGATGTGGTGCACACAAGCACCAGTACTGCATTACCAACGGTGAGGCAGGGAGTGGGAGCATTGGTCCCAGCCCCAGTTAGTAAGATCAAGACCCCTGGAATGAGTTTGAGGTGAAGGTTTGGCACTATCTCACTCCACTGGGGCTTGGCTACCTCAGCCAGGATACGCACGACAGTGCAGCCAGCAGCTAGGATAGAAAAGAGAGCAAGGCATCTTCCTCAGAGAGAGGTGGGAAGAATGGGAGATGAAGCTGAGTGGAAGGAGGACAGATGGGGTGGAGGAGGGAGCAAGCACAAGCAGCAAAATTGTTCACAGTATGAATCCTGGCTAGAAGACCACCAGACAGGTGAGTAAAAAAAAAAAAAACGGCATTTCAATAGCTGTTTCTCAGATTCACAAATTGAAGACCTTTCAACGATTCTCACCGAGAAACATTCTTTAAACCTGGCTGGATCTCTGTGTGTACTACCTACTCCTCTACCACCCCCTAAATAAAATACCCCTGCTAGCAAAAGCCTTTAGCACTGGGCTGGGATCAAAAGAAACTTGAATTCTCCCATCTACTGTACAGCAATGCCACCTCTCATCTCGACGAACAGTTACAAAAATGTAAATAAAAATAAATAAATGGCAGGCAAAATATTCCTTAAGATGTAGCTCAACTATAATGCTCCTTTAATGTGTCAGTGCTTGTCAATTGCCCGAGACTCAATTAAATCTGTATAATGAATGATCGTTACGGCTCTGGAGCTCATTATATTTCAAAGTAAAAAAGAACAGGATATGAAAAATCTCACCAGTGACAAAAACAAGGTGATTAAACTCATTTTAATTCTGCCAACGCATGACTGCACCTTTTTTTTAATTATTATTCAGAAGGTGAAACTTGGGCTTAATTATGATAATAAAAAAGACAACAAAAAACCCTAGAAAGTAATGAGGCCTCATTAGAGCCGCTGTTTATTTCAGGGAGAACAGTCTAGTGACAGCTAGCTTTGGACTGCCGGATATTTTTTTTTCTTCTTCTTCTCTCTCGCGCTTGTTAAAGGCTGTAGGGATCCAAGTGGAGCTGGCATGCGAAAGTCTGCCGTACCTGTCATGCAAAACTCTCTGTGTCCTCAAAGGTTTCGTGCTGTTTCTGGCACCTTGTTGCTATTTTGTGTAGTTCAATTCAGTTCACTATTTATTATCCACACATATCATTTAGCGCTAGATTTAAAGAGGTTCTGTCAAAAAAGTAGAAACCTCCCGCTATAACAGCAGCATGTAAACCTACAGGATGGTGCTGATAATGTATGACATGACTACAAAGCGTTTAAGTTGTTCTGGAGGGATAGGGGACTGTGATTACATCCTATAATTCCAGAAGCTCCTTGTGAAAAGTCCTTTCAACCACGTCAGTGCACTGCAATACTGTTTGTTAATAATAACTACCAGTGATTATGATTGGTTTTATACATAAATAAATGTTTTAATTTTGCCATTATTACTGGTAATTATTACTATTATAAACCATGACACTCTCTGCCTCTAACAGTGGATTTCATTATAACTTTCATGGTTTCTAATAAACCTTGGTTTTAATAGTCTTACATTTTTACTTTTATAAAGTTGTTCTCAATCACACTCCGCACTCTGCAATAACACTTGTTAAAGAAAGAAGGTGAAGGCCAGTGTTCTACGCAAAGACAATTGCCTCTATGCTGCATAAACTCAAAATCAAATGTGGTCTGTGGCAGCCGTGCTCTGCTTATGTGCTGATATTGGGATGTTTTCAGTGAAGCATCCAAGGCATCATTAACTCACTGAATCCAAAGGGCTTGCAAAAGCCTCTGGGACAGTGCTTATTATAAACTGTATGTAAAGTCTACATACACTGAGCTGTCTTCATTGCTGTGCTTCTCTTTCACGTGTGAACAACTACAAACATCATTCTGCTGAAACGCTACATATCTTTCATAAATGATACTGCAGATGAACACCATATTCAGGTTTGTTTCTGTATTCATTTTTCAAACTTTTGGTAAATGGCCACAATGGGTATGTGGGTTTTTTTTTTTTTTTTTGCTTTTTGTTTTTTAAATATCCAAAAAGCCAATTGAGTGCCTTGTTCTGGTATTTCATAAAAGTCCTCTTCTGCTGTTTAGATGGGTACTTGAGGCCGCCCGATAAGCAGTCAGATCATATAATTGCAGTCTGAATCCTAATTGACAGCAGAGTCTGAAAAGCTCCACCGAGAACACAAATGAAATCGTTGTCTCTGGTGCTCTTTCTGTGATTACGGGATGAGTACCAGTTAGCATTTCATTTGGTTTCCGTGGGTGTTTTGTTCTGTTTGTCAATAATTAAAACATTTCTATGACGTTACCTGCATTTTGTGTCTGGTGGATCTGGATTATGTTCATCAATTCACCATGTATCTTTGTTTATAATTAATTTACAATAACAAAGGAAACCGTACCATTTTAACCATTGTCTGGATATACAGTTTATCTTTTCGCACTCCGCAAGCCCCTTCAACACCTGCAAATAAAGAGCTCTGGAAAAGTGCCAAGCGTCCTGAGGGGATGCTTACTGAATAAGCATTACATGGTTACGTTGTTTTAATATAGAATGCAATTCCTCAGAGGAACTAAAACAATACAATTCTTTTAGAAGTTTGCATACAAACGTTTTATATACAAGCCAAATAATATAAGGAATAATGTGCATGACAAGGCTCTAATGGATGAATCACCGTTCACAGTAATACTTGGTAATAAAAAGAGAGAGGTATTAACCACACAGGGGAGGGGAGTGTAGGAGAGAGAAAGGAAGAAGAAGAAGAGAAATTTTGCATCGCCACAGCTATATTTCTCCTTATTGAGGTGACAGACTATGTTCAATTGTTTTGGAATGCAAGTCCCAGATGGAAAGACTATTACAGTGGGAGAGTGATACTCCAGGGAAAGGAGATTTGGTGGATGATGTCAAACCAACGCAACAAGAATGTGACCTCCCTAACCATAATAAAATGAATAAAATGTTTTCTTGTTATGCAGGTTCACAATGCACTGTCTGACTAATACTGAACTTGTGTCCATTGTGGAATAATAGCTAAAGTGATGGAAAGAACATGGTAAGAAATGCTTAGAAGTATCAGAACAGTAAGCTGATTTAGTTTATACAAAGAGGGTGGTCCCTCCATGGCAGGCTTGAGACTTGTGGATGTAATGGAATTGGGAAAGCAAGATAATTAGTATTGCATTATCACAGCTGCAGGCTGTGCCCCAAAGTCAGAATTAACATCTCTTGAAATTTACAGCTCTTTTTTGATATTTTCTAGTGAACATATACAGTCTACAAAGTTACAGATATTAATGCAAGTAATATACTGTATATATGTAAGTATATAAGTTATTTTCTGTATGTAGCATCCCTCTACCACTGAACTGATACAAACGATTTGAGGCTTAAACTTTGACTTCCTAGCCTTTAATACTTCTGACTCTTTGGGATCCCTTGTATCTATTTATAAACACTTTCTGTAGTAAATGAGAGCACTGTGTTTATATTATGTATTTACCAAGCTTGCTATTACTTTAATCAGGCCATTACTGCACATTTTGTTTAAAGCCCTTTGTTTTGATAAAAAAAAAGGGTTGTAAGGCCGCCTTATTTGGAGTTTATTTTCTTGTTTCAAATAAAAATAGTCAGTACAAAGTGTGAATGAAAGAGTAAGAAGATTAAATGACTTTCTACTTTACCTTTTTTGATTTTAATCATTCTGAGGAGTTAATATTGCAATTAGTTTTCGATATAGCCTGTGCTTACTTGATTTATATATTTATTTTATTAAACATGTAACCAGGAAAGTTGCATTGACAATAAAATCTCTTTTTCAAGGGAGACCTGATCAAGAAGGTAGCATTTCATTTAAAAAAAAAAAAAAGAAAAACACAAATTCAAACGAACACAACCAATACAAACAAGTTAATCAAATTACAAGAAACCATTTAGGAGACACGTCCAAAGCAAAAACATGCCCCTCAACTACATATATGTCCATTATTTTGTTTGAACTGCTTTCAAGGTATCAGGAAAGTAAGTTTTGGTTCTTCTTGAAGTTTATTCCAAAGGAGCAAGAAAACAGAATGCTTTTTTCCAAACTCTGTACGAACTTTAGGAACTGAGAAACTTAGAAGAGTCTGCAATAAGCACTACTAGTGTTAGTTAGCAAGTTAATAAGATAATTTGGGATTTAGAAGCAGATCTTAAATTCCAGTTGCCAAATACATTAGTAACACTGGCTAAATCAGCCAAAGAGCCTTAGTAGCGGCAATAGGAGGGTGTAACGTGATTGTTTTTGTATCTACAGCTACATCCATCTTCAAGGTTCCCGGGGTGAGGCTGGAACCTGAGGTCCGAGATATTTTCAGCCCTAGCAGGAAGTGCAGCCCCACTGCAGTCCCCCTCACCAAGTGCTGGTGACTCCGAGGACCCCTAGAGGCCTGGATTAAAAGCCCAGTTTCGTCATGCACACAGACATCCATTCAGAAACAAAGCCAGAGTACACTTCAAGGGAGACACTTTTGAATAAGAAGCTTTGAGGGGATGGACAACAGCTGAAATGAAAGAGAATTTCACATGCTTTTCAGACGCATACATCATGAGGTCAGTGAAACCGGTAATAAACCCCAGGGAAGGATTTTTTTTTTTAAAGCAAGTGAATGGCATAGGTACTTTGAAGAAACAGTAAATTGCTCCATGTGGTCACAGTCACACTACTCCATTTCCCTATATACAGTATATACCTGTACAGAAAACGCATATTCATGCTTAGGTATCACCAGTAGATCTTGGGGAAAGGGATAGTAGGGACACCTTGGATCATAGGGAGCACCTTATAACACCCAGAGCTAGCTGTGCTACCCTTTTCCCCACTTTGATACTTGCCATGTGTCACTGGCAGTTTCAGGGCAGCTCATCCTAAAGTGAACTATGACCAGTAGAGTTCACCTGGTCACTTTCAGTAGTACAGTAAGTAAAGCTATCATGTGTATGTTAACTTTTACAGTTGATGTCTATGTATGATTTTGTTTATTGTACAGTGAAATTAGTGGACATACTGCACTACTGTTCTGTTCAAATGAAGGATATTGAGGCTGTTAAAGTATATGTTTCTTTCTTTCTTTGTGGGATCATTTTTAACAGTGCCTGCCTCTATATGCAGGTACAGCTAAAAATGTATAGACCTTTTACCGACCTTTTTGTGGAGAGAACGCACATTTCTCCTTTATGCATTTTAGGGAAAGTGGTTCATTGAAAATATATTTTTTTAACTCTTTGAGGCACTAGGGATATTACTTCCATAATAATTTCTTAGCCAATCAGCTTGCAAGTTTCCGCACCATTGACAATATAATCGCTCGTAAATTTAATTTTTAAATGAAAATGTAAATCTTGTCAATTTCAATGAAATGGTCACCCAAAGCAAGAAGATTTCAGTCTGAAGCCCTTGTCAGTTAAAAGTCTGAAATGTGCATAACACAGTGTTAGAACACTGGCCTAAGTATAAAAGTGTCTTTGTTAGATGTTCTCTGAGTTAACTAGCATGTTACCTAATTAACCTTTTGTCACCAATTATTGTTAAAAGGCGAGGGTCCGTGAGTACTATAAATATGAGTCAAAATTTGAAATATTTGGGTCCAACTGCTGAATATTTGTAAGACACAGAGAGGGTGAGTGCATGAGTTCTGCGTGTGTGGTTCCCACTGTCAAGCATGGAGGAGGCAGTGTCATGGTCTGGGGTTGCTTTGCTGGTAACAGAGTTGGTGATCTTTACCAAGTCCATAGCAAGCTCAACCAGCATGGCTATCATAGCATAATTCAGAGGCATGCCATTCCATCAGGATTACAGCTAGTTGGGCAGTCCTTCATTCTTCAGCAAGATAATGACCCGAATCACACCTCAAAGTTGTGCAAGATCTGGCAAAGAAGGAAAGTGAAGGACAACTCAATCTAATGATCTGGCCTGTCCAGTCTCCAGACCTCAATCCCATAGAACTTGTATGGGATGAACTGGACAGAAGAGTCAAAGCAAAGCTACCCACAAGTGCCCTACATCTCTGGGAATTGCTGCAGAACAGCTGGGAAGACATGTAGGGTGATTTCCTGCTGAAACTTGTTAACTGAATGCCTTGTGTTTGTGAGGCTGTTATCGAGGCAAAAGGTGGCTATTTTGAGGAATTCAAGATTTAGAGACAATTTTCAATTTTCTTGAACACTGCTTTGATACTCCTCATGTTTTGTTTTGTATGTTGTAACATGTGTTTTCATTTTCAGGTATTTACAGAAACGTATACGACGTAAAACATTGTCAGTTATGAAAAACCTAGTTTCCAGCCAGTGTACTCAAACTTTTGACTGGTACTGTATGTATGTTTTTTTTTTAAACAGTGTCTAAAAACTGTAGCCACACATATTTTCCCAGGTGGCCCCCTCATTTCCTGTTTTTGTAAGAAATTGTATTCGTAGACTTGATTTGAAATTGATACTGTTTAACAGATTAACTGTTGTGTATTACTCAGATGAAACAAGTCACATTGCAGTGTTAAAGAAACAGGCCTGTAACCAGGAGGTACCCGGTTCAAATCCCAGCTCAGCCACTGACTCATTGTGTGACCCCAAGCAAGTCACTTAACCTCCTTGTGCTTTGCTTTTGGGGTGAGATGTTGTTGTAAGTGACTCTGCAGCTGATGCATAGTTCACACACCCTAGGCTCATATCTTGTAAAACGCTTTGTCCACTATGAAAGGCGCTATATAAAAAAAAGATTATTATTATTGTATTTTTCTTATCAAACGCCAGCATCTGTGCATTAAAAGCAGGTTCACTGACATGCAAAAGCTTATGAGTGCGTATGTGATGTGCATTACTACAAATTAAATACATGATTGTTATATACTGGTGTTTGTAACATTTAGCTAAAATATGAATAGAAGTTTATGGAATCCTAAATGCTATAAATAAAAGTTAACCCAAGAGGCTACTTCAATGTTACGTTCCTCCCTATTAAATTAGAGCACATCAGCAGGTGCACATGATGTGCTAGGAAGGGATGAGCCTTGATGGGCCTTTTCTCATACCAAAATAGTTGTTATTTTATCCAAGCAAATCCATTTTAAAACAAAAGTTTATCTGATTTTAACCCAAAAAACTGTTTAAAAAAAATAAAGCCTGAAAATGAGAATTCCTAAATACTTTGTAGTCACAAAGTAAAAAAAAGTATTACTACAACTGCCATTGTATCATCAATTAATCATATTAATCAATCCACCATCTAGTACTCTGATTAACTGATCTAAAGAAAACATCAAAATTAAAAGCCCTGACTGAACCTCACATGTGATGCTATTCTTCTAAGGACTCCCTCTTTCCTTCATCTGTCCAGACTGCAGTGTAAAGCACAGGAGCCTCTCCTTAGTTCAGTCTGGTTTCTCCTTGTACCCATAACAAGCCCCTTTCAGAGCCTGTGAACAGGCTGGCTTGTGTGGTGACGTCAGGCCAGGAAGGAGTAGCACAACCAGACAGCACTGACGTAAATGAAAGCGCTGGTGCACATGTTTAATTATAAATAAAAAGATTAAACAAAACAAGACCCTCAAAATAAATGGCACGGTGGCCAAAACAGACAAAACAACAGACACGAAACATGCCAACAAGTATCGTGCTGGTGTATAACCAGCACGCATAGCAACTGTTATGTTTAAGCTTTTAGTTTCTCTTTCAGTCATGTCTCGTTCCGCCTCTGAACACACTAACCCTGTTCAGCCACAGCTGCGGGTTTTTATAAGTGTGACCTTCTCCAAACTAGTAATAAATCAATCAATCTGGAGACAGTCATATTCTGCACAAGTTTAGCATAGATGGGGAAGTTTAACTCTATCCATGCTGCAAAACAATTAACAAATAATGTATTTTTACACCCAAACAACACATTTTAAATAATAATATAACAAATAATATAATACACACAGGGGCAGGGTGAACCCCATAGCAGAGCATTTTTGTACCCATACTTCCTCACTGCAGTAAACCAATGGATAATCAAAAAATTATCGGATCTTATCCTACAATTAGATTACACCGGAGCTTTCTTTCCTTCATTTTATCTGTACATTGTGTGAGCTAGAATTGACATAATGGAAGTTTAAGCTGTTTGTCCAAACTACCTCATCTATATTATAGAACCCTCTTATGTAATTCTAACCCAAAGTAATATAATCATGGAAACTTTAAAAGAAAAAAAAAAATGCCTCGCCTCTCTGTAATTAAGTAGTTAGGTATCTTGCAATACATTTCAACCAAATTGCACCTTGAAGTTAACAATGTTAAAAGACAAGCTTTTGAAAAATGAATGATGTGGGTTGTTGTCTTGTCTTAAATGTGTCATGGCTGCTTTATTATAACCAATGGATTGTCTAGACAGGGACAGACAGACAACTTTGGGCAATATCAGCAACTGCTGGTTTGTAGCAAGAGACCAGTAATGGTAAGAAACAAAAATATTATCTATGTTCATGTTTGTTTGTGAATCATTTAGAGTCAGACTGCCACTTTTGTAGAGTACTCCCCAAAGCCATACTGATGCTGTTAGTATCTGTACCTGGACGTTTCCTGTGACAAGCTTGTTGTCGATGGCTGTGGCAGGGCAGAAGCCCTGCTGCTGTAAATAATGTGTGTACAGGAATGTAAGGTTGGCAGGGATGGGGTCAAATCTATCTCTGCCAGCAATCATGGGTGTGGCCATTGCCCAGGTAGTTAATTGGTGTTAATTGGGGAGTGGTCACGTGTATAAAAAGGAACCAGAAATCCTTTGTTTGTTGGAAGAGTTTGTGTTGTGATTTTTGTAGTGTTTTGAAAGCCACAGTGAAGGTGAATGCCCAGTCTGTATTGTACTGTTTTGTTTAGACATTTTTTTTGGCCCTCGTGTCGTGTTTATTTGTTCCTGTGTTTCGTGTGTTCTTTTGTTAAATAAACATGAACCTATGCTCTTAAAACTGCAGCTTTCTGTCTCTGGGTCTAATTCCTGCTGGTAACCTGCCTGGGCTGTGACGCTGTAACGGTCACGCTGCACAACTGAGAAGCCGTTGCACTGTCCTCCCTAAGGAGATACTACTGACCTATTCCTATAACTAAATAAGTCAGCAAGAGTGGCAGACAACAAATGCAGAGATGCCAGAAGTGTCAGTTTCACGAACAAACGGTTTATTCTTTGAATGATAATATCAACAAATGGAATATAAACAAAAAACAAAATACAGATGGGACAGAATCAATAAAGAAATAACAAAAATAAGAAAGATTGGAAACAATAATAAAAAAATAAAAACTAATAATTGCACGGAACAGGTAAGAATAAAGCTGGTATAGATAATTAGGAAAGGTGGACAAAACAGGTAAGTTAAAGATGGTACAGGTTAGTCGATAAATGGAAAACACAAAGCCAAAAAGTAACACAAAGGAAAAATGAGTGGTGTGTCCTGTGAGCCTCAAATAAACACACTAACACAGAAACAACGTACAGACAGACAGAGAAAGATAAAGGTAAATTAAATGATCACAGGTGGTAACAATAATAATAACAGTCTGGATGGCAATGGATGGTGCACGAAAGTTAGGCCTAACACGTCCAGAAGAGCAATGTAATTGAAAATCAAACAAAGTAACAAAAAATAACAAAAATAACAAAACATACAGGAAATAAAGAATCTAATTAAAGTAGGAAAAATCCAAACAAAAAAGTAATGATCTCACCAACAGATAAGGAAGTCCAGTAATGATTGTAAGTGCAGAAGGATGAAACAATTGAGTATGTTGAAATTGAATCAGTCCAGTAGTGCAGAGTAGAATGGTGAACAGTAGTTGGAAAAGAATCAAGAGGCTCAGAAAAAAAAATGGAGACGGTCACACATAAAACAACAAACCCTAAACAGACCTTAATTAAACAGCTACATTTAAACAAGTAACATTGAAAAGAAAACAATAATTTAGACAAAGTACAGGATACAATAAAAAAAAAAAAGAACAACTGCACTGGAATTATCTAAAGTAGTTTAGGTTCACTGATACTTTAAATTTGTAATGCTTTAGGTTGTGATGGATTCCTTAGAGAAAGTCAGCAGCTTTAGTACGCAGTTCTTACAAAGGTAACACTAAATGTTCCTGTCAGGACAACTGAGGAAGTCAACTCCTCTCACTTTTTTATTTTTTTTAAAGTAACAAAAATGCTTATTCACTACCAAACATGAACTACCTTAGATGTGTAATGGCTGCAGTATAGGATACTGATCTTTGGTTTAGAGTTTTGGTGTTGGGAGAGGATTATTCATTGTTTTATTAACAATAACATGATAACCAATCAGAGTGCAATGTCCTGACAGGAACATTTGGTGGTACCTTTGTAAGGAAAGCACTTTAGTACAGGTGCTGCCTTCTAAGGAGCTCTGAGATTGGAGGAGTGGATATTTGAATGAGCCAATGGGTAGAGAGGATGAACAGAGGGTGGTTCAAGGAACTGTGGGAAATGAAGTTTTAACCTGGCCAGGCAACTGACCCTAATTAAGGGGACAGGTGAGTGAGATATAAGGCCACAATACACTATGCAGTTTTGAAACTGCACCCTGCAAACAGATTGTATCCCATCCCAAGCTGTTGAGCCGAGCTCTATTTTCATGCAATCGGATACAATCGCCCTGGTCAAGTATCCAATCAGTAAGCAAGGAGGGGTCACATGACAACATCGATGGCGACATCAGGAAGGAACTTGACAAGTGCAGGAGAAAACAAAAATCAAGTTCCTGCTGCGTCTGTACTCAGTAATACACATGAAACTGGTATATTAGTAAAAAGCTATATACATTTAGAAGTATTTTGTCAACGTGCACTTTTAGAAGAACCTGGTAAATGAAAAAAAATGAAATAAAAATACCAGAAAGGGAAATAAAACTACAAAGTAGGCTGTTATCAGAACAACAGGTAAGGCTCAATAAATTAGGCGATGTAAAATTACAAACTCACGCAGGATTTCAGGTTAAATCCATCTATTTAATACCATACTATAATCATGAGATATGGAAGCTTCAATAAGCATATGCAGTATTTATACACTCAGTCTTCTCCATGTCTTTTGCTTTTCTACTCAAAACACCTTTCCCACTTTTTATGGAAAGATAAACTCAATCCCTTATATAAAAATGTATTGTTAAATAAAAGTTCATAGCTTTGTATGTCTGTTTCTAAGTATTTGTCTTAAATGTCTAATATTCAAAAACTAAATAGAATGTGGTGGAAACAAACTTTATTTATGGTATACACATTTCACAGCAAAAAAAAAAAAAAAAAGGTAAACAAAGGAAGATTCTCCACCACTTCGGTTTTTACTTCTAATGCGTTACAGCAAAAGCTTTGAAAAGTAAAATGGCGACAGGAATAAGTATTTTTTTATTTGAAAGTTAGTCATTTACTGTATAAAAGGTTTCAACTTTTATCTATTCACCATCTGTCAAGGTTTTACTCCTTCAAAAGATGGCAGCCCTGGATATGCCACTGGTCTTAACCCCTTCGTCCCTGATCAATAGCTTTTGAATGCTGGCAGCAAATCGAATTCTAACAATACACAAATCACCCTACTTCAAACACTGCAGCAACTGACAGCTTTACAATGGATTCAGTACAGACAGCTTTTGAGAACCATTAGCTGGGATTCATCTGGGGGAAAAAATGGTTTCCAACAGGGCTGTTTTTCTAATTCTGGCAGCAGATTTTAAAAGATCAAATTAAAAAAAATAAAAAATAATAATAGTAAAAATGAAAAAAAAACACATTTATCTTCAAGATATAAAAATGTCTCACAAAAAAAATAGAAAAAAGGTTAGGGTTTCTTGAGATGGAGAAAGCCGTAATCTCTCCTGCACAAATAAATTATTTCCAGTGAGTCAAAGGGGAAAGAATCTATTTTGAGGCCCAGTAAGGCCTAGTGTTTCTCCTTTGGGTATCCTCCATGGCAACTTAAACAATGGAACTCCAGAGGACTGGATTAAGATGGTGATTAGCAAAGGCCTCCGGGGCGAAGGTTTCTCACTGATTTACATGGCCCTGCTCTCAGGTAATGAATCTATCAACACGGAAGAGGGATTTTTAAAATCCAGTGAGTATGGACTCCAGTCCACAGGGGGGAACAAAGAATCCAGCATAACTAATAGGATTATTAGTCCAGTTGGTTCCAGTTGAAAGTGATTAAGAGTGCAATCAGTTTTCAAATTGCTGTTTTTCTCTATTTTGTTGTTGTTGTTTTGCACAAATACATCTTTATTAGTGGTCAGCGCTAAAAAAAAAAAAAAAAAGTGTTTTTAAGAATATACAACTTGAGCCAGACATATTCATACTATACTATATATACAATATTCTCTCGGTTATACTAAGTAATTGTATTTATTTCATAGATCTTTGAAATTGCATATACAAGACAAAAATAAAAGGTTAATTAATCTTGGAATTAGGTAGGCAGATCTATGATTGCAAATGATCCGGGGTTTCAAATTTTGCAGGTGATAGCGAAGTTATTCAGGAAACAATTAGAGACTGCCCTGGAGCTAGCAGTGTGCTGTTAAGGAACGAGTCTCAATGGATCTGAAAAGGCCTTTTCTCATTCCACGGATTTCTCATATTATTATGTTTCTCTATAACTCTAAGACCTCTTGAAAGACCTATATATAATATATATATATATATATATATATATATATATATATATATATATATATATATATATATATATATATATATATTGTGCCAGCGTCGTCTTTATTTTTAAAATACGATTTTTTGTTTGTTTGCTAAACAAAACATTAGTGATCCAAGTATAATCACAATAGGTTACTCCAAATTGTAGTTCCCTGATCACAGCCAATCTGCATGGTCATTTTGCAGTTTTCCCACGGTCATACTAAGAATTTACCCAATTTGAACTATTGGAAGGGTTAGTACGGCAAAGTTACCAAACCAAAGGCCCTTTTAATTTAGAGGCTTGTAAGTAGTTTCAAGCTGTTTATCATTAGGTTTTTTGTTTTTTGTTTTTTTCAGTTGTAACTGCTATTGCTTTTTCTTTCAGCAATAAATTGTAATAGCAATTGTGATAAGGCTTTCAAAGCACCTCCCATTTCTCACAAGTTTTGCTGCTGTACATTTAGCTTTCCATACGTCATTTCTTCACTTTGCGGAATCTTTTTTAAACGTACCATAGCTTCCCACGGGTGGAACGAAGTATAATGGCTCAGCTGGGGAAGTGAACTTATAGTGTCAAAGCAAGAAACGTTGTCTACACCTGAGTGAAAAT
Source organism: Polyodon spathula (assembly GCF_017654505.1). Taxonomy (NCBI): domain Eukaryota; kingdom Metazoa; phylum Chordata; class Actinopteri; order Acipenseriformes; family Polyodontidae; genus Polyodon; species Polyodon spathula. The sequence continues at coordinate 31,908,467 of NC_054543.1, read as the reverse complement.
AAGTACTGGAAAGAAAAAAGATCAACAGCAAAAGAATAAAACCTGCTGTAACAGCTTTGGTTGTTACCCCTTTAGCACGTTGCTGTTTTTTTGGGGGAGTGCTATCATGTTGTCTTAAATTTTCGTAGTAGTAAATAGTAGAAAGATATTACTAAAAATCAGCATCTTGAAGTTGGAAACTACTGAAACTTAACAAGAGTAGCAAAAGCACTGAGCCAGATTTCACTGAGTATTTACTTGGAACCCTTTCCTCATTTCCTTCATTATGACTGTACTGTGTAATCAATGACAGATTCCCATTCATTTTTATGAAAATGTATAGATAGAAGTAACAGGCGCTAAAACTATGTAGCTCGACTTGGTTGAAAAACAATATGAATAAAACAGGTCCTACGAGAATCTATGTGTTTTTTTTTTTTTTTGTGATCTTTCCGTGGTGTAGATGTTTTCTTTACGATCTGAATCACAAATTTAAAAGTTGAGACCTAAATATAATCAAGGACCACCAACTACCCATGTAGCATTGTTAGTTTACATTGGTAAAGTTTACATTACCAACAACGAAATGCATGCTTTCTTTATTTGCTTAATGCGGCCAGGCTTTGATGTATGAACAACTGTACTACAGAGCCATTTGGAGCAGTTTGTGATTTTGCAGAGAGATAAGGCTGAAAATACACAGACCTACCGGGACCCTTGTCTCTATAGGTTCCTCAGCCCTTTTTAACATTTCCTTGTGTACATTTCTCCTCTCAATTGTCTGTCTTCTGTTATACAGAAATGGTGTCCATATATGGGAAACACTTTGTTCCCTTTGTCAGCAGAAATGATTTATGACCATAAGTAGTACAGATATAGAAAACCTACTTATGATATGTTCTAAATGTTTAGCTTAGGGAAGGGGGGACCAGATGTACTTTTATGCATACAAGACTCACTCTTTGTGGTATTTAAGGCAGCAATAGAACTCCATATAGCAGGCATTACCATCTGGTAGACCACGTTAGGAAGCTCCCCTACTGTACAGACAAGACAGCTATGCCTGCAAATGAGGGCAATCTGCCTTTATAATTAATCACTTTAAATCTTTAACATTATTTGAATATTCTGCTGTCATCTACTGCGTGGCAGTGCCCTTGAACAGAGCTTCCTGATTGATGGATGAAAGCTCTGACGTTTTGAATTCAGCATAAAACGGTGCTTTTTCCACACTGGAAACACAAAGTGACTGGTGAGCCAAAGAGTCTGCTGGGGGGAATTGGTGAGCAAGCACATACAGTAATTCACTCCCAAATGACCCTTACATTTGACAGTGTTGGATTATTTCAATTGTAATTGATCAATTTTAGTTTTTTTTTTCTTTTGGGGGGGGGGGGGGGTTTGCACTTTTTTATAATGATGTTATAATAATATATAAGCTTAACAGCAGATATCTAGTGAGTGCTTGACTTTTTACAAATTCTTTATCCAGATAAAATAACATTTTACAGGAAACACAGAGTTGATATTCGTAATGGTACTGTGATCTAGCAGTTAAGCAGTACGACAGTGGTAGCTCACAGCTATGAAGTCCAACTCTGTTTTACAGTCATTCCGAAATCCAGTGTCCTCATCATTGCACCACAACAACATAGTACAGTAAATTTGATATGCAGCGTTCGTAAGTTGTTCTAACTTTATCACAGAGGAGCTGGCACCATCGTGACAGCCTTACCACTTCCAAACTTCCCCACTGACCCCCAGCTCTGTTCACCACAGCAGGAGGAGAGGGCATCACTAAAAGGATTATGGGTGTTAGAAAGGAGACATCTGGTCTGGCACAGCTGAACACAGCGGAGGATGCAGTGACTATAACTGCAGGAACTTTTCAGCTGAACAGAGGCAACTTAATAACATGAGCCACTTCTAAGCCAGACAGACTAGCCCTTTCACTCCCAACACAAACCGCCTTTGTGGGGTTTCAATCACTACATATAGTGACTGGAAAGAGGGCCCTGGCATCTCCTGGGAACTTTCGGGAAAAAAGATAAACAACGCAAGATACATTACTGTATTCCCTTTACTGAAATGCAATTGCAATTTTTAAACAGAATAATAAACAGCAGTCTGTACTGCAAAGTAACCCATATGAAAAGCTAATGGAAATCGACTGGTACAATAACCAGCAGTGAGCTCGGTTGCCCAAGGCTGATTATGGGTGTCAAAAAATCCTGCAGTAAAATGTGTTACCCCACAGTCAATTTGATAGAATGTGACATATGAATACATTAACACATGTTAATGTATTCATATCTTTTTCATGTATTTATCACAATCTATCAAGCACCTTAGTATGTAGACCCCCTCCATTTCAGCAAGTAAACCACAACCAGTTCCCTCCACAACTTCCATGCCAGTTGATGCACCCCACCCTGATGTCTGCATTGTTGCTAGATGGATGCAGCAGCCATAAAATAACAATTTTAAACTGTAGCATTGAATTGTATCACAAAAATGTGTCTAACCGAATGCCTTATAAATGCAACCCTCTATGCACCTCACAGCAGCCATGACGTTTGCAAGTGAATCTGTCCGTACAGACAGCAGCTCCGCTTCTGCTGTCTCTTTGCTGAGTTCACTCTCGAAAGTGACTTCCACTTTGTTCATGTAAGGATACATAAAAGACATATCTATTTTCCACATCTGCAGTGTACATGTGTACTGTTTACTTTTCCACAAGGCAAAGGAATAAAAACACATTAATCCTTTCAACCCTCCTCCACCTCAATCCTCCTGCTGGAAGCAAGACGAGACTCTTCTAGCAGTGTAAGCTTGCTGACAGTCCCTATGTTGTTCCACTTAAGGCTGGAAAATCTACTCGCCTGACCTGTACTGCTGATTGACTAACACTGAGGAAAGGGAATGCTGACAGAAAGAGAGAGCACACCTTAATCTGGCAATGCCAGGATAAGAACACACTTAAACACTCAAGTCACACATATCCTCCAGCTTCAAAGCACAGCGAAAATATACTTCAGGGAATGTTACTCACATACTTTATATTGCTGGCCTTAACGGCAGTGACAGATGTGGCAAAATACCAGACAGCAACATTGACTTGTGACTGTCTTCCGCCATCTGGCAGTGCCTGACAATTCTCTGCAACATTTTTAGGGAACAATTTCCAACATAGGTCATTAAATTGCAGTGCCATCTGCCATTCTGACAGTTGACTAGTGGAATGTGCAATTGTACCACCGTCAGGGCAGAAGTAATTGCTTCTATTTGCTTTCAGTTTTTTTTTCCAAACTAGAGCAAATTTTTCAGTAAATTAAATACTGTTTTTTTTTTAACAGACTGTTTTATCAGTCAAGGGGAGGGAGACTAGATGAATTGTGTATGTAACAGAAATAGCACAAAACGTATTTTTGAAATGCACAGCTGTATTTAAAAATATCACTGCATGTATAAAAACTGCTCCGTTTGACTACTGCACTTACTGAATTGTGTGCAGGCAGTGTTATTATACATTTCTGTATAACTTTTTTTGCCACAGATCTCAGTATGGAATTTACCTTGTATTCATTTGAAAAAGTAGGCGAATCAAACTGTTCTGAATTACGGTGTGTTGCTAAGCAGATGCTGTGCTTGATATAGGTAACTCCCCCAATTTTGCTGATTCATTTCAATGTGAATATACTATATTTTCTCTATATTTACTTATATGTGTTTATTTCACTCATGAGGATGGCAGTAAACAGCACACTTGCATCTTATTGCTTAATAGTTTTGTTACTAATCAATGCTTTCTAAAAAAATCCCTCAATAATCTTAAATCTATGTTTTTTTGTTTTTTTTAAAGCATGTTGTGAATCCAACTCTTCCTGCTTCTAATTCTGAGGCTTCCCTGTCAGACTACCACTGCATAAGTAACTTTACATTATATTATACCAAATATAATAACAAATAAACTCAAAATGAGCATGATACAGCACTGGATCTCATGCTTTATTGCTCATCAGAGCTCCCTAATGGAATTATGCCCTTATTATTTACAGCTGGGTGTTGTTTTTGTCTTATACTATACAATGTGTGTAGAACCCACAGACATGATGTTGTCGCTCTGTGGAAACTCATATCTCAGTGAAAATCACAATGCTCCAGTCTTTAATTAGATTATTCTGTTCTTTTCTTCTTTTTTTGAAAGGAGAACATTCCAGAAATGTTTAGCCAAGAAAACAGTCATTATATCTGATCTTACTTTTTGGGGTTCTGAATGCAATTCATATTCTTGGATTACAAGTGCCTCTCCGTTTGAAAGGTTACTATAGAATGAACACCCTGGAACAGCTGACATTTGGTTTTCAGGAACTTACAAGGATTGTCCACGAATACCAGCCCAGAGCCACAGCTGCAAGGGTTTCACAAACCACCTGTGTGCAATTGCACACTCTGAAATCTGGTAATGGTGCACTGATGCAAAGTTTAAATTGCCAGTCAAATTGCACAACGCTCTGCACAAAGGGTCCTAATTTGAAATGCTACCTTGACGTGTGCTTGAACTCCTGCTTTTACATTTCTTTGCAAAATATTAAGAGTTAAAACTAAGGCAACTGAATCTGATCCTGCATAATGATCGACTACCGAAATGCTTCCTGTTCCTTTAAGAAGGGCATGCTGGCGCCATCTACTGGGTGGAATGTTCTGTTTTTCTGCTTTTCTGCTGCATGGGGCAGTGTCTGGTTCAGAAATGCTGGCCAGGATCTTGTCCAATAAGAGTAAAGCTCAATAGTAGAGCCCAGCAATATAACAATTGCAGCCAAATGGATCTTTGGAACAAGTCAGTGTATGTTGAAAATAACCAAGGCTACCAACAGAAATAGTTTGCTTGCAAAGGTCCACAGTCTATGACTCATCTAAGCTAATTCTTACGGGACTTGTTGGAGACGGGGAACTTACTCTTTCAGAATGTTATCCCATTAAATTGGCAGAGACATTCTGCAGCTTTTCCATGCTTTCCCTGTGATTATACTATGAATAAACCATAATTTACAATTGTTGCCATTTATTTTACCACGCTTCATTACACTATGCTATGCCTTTACTATGGAAATGTTTATAAGGGAATAAGCTAAATACAGCACTGTATATTAAAATAGATTGTAACACAAAGTGGCCTGCTCTATGTGATAAGAAGACCCACTAACCACCTTTGTAGTGTGCTATGTCTTGCAGGCAGACTGTTCCATGTCAGTATAGAATTTCTAGCACTGCAGCACTGGAACAGATCATACAGACAGGGTAATCATTTCCTCATATTCCATGTACTGTATATCAAAGGCATTTTAAAAAAGAGAAACATCAAAGTACATGAATGGCCACCCCAGTCACCAGACCTTAGCACCATTGAGTGGCTATGGAGTGATCTTGCAGATAAAGTTAACAAGATGCGCCCAACATCAGTTTCAGACTTAAAAGACAAACTGCATGAAGAATAGAAGAGCATAATTCCTGAACCCCTGCACTCCATTCCAAAGGCCTGTTTTAGATAAGAACAAAGGAGGCCAACCCATGCACTAAATACAGAATACATGTATAATGGAACAATTAGAATTGAAAATGTCAAGTCAGTTATTATTTTTTCAGCTTTCATTTTGCACATGCTTGCCGGTACATAGAAAAATGTATTAATATTGTAAATGAATAAATCAGAACCGTGTGAGTGATAATACACTAATGCAACCTGAACCGAATACCAGTTCAATTTCAAGCTACTGGTTGAATTATTTTTTGAATGACTGTACCTGCAAACAAACATTTAAGACCCAACAACATTGGCCCATGTGATGGCACTGCATGCTACGTAAACAAAATACAATTTAAAGACATTGTAATTACACCATTTGTCCACTGGGTGGCATTATATGCTATGGAAACAAAATCCTATACAACTTAAAAGGAAAATAAAGAAATCTAAGTAAATGTCCAGTGATATTGTGTGTGTTTTTAGCACAGTAGATATATTCAAAGCTGTGGGCACTGCTACTGTACTCTTTCTCATCGTGTTTATGAAGCTTTGAGTTTGCTCTCCTTGATGGAGTCCCCAGAGTGTTCGGAGCAGCAGTGTTCCAGCATGGGGATTACAGCAGAGGAACTGTAAACCATTCAAATTAAATTTAAATTTAAAAACAACCACTAAGACATTGCACATCCCCTGATAAAAGTTTACCATAGTAAAAGCACAGCAAAGTGTATGAAAGCATAGTGAAAGCGTAGTAAACCATAGGTGAGCATTGCAAAAAATTGCGAGGTATAGTAAAGCATATTAACAAACATGGCAAATAAGGGTAAGCTATGGTAAGTGTATAGTATAATGGGAAAAGCATGGGAAAACTGCAGAAGTACTGTGCTATGAACAGCATGAACAGATAAACCAGTAATGGAAATTTAACTAACACTTCCCCAATATACTGTGCTATCCATTACATTGCTTGAAAGCCTAAACCAATGGGGTCATTATTTTTATTTTCATTATCATTTGGTAATATTAAAAATAACATTTGTAATAAAACGAATCAAATATTTTAACGAGAAGCGTCTCAGTCTTGTAGTCTCAAGAGCTTGAGCGTCTCAAGATTATTCTTATTATTATTATTATCATTATTATTATCAATGTAGTTGTTTTTTGATACTCTTGTGACAGCTGTATACTGTTTTATTCCACTCAGAGGAATTTGTCTGGTTTCTGTGTTCAGAATATGGTCCGATACATCTAAAGCACTGCAATTAAGTGCATGCTCCAATGCTTGTTTAACTTGAAATAACTTAAAAGTAAAAAAAATTGAAATTCTGCTGTTGACAACTGTTCTCATGAATGGATTTATCTAAGTGTGACGTGTCACAGTGGCAGTATAGAGACCAAAAATGTGATTGTCAGAGGCTTACATTAGTTCCTGTGATAAACTATCGCCATGGCGGAGAAAAATAGCAAATCATTATTCCATAATATCTATGAGAATATAGATTCCTATAGTGTGTGTATTTATATATATATATATATATATATATATATATATATATATATATATATATATATATATATATATATATATAGATATATATTATGGTTGAATATAAATATATTTACCAACCAGATAAAAGGTGAAATACATTTACCAAACCAGAAATAAGAAATAAACAACTCAGATTTTTAATAAGCACTGCATTTCTTTTTTCTTTTAGAATTGTAATTCATGATTTTGTTTGTAAAAAAAAGTGCAGTAAAGAGCTTTGAGAATGAGGTCCAATAATGTGTGGCTATATTGCAAAATGCATGTTAATTGTGCAAAACAGTCCTTTTGGTCTTTTCACCATGTGCTGTTTTGTAGCCTTATATTTTTATAAGCACCGTATCCCTAATTAGATTGAAGGTTTACAAAGCCAGGATTTCTGTAGACTGCATCTACTGTACTGGTTTGCCTGTCACCCCTGGAGGCCAGTGTTTACCTGCTTCATTCCTGTCTCTTTACCTCTGTTGGCCAGCTCGGTTAGCAGGAGCGATCTCAGTTTGGGACAGAGGGTAGGGCTCTGTTCATAATCAGCTGCCGCTTAGTTAATTGACAGGTGGGTGTCATTCCAGCGCTTGATCAGTATGGAAAGATAAAAGCGCCTCAGTGCACAGTCACGTGAAAAAGCTTCATTATTTCCACAGCAGGGGGTTTCCATCACCCCAGAGTTCTCTCTCCAACAGCGAGAAGCCGTTTAAACCTAATCAAGTTATTTAAACACTAATTAGCATAGATATGGAGGATTCTGTTTGTTATCCATCGATTAATTAAAAACTGCCTTTTTTTTTTTTTTTTTTTTTGTTTTTGTTCTCGGCTAAAGCAAACAGATCAAGTCGGGAGAGTCAATAATGACGAATAGGAAACATACAAGAAATGGCATATCAAGTAAATAGGCTTTTAATCAGCTAACGGGAGGTATTGTGCTGCTGCACTGCTGTGACACATGTGACACATGTGCCCGGTCAGCTCAGTGATTTGAAAGCTTGTCTGGATGTCACAAAGATCATGTTCCTCTGGTCCTTGGAAGACCCCAGTTGTGTGCATAGGAGGGCCTATGATGCTGGAGGTGCCATCACATCAAATTAAAGTTCAAAGGGGTGAGGTGTATATACTGGTGTTATACTGCTTTTTGTGCTTTTCATCTCTGGAGGCCTGGGTTCGAATCCAGCTCTGGTCACAAGAGGAAATTAGTATGGAATACTACAATATCTAAAGGGCTGCCATTTCACCAGTCCACCATGATCAATTCACTTGAACTGGGTACGAAAGGCTTGGGCTCTCTGTTCCATCCATTTTGTGCTTAATACATATTTAGCATTAATGTTCACATCCTTGCCAAGGGGTTTCAGTTATTTAATGTGCAGTACTTAATAATACCAGACTAAGTTTATATAGCACAACATGGTTTTTAACCAGTTTGAGTGGCACTGTTGTACATTTTGTCTTTCAGGTCTGCTGCTCTCTAAACGAGGAATGCAATTACAGTGTGCAGCATGTACACAATTTGTAATGATTAAACACTAGATGATCATATTTACTGTTGTACAAGCTCATTTGTTCAAGCAACTGGACTGGCAATTTTGACATTTGTACAGCAGTGAACTGTCATGTGCAATACACATATAGTGTACAAAACATTCAAATATACCTAAACAGAGAATGTATCGCTTAAATGCTGCAGTTAGATCAGTCCTTCCACACCAAAAGGACTTGAACTTTTTTTTTTTAAATGAGCATTGTATAGAGGGCGAGTCATTCATAAAAGACTAAAGAGGCCCCGTAGCCATCTCCAAATGAGGCTGCACAGGAACGCTCCCACAGTCCCACAGCTACTGTGAGTGAGTCTATGCCTTGGTAGTTTTACTTACAACATAATCGCAATATCTTTGTGTAGACCCTGTCATAGACACCACAGAATGGGGCAACGTGGTGACAGCATAACATCATAACATAGACTTGAAGCACTGGGTAACCAAGCCTGCTAACTTTGGCACCTTTTAACCCATAAAGAAATAAAATAGAACTACAAATTGGTGGTTAGGGTTCTGTAGGAGCTCAGATTGCATCCGTTACCTTTTTTCCTGCTGTGTTTTTGTTTTCTCTTGTTTTCCCCAGTTGGAGAGACCTGCCTTCTGCAGGGTTTACAGTATATAAACCATCAGATTGAACATCTTCGTATTTCACACCTGTGATAGATGCTATGGCAGAGCTCTTCATTTTTGCAATGATAATGTTCAGGAAATTCAATGAGTCCCACATGAATAAGAAGTTAGAACAAAACCTCCTGTGAGCCTATGACATGTGAATTATTTGGTCATTATTTAGTTGCTTTGTATAAGGTGAGATCTTTTCTCTAACCACTACCATGCTTTGACATGAGTAGTTGTTCCTTAGAGTTACAATGCCATTTCACTATGTTATACTACACCATGCTGTACTTGAATGGTACTGTACATCACAGTTACTTGTCAGGGATGTTGAAAGTAACTAACACTGGCTCAAAGCTGCCCTCACAACCCCATTACAGACCTTTGAGCCACATTAGCTTTCATACATCTCCTTGGGCAACTGCATGTTCTTTAAAAACATTCCCCACTGTATCTTTGTATTGTACATTTTACTGTTTGCTTTATATATGTACAAAAATCACAGAGGGGTGTGCAGACCATGTTAAGTCAAGATTGTGAATTCTAGTTCTGTGTGATATATGTGTGTATAACTATGCTCCAGCTGTTGTGTCTCAGCTGGCTTATTTCCTGTATAAATAAGTAAGACAAACAAACAAACAGCATGCTGTCTGACAGACCCATGCTCTCCAATCCATCCCCAGATTTGAAACCAGATCTCGTGGCACACCTCCCAGCCCTCAAGTCAAAACATGTACATACTGCATGTACTGAAAAGCACTGAAGTGAAACTCGCCTCCTGCAGTCCTTAACACCAAACTGAACCCACGTGAGGTGCGAGGACCAACACACACACACACCCCCTTCCCCCTCCAATTCTCTGAAAGTAAACAGCTGAACATTTGCAAGAGTGTAAATAACCTTTTCTTTTTTACATTAGAATTAATTTAGCCATGCTAGAAAACCAAATGACACAGTGTTACATGACATTGAACTCAGCCATGTTTACAGACCTGTTTCACAACTGTCCGAGTGGAGCAGAACTATGCACGCATAAAAATCTTAGTTCTATGCATGCATACAGCAAAACTCAGCACCATCTTTAACAAGGAATCTCTTCAGATTAAAATAGAGACACTGATCAAGGCACAAAGTATTTGTCGTCTTGACTTCCATCTCTCTTACATTAGAAATAACGAATTTGAAATTATTGCTGAATTATCTACGGTACCACTGATAATTCCATTACACTAATGAAAACACTATAACCTACAAACTTGTCTACTTGTTTTTAAACTTTACAATAGATACCTTTCACTCCCCAAAGACACTCCATCTCCTATATACTGTTCTATGCATAGGGCTGTGGACCAATGTGCATTCCTTGTTCTATTTCTGAACCCTGGAGTATAACACTAGTGAAAGGGCTTACAAAGGGAGCCCCCCCGGGGCCCTGCTGGTGCCTTTGCAGATGGCAGAGCTGTACATTCATTCCACTTGTGTGTTCTGCAAGGGCATGAATTCTAAATACATCATGTATATGCAGCCTGCATAAGCTGGTGTCCCGAAAAAAAGGAGTTTGAGAGGGGAGGCGGTTTGCCATCTGAACTTGAACTGGAGATCACATGAATTGTGAGATTGCAGGATTGTGAGAAAACTGGCAAGCATATGTCCTACACCTTGTCAATTTCCCCACTCCTGAAACAACAGTACACAGCGAGAGGCTGCGCTGGTGTAGCAGACTGACACTCTCTGCAGGGTTTACGGTGCAAGGGAGACACAAACATCCTTTTTTTCACGTTACTGAAAAAAGGGGGGCAGCACTGCAGTGACAAATGGTTCTTATCACATGTTTTGTTTTTTTTAACACTTTTACATGCAGGTGTCTTTTTAATGTTTTCTCAATCATTTCTCAATGACGATTAGACTATTTTACGTGATGTATAATCTGCTGAATAAACAACATTCCATTTACTTAACATGAGTTATTAAGCTTAAACTTGATTTACGGCCCGAATAAGTGCAAAAAATAGCTGATGTTAAATAAACATATGGCCGTATTTAATTGCTCTAAACAGTGATGAATCTTAATACTGTCAATAATGAAATTAAGAAAAATTAAAAAGTCAAATCTAACAGTGCAAGTGAAGTATTTCTTTCTCTCATGACACTTTTTTTTTTTAAATGGTGTTGGTATTAAGATCAGTCATTGTTTTAGGTCAATTGGATAGATCATATAGTTTAAGACACTGTTCTGTAAATGTTAAACCATTAAAAAAAATAGGAAAGTAATAATTCTTAAATTTGCTGTTTGCATGTTTGATTTGTAAGGGTCACACTGGGAGACTAGACACTGTGTCTGGTTTCTTGTTTTCACCTGCCACTGGGATTGAGTTGATAGGGATTTGAAATTGAACCTTAGAGGTAACCAGCAGCAGTCTTAGTCTGATACTGGAACGAGATGAGATTGAGAATTACAGACCAGTTTCAGATGGAAACATGTCATAGATTCCATCATCATACTGAATTCATATACTGTTTTTATACAAAAGTATCACAAAGCACTGTACACACAGTACCTAGCAGAGAAAAAAGACCATTTGTATAGCATGTCGCACATACAACTGCCACAATCAGACCATTTAAATAATATATTTAAATAACAGTATACACATAATACAAAAGCAGCAATTTTAAAGTTGCCTCTGGTGGAGGGGCTGCTGGGAATAATCTTCAAATGGTTAGTTTAAAATACATGAACACTGAGGGAAAGAGGAATTACATTTCATAGAAAGATAAACCCACCATTAAATTGCTAAAGTAGGCACAAAAATCTATCTAAATGTTAATTCAAGTGCATCTAAATTGCTTCTTACATGCTTATACCGGTGCTATGTAATAACCATAGATTGCATTAGAATGCATTGCCATGATGTGCTAGCGATGGCAATAAGACTCCCATTGCATAGCAGTTTATTCCATCCCTGGTTTTTCTATGAGTTTAATGAGACACACAGTTTGTTACATACACACTGTGGCTAATCAAGCTTGTATTAAAACCTGGAATGGGTAAAACCGCTACGTGATAGGAGTCTTATTTCAATCCCTGACTGTGCTTTGCCATGCTTCACTATACTACTTTATTACGCTATGCTTTACAAGGCCGAAACGTTTAGAAAGTGCAAAAGCTTAGTGAGCCTGGTCCTTTATTAAAATAAAATAAATAAAGCTACAGTAATTCAAAACTTTCTATTGATGTCTTCTACAGGCCGCAGCAGAAAAGAACTACAAACAGCTCATCGAATTGCAGGAGGAGATATTTTAATCAGCAGATACCAAAGAAATGTGGATGGTTGAACAGCGAGACATACGGAAATAGGCCAGACACCTTAGAAGTAAAACAGACACAGTGATGGATGGGCTCGTCATAGAGAAATGACCAAAAGGGCAGGGTGAAAACAGAGAAACACAGAGAACACGATGTAGAGGGGAGATAGAGCACTGGAATCAGAGGAAGGAGGGGTGCTAGGACCTGTGACTGATAGGAAGATTAGAATGGAATCTGGAGAGGTCAGGCCAGAAGGACAGGGCATGGCAGTAACCATGCTTGCAATTAGCTACTCCTTCTACAGTAACCTAACGTTTAAATGGCTATTTGTTCAAATGATATTTGAGCAGGACTGAAAGGAGACTTATTAACACATAGAAACACATTTAAACCAGAAACCTTTTTTCAATGGCTTTATTATGTTGTAGGACATAAACAAAGTGATAAGTGTATACTTGAGTTTATTTTTAGTAGTACTACTAATTTATGGTTGAATTTGTTTAATGTTATGGATGAACCAGTTTGACTTCAGACATTTTCAATTTTATTTTACTGATTTACAGTTTTTTGGACATGAGAATATTTTCAGAGATTAATGGGTGCGCATCTTCATATAAAAGAGCCCATCAAATTGATAAACGTGTCAACTAGATAGCTATTGAATTTTATAGTGTCTTAATACTGACACTATAGGTCTTAAAAAAATTACATTAATTGCTATTCTATAATTAATATGATGGTTTTGCATTTTGTCATGTAAACTACACCAATGTGGGCAATTTCATCTTGAAGGAGATTCTGGGGGAAGAAAAGGTTAATTTAAAAAACCATTATTGTTTTAAATCTACATATCATAGGCACTTTGTGGGTGGTAATGGAGAAAACCCCACCTGTTTGTGACTATGCAAAAAATCCAAAGCACTTAATTAGAACCTGTAAGGATTCTTTTGATATGGATCTAACTTTGGTTTAAGAAAGACTAGGGGGAAATTGGATTATTTCTTAAATGTGTTTTGTTTTTCTTTCACACCCTAACATTCTTTAAAACCTTCAGTAGATGGGAGAAATGTAGGAGGACCGCTCGTGAAATTTGAGAAATACCCAAACATTTGTATGACATCCCAGGGAGTTTCAAACTCAGTCCCCAGGGTGCAGGGCCTAGTGCCTCTCCATTTCAAATAAGCTAATGCAACAGATGCAGGGAGCATCTGCTTAGCTAGTAAATAAACACATCTAAATAAACAGGGAAATCAAGAAAATAAACTGCTTGTGAGACCACACAGGACAAAATAGTGTGTTTATTTTTGTGTTTTTATATAGTGGCCATGCAAAAATGTCTTAGTTTCCAGCTCTTCAGGTGGAATCTAAAATTGCTTTATCATACTATGATGTGGTGGTTTTATGCCCCGCTCCCCTGCTGTTTAAGATCTCTGTTTTGTTATAAACAAATAAAAAATTGATTTAATACATGTGGGGGGGGGGAATGTTGAGCCAGGGGTAGATAAAGTAGAATCTTTTGCTCCCTAACCATTATCAAGTTTATGTTCAGTGAATCTACTTAATATCAAGGAATTCTTATGTGAAGACACCTTTTTGGTGTTTGTGTGTATGTGTGCGTGTCTGTGTGTGTGTGTGCGTGTGTGTGTGTGTACGTTTTGTAGGGTGTGTGTGTGTGTGTGTGTGTACGTCTGTAGGGTGTGTGTGTGTGAGTGTGTGTGTATGTGTGTGTGTCTGTGTGTGTGTGTACGTCTATAGGGTGTGTGTGTGTGTCTGTGTGCAGGGTGTGTGTGTACGTCTGTATGGTGTGTCACAAAGATAAAAGTAAATGGCTGCCCAGATGACACACTTAGCTGCCAGTACTGACATATGGCTGGATGCCTGGGTGCTTGAAGGGAGGGGTATGAGATGAAATATCCCCACTTTATCATTTCGCAGCACCAGAAAAAAGAACATGTCCTTGGGTGAAAAAAAAACAAAAACATTTTGGGCCATATTTTGAAGTGAATGTTCATTTTTTTACATTAGAGACATACCAGAGGAATCTTAAAGTGCTCTAATGCGGTTGCAGTATCTAAAGGTGATGCGTCAACAGTTTCTAGGGGTACTTACAAGGTTTAATACATCTGAACTGGCAAGGGTTAAACAGGGTGACCTGTGATGTGGAGTAGACTTCCAGTGACAGAAATCCCGGCTGCCAAAAAAACTAAAAACATAAGCAACCCATTCATAATTATTTTCTTTGCAGCATGGGCTTAGGTAGCCACTGTGCATTTCAATTAGTCTGTAATTATTCATGTAATCATTCGCAGGCTGTTATCAGTCATTCCTAAGAAGGTTTTTTTTTTTTTCTTATGCTTTTGAGCTAATGAGGAACAGGACCTGAGTTGTTTTCTGTACCTTGATAAAGCAGTGGGAATTAAATATCAGCCATTTCATACAGAATGGCATACCATGATTATTATATTTAGTATGGAAGCGTGGTAAACAACATTTCAGAGTAAAATTAAATAGCAATGTGGGACACTGCATCTTACATTTCCATATATGTTTAAGCCCAGTGGTCTATTCTGTCTATTGGTTACAGCTAAAGACTGGGAGCCAGGACATTAGTTGTAAATATTAGCATAGCCATTGCTGCTCAATGTGAAAACATTGGCAGGTCACCTGACCTCTTTGTGCTTCAGTCTCACTGAGCTGCACAAATGGGTACAGGACTCAAATAGAAGCAAGCTTGAATAAATCAATAGAAAATAATATAGTTTTAGCAGCTATTATGCTTTAAGTAGTAATCATTGTTGAATGCAAGAAAAAATTTTTTAACCAACCCTCATTCTCATTCTAAAAATCTTTCAAAATGTTAGCAATAAGCTTTTTTCTTTTTAATTATTCAAAATCTCTTCTCTTTTTTTTTTTGTACATCTCCCATATTTAAAAATAAACAGCCAGATTTTTTTTGTTAGGTGTGAAAGCTATAAATATGAATGAACTGTAACCCCCCTACCTCCCCCTCACTCATCTGTGTTTTTAAATAAGATCCATTCAGTTGATTTCAAATGGAAATTAACAAGTACTGTTTCTCATTGCTGTGTTAATTACCAGGGCCATTCATAGACTGGGTAGGCTATCAAGGCTGTTACCAAAGCTCCTTCAAATCTCCCAACACCCAACTCCTGTATATGGGAGCTCACTGAGGAGGGCTGGCTAGTGCAATTGTTTTGTCCCCTGATTGCACTTGTCTTT
This sequence comes from Polyodon spathula, assembly GCF_017654505.1. Taxonomy (NCBI): domain Eukaryota; kingdom Metazoa; phylum Chordata; class Actinopteri; order Acipenseriformes; family Polyodontidae; genus Polyodon; species Polyodon spathula. The sequence continues at coordinate 31,892,727 of NC_054543.1, read as the reverse complement.
TATCTCTGAAACACAGCTTTAAATTCAGCCTATTTCAGAAAGTCCAAATGCAGCTTAATTCTCTCTGAGCATCATTAAGGGCTTAAAATAAAGTTAAGAACAATCATGTCTGTGAGCTCACATGTTGCAATACTGGTAACGATATTACTGAAATATCCTATAGATTAGGGGTGTGCCACGTATTCAGACACTTGCCTTTGAGTTTGTTTTGGTGGTCTTAACTAAATAAATCATTGTGGCAAAGTGCCCGTCCCTGTGTGTATTTTGTGTTATATGTTGGGTGTTAATGTTGGTGTATAGTCATTGGTACACAGGCTATGATGTGATAGGTGTTACAGAAACGTGGTTGTCTGAGAGTGATGGGGACGAGTATAATATTTGTGGGTATACACTGTATAGGAAAGACAGGCAGGACAGAAGAGGAGGAGGGGTAGCGCTATACATAAGAAACAGTCTTGAAGCCCAGGTGTTAAACCTGGACAAAGAAAATAAAACCGAATCAATATGGGTCAGAATAACAGACAAAAATTCAAAAGGCATAATAATAGGAGCATGCTATAGACCGCCAGATTCAGACGGTGAGCACAATAATCTGTTATACAATGACATTAGAAATGTGTGTAGCAAAGGAGAAGCCATACTAATGGGGGATTTCAACTTCCCCCAAATAAAATGGGAAAACCCGGTGGGTAGCGCGAAGGATGAAATAGAAATGGTGGAAATGACAAATGACTGCTTCCTAACACAATTTGTGAAGGCACCCACTAGAGGGGACGCATGCCTTGATTTAGTCTTTTCAAATAACGAAGACAGAATAACTAAAACAGAGGTCAGAGAACCACTGGCAAACTCAGACCATAACATGGTCTCATTTGAAGTGTTTTTTAAATCCCCAAAAGTAAAGACTAAAGTTAAGGTTTACAATTTTAGAAAAGCAAACTATGAAGGCATGAAACAGAGACTAACAGAAGTAGATTGGAGTAAAATAGAGAAAACACCCACAGAAGAAGGATGGTTGTTCTTCAAAAATGTAGTACTAGAGGCGCAAAACAATTACATCCCTAAAGTAGACAAATCTAAATGTAAAACTAAATTGCCAAAATGGTTTAATAGATCAATTAAAAAAAATATTCAGCGAAAAAAGGCACTTTACAGAGCATTAAAAAAGGACCAAAAAGAAAGTACGCAGAAAGAGTACACGGAACTGCAAACGCAAGTCAAAAAGGAAGTTAGAAAGGCCAAGAGAGAAATAGAAATGAACATTGCTAAGGGAGCTAAAACCAATTCCAAAATGTTTTTCCAATATTACAACAGCAAGAGAACATTCAAAGAGGAGATTAAATGTTTAAGAGATACAAATGGCAAAATCGTAGAGGAAGAAAAAAAAATAGCAAATATGTTAAATGATTACTTTTCACAAGTTTTTACAAAGGAAGATACTGACAACATGCCCCACATGTCATCCAGTTCCTATCCAGTTTTAAATAACTTTAGCATAACTGAGGCAGAAGTGTTAAAGGGACTAGGAGCTCTTAAAATAAACAAATCCCCTGGGCCGGATGAGATCCTCCCAGTAGTACTCAAAGAAATGAAAGAAGTAATTTACAAACCGCTAACCAAGATCATGCAGCAGTCTCTTGACACAGGGGTGGTACCGACAGACTGGAAAATTGCAAACGTAATACCGATCCACAAAAAGGGAAACAAAACTGAACCAGGTAACTACAGACCAGTAAGCCTGACTTCTATTATATGCAAACTTATGGAAACTATAATAAGATCCAAAATGGAAAATTACCTATATGGTAACAGAGTACTGGGAGACAGTCAACATGGTTTTAGGAAAGGGAGATCGTGCCTAACTAACTTGCTTGATTTTTTTGAGGATGCAACATCGATAATGGATAATTGCAAAGCATATGACATGGTTTATTTAGATTTCCAGAAAGCTTTTGACAAAGTCCCGCACAAAAGATTAATTCTCAAACTGAACGCAGTTGGGATTCAAGGAAACACATGTACATGGATTAGGGAGTGGTTAACATGTAGAAAACAGAAAGTACTGATTAGAGGAAAAACCTCAGAATGGAGTGTGGTAACCAGCGGTGTACCACAGGGATCAGTATTAGGTCCTCTGCTATTCCTAATCTACATTAATGATTTAGATTCTGGTATAGTAAGCAAACTTGTTAAATTTGCAGACGACACAAAAGTAGGAGGAGTGGCAAACACTGTTGCAGCAGCAAAGGTCATTCAAAATGATCTAGACAAGATTCAGAACTGGGCAGACACATGGCAAATGACATTTAATAGAGAAAAGTGTAAGGTACTGCACGCAGGAAATAAAAATGTACATTATAAATATCATATGGGAGATATTGAAATTGGAGAAGGAATCTATGAAAAAGACCTAGGAGTTTTTGTTGACTCAGAAATGTCTTCATCTAGGCAATGTGGGGAAGCTATAAAAAAGGCTAACAAGATGCTCGGATACATTGTGAAAAGTGTTGAATTTAAATCAAGGGAAGTAATGTTAAAACTGTACAATGCACTTGTAAGACCTCATCTTGAATATTGTGTGCAGTTCTGGTCACCTCGCTATAAAAAAGATATTGCTGCTCTAGAAAGAGTGCAAAGAAGAGCGACCAGAATTATTCCGGGCTTAAAAGGCATGTCATATGCAGACAGGCTAAAAGAATTGAATCTGTTCAGTCTTGAACAAAGAAGACTACGTGGCGACCTAATTCAAGCATTCAAAATTCTAAAAGGTATTGACAGTGTCGACCCAAGGGACTTTTTCAGCCTGAAAAAAGAAACAAGGACCAGGGGTCACAAATGGAGTTTAGAAAAAGGGGCATTCAGAACAGAAAATAGGAGACACTTTTTTACACAGAGAATTGTGAGGGTCTGGAATCAACTCCCCAGTAATGTTGTTGAAGCTGACACCCTGGGATCCTTCAAGAAGCTGCTTGATGAGATTTTGGGATCAATAAGCTACTAACAACCAAACGAGCAAGATGGGCCGAATGGCCTCCTCTCGTTTGTAAACTTTCTTATGTTCTTATGTTCTTATAAACGGGTCTGTGTAACATGAGTGTTTAAAATGTATATTTGTATTTAGGCACGAGGATTGCACAGCACTTCACGTGCAAGTAAAAAGTAATAATATGCGAGCACGGGAATTGCACTTTATTAATTCACGAGCAGTTGTACCGCGACTCCAATTGAATGATTGAATAGCAATCGAGTCTTGGTACAGCTGCATAAATGCAGCATGTTTTCACACACTCGGGGTTGTGTGTTCAGTGAGTGGAGAACGGGATTGGAGACGGAGGTAATTGTAATCGTATTAAGTAAATTAGAAGCTCACCATGTTTTTTTTAGTGTTAGTCCATTTTGTTTGTCTGTTTATTTTGGCTACCAGTGCCGTGTCCTGTGTTTTTGTTTGTCTTACAACCGTTTATTTTCTGACTGTCTGTTCATTTATTAAATGCTGAGTGAGACCATTCGCTCAGCTCCACCAAACTCCACCTCTCTCTCTGTTTATTTCCTGGTTCCTGTTTCTGGTCTGACGTCCCCCACTCCGGCCGTCTTTGTGACAATCATCCATAACTATTTTAAACTCAACAGTGCTGAACTCAACTCTGGACTATACTGGACTAGATGGCACCTACTTGTACCGGTATTTGCATCTTCCTGTACTTCCACTGAACTGCCCCATATTCTGTCGTATTCTACTACTGCTCTCAATTATTTTCTGTATCTTGAAGTTGATTTTACTCTTAAAGGTATCCATATCCACGCTTTTTGTAATTGCTCTTATTTGAAATCGTTCTTATTCATGTATCACACTTCCTACATGCTCTTAATGGAATTTATTCTTGTAAGCAAATATCTTTACTATAAGTTTAACTGCTCTTAGTTGAATTCACTCTTAAAGGTAATTATTTACTCTATTCTTTATTGCCCTTATTTGAATTTGATCTTATTTTCTACTGATTTTACTGTAATTTATAAATGCTCTTATCTGTAAGGTGATATTGTGTAATGTGATACTTTGTAACAACTGTAAGTTGCCCTGGATAAGGGCATCTGCTAAGAAATAAATAATAATAATAATAATAATAATAATAATAATAATAATAATAATAATAATAATAATAATAATAATAATAAATACCACTCACCCGGCTGTGCCTCACTTTGTGTCGTCACACTCTGGATAGGTTACATTGCCTATCATTTATTAAATACTTCTTTACTCCATGAATCTGCCCAAATTTCCATTTCAACCAATTCAAACTGTACAGAACCCTGATGAATCCACTCCAAGCAACATACAGTTAGCACATTCCCTGCATTCAGCACTATTGAGTTGTTTCAAACGGCAGCAGATTTCATCAGATACAATAGCTGGACAAGCAACACAGCTTTGCAGCCAACTAGTAAGAAAAGAGGACTGGGAGACTCTGGGGTTTAAATCGTTGTTCAGCCACTGACTTACAGGACCTACCTACAGTGTTACTCTTCTTCAAGTTATGCCTAGCAGGAAGAGGTAGAACAGCTGGAAACATGGTGTAAGTCAAGAAGCGTTAACAAATATAAGACACTGCAAACAAACATAAATAAATATTTAAACTGTGCTCCTCTTTGACAGCCTTTCTTCTGTTTATTCTGAGAATGCAATATTCTCAAATAATAATTACATAATCGTCAATCATCCTAGTTTTTACTATACCTCAAATAAACAGAGTGGTCCAAACATATCAGATGTATTTGATTCAAAGGGAAATCTGATTCATCGGAAGTAAAGCAATCCCATTGCAGGAAAAGATTGATAGCCCCAGAGAAGGAATGACTGAGCATATCTCTTGGCGGATTTGTATACAAATTTGCCTTTTCTACAAAAACTATGATGTTGTGACAAGGACCTGGAGTGTGCAATGACAGGACCCAGAAAACAGAGGATCATGACATTTCAATAAAGACTAAAGGGGTAGTCTTCAAAGACATATTCAATGCATTCACAGTACAATAAGTGTATCCATCAACAAACAATGTTGACCACATGTACATACAATGCCCTCCATAAGGATTAGGAGGACAGTGAAGTCAAAGTTGCTATTTTTGCAGTATACTCAAGAAATATGAAAATCCAAGTAAAATATTAATATGAGGCAAAAGTACAGCATGTCACCTTTTATTTCTGGTGTTTTTAATACATATATGTTTCACCAACTAAGAATAACAGCACTTTTAGTGTTAGTGTTTATGTGAGTATAAGTATTGGGACAATTCATCTTAACACAATTATACGAAGCATAAAAGTTAGTATTTAGTCGCAAATCCCTTGCATGCAATAACAGCAGTGAGTTTATATCACCAAACTCTTGGTTTCATCCTTTGAGATGCTTTGCCAAGCCTTTACTGCAGCCATTTTCAACTGTTGCTTGTTTTGGGGATTTTCTGACTTTAGTCTCCTCTTCAGGAAGTGAAATGCATGTTCAATCAAATTTAAATCAGGAGATTGACTTGGCCAGTCTAAAATTTTCCACTTTTTTACCCTGATGAACTCCTTGGTTGCATTGGCTTGTTTTAGGTCATTGTCCTGTTGCATTGTGAAGCGTCGCCCAATGAGTCTGGTGGCATTTCCTTGTACATTGGTAGCCAAGATGCTTCTGTACACTTCTGAAGTCATTGTGCTGCTGCCATCATTCAATACATAATCTATAAAGATGAGTGAGCCTATTCCAGACACTACCATGCCATGATACTACCTCCACCATGCTTCACACATAAGGTGTTATTCTTTGGATCATCTGCAGTTTCTTTTATTCTCCACACTTCTGCCTTCCCATCACTTTGATAAAGGTTAATCTTCGTCTCATCTGTCCTGTCCTGTCCATAAAAGTTCAGAACTGTATTGGCTCAGCTCTGTACTTTTTAGCAAATTCTAATCTGGCCTTTCTGATTTTGGTGTTGATCAGAGGTTTGCATCTTGCAGTGTAGCTTTTGTAATTCTGCTGCCAAAGTCTTCTGCGAACAGTAGATTGTGGCACTTTCACCCCAGCATTCTGGAGATTGTTGGTGATTTCACTGACATTTGTTTTTCAGGTTTTTTTTCACAGCTCTGGTCATTGTTCTGTCATCAACTGCTGTTGTTTTCCTTGGCCGACCTGATCGTTGCCAATTGCTGAAGACACCAGTGGTTTCTTTCTTCCAAACTGTTGATTTGGCTCTGCCCAACTTTTGTGTTATGGTTCTAATTGAGTTACTCTTTTCTTTTAGCATCCAGATCGCTTGCTTTTCTTTCACAGACAGCAGCCTAGATTCCAAAGACAAAAGCAAAGGATAGAACTGAGACTACACATTCACAGCTCTTTTATGTGTGAACAATCAATGCAACAGGAAACACCAGATCAATTAAAAACACCTGTGAACCAAATGTCCCTTATGAATACGAGTGCATTTTTGGGGGGGGGGGGGGGGGGGGGGGGGGGGTGGAACTCTGAAAGTGCTGTTATTCTTAATTATGTGTGTTGAAACAGCCAGAAATGAATGGCGACATTCTGTACTTTTGCCTCATTCATCTTTTAATCATATTTTCATATTGCTTGAGTGTACAGCAAAAAAAGCAATTTTGACTTCACTGTCCCAATACTTATGAAGAGCACTGTATAAAATAGTTGTACTTAAAACTTACAACAACCAAAACTTAATAAAGATTTTAAATCCTTTTTTCCAATTTTTTAAGACTCTTTTAAATAAGTTTAGTTCCTAATGAATCTGACTGGTTTGCAGCAAGGCCATTACTTTAACCCTCTACCCAAATATTTTTTAGGTCTTTACTAAAGTATTTCCTCCTTGTGTTTTGCAACAATCAGAGAAACAATGTGTACAGTCAGTTCTCCCAGCATAGTTTTTCAATAAAGAAACCTGAAAAAGAAAGAAGAAACATTATCTTCATACCAGCAAACTTGTACTAACATTTCACTTGTACTTTGTTAAACTGAAAACAGAATTATTAGAATTGCTTGAAGACTATTTTTTTCCCTAGTGATTTTTGGCACCTATATTAAAGAAAAATACATTTTAAATTGGTACAAAAATCTAAAGAATCCAGTACAGCTTTTACCAATCCGCCTCAGCAGATATACTGAGGAGCATATAGTGTCAGCTCCTAAACAGTCATTGTGATGTACACCAGCAGGACTCGCCCTTGTAACCAGGATCATCTGCCTGAGGAAAACGTTGTAGCAATATGCCAAGAAGCTGCAGGCAATGCACTCTCTGAGAAGACCTAAAAGACGATAAGACAAAGGGGAACTCTATCACGGCCACCATGGGTTTTTGTGTCAAAACTATTGTTTACAGGTCAAAGCCCTGGAACTTAACTGACCAAAAGGTCTGGATAAGTGCAGCAATCTCAAGACTCCCCAACTCAACTATAAAATATGTGGTCAAGATGACAACATATAACAGGAATACACAAGTGAGCCTCAATAACTGATATAAAACTAAAATATTAAATTGTGGACCCCAGTTCCCAGAGCTAAGGGGTGTTGTTGTCATTAATCAAATATAGATTGACTATTGCTGACTACTACCAAGGCACATTATGATTTATAGTGGTACTACAATGGTTCTGGATTAAGGCCACTACAGTAATATGAACCATTGGTAAAATGATACCATAATATTTATATTTTCAGATTTGAACATACCAGTGTATCACAATGAATGGTGTGAACCAATACACAGTACCACGGTGCTATATCTGTACAGGTATGGCACTGTATCAGGTGCAGTATTTGTTCCAAACCCATTGTGTTGTGCTCTGCTAATAATTCTGCTTGGGTTCCTATTAGGGTAACCCTACTGGTTTCCTAATGATATTTTTCTGTAAGGCTTTATGATTGAGGATTTGAACTATGTATTCTAAATTGGCTTGCACACATTCTCTGACAGGTTATAATGAATGGGAGCAGAGGCAAACCAGTTTTGTTTTTTTTTCTTCCCTTTCTCATGGATTGCAAACATTGAATGCCTCTATATAGAAAAGCATATATTTAAAATCAATCTCTGTTTACACTCCAATTCAGCCTTAGAGACATTTGACAAAGTATAGCGCCCGTCTCCCCAGCTGTGGGATTTATGTTATTTAACGAGCTGGAGTCATATTTTGGGTTACAAAAACCAGGATTGGTATTCATCTAAAGTCTCCCTCTACACAAAGATAGGTTGTTATAATTGAATACTGTTACATACCTGTGGAGCACAAATCTGAAAAAATTCAATTTGTTATTAAATTAATTGCCTGAAAGTTTTATCAAAGCTTACCCCAGCATATTGATGGAAATCAGTTATTTACCATTTGTTTCTAGTTGCGTCAAGTTGTCAGCTCCAGTCAATGTCTTTCGCTGTAATGACATGCAAAGCTACAGTTCCAGACAATGACCTTTAACGCTAAGACTAATTCAACCCCATATCAACCCAACTGTGAAATTGTTCAAATTGGGACATTATATAACAAGGATTATATAACAAGCTAATAATATGTCCACTGTAATGATCAGATTGTGGTCATTGTTTTAAAGCTATAGTAATAATAGTAAACTACCCCTGGATTGTGTCTCCTTCCTATTGCTGTGTTTAGTACTGAGCATATGTTTCTCCTAAGCATTCATCTTGTTCTTATCATTGGTATAAAAAAATGTTTAGTAAGTGCACAACATGAATATTGGTCATTGAAAAACACTGAACTAACATCCCATACTCAGGTAACTCCACTAACAGTTTTGGATTGTAATCTAGTGATGCACATTGATTAATTACCAGTCTAAAGTATTGTTTTATGTGCGCGGAAATTCAGTGCGAAATTCAAATAAATAGTTAAGTCCTGGTTGAAACAAAAACACGAGCTGTAAATTGTAGACTTAAATACCTGTCAGAAACTGTCTAGACTATATTGAGACGTCAAAGAAATAAACATGGAGTCAAAGCTCATCATGGTGTTTGTCATTCAAACTTGCCTATCTGCTGTCATTCAAACTTGGATAAGGGGTGAATGTGTGAAGGGGTGGCCTGGAGGATTTATGTATTCATTGACATCAGGATGTAGCTCTGAAGTCTAGAAAGTATAATTTTCATTCAGGTCCTGGGGCATACAGAGTCAAGTTACAACCTACATAACTAAACACATTACAAAGAAGCATCAGTTTACAGAAATTAAATTGCAGACGTTTCAGTTTAAACGTAGTGTAATGGCAAAACTGATTCCATTTAAATCTATTAGGGCTGGAGACAAATATCAGAGGACAATGCATTCCACAGAAATGGCTCCAGCTAAGACCTAGTACTGCAATCAGTTCTTGGTTTTGGGAGAGATCGAAATCTATACTTCTTACAGCATTTCCTATGAAGAACTACAAGCAGCTAAGGCCTTCTGCAGTGCTAATCATCACAACACTAATTAAGGCAATAGATGAAACATTTGTTTATAACAATAGTATTTTCCATAACTTCAAAACAATCAGAATTCTAAGTTGAAACTATAAAAAACTAAGTCAAGACCATTAAAGAATGCCCTAGCCAGCAGGTTTGCCTACTTTATTTAGTTTCTCATACTTTCACCTTACTTAAGTTAACGGTTTTAACTGCAAAAGTATTTCAACAGTTTATTCTTACAGTTTATATTGATACAGTTGCAATATATTTTTGAACACTGATAATATCTAATTGATTTATCCGGGTATATTTCATGTTTAGTATGAGCCTTCTCATGCCTGAAGAGATTAGCAATGGCTCCATACTCTCGCTGTGCCAAGCTCTACACGGCCTGTTTGCCTCCTGATCTACAAATCCTGCTTACTCCCGCTGGGAGCTGCCAAGTTGTGAACCCCACAGAAAGGAGATTACAAACCTACTTAGATGGCCTGTTAAAAATTAGTGTCAGAAAGACAAGCGTTACATACAGTGTGGCACATTATTTTAGTTGCAAACAGCCCATGCTGGAATCAAACACACAGTGGAGAAGCTGTCCAGCTGTTCACATATGTATTTATTTATTTTTTGTTTCCTTTGGGGTAAAAATCCACAGTAGTGGCAATTTATAGGGGTGGGATAAGGTGGCGGGGAGTTACATAGCCCAATTAACTGCTATTTGCTATTTTTCATGAAACTCAAGATAAGACAGGGTTTAGATTGGCCTTCAAACTCCAAAAGGTGGAAATCCACAAAATGGCTCAGATTTGGTGACATTGTACCATTGTGCCAATGGATTTGTTCCATCATGAGAATATCATCAATTTCAATGCAAGTGGGGGTAAAAAAAAGTGACTTGCCCAGTAGAACGGACTAAAGTGAAACGATTTCCTCAAGTTGTAATTGGGATACGAATCATAATCACATGAGGATAACTGGAGATCTTAAAAATTAAAGTCAGATTCTTTTCTAATGATTAATCTGAGTTTTAAGAGAGAGACAACTTAACACTGTCGGATTGTAGTCCAGTGAATTTGTGTATTTGCAATGTGAAAATCACCCTGCTTTTTAGAAGATGGCAGTAACTGTGGGATGAAAGGCCTTTCTGGTTCTCTTTGTTTTCATTTTTTAAAACCCTTTTACGCTTGAATTTATCCACTTTCCGTCTTCTGAACAAAGAAAGTTTCCCCCTTGGAAGTCGTGGGAGCTTGTAGTTACATAACAGCAAATCATGTCAGAGGCCGTGTTAGTCGACTGCTTTGTAATGCCTTCAATGGCAGTGACAGGCAGATTCATTAATGGCTTGTCAAGTCCCCGATCAAGCTAATTGGCTAAAACTTGCAGTGTGGTAGACCAGGCATTTTGTTCATTTTTTTAAGGTATGTGTGCATGTTTTTGCAAGATTTCCAGTATACTATCTTTTTTTCTACCAAAGGAATATGCACATATTCATTTGTTATCCATAATTAAAGGACTAAAAACTTTTGAAACAATGCTAGTCTACATATTCCTGGTTATAAAAGTAATAATTTCTGGTAAAATATCAATGTTTAGAGACTTGCATATAACCTTGACTATATATTCCAGCCCATGCTTTTTTAAAGTAATTGCAGGCAACAAATTACTTAAATCTTACCTTTTGTGCTTCCATTAACTACATAGGCCTCAAGGGTGCAGTTTTTAAAGAAACACATGTTATAACAGACAGGTATTTTTGTTGTAAAACAGACATATGTTACTATAGACAGAAAGTAAGCCAGTGTGGACAGTTTCACCCTCCAGGTGAAATGACCTAGGAAGTACAAGAACATCTAAAATCATGGTTTGCAAAACAGAGATTTGCTTATCCTAGTATAGTACCAGATGTAATGCGTTACAATGAAAATACACGTTTGCTAACTGCACATTTGAGACCTCTATAATGAATGGAGAAAATGTAGGGAAGTATTTAGTTAGCTACAGTTAATTAAACTCCTGAATTGGGTGTTCACTAAAACAAAAATGTACCCTATTACAGGAGCCAGTTCAAAACACAGCAGCTTACAAAATATTAAAATCTGAGAAAGAGACCTCCTGAGTTTTTAACAGTGTAGTGCAGAACATTCCATAAATCAGCTCTATAACGACAGTGGCCTACTATCCACTGCCACTTCCTGTTCTCACTTGAAGAGATTAGTGTTTCCTTCTCTGAATAACATCCAACCAATCAAGAGACACCTGCCTCAAAACTGGGATGACCCAGGGAAAACCGTGACAGTTGGCAACCGTATTGTGGATATCAGTAAACCCACCATATCATAGTTTACATGGTAAGGACTGCTACTGTACCTGAGAGAGAAAGCCTGGAGTGCTCAAAGGAACTAGAACTCAACCCAAAGATTTATTCAGTCAGCTTTTTAATTGGGAGAGATCGCCCGTTTGGTTTAATAGGCTGTAGCCTACTCCTAATTCAATCAATACCCTTCTCTTACTCTTTTTTCTAAATTTTGCAGCCTTCATTTGTTTACTGGCATGTGGGGTCTGTTTTAGCAATCTAAACCCTCTGTTTAGATCATAGTGGCATACTGAAAACTTTAGAATAGCCGCCATTTGCATAACAGCAAGACGCTGCTTCCTTTGAAGGTGGAAGAGCATTCCACCTCTCACACCACAATGCTTTAGAAAGCTGAACCTCTCAGGAATGCTTTTAAAGCCTAGAAGCCTGTATTCATGGATTTCTGCTTGAACATGTGACAACCTGGATTAAACTAAAGACCCTTTCTATTGGAGATGCATGGGCAAGCTTGCTTGTATTTCCTCTAGCTCCTGATCATCTAGAGAGGAATACTGGGCCATATGTCATCTTGTAGGTATGGACTATATGCACTGTATGGCATAGTTTTCTTTAACATTACAAAGCCCAGGGAAACCTAAATTGGACATATAACACCCAGTTAAAGTTGTATGCAATAACAAAGAGCTTATTTATAAAACACAGAAAAACAAAGTTAAAAAAAATATGAATGCATGTGAGCAATTAAATTTAATAACTAAAACCAATAATAAAATAGTACACAAAGTCTTTGGTAATAGTAGAAATATGAAAAACAGGCTAATTCAACACAGGAAAAAACATCGACATGATAAAAACAACAACATGGAGGTTAGTGCCGTCTTCACATCTGTTTGTAAAATAGTTTCGTTTTGTAAGACAAATGATACTCCTAGAGCACTCCCACATACAGCAACTGGTTAAACCTGAGACCCTCTATATATTTAACAATCATTTCGAAATGTAATGCATCCTTCAGTGTCATTGAAAATGAAAATATTATTTCTGTAAGCACCGTGCAATAAATGTTGATTTTAATTCAATCAGTCTCCAGTTCAGAATCTTGATGAGCTCTGCTGGAACAGATCAAAGTGCAAGAGAAGAATAATTGAAAGGCTTTTTGCTGTTGAAACATACATGTTTAGAAGACTGGCCAAATATTTCCCATAAGACTTGTGCCAAAAAGCTTGTTTCTGCTCCAGGGGCTGTAAAAAATGATTGTTACTAGTGATAAGAAATATATACAAGCCTTGTGTCAATACTTTTGGACAGCACCACTGTGTGTGTGTGTGTCTATATATATATATATATATATATATATATATATATATATATATATATATATATATATATATATATATATATATATATATATATATTTTATTTTTTATGGAAGCTCATGAATAAATCATACAAAAAAAAAACTTTACACCCTTTACCATTAGATGTGTTTGTAGTTTTGTACCAAGTCTAGTTATAGGGGTCACCAGCAATGTGGCCCAATACATTACAATACCGTACATTGGAAAAATTGCATTGAACTCAGAACAGATCCTACTGCATTTCCTTCCTATGGAAAGTAAGTTTACTGCATCAATGATATGGTGCGTTGATGTGGTAAATTTACTTTGTAATCACCCTGTATATATTGCATTGGACTACTGTGTATATATAGTTAACAAGTGACTTATTACACCAGTTAGCTCAGATACCCTGAATGCGAAGCTATTAGAATATGTGTTTAACTGAGGCTTGTAAAACATAAGAATGATTGGTGACCAATTAAATGGCTGATGGTGCTGGAATAATTGGGGTCCTTAACCTCACACTGTAATTAATGGCTTCTTTACAATCAAGGGCCAAGCTCGTTATCTAGAACTAGCGCTCCAAGCAGCTGTATCTAACAGGCATTCAGGAATTATTTTTCTTTTCAAGACTGATGTAAGCTGACTGCTAACGAGATTTTGTGTGTGTGTGCGTGATTCTGACCTATTTTAGTGGTCTGCATAAAAGAGACTGGGGGCAACGGGGGCATGTCAGCTCAGCGGGCTAGGGCTCCCATCAGTTATAGAAGGGCTCAGAGACTTCATAGAGATGGGGCACAGGAGGGGAGGCCATGTAGCTGAACCTTTACACTTCTGATAATTCTATCAGTGGGTTCTTATTCAGAGCCACAGAACTCCCTGTGTCCCTTTCAGAGGAAATATTGAACTTTTGTCTGGGATTAGATTTGAATTACGGTGCCACTACCCAATCTTTATCACAGTTTTTGTTTGTTGGTTTTATTCTTTAAATATTCTCTAAGGATAAAAGCACCATAATTAAAATGGAGTCCCAGTCTCTAAGTCATTCACCTGATCCAGTATCTGAAGAATATTAAAGCACAGCATATAATGGAGATGAGTTTGGGCGTTATTTTGAAGCCATTGCAAAGGCACAAGTTGTCAGAAGAATACAACAATTGCAATGGTACAAAACTAGCAAGACACAACTAGGCTGCAGGAAAAAACTGGAAAAACATTCTTATACATCAGCTGTTCGACAGATGAGGCGGGCAGGGGGGGCATGTTAAACTTTCAAGGGGGGGGGAGGCGGGAGTTCTGATAATACAGTTGTCACAGTCTGTTGTACAATTCAGAGATGTAAGTGTATCAGAAATGGTTACACAGTGATAAGGTAAAGCAGGAAAAATGGTCTTAAAGGTAATAAAGGGAAATGAGTTTGAAAACTCTAGGGACTCGAGATTTAATGGCACCCTGATGCTTAATGAATATGGACTTGAGACAGGAAAATAAAAAGAGCTGTGGTGGGAAAAGCACTTTGATGCCTGGGTAACAGTTTTTAATGGCACCCTGATGCTTAATGAATATGGACTTGAGACAGGAAAATAAAAAGAGCTGTGGTGGGAAAAGCACTTTGATGCCTGGGTAACAGTTTAATATCCAGCTGCGTTAATGAACTTCAATAACAGTTCAATGTTAGGGTGTTATATTACTGAATTGCTTTTCAGATGATAATTGGGTGAGTGAGAAGTAGCCTACCTTCTGTACCTGCTTGTTGAAAAGACTTTTTGACCTTATAAAGGGAGCATGTCACGCTGTGTAGCTCCCTGAGCACTGTACTGGTCAATATGGCTTGCTCACTGCCTGTATTCAATGTGTAGGTTATTGTATCCACTGCATGGCAAGTTCTCTGCAGCCATCAACTTCCCTGCCCATTGCCAGACACTTCCCACAACAAGTAATAACTAGTAACTAATAAATAGTTATCTTCTACATGCTAACCCATAGAGAAATGCAACACAATTGTAAAGTGGAATACAGTCACTCCAGTTAGTTATGCATCTTTAAAACCTTGATACAATCTTAATTTATACCCATTGTAAGGTTAACTGATTAACAGCTAAGTATTCTAACCCTTATTTATTTCACAACTGATACCAGAAAGATACTAGCTGGCAAGACTGCAGCTGGGGAAAAATCTCCAGATTTTTCATAAATTCAGCACCATAAAGCAGTGCATATAACAAGTAGATTCTGTACCTTAATATAAAACTCTGAGGATAGAAACACAGTGAAAGAAAACTGCCTGGACATTCATCATACTTTTATTATATTAAAAATAAAAGACTTTGTGGGTATTTTGCTTGTAGCAAAATGTAAATCGCTTTCATTCCACTCAGCAGACTCTCACTCTCCTACAGAATTTCATTAGTGGAGAGAAGTCACACTGCGGGCCTTCAATATTACATTTGATCCTTTAATTAATGTTTAATATTAAGAGCTTGAGAGACAACCAGACAAATCCACCAGGTACTCCAGCTACCCTCGCTCGAGCTAATTAGGTTGGCTTTTGAAGCAAGTTTTAACAAACCAACAAACTAGCAAGTATAGCCTCTTCACTGGCATGAACTCTGATAAATTCTTATAGCCTGTCTGTCAGAAACCAGCCAGTTGCTATACCCATATTAATAATTAACTGCTGTAAGAGGCTGGACAAAAACATAGAACATCTGCCATTTCTAAAAGTTGCGCTGCTACAGCTTCTTTGCTCCTGTTCATTTTATGGTGAACAAACTAACATCGTTGGATCTTATGTGCTGTATCATTAATGACACATGGCAACTGGTTCAAATTTATTGCAATTCTGTTTTCTCGTACTTCCTAATAAAGTATCCAGCCCCTATGCTTGTACATTCAGATACTATGGCCAAAGATAAATACTGTATGTATATTGTAGGTTCCCATGACATACACCGACAGCATGTGGAATAGAACCCTATTACAAATGTCCATGCACGGATTCATCAGAATCACACAAGTTGTTCCCAAGATATAGCCAAGATATAACTAAGTTAGCATGACCCTCATCCACAGCATGTAGAATAGCCGATCTACTTTAATTAGCCAGACCATGATACCATAAAAAACTCAACACAGGTTTTGTTTTGTTTTTTGCAAAACACTGCATAAAAATGACATGGTAACTTCCATTCATGCAATTCATGCATATACTGTAGGGGTTAACCCTGCCTATTATGGCAGGATAGAAGAACTTTCTCTTGACCACCCCAAGCTCTGATTTGCACAGTAAAGCCAGTGCAACGCTAATGTGACACCTTCTATTCAGCCTCGAGTAGACTTTTGAGAGACCATTTTTGTTTGATGAGTTTCTAAGCATGGTGTATAAGGAACTAAGCAGAAAGACCAATAGAGAAAACACATAATAAAATATTGACCAGGTCAGAAATGTAATATTAAAGAAAGTGCATATGATATAAAGGATGCCTTCACTATCCAATGCTGCTATGTTACAGTACCCTTAGCTATGCAGGAGATATTATTCTTTGGTGGCTCAGTTGATTGCACGGTCAGTCACCTTTGGGCCATAAGGTCACCAGTTTAAATCCTGCCTAAGGGTTAGGTTGGACACTTCCTCCCATCAACACCCCACCACGGGGTGGCAGTCAGCTAGCTGTCAGAGTCTTGGCAGGAACTGTGACCCCTGGTTGATTAAGATGTATGCAAATCACCATAGAGAACAAAGCTTCTTCATATTATTATAGACAGCTCTAAAGCTAACACAGTTTAAACTTAATGGCTTCACACAAATTTACTGAGCTGCTTTATACATCTTCATTCAAAAGATACCAATGCTACAGGAGAATCCTGCCCAAAAGTAACTTGAGGTGTCTGTTTATATGCAGATGTATCTAACCTATGGGCACATTTAAATCTTTAAATGCATCATGATTGCACTGTAATTGTTTACTGCCTTTCAATACAACATTATCATTTTAGAAACTACAGACTAGAACTCACATTTTTTTTATATTGCAGTCTGGAATTCCAGACACTTACACTGGGCCAGATTTACAGAGCTCCACTTTTTTAAAAGGAATATAAATATATAAATAAATAGGAACTGGAACTGGAAAGACACATATACAGTAGACATATTTAGATAACTGACCACTTGTTCATTTTTATTTTTGAAAATATTAAAGGTTTTATTCCATGTAAAGTGGAGCAAATTTTAACCTGGGATAAAGGATTTCTAAATGTCTCACTGTGCCCTGCATATACTAAATTATACAGCAGCTTGTGATAGAAATATTGCATTCATACTGCAGTATAGCATAAGAATACACATCCTTCTTTTCTTTTCTCCAAAAAATAAAGACATTTTGAGTTCAAGCAGGCATACAGGTTGAGTTTCCCTCTCAAATCTCTCAATGCAGCCTCCTGCAGGGGCATAAGGCTAATGCATTTGCCCTCAAGGTAGAAGAGGAATATGTTAAGGGGTGCACTAACCTCCTTTAGAGACAGCGGGGGGGGGGCCTTTAAGGTGCGCGCCTAGCTAATTCCTCCAACAATGAAAAGGCAAGGCAGCCAAGCTGGTGCGGGATGAAAAGAGGTCAGCCTTCTTTGCCTTGCATAACCACTGGCCAAGACAAGCAGTCCAATGTTTCCTGTATTATCATATTAATGAGGGGGGTCTTTGACACAGTGCGGCCCCCTCTGGAGGCAAGGAGAAGAGAGTTGAAAGATCCCGTTGAGAAATCTGGAGGGGCTCCATTCATCCGCCCTGCTTGCACAAGGGATTAAGGGCTTCTTGTTTGAAGCTTTTTTTGTTTGGCTTTTTTTCTTCATTTAGTTTAGCTTTCAAAACCAAAGGTGAAAGAGTTAAATAGAGAAATTTTGTGTTTCATTCTTTAGAGTCCTAGAAGCAGAGTAAGAACTGTATTCTGGAATAGTTAGTAAGCATGGTAAATAATGATCCAAGCAGAAACAACAATAAAGACTGATAGAGAACATGTATAAAAGGATATGGAACAGTTTGAATTTAGTATTATGAAAAAGTAGATAAGTTACACAGTATGTTGGCAGGGTCTTCTGTCTTAGAGATAGATATCCTGCATTATTCCCCAGCCTGTGAAAGTGCCTTCACTTCTCTGCCTTGACATGACATGCTTGAACATTAATGCCATATCTTGACCCTTTCTGCTTTTTCACATAGCTCTACTAGAGGGTTAACCTCACCCAACTGACAGTGAACTGCACCAATCCCTTCTTCCAATTTACCAAACAAACCCAATCTAATGCTCAACTGTCTTCCTGATCCAGCCAGAGCTCTGCCTGTTTTTCCACTTTCTGATCAGTATTTAGAGTAGATGATACTGAGGATTGTACAAAATAATAAATAACTTAATAAATAATGCCAATCTACAGACTTTATTTAAAGACTATCTGCAAATCGCAGGAAGGTTGCCCCCTCTATAGTAAATGTATTACAAGGGCAAGTTGGCCACAGTGGAAGATTGAGTGTTCATTCCATTCCTTTTGTCTTTCATGTTCAACATGGTGAAAAACAAATGTTCACTATGAAAATCTAAATCTACATAATACTGGTCACACACACACACACACACACACACACACACACACACACACACACACACACACACACACACACACACACACACCCTGTATTAGCTCCAGCAACCAAGCATTTAGTAATACTTCATTTCAACAGCATGCAGTCTAAATGCTGTGATCATTATGTGTGTTTTCAAAAGTACTAAACAGCTCAGTGGAATGAAATGGCAAACAAACTAGGGAGGTATCCCAACAATGACTGTATCTCAACATTGATCACATAAATAGAAGACTTCTCAAATGGAATAGTTTTGATTAAAAGCGAAGAAAGATTTATTGTATGTCACACAATGGTAATTGACCATTGACACTAAGGTCAATACTTTTACCAGCTGTCCGATAGCTATAGCTAATACATTATTGGGCTGCCATTGCTGGTGTTTGATTTTTGATAACTCAATTGATGTGAATATACTCACAAGATTTATTGAAGCATTTAAAACATGGTAATTTAATTGTGAATTTCAGGTGGGGGTGGGGGTGTTGATTATTTTATTTCTCACAATATTTAAATATTTTTGATATTGTCAATCAGGATCAGTGTTTATTAATCCTAAAGACAAACGATCTTTGCATTGCATTTGTTGCACTACCAGGGCAACGCAATGGATCAATATAAAAGGCCAGTAGTGAATCCAGGGTAGTCACACGAGCAGGAGATGGTGGTAACACTGTATGGATGCTTTTATTTCTTCAAGACAGCTGTAAATGTTTTACATACTTGTTACAGAATTATAATATTGAAGCTTGGTTTCAACAGCTGCCATGCAGTTCACTCATGCTTGGTTCATACTGTACGTCATTTTGTACGACCAGGGTTTGGATGAGTGAGTCTACTGTACAACTGCGTTACATGGTAACATGGTAAGCTAGTCTTCTATGAAAATATCCTGAATTTCTGCTAGACGCCTTGCAATTTGCAACCCTTAATCAATTAATACCTAGACGTATTGTTACGCTAAAACGATCCAACACATAGAACTTAATGTCTTTCCTAATGGCGTCCATTATGCAAGTGATATCACTCACACACAACACCTAACCCTAAAGGCATCACTTGTCACATAGCAGATAACCTATTGAAGAATGCTGGAAAAGAAAACTGTAGGACATTTTAAGGGGTGATTATAATTAAGGCTCCCACCCCACCAAGTGTCAAAGTGCCAATGACCAAATGGCAGAGCTGACAGCAAGAATGTCTGCAGACTGTCTGGCCTGGGTTAACACAGCACAGCTAGAAGGCAAAGGAGTCCTCTGGGGCAGAGTAGCCTCCTCCAGTCCAGGTGGTAGGGGAGAAAAACGCTGCTAGGAAATGAAGTGACTGTCAGAGCAGTCATTGAGTTTCTTTTGCCCCACAGTTTTTCCTCGACTGTACTATTAACACAGCAGACAATGAACTGTGACTGAGACACTGTGCTGCTTTATGACCTGCGTTATTCTCTGTACTACAGCATAATTCAATAACATTTTTCAGAGAGCCTGAACACATACGCTACCAATTAAAGCCTTACTGTATGCTAGAACAATAGTCTAACATTTCTGGTACCTCAGAGATGTGTAATCCAAATATAAACTACAGCTTTATGACCTGCAATATTTCCCTGGCTCAATCCTATCTACCTTTCAGACATGCCTCTAACACAGTTCTATATAAAAAGAAATGGAAAAACCTTGTCATCCCTAGAGTATGTACAGAAGTTTGACTGAATTTTGCCAATATTGATATAATGCCATTCAAGAATCAGTTTTGACTGAGTTCACCCCTTGGTGACAAGCAAATACCAAAAGACACAAGAGGTCTAATTTTCTTGCTTAATTTACAGTATGGGCAGTTAATAGTTGTATTCATTCTTGTTAAAGAATAAATTCCACTGAAATCTGTTCCCATATAAGGTGATATATATATATATAGGACTGATATATTAATATATAATATATATATATATATATATATATATATATATATAGCCCCTCCCCTTTAGTGAACCTGCAAGCTGGGGAAAGGCTTCACACTGCTGTGCTCTGGGAATTGCTTCATGAATGTCTTTGTTTAGAAGAGGTCAGAAGCATCTCTAATGTCCCATACCCATCCTAACCACAAGCTTCTCTATGACAACTACATAATTAGAATCTAAATTGAAAAAAAGTGGTTGTTATGTTGATGGACAGGCCACTATCTCCAAATATCTGTGTGCCTTTACCATACTGGAAGTGGGTAACCAGGACAGAAGGTGTATTATGTGCTGACTCTTGAGTTCACATTTAAAGATAAGGAAGGTTTGGAGGGTATGCTCAATCCCAATGAGTGCTTCTTACATTTATCTTCATAGCCTGAAAACTGTTTGTAGCTGCCATAACAGGTGGGATTTCAGTTAGCAAAAATAAACAGAAATATTGAACCCTCCTCAATTACATAAAATCAAAATACATTAAAATGGATTATTTCTTTGGTAAACAGAAATCCAATTCTTCTCCCATTTTAATGAATTTACATTTGTTATCTGAAATGATACGGGTGTGTTGACATGCAGTGCTCCTTCAGTGTGCTGCTATTGAAATGGATATTGATTAAATACAGGTTTAGCTCCTGCAGGGGACATTCAATTAGAGTGAGTGGCTCCATTATGACAGGGGGTTTGAATAACGCTCCTTAAGGCCTTGCCTCATGTCAAGTTTGTAGAGGCGTCTTGCTAGACTTATTATCCTTGTGGGGGAAATCCTCACAAAGACAACTGAAAAATAAAATGCGTGAAGTGAGAAGCTTAATACTCCTGGATTGAAGAATCCTCAGGCAGACTGCTGTCATGGTAATTTGAAAGCAAGGTGGGAATGGTGAAAGGCTGCAGGTTATAATTAAAGAGCGCTCTAGGGGAAACTTCTTTTTTTTTTAAACCCCCTTTTAGCATTTTGCTTTTGTGTGCTTATTACTTCAATTACTTCTAGTGCTATGCAATTTGGATAATTATTACCGGTACGTATCAAACCATATTAGGGAACATAACAACACTTGGTGGATTATCCTCACATATTTCCAACAGCTAATCAAGAAAATGTATAGCATAATCCTCAGTAACCAGAGTTAAAACAATGTTTATGGTAATAATAATAATAATAATAATAATAATAATAATAATAATAAATAATAATAATAATAATTGTTCTTTGAAAGTAACAAGAGTCCCATACATACCTCTTCGAATACATAACATATTTACTTTAATGTACTCTCAAGTTAATAGTGAAAACTAATTTAAACAAAAGTATAGCACAATAAAAAACAGGAACTTCTAACAAAGTATAAGGAGAATGGTACATCTGATAGAACAGTCTGTGATTGAAACATGAAGTAAAATGTAAAATGTATATGCAGAAAAGGCGAAAAATGGTGGACACGGTAAGATTATATCAATTTTCCATAACAGAAGAGATTTCTTAAAACTGAAAACCTGGTGTCTGTAACAAATTCATGAGCTAGTGTAATAGAGACAGATTTATAGCCTTCCAGCTTTGAGGATGCCAGTGTAAACAAGATGTGTCATCTCACATTTTTTAGCTCAAATTTGCTTCGGAAGAGATATTTTAAAACTAGTACCCCTCAGTCGCTGACTACAGCTTAATTGTATCTTTTAAGGCAAATACTGTTGCTCAGATCAAGAAAACCCAACTTCATTTTCCCAACAATAATACATTGTTTTTTAAGAAACTGAAAGTGTTGTATTGCTGGTATTGTTAATCTGTTGATAGATGGAGTGACAGTTTCACAACGGTCTTCAGTTGGTAACTCTATCCCTTCAGCACTTCCATGAAGAGGTCCTCTCCCTAGCCGATGAACCTATCACTAACCCCTTGAAAGGTCGATCCATGGCCTTGTAAAACGTATTCTTCCTACAAAAAGCTCTCCCCCACCCCACCCCCCCACCCCCCCCTCCCAAGTTGGCTTTGATGAAATGGTGGGTTAGGTAACTAAGTAAAAAAATACTAGGTTAAACTTTTTGACAATCCACTTTGACAAGACGTTAGTGAAATGGCTTCGTTCATCCACACCAAAGCAAGTGTTTTCTAAAAAGATTTTAAAAAGTTTCAAAGTTTACTATGATGTCGTTAGCAAATATATATATATAGCATATATATATATATATATTTATATATAATATATATATATATATCGAATATAAATACAAGCTTTTTTTTTGTTATAATACAAACACCATATAAGGCTATAAAAAACAATAAGTGATAAGAACATTTTCTGCCAAACCCAAATAATTCAGAGTGGACATATCTTCCCTGAATAAATGATGACTAGACAGTACTGTTCATCATATTAAAAATCCCCTCCACATTTTGGAAATACTTGGAACGACCGACACAGCATTCCAACAAAACCCAACAATTTATTAGCTCAACTAAATTTTCTTTCACAATTTTTGGTGGTTTACATTAATCATCAGATGCTCTGTTTTTAAGGGTTTTATATATTACAGCCCAATTGCTACCCCCAGAATGGAGGTTTAAATGTATTTAAACACACATTTTTACAGGAAAACGCTATGGGGAAAAATGCAAATGCTATTAGAAAACTATCCTTACATTCCCCCTCAGTTAACAACTATTAATCATTTCAGTAGATTACATTTAGTAAGAAGGGAAACCTGTTTAAAGTGTATTAAATGGAAATACAAATAAATATGTTTTGGTTATTAGGGTTGTTTTATTTGTTAAGAGTATCAAACCTAATATTCCACAAACCACATTTAAAAAAAAGTTTGAATGTAAGTAAATGGTTTCAAATAAACTACAGTAGAGCCCCAATACTTAGCACTTAACCTCTGCACCTGGTCTGCTTCGGTTAGCAAAGCTTTCATTAAAATGTAAAAAACAAAGTTTATAAATTTATTTTTTGTTTGTTTTTTATTTTTGAGATTGAGGTCTATTTTTTATGAAGTGATAAAGTACAACAATCATCTCCTAGTGAAAATAAATTTAACTAAAAAGCCAATACACCTAAAGAAACCATTGCTATAATTGCAATAAAATTAGCAGCATTTTGTGAAGTGCCAACAGTGAAAAGGCAGGCGCCTGCTGCCAGTAATGCTGCAGCTTACTAAAGAATTCTGGGAAATGAAAAGGCACACAACACACTGAGTCAATTAGATAACAGTTAGGCCATCACCCTCAGGGAGACAGAACAGAAACCCGGGCAAGCTCTAAACTGTTTATAAACAGCTAATGTGTTGTGTGCTGGTTTTCACTTATTTGTTTTATGTTTCCGACAAGGCCTTTTCTCAAAGTGTAAATCAGTAATTTCCTGAGAAAAATGTTGACAAAATGACAAGGGTCCTGAGGGCAGGACTAAGCATGTGTGTGTGTGCACCTTGTGTGTGTTTATGTTTGAAAGGGGAGATGGAGAGGGAGAGAAGAGTGGGGGGGGGGGGGGGGGTGATGGAGGCCACACGAAGCCCCACGGCTGGGTAGTTGAGCTGCCCACAGTTTGGGATTGTTTATCCAGCTGTGGTGAGCACCCAAGCAGAACCATTCAGGCTTGTGTGGAAAAACACTGCCAACACCCTGGGAGTCAGATAAACGCATGGCTATCTGAGGAGTTATAATGGAGGCTTATGTTACCAGGTTAGAATAAAGATAAGGTTCCTTCCTGAAAAGCTGTTGTCACTGTTGCATCTCATCATAAAAATAACATATCTGTTGAGCCAACCACCAAAATGATTTAAATGCTTCACGTCAGTTCCTAGTTAAAGAATTTCCTGTTGTATTTTATAATACCCAGTTATAATATATCTATTATAATACCCATAATTTAAATCCTGCCTAATACATAGTAACCTGATTAAGGGATTGCACATAACTGTGCCCATATTGAAAGTTTATGCTGTGGATTTTTGTTTTCATCCCTTTAAACACTCAGCTGAAATCACCAGTTAATATGCTGTTAGTTCAGCAGGTTATATTTGCAGCCTTGGCAAAACAAGGAATGAATAGCTCTATGCTGTGCAAACACTTGTTTTAGATAGTGGAATAATCTGTGTCTAGTCACCGGGATTAGTTTATAGTTACAGTAAGGATGTATTTTAGAGCTGTACATTGTACTTAATGCCTTCCACCAAGTGTTAGTCATTGAAACCCTTCCTTGAGGCAAATGGTCCCCTATTGCAGTAAATGCAAAAACACTTAGGTGTGAGCTACAGGGATCTTAATGAGCTGAATATTGTTGTCCATCATTTGGTGCCTCCACGTGCAAAGTCAAAGTCTGCTCTACAATAGCAGCACTAAGTTGACTGTATTACCACTCTGTTTAACACACTCTGTTTAACACATGATGAATGAAATTAGAAACATAGCACCAACTTTATGAAGCTCATTACAGTATGCACTGATATTCAATCTTCCACCTGTATCCCCATGATCCAGGAACACCCGGGAGACTGTCTTAATGGAGACGCATTGGTAGATGCAGCCACTATCATTCCAGCCATAAAGAATAGATACACATTCTTACCCATATACAAGATGTTACATTTTTTGTAAGCAAGGCCTAGCTTTTGCATAAAAATGCAGTTCCTTCTTATTCTTGAGTCCCTTAGCCAACAGATACCTTTTGAAATATGTTTTCCAGATGTCTACATACTGTCGCTATGTACACATGTAACAGTCTGGAGGTGCAGTATTTATTTACATACAGTTAGACACTTCAGAGAAATGAGCAGTACTTGCACATTATAGTGTAGATATGTCTGAGTTACACATGGTACACGGACGTTATGTGGTGACATAAAGCTGTACGTCCATCCTCCTCTGTGCTGTAGCTTGGCTGTAAATAGGATAGTTAATGGGGCCTACAAAATAAACAGCACTCGTCTCTCTGCAGGGACTGAATGAGTGATTCACAAAACACACATCAATTATAAATCTGCCCAATCACAAAACGTATAAATGCACCTCCAGAAGTATGCTTTAAATTCTTGCATTTTAAATAAATAATACAATCAATAGACTACACATATTTTTTAATGTGCTGTCATCATTTAAATATTAGGTTTTGTTTTGTTTTTTTTTTATATTAGGAGCAGCAAACGGGTTCATAGACAGAATATAGAGGCTAGGGAAAGATCAGAAGTCATCAATACTCTGGCTTTAGTTTAGTACTGTGTTTAAATACATTTTTTTATGGAGAACACAGCCAATAAAGTAACCAAACTATTAGCAGTCAACCCAGACATTCAATTTACCGGCTGATAAGCAATCCAAAAGATGTTTCTTTTTTTAGAATCTTAGTTTAATATAACGGTCAATTTGGATTAAAGGTTTGAGAACCTCTCCCATTCTCATCATAACTGAATACAGTTCGAGATGTTGCAGAGCTACTGTGCTATTAAATAACATGTCTCTATAGATGTCTCCACGGAAATAATTTTAATTTACAGTAAATTTGTAAAGCCCCAAAATTATCTAAATGGTGGTGTATCAAAATGAAGTCGCTTTTTAGATCACTAAAATAGAGCCTTGCTTGTACATTTCATTTGAAAAACATTTCTGATAATGCTCTTTAGTTTATTTATGTCAAAGGGCCTGAATTTAAGAATTAAATGGAAGTTTCCAAGGCTGTATCTTAATGCCTGGACTATTAATTAAGTCTGCAAAATTCAGCACAGTTGTGATTTCCCTAATACCTCTTCTATTTATTTATTTTAACTTTAACTTAACTGATGGTAAAGAAAGACTTTAGTGCACCCTGTTGTAACAAATGAAAGGCTAATGGAAAGTAACACAGCATTGGTCATCCTCTGGGTATCTACTGCAGGCACTGCACTCTTCAGGTAACTGTATTTAACTGGGTGGCTTTTACATGTCTAAACTGAACTGTTATTATTAGTCTCTTGCTGCATTTTATTCTAGACCCCCCCCCCCCCACTTACTATAACCTCTATATCTAACCCATGATGAAAAGAAACTGTGTATTGATATTTTGTTTAGTTCTGTTGCTATA
This sequence comes from Polyodon spathula, assembly GCF_017654505.1. NCBI lineage: Eukaryota > Metazoa > Chordata > Actinopteri > Acipenseriformes > Polyodontidae > Polyodon > Polyodon spathula. Next base: position 31,865,993 of record NC_054543.1, on the reverse strand, counting down.
GCGTTGCCAGAAAGTATTTAAGTTATTTAAATAAACATTGCAACAGATGGCTTGGTGGCGTTTAAAGGCTTTTGCGCGTAAAGGCAACAAAGGTAATTCACTCTCTATTTGTATTATACTGTATCTGTTAAAAATCTTTCTTCACCCGATGCTGTGGACAGTTGACTAGCCAGGGCAGATACTGAAATGACATAAAATTCAAAGCTAATTCAGCATCTGCCCGCTGCAGCTGGGCACTTTGCCAACTGCACAGGCATTACGGCAATATATAAATATAAACAAATTCAATAGTCTACAAGACAGAGGCAGGGTGAGGCAGGGCAGGACAGGGCAGGAGCCAAAAAGAGGGACAGAAACTGGGGATCGTTAAGAATATGTGAGTGCCATTCTTAGACCTGTTTTTTGGCTCAAACAGCTTTATAAGCCCTGCACTAGGGAGCAGAAGCCTTGTAAAAACTAAACCAGCATGCTTTGGGGGTATTTTATTGCAGGCCTGTTATTTAAGCAGAGTTAAAAGCACATCCCGCCTAAGCCCTGCTGAGTTTGTTCAGCTGGAACAGGGGGGAATGTGGGAAACCAGTTCCCCTGTTTTTAAGGATAAAAACATCATGTGTTCAGGAGCTAATGGTGACTTAATACACTGGGCCTTTTGAGACACTAATCTGTGGAATGTTTAGTGCCACTTAGATAGGGTTGCATTTTAATTTTATTTGTTAGCGATGAGGCTTCACAAAAAGTAAACATGGAAAGAGAGGTGAGGTCAGAAAGTGGAGAAAGGTTCCCAATTAGCAGAGACTGGGAGTTCTGCATTGTGAATCCCTCAGCAGTCTCTCACAGTCTCTCCTTAAAAGGGTTATGCCCAAAACATGTACAATCGCAGACTCGAAAAGTTCACTGGGAGTCGGCTGAAGAGAGTGCACCATGTAATATGGAGACAAGCAGTAGAACAATTCTGTATTTCACTGTATTTGCAATACAATCCATGTGCACATTCAGTTTCATTTACGGAATTCTGTATTTCACTGTATCTGCAATACAATTCATGTGAACATTCAGTTTCATTTACGGAATTGTACAGCCATGCCACTCAGAGACCAAAGCCACTAAATGCATTGAGTAACTTATTTATTTGGCTTTCATATTACGTGTGTACTTTCAGTGTATTGCTTACTGCTTTCTAAATGTGAAACACTGTATAGCAATGTAGTTTAATTATAGAGATCCTAATGTTTGCATTTTCATTGCAGGAAATGGGGCCAAAATACTGTATTTCTCTGTTGTCTACATTTAAAAAATACAGTTCAAATCACCAAATCAATTTCACATTATTTTGTTTGAATATAAAACATAATGTATACAGTTGCTGTTCAGTAATACTAATGTTAGTATTTTTTACATAAGAAGAATATATATATATATATATATATATATATATATATATATATATATATATATATATATATATAGACTAGTAGTACATTTATTTGGAAAACTTTTCATCAGGAAGTCTTTCATAACTGTTTTATAGTTGTAAAAGTCAATATAAAAAAGACACAAGCATTGATACTTTTTGTAAAACCCAAGAGCAAGCCAGTTATTAGCTGAATGACTGCTAATATTTCAATGTACATTGCCAACCCTATAGAAGGAGGGCTGGTCAGGTATCACTCCTGTACCCAAACGACAGCATTACGCTGTGACAGGTGTTTAAAATGATTGGTCAAACTCTTGTATATTCCTAAAGGAAGAAAAAAACCACAGGAAGTAAACTCACTCTACCTCCCACCAGTATACCATGTGAGCCACCACAACCTATTATCTCACTCTGCTCACCCATCTACCAGTCCTAAAAGCTATCTCTCTGACTCACTCATGCACTGAAAAGAGCTCTGCATTGGTTGGACCTCCAATCGTACTTTGACTTCTTCTCACCCCAGAACACACCAGGTCTCTCAATAATACCAAATGGAGTGGGAGTGATGCCTAAAGATCTCTTTACTTACAGTACACAGCTTTCCATACATTCAAATGGGCTGGGTGTTCTGCCAATATAGGTGTACAATCATTAGAAGCATAAAAAGTGTGCCTGGCTGTGAGGCTGTCGAGATACTATCCTCATATTCTTTGTGGCACCACAGTTTAATGACTAAGTTACAGTGTGACTGACTTTAACCCTATCTTTTCTTAGAAACACCCTGGGACTGTGATTTGTATCTTTTAGATAATAAGCTTAAAGGAGTGATAACCAAGCCTTTAAAATGAATTTGCAACCTTATCAATGATTCCTCTTTCATTGCAATGTTGCTGTTGTTTTGTTTTCTTTAGCTCAAATGATTCAAATCCACTGCCACATGGTCCAGATGCAGCTTAACTGCAGGAGGTTATTATGTACCAGCAACTTGAATTTTAGCAGTTTCGCCACAAAAGATGTCTCGATTTGTTTAAGACAAAATGCTGGTAAAAACTAAGACTGGTCATTAAAGGGTTAACAGACTACTTCTGTATCAATGCCAGCTCCTGGAGGCAGACAGGCATTTATCAACCCCTTTTTTTTATCCTGTAATGAAATACTCTCCCTTGTTCTTTTTTCTTCTTGTTTTTCAACTTTTTAAAACTCTACACTCATATGAACTGCTTCCTCCCGCTTCCCTTTCACATTAGGATAATGACATCTATTGATATCCCACCAACAGACCACCTGCCTCAGCCCCATTCTAATTGAGATTGGGTGAGGCAGCAGCACAAAGCAGGCCTCGCCAGGCCTTTAATAGGCCCCCCATTTAAATCTATGACTCTCTCTGGCCTTATACTTCACTGTATTCACAGAGGTAATGGGTCTCACTGCTAAGGATTAAAAGGGGGCCATCGGTGTCGGATACAAAAGGTCACCCCTCCACAGCTGGGCTTCCAAACTCCTGAGGGAGCTTATTTTCATTCAGTCCAAACCTGTATATTTTATTTATTGTCCAAGAGGGATCCCACTGAGACAGAGTCCTCATTTACACACTGGTTACCTGGTGTGAGAAGGAAACAGAAGAATACATACAGGAAAATACAGTAAATTCAGTCACAACTAAACACTACACAGTGCACGTTTGTTGGATTCAAATTGTACAGTACACCACCAAGGTTAAATCAAGGTGTCTAAACAATTGAGCAGTTTAGTTTTCAGATCGCTGCAGACATTTGGATAATTTAGTTTGGATAAAAAAGAACTACCTCTTTAACACTGACTCTGAAAAAGACATATGCATATGTATAAACTAGTCTTAGGCAACTAGCCCTGATCCATGCTTTGCCGATAATAAACATACACATTAAATGAGATGTTATACTCCAATGCTAGCAATCATGAGCACCAGCAATTTCAAAGAGTAAAAGAAGTACATCCATATTACTGTATGTATATAAGGATGAACGGGGTTCCATGGTTTTGGTAATAGATATTGTAACCATATTTGATCGCAATTGGGTAAGTGGTTTTCTACCTCTAATTAAAACTTTGAGACATTTGTAAGCGTACAGGCTCTAAATCCCCAGGGGATTAACAAAAAGACAGTTGTTTAGTCAGGATAGCACAAGTGAGGTGCAATAATTTAGTTTCAGTGTGGTCTTGCTATTGCAGCTGCATGAACTGAAGATCAGGAGTACCTGTGATCCACCCCATGTCAAGCATTTAGTTTGAGGATGAGCTGAGATTTAAACGCAGGATCTCCAAGCTGTAGACATTTGCTCCTCATGTTAAACACTATTTTTACAAATGCTCTCTTTTAGTGGTTCTTATCCAGATGCCCATATTTCCAGTTCATAATTTTAAGAAAGTAGGAAACTGTTCTGAGCTTTCAAAACACTCTTCAAAATACTTTTTATTGTGGTATATTGCAAATTAGTGTGAAAACATAGCAGAGGAGGCACAAAGAGTTCATCCATTCAATCACCTTATATAAAAACAGTACATTTACAAGTGGTGGAGCATACTTATGTTACAGTATGTATAAAAAGATATAAACTGCATAAAAAGGTATACACTTATGTTACATATATGGTTTATAAATATTTACAGCAACCATTAGTTCAGCAACTAAAATGTATAGCAAGGGGCTAAATTGTTTTTATGAGTCACCTGCAACAATGTTAAAATAAAATAAATATATAAATAAATAAATACTTTCATTTAGCAATTACACCCACAAATGCCACATATCACGGGTATGCCTTTTCAATATCTCTCCTGGGCTTAATTTGTTATTCTGTCTGTGTGTGTGTCTCTCCCCACCCAAGGTGGGTCTACTTATAGCTAATCTCTGTCCCAGTAATGAAGCTCTGACGGCTGTCTCTGTTACCAGTGTGCAAATTGCCCTAATGCCTGTCAAAATCAGGTATCTAAGAATGCTTGTGTTTGTCATTATCTACACAAAACGTAAACACTTTTTTGTAGGCTCTATGAAGTGAAAGATATTCAAACAACACTGGTTAGCTTTTTTATTATTTATTTACAATACTACAATTCATTAATACTGTAATACAGCTAAAAAAAAAAAACACAATAAATTTTCAAAGTACATGCTCTCTATATTGTAGAACTTCCCAGGGTGAAAAAGTGTTAATTCAGCAAACTGATTTCAAATTGGGTTGATCCAATATTACTGGAACTAAAATTGATTGGCTGCACAGTATCAGGTCATTTCTTGACTGGGTGTTTGTTTAGTCTAACTCGTTGAAAATCTATTGGAATCTGGTGCAATGCCACTGTCTGCAGAACAGAGATGTTCAAAGATATGGGAATGCAGGAATAGGTTTTTGCATGCTTCCGATTTAAAGCGATAAGGGACAGAATGTCAACACAGACATGAGCGGAACTTGGTTTTAGCAGCTACGTAAATACCCGCAGTTTAAATGGAATTGTATTTTTCAATTTCAATTGTTAACAGTTTTGTAAGAAATTGAAAGGGGATCATTCTTATCTTTGCCACCTTATCAACAAAGAGACCCTGATAAACAGACTGCATGTAGATGCACTGAGGCTTGATATGCCAGCTGGAGATGCTCTGGATAGTCAGGCAGTCTCTTTAAAACTCAGTTTTTGAATCTACCCTTTTTACTGCTAACAAACTAACTGCTCATGGTCTTATAAACTGCATAGTTGATCAAGTAACAGGTCAAGTGGTTGTGACCTTTACAAGCATAATAATTTTTATCAAAGTGACAGCATATATACAAACACGTGAAACACCTCATAAATATGGCTTTACTCTATGAATAGCTCAAGAAAATGCTACAACCCATCAGCACTCTGAAAGGAGAATTTATTGCCCTCTGTTTGCAAATCCTCCAATAAGGGACCACTAATGGGGCGATAATCAGAAAGCTGCTTTACCAGCCAGCAATCATTTCAGCCTGTTCTTATCAACAATCCAGAAGATAATTTTCAGAGCTAGGCTATGATTTTGGAAAAAAAAATAAAAGGTAAAACCACAGACCTATAATTGAAGTGGTAATTGTAGCATCCTTACATGTATAGGATATAAAGCAGATACCGTTAAAAACTATGGTGAGTATAACATGACTCCTGAAGAGGTATACATTTGTGGTATAAAGTACTAATTAATGGCTAACAACTGGTATGGTGTTTTGGTATGAAACAAAACATGTAACAGAGATCACATACAATAAAAAAAACTTCCAGACAAAATTCAATGCAAACATTTTGTGCCACTTTTTTGTGGAAGGAAAGGCAAAGCAAGGCACATTTCCTATGCATTGCATTTATTAAAGAAGGCTCATTTTCCTTGTAATTTGCCTGTAGGGGAAAAACACGCCTTAGTTAAAAAACAGATATAAACAACTCATTGGAGACTATTCTGAGCACAAAGGCCAATTGTCACAGACTAAAAAATAATAATATTAACAGCATAAAACTGTCAAGACACTAGTTTGTGCAATGATTTAACTGCTTGTTCCTGTAGCAAAGTTGTTCAGTCTTAGTGTCATACATTTTCAAAGGCTTCATAAATACTTCAAAAGATCATATTTTTATGGGGTCTACTTTGACCAATTTCACTGTGGGGTCTTTGTTTTTGTGCCCACCACAACCACTTTCAATCAACTGAAGCTATAAAAAAGTCCAACAAGACGCTCAGATACATTGTGAAAAGTGTTGAATTTAAATCAAGGGAAGTAATGTTAAAACTGTACAATGCATTAGTAAGACCTCATCTTCAATATTGTGTTCAGTTCTGGTCACCTTGCTACAAAAAGGATATTGCTGCTCTAGAAAAAGCACAAAGAAGAGCGACCAGAATTATTCAGAGTTTAAAAGGCATGTCATATGCAGGCAGCTAAAATAATTGAATCTATTCAGTCTTAAGAACATAAGAACATAAGAAAGTTTACAAATGAGAGGAGGCCATTCGGCCCATCTTGCTCGTTTGGTTGTTAGTAGCTTATTGATCCCAGAATCTCATCAAGCAGCTTCTTGAAGGATCCCAGGGTGTCAGCTTCAACAACATTACTGGGGAGTTGATTCCAGACCCTCACAATTGTCTGTGTAAAAAAGTGCCTCCTATTTTCTGTTCTGAATGCCCCTTTTTCTAATCTCCATTTGTGACCCCTGGTCCTTGTTTCTTTTTTCAGGCTGAAAAAGTCCCTTGGGTCGACACTGTCAATACCTTTTAGAATTTTGAATGCTTGAATTAGGTCGCCACGTAGTCGTCTTTGTTCAAGACTGAACAGATTCAATTCTTTTAGCCTGTCTGCATATGACATGCCTTTTAAGCCCGGAATAATTCTGGTCGCTCTTCTTTGCACTCTTTCTAGAGCAGCAATATCTTTTTTATAGCGAGGTGACCAGAACTGCACACAATATTCAAGATGAGGTCTTACTAGTGCATTGTACAAAAAACATCCTGAATTAATGCACTGCAGCTTTTTAATGCACCCCAAAATAATATCTCTCTCTGTCACAGAGACGGCATTGCGGGGACCCAGACCAGAACAAAGAAGACTACGCGGCGACCTAATTCAAGCATTCAAAATTCTAAAAGGTGTTGACAATGTTGACCCAAGGTACTTTTTCGACCTGAAAAAAAAAACAAGGACCAGGGGTCACAAATGGAGATTAGACAAAGGGGCATTCAGAACAGAAAATAGGAGGCACTTTTTTACACCGAGAATTGTGAGGGTCTGGAATCAACTCCCCGATAATGTTGTTAAAGCCGACACCCTGGGATCCTTCAAGAAGCTGCTTGATGAAATTCTGGGATCAATAAGCTACTAACAACCAAATGAGCAAGATGGGCCGAATGGCCTCCTCTCATTTATAAACTTTCTTATGTTCTTATGTTGCCAGTGGTTGAAAATGTTGCTCCACAACATTGTCCATTCTTATCTGAGTGAATCCCTTATGTCCCTGGTCTTGTTCTTTGGGAACTTTAAGCTCTCTGCCTATTTTTTGGATTAATATACTTGTAGATAGAGGATGGATAGCATATAAACCAATAGTATGGTATCTTACAGTTTGGTAAACCTTGGTTAGTTAAAAAATGATATAATCAGAAACAATAAGGAAGCAGACGAAACAAATAGAATGGGATATTATGAAACATGTAAGATTAAAGATTAGCAAAATGTAAAAGACATAAAGGAACCCCCTCTTAGTATGAGAGCAGCCCTGCACAGTGTTTATTTTAGAACGGGGTCTTCCCCTCCTCCCCTGTGTTATTTTGTATTTGTTTATTGTTTAATGTTTGTTTATAGATGACGGCGATCCGCTGTGTGTTTTGTTTATTATTTTGTACGACGGCACAGCCATGCATTTTTGTGTTATTGTTTTAAAAATATATTTGTTTATAAATGACGGCGAACCGCCGTGCGTTTTGTTTTGCAGTGTGGATGGGAAGCCCCATCCACCTTATTAAAACCCGTGCAGAAGGCGGCCGTCTCCCAAATTAAGTGATTAATCTATTGCTAATCGGGAGATGGTCACCTGTATAAAAAGCCTGCAGCTCTCCGTGTTCGAGGAGAGGGTGTTCAGAATTGGAGAACGGGAGAGCGAGAGGCGAGAGAGATATTTAAAAAAAAGAAAATAAGGATCAGTGAAGGCAGTTGCTCAGCCTGACCTTAGCGTTTATTTTTGTGTTCGTGATTTATTTTGTTTAATTGTTTTATTTCTGCTCTGTGAGCAAGTGTTTATTTTTGTGCAAATATTTTATTTATTTTTTTGTTCATTAATAAAACAGCGCATGCGCCACTGCACCGTACCTCTGTTCTGGTTGTGCTTTCTTCTGGTCTGGGTCCCCGCAACGCCGTCTCTGTGACAGAGAGAGATAACATTTTGGGGTGCATTAAAAAACTGCAGTGCATTACTTCAGGATGCTTTTTGTATAGGTATACAATAAATTTGCATATTAAGGATTTGCATAGAAATACCCTATCCAACGCTGGGATGAGATTCGCCCAGAATCACTTCTGTTACCCAAATAAGCAACAACAGTCTCTGGATGATGGGATAGCAAGGAAACCAGGAAAATTAAGGAAAGCCCTTTATGAGAAGGAACCTAACCCACCGACCCACCCAGTTGTTAGCCTTTGCCAGCAATCTCCCAGCTAATTTGGGCCTCAGTTAATGGTGACTCCCAACGGTCTGGCTTCCTTCATTCTTTCACATTCCCCAAGTGTCATGTCGAGATTGACGAGTGGGGGGGGGGTGGTGGTTGGACAGCGTCACACATAGCTTAAGCAAAACAATGTGTTGGTGGGCAGCACATCGATTCCTGGGCTGTCTGGAAAACAGTTCTGCCCATTGACAGGTATTGAACTGAAAAGTGTATTCATCTGAAAAGACAGTGGGCAGGCAGGTATCAGGAGGAAAAAAAAATCCCATTCTAGTGACCTTATATAAACTTAGTGCCCGAAGGTCACATTTCCTTCCCAGCTGTGTCTTCACTGTATTTATTTTAGCTGCAGATGTTCTGTCTTTGGAAGCACAGTGTGGCAAGGTCCTACCTCCAGCATCAATCACTGTGGAGACCAATTTATTTTCTCAGTACATTTTCGACAGCACTTTAGATGATAACCTTTGAATGCCTTCCTCTGTCTTCATTTAATGGCTGTATTGTTACAGTGTGAATGCAAGCTTTGTATCTCTGCAGTGAACGTCCCACCCCCAGGACTCTTGTGAAATAAAGAGACTTTATATCTGTTATTCACGGAAAAGACGTTTTCATTTTTTTCATCTTGTTTTATACGTGATGTAAGCAGGTCTTTAGTTCATCTGTAAGTCAGTCAGAAACTCAATTAGAAATTGGACTTTTTGTGAACAAAAACAAAGCTTACCCAGTGGCATAATATAAGGGGGATGTCATACCAGAAAGAATAGTTTAGTATCAAATGTCTATATACTCAAAAGTCTATATATATTTTTGCAGAATAAGCCCATCTGACTTTCTGTGCTCCAGGACGAAGTACAGTTAGAACCAAACTTCTGACGTGTGACACCTGTAATGAGGGTCTCATTACTTTTGCATCAGGCTACAGTAGGTTTTATTTATTTATTTATTTTTTTAATCATTTTTCCATCTTAGAAGTTTATTTTCCATAACTATAAAACATGCAATTGTTGAATATGCAGTAATACTAAAAGAAAATAAAAAAGTCAAATTTTAGTTTCTTTTAGTATTTCACCGGCTTTCCAGAGTGTCTCCTTGCATGTACTCTACTTCCAGTTTTAAACCTATGACTTCATAGGTTTAAAACTGGAAGTAGAGTACATGCAAGGAGACACTCTGGAATGATGCTGTCAAACCGGTGGCATATCCATTGGGGAGTATGGGGAGGGGGAGGGCTGTGCCCCTCAATGAACTCTGGTGTCCCCAGAGGTCTGTGGTACAGATTAAGGCATTCATAAAAAAAACTATTAAAATATGCACCTGCAATAACAAGCTGACCCAATCAGCAAACTGCTATACTCATAAAAACTTAACACCCCCATGAGTACCCTGAATTAGTACAGCCCACATTGCTTGTATTCAGTGGATGCGTTGAATAAACTGAGTCACCCATCTTCAGCATGTATTTCTTTGCTTGTTCCGGAGGGCTCACACACTGTACAGTGCAGATCCTGTTGTGTCTTTAGTATCAACAGCATTTTGGGCTTTAGACTTGACATTGTGTTTTGTATGCTCTAGACAACTGCAAAGTAGTCTAAATGGTTTAATAATACATAGTATTATAAGCCACACACATTATGCAGGTTTGTAATGTTTGTAATCTACACTGAGATGAAGGCAGCATGTGGAGAATTTCATTTTTTATAAGTGTTTCAGTAAGGGTATAATTTAGGTTGTGCCCCCGAGTGTAACCTCAATTCTAAACTTCCCAGTCTGTGCAGACACAGCCTCTGCAGCACATCTGTATTTAGTTTGGTATGTCGTGGTCTGTCAGCCACCCGGACTTTCCTTGTCTAGACACAAGACTAAAACAAGTGACAGGACGCATATTCATCTGGGGATCCCTAGTGGCAAAGTGGTGGACACTACCATCAGTATTGACATTGGGATGACGTGGAAGCTGACCCCTTCCACGAGATGGGTAAAGATTACGAGTCTAGATCCTATAGGCCGTCTTTTAACTCTATATTAATCCTGTGTTTATCACCAGGGGTGATTGATTGACCCTGTTCAATATAATAAAGATACAGAGGAATGAGGTCGGCATGTAAACAGGTTTACACATTTTTAGGTAACAGTATTAAGGTCTAAAACAAATGACTGTTTAGACTTTTGGAAGCGTCCTGTAGGGCCTCAATATTTTAAATATGTTAACAGAGCTGCCTATCCAGCTATAATGCTGCCTGCTCCTTAACTAATCACCTTCAAAATCTGTAATATTTTATTTTAAACACAACAGGAATAGATTGTAGCTGTCCTTTTTTGCCAGTAACCCATATAACATTACAGTTTGCGTTTGGTGATGTATGAGTGCGTGTGTGTGTGTGTGTGTGTGTATGTGTGTGTGTGTGTGTGTGTGTGTGTGTGTGTGTGTGTGTGTGTGTGTGTGTGTGTGTGTCTTTACAGTCCCAACAACGTGCTTACTGAAGCATGATCTGTTATTAGGAAGTTTACAGTATATGTTTGCATTAATTTACTCTATATTGACACATCACTGACCAACCAGTAACTACCACGAGTCTATTTCCAATGTTAAGAAAATAAACAAACAAAAACAACTTTCTGGACAACAAGCACAGAGCAACCAATTTAACCCACTTCAAGTATTAACAAGCAAACAGGCTACTTATAAAAGCAATTTAACTGCATTCATAAGTTAATCACTTCTTACTTATTGAAACTACCCACTAAAGAATTTGTGCTGAAATGAATGCTGAAAGTTGAAATGTGTTTTATGTTTTCCTCGGGACTTTCTGACAGAGTTGGAAGGTATGGGTGAAGTCCAGTAGTAGATTACCTGGATTTGCAGAGTGAAGAGCCCTGTGCAAGAAAGAAGAAAAGAAGAGGCCTTGTTCTAAGAAATGATTCCCCCAAGGCAACTGAACTAGGATGTCACATCTTGCTCCAAGTCGGATCCTCTTTGGGCACATAGTTTTACTGCTGTGCAAAAAGAAGCCAGAAATTACCTGCCTGGGGCTGCAGAGTGACCTGCTGTCTGAGCTGAGATTAGAAAAAAGAAGGAATGCTGCCAACCAACTGTGGTGTTCTGGTCTGTACCTGGACAGGTTTCTGTGAGTTTGAGTGTTTTGTTTTTCTTAAAGTATCAGAGTCTTTAAATGACCTAAACAGCAGGAGATCTTAAGATATATTATTCCTGCAAGTACTTTTTCTCCAGGGGTGATTAAATGACCCTGCTATTAACATCACAAATATACTAAAAATACAATGGAAATTAGCAGATTTATGTCTATGGGCAGCTGTATTAACATCTATCTTTGTTCCTTAAATGTAATATATACAGTGGTATAATGTAATATATACAGTATTCACCCTCTACCAATAATGTCACATTTTGTTGAATTACAAATAATTTATGCCAGTTTTTCAAACAAACGTTTTTTATTCAACGCTGTAGTGGTTCAACTGAACACTATTATATGAGGAGGATATTAAATGTCAGCAAAACTTGCAAAGAAAATGTACAAAATGAAATGTACTGGTTGCATAAGTATTCAGCCTCTTAAGTCAGTACTTGGTAGAAGCACCTTTTGCAGCAATTACTGCTATGAGTCTTTTTGGCCAGGTCTCTACTAGCTTTACACAGTAGAATAGTGACATTTTTGCCCTTTCTTCACAGGAAAATTGTCTCAGTTCTGATAAGTTTGTTGGGGATCGATGATAGACTGCAATCTTCAAGTCTCGCCATAAATTTTAGATTGGATTCAAGTCAGGACCTTGACTGGGCCACTCAAGAACATTCATTATCTTCTTGTTCAAACATTCCAGTGTGGCAGGTGCCAACAAAATGTAAAAATGGGGGTGAATACTTCTGCAAACCACTGTATATATATATACATATATTGAAACCTTTTTTTCAGAACAAATTATGTCCTGCCCATAAACTAAAGGGGTCTTTTCTCTTTCAGAAGAAGCAAAACGAAATGCATTGAAAACAAAGGAGGTCCCTTAAACCCACAGAGGCTGTCAGCTAGGGATCAACAAAGGAAACAAATCATTTGTTTTAGGCCCTAAATACTTTCTAAATTCGGCCAAAAAGCAGGGAAAAAATTACTTTTCTTTCAAGCAATATACAATTGAGCCAAAGTTTTGCCCTGTCACCTATGACCCCAGCTGTTCCAGAGGTCAGGGCCTTGCGCGGTCTCCCTGACTGCAGGCTCTATTAATAGGGTTCCCAGGGCTTTGCTGCTTTCTCGTGAGGGACTGTCTGGGATTTGAAAAAAAGAGGAATTTAGTACCAGTCTCTGATTCTAAATGGAAAGGGGTGTTGACTGATTAATATTTATGAATTTGGAACAGTTCTGTTTTTGTGCTGAGTTGCTGTTTTCTCATGCAAGGTGGGTTTTAAGGGGGAGGAATACATTACTGCAAGTAAATGGTGAGAAATAAAGAGTGCTAAATTGAAAAGGGGAGGAATGGGGGGGGGGGCAGACAAAAGTGTTTCTTTCACCCTGGTGAAACTCTGTGAGACCTGTTCTAAAATGTTGTTACATCACTGTTCAAAACATTGCTAGGCAGTGAGATATCTAGAAAGGATCAATCTTTACAGTGTTGTAAAAAAGGTTTCTAATAAAGGTTTACAATAGAGAAGAGATGCCTTTGCGTTTTTTTTGGTTTTCTAACGGGTGGTCAGCATTTCAAATGGGATTTTTCTCTTTCCCTTTCATTTACGTGATTTAGACAGTCTGCAAACAAAGTGAAACTTGCTCAGCTATCATTTCCAGGAGGATATTGCTGCTTGAAACTTTTGCAGCGCCTTTAAGCGGTTCATTTTTCAATTTCTTGAAATTACTTTCTAGAGAAAAAATATGCTGCACAATTTGCTCAGTGTTTATACATCGCAAGTTTGTATTCTTCTGCAAAGAACGTTAACCAGACATATTTGGAGTAATTATGTACAGCGTCCCATGACTACTAACAAAAATAAATATCAGATAAACAAGCATATCTATTGAATTAAGAACAGGAAATAGTTTATTAAAGTGACAGACATCCAATCTTATACATGATGTAGCATTATCACTGTCGTAAAGCTACAGCATGATATCTCCTATTTCAATGCCAACCATTGTTATTTCAGATGCTCTTAATTATTATTTTCTGTGGCTTGAAGTTGATTTTACTCCTAAAGGTATCAATATCCACGCTTTTTGTAATTGCTCTTATTTGAAATTGTCCACTTATCAAACTCACTACATGCTCTTAATGGAATTTACTCTTGTAAGCAAATATCTTTACTACAAGTGTAACTACTCTTAGTCGAATTTACTCTTAAAGGTAATTACTGTACCTGAAATCTGAAATACAGTTAGTAACTGACAAGAGAAAATTCAACCACAATAAACTTGAACTGCAACACCCTCCCCACTCCCGCCCCATTTCCCCTCCCCATAGGAATATGAATGACAAGCCATCACTAACCTGCATTCCTTATTTCAGTTCAATAAAAGAGCTATATAGCCACTGAATAGACACACATTTCCTTGCTAATTTGCAGATGATATTATCTCAGATATCTACATATTGTTAAAAGGAATTCAACAATTCTTACATATTGCTCCAACATTACAGCACAGAACCAGAATTGCTAGCCTTCATCGTCAAACTTTGTTTGCAGTCTGTGACCTGACGTTAGTAGATATAAAGGTATTTATTGAGATCAATATCAGACTACACTTACAACGCAAACGCACTCAAATTACTGTATGCCTTGGGATACTGTCATTTGAACAATAAGAACATGCTTTGTAAGGATAACGGTCTTCTTCAGATACCTGCCAGTAAAATTAAATAAAAGCTAATAATTAAAGTATACACAGCTTCAGAAAATCAAGAATCAAGTGGGTTTTATTGTTATATATGCCTATTTAAAATACTAAATTAAAATCACAAAGCATATTTTTAAATAGTTAAGTAAATACTAGGTAACATGACTACTTCTGAATAAATCCCGCCAAGCTATCCCCATGTCTAACTCTGTCCTTCATGATTCAGTTCTGTTTTGACACATTTATTGCAGTTTGGATTTGAAGACATTTAAGCAATATAAGACCCAATAGCAAGGATTAAGATTTCTCCACAAGCCAATGTGCTTCCCAAATCCAGTTCCACAGGAGGGCATTGTTACACCTATCCGACCATGCCACAGGGTGCCATGAGATCTTATCATGCTAACTGACCTGAATGAGGTGTTAATGGGTGTAAGAATGAGTTCAGCCCTTTCTTTTGCTCACTTAAATGACTGAAACCTTGAAATTCCATTCCTTTTCTTTGGGCGGATAGGTGTGATCTTCCGAATTGTTTTCATTTTCCATTTAATTAAGGCAATTGATTGCATTTTCATTCACGGGGCTTGATGGTATCGGAGAGCAGGGTTATGCTTGGGAACAATGGCCCTTCCCTGTGGTGACAAACCCGGTGTGCTACAAGGCAGCAGAGCACAGCTCTATTGCGAAACTGATCTCCACTGGAACAGAGGAAATCCCCAGCTTGTGTGGTCAACAAGCCACTAGACAGCTCTATACAACTACAGCAGCTGTTTATATAGATACCCTGGGACCAGGGTGATCCATCCTTGAAGACTTTTTATTATGCAGACCTAACCCTAACTGTCAGCAACTACTGGCTAAGAGAGGTCCACAGTGAAGATAAGGATGGCGTCATTGGAATATATTTTAGAAATCCATTGCCATTTTCAATAAAAGTAGTATTTGCACACGCTATCTAAAGCTATACTCAACAATGTCACACTCTGTCTAAAGTTGTAATGATCCATGTCACAATGGGCTTGTTTTACGAAAATGGCACATTTGCATTACTGTTTTATAAACATATGGAAATGTCACCTAATCTTTATTTGGGACCTCTACCTTAAATATGTTTGACAGTTTGTGCACCTATTCACCAAAGCTGTACTTTACTCACTATTCTTGCTTATTCATATATTTGTAGTGACAACTTACTGAACATCTTGGCATAATGTTTGCAGTGAAAATGATCATTTTTATCATTTCTTTTGAAGTTTTGCATGTAGGTTACCTAGCTACATTTTTCTTAATCTTTAGCATTATACTTGATGGGTACATAAATGCTTTAACATATATGGAACATAGTCAGCCAATTTAAAACAAAAAAAAACATTAATCCCCAGGAGGTTAGTTAAAAGGAAACTGTAATATGAAGCTCAATTGAAATGTTAACAAGTCACAAAATGTTAACCTGATATTAATATTAATGAAGCAAGAGTTCTGAAAAATGTAGTTTTAAAAGGACATGGTGGACTACATCACCCAGGGTGCAGCAGTCAAAAAGAAGATGTAGGAACTGGGCAATCGGTCAGCTTCGACTTTGATAGGGCGCTTTGTTTTATTCACAAAGTGCTCACCCGGTGACACTCTGTGGTCACCGAACTGCTGTTAAACTCATTGATAAGCCACCAGACTCACTGGGCTAGAAAGCTGGTGAGATTCACCAAAACAACATGGACGTCGCCATGGAGACTGTCAACGTGGAGTGTGGGGAGACCAAATTAAACATTTTAGTCGACTCTGACGGCAAATCATTTAAGAAATGGTAAATAATAAAAGTCTTACTGAATCCCATTCATTTGTGACATTTTCCCTTCCATTTAAGAAGTCAAATCCAAAAGCAAAGACATTTGAATTTAAGTTTATGGAGTTTGTAAAGATAACTATTATTAATATCTAACCTTGGGGTTTAATGTCACAGCAAATAAGTCATAAAAAGAGTACTGCTTAGCATAAAACATTTGTATGAATTTACTATGAAACTGAATTTAGCATGTTACTATTTGCACAAAAAATGATGAAATAGTTTTAATAGAAGTTTGTAAATACCCACATTTATAGAACCCCTCACTTAAAGAATATAGAGATGCCCAAATAATAGAAACAGCGTTGGTGTATTACTCAGAAAAAAATTGAAACGGACTGGAGAGAATGTAAAGCCCAATGGAGAAAACTGTGTGATGGTTTGTGAAGAGCAAGAGAACCATGAAGTAAAGAGTGGAGTTGGAAGCTCGTGGCCACACTGCTGGGAATTGCCAGTTACTATACATGTGCAGTGTGACTGCAAGTCTTTCTGGAGGTGTCATTAGCATCGCATGTGTATTTTTATGTTGAAGCAATGGTCCCAATCTGTTTAAGACATCGTCAAACCTTTCACCTGTCGTTCTAAAAATGTCTTTCTAACAACAGCAAGTCTGTTACGGCCTTGCCTGCCGCCACAGCACCAAGTTTTCTCTGACTACGATTCGCCATGTTGATGTTACCAAACTGTTGTTTTAATCCAGTCACTGGTGCATGTACTTCCGCCTCACCAGTTTCTTTGCAGCAGTGACTAAAACAACGCGCCCATAGCCTATGTTTGTTTGCAATGATCAAACAGAAAAATTGCTTCATTGTTTAGATTGCAGTTCCGATTCAAATAATGTTTTCCCCCATGTTTATTCCATTATGACGTCCTCAATCTTACAAACAATACCCCCAACCCCTGGATCCCAAAGGACATCCAAGGATGTTTACAAAGAGTCATGTAAACATGATGTTGAATACCTGAGGAAAACACCAACCCATTTCAATTTGGAACCTTTCTCTACACTGCAATATTTGAATCTTCCCTCTACCCCTATGCAAATCTAATATGCACAACAGGGTTTTGATATATAAGATCCATTTGATTGCATTATTTTGTTTTGTCTTCTATTCAAGAGAAAGTACATGTCTTATGCTCAGCTCCAAGCTGGCGTTCTCCCTTAAAGATGTGACAGTTTACCCCATTCACCATTCTAAGAGATGTAAGAACACACTTTATTGGTGAAAAAGAAGTAATATATCAAGTGACTATAAAAAAAGATGCATCCATAAAAATAATCCTCTTTAGTAGTAACAGACGTTTGAAGCTTAATTAAAGCAAAGAACCGTCTACAGGAGGCAAAATAAGTCTTATCTGTGTGTCAGTTTATAGATTGTAGGAAGTTACCATTATTGGTTACTTGGCAACATCAAAAAGGTTCCTCTTGAGTAAGTAACCAATAAGCCTTTAGTTAACATTAAATAATTTACAACTTCTAAGATCAAGAATAGTGTGCAGAAATCCTGATAAAATACAAGTCTCAGATCTCAGGGTACCTTTTGAAGTAAATACGTTATTTTGAAACTCACTTTAAAGATTTACGACCATTGTTTGCGAGAAAAGAGGCCCATAAAATGGATTTAGTAAAACTTAATGACACAGTAGCCTGTTATTGACATGAATTTGACTAATGGAGGGAGTGTTATGATGTAATCATGGCTCCAAAGTCTAATCCACAAGAATGGATCTAGGCCTTCTTCACCTCGGCCCCAGCAGGCCTGAGGTGGAGGAGTCAAGCTGAGAGGAAGACAGTCTCCACACTGCAAACATTCCTTCTTATCTTATCTTCCCTTCTCAGGCTTTGCTCTTTGTTCATTATCATTCTTCTTAATTTTCATTATCTTCCAACTGATGCCCCTCTCTCAGCCCTGTTTAAGCTCTATAAAGGTAACTCCAAGATCCTACAGGAGCCAAGGGCTTTTTTGTTTTATTGTTTGCTTAAATACGGCTTCTTTGAAAACTTCAGGAGATTTATTAAATTGCTCCCCTGATGTTTTTGGTCACCCAGAGTGGCAAATATTTCCCTGGGGACTGTTCCGCTAAGCCTCCCTGTATCTGAAAGGCATGGAACAGCCTATCTACCATTTCTGCAGCTTTCAACTGGTAGTGCTGAGACAAGGTGGATAAACAACAGCCCTGCATACCAGAGCGCCGAGAAGAAATGATGGAAAATACCCATGCGCCTGTTTGAGTTGGGATTGGGAAATACATCTGCCGCTTTTTTGAGGATTAACTGCCTGGATCCCTCTGTTGATAAGAATTAAACATCAAAGTATGGCAGTCTAGCTCACAGTAACAACAAGATGAAAAACTAAATAAACTAACTTTGCCTCTGACAACAACTATCTGGAGGCCACTACATAGCATTTTAATTCAGGTTGCTATGCGTTAAATACATCAGTATGTGGGATGGAATGTATTGCACACATCGAGCCTGCCCATTGTTTTATAGCAAGCTTGCCAAAAGGCTTATAAATGCAACTCACACACAACCATAAAAACAGAGACAGCCACACTGCCCAGTTGATGCAATATCTGTGTGCTACTTTGAGTTAATTCTCACAATGTGTAATCACAATATGTGCATATTTGATATGCTGCCAGCAGCGTACCTTTGTAAACTAGGAGCTACACAGGGTTTGCGTTCCACATTGGAGTCAAAGAAGTTCAGGTTGCACACTGATAAAAATAGCACAAAACGCTCCTCAGCATCAAATACTCTGAATGTGCATGGAACTTTAGTATGTTTCCATTTCAGTGTGGGAGACTGAATAGAAGATCAGCCCCGTGCATGCACTTTAGTCCTGGTATCAGCTACCACAGCAAAGAAGGGCTGTGCTGGGCTGTGGGGGCTGCAGCTCGATAAAGTATTTCATGGTTAGTATAAAGCACTGACTGAAGGTAAAACGAAAAGCAAAAAGAGGACGATCTGATGAAAAAATGTTAAAAGCCTTTTTATTTCAGGCTGTAATCTGTGCCAAAAAAAAAAAAGCAAAATGTTAAAAAACAAGCAAGAAACAATTTAAGTGGGCTTCACAGTTCTGTCTTAATTGTATCTTAGTTGTCTTTCGCAATTTTTCTTATTTGTCTTAACCAAGCCTATGTTGGTCTGCATTGTTTTAAGAGTCATGTGTTAAGCATTGTTCCCTTTCATTGCATGTGAACCTGCCTGCCAAAAGAAAAGAAAGAGGACTTTGGTAAACATTCATTTGCTTAGAAAGAATTGTGCTCCCAACCTAAAGACACACTTGAGTCTTTAGCAAGCCCTTCTCAATATAGCCTTGTTTGCCATTGTTTTTAAATTCTATCTCTGTTGCTCACCTTTTTGGTTTCTGTTTGCATTGTGCTTGTCTTGCATGTTAGAGTATGTTTGTGCTGCTGATCTATACCTGTGTGAACGAGGTACTAACCCTGAATAAATAACTGCTCATGAATAAATCAATATATTATTTATACATTTAAATAAACGAATGGCACACCTGTTCATAATGTCACTTAATTAAGTAGTTTTCTGTTATCAGTACATTTCAGGAAACAAAAGCAACAAAAATGTATAACTACATGAAGAGGGAGTCAACAGCACATTATATGCAAAAGATAAGATGCATTTGTATGAGCTTAGTTAACCTTACAAGTGACCGGGCTAGTTTTACTAAATATTATTAGCACTGGGACATGGACCAAGGATCGTAGGTAGCATCAGTTTGCTTGCAACCAAATTAATTAAACTTCAGTCAAACTCCTGAAACACAGGACTAGCCACTCAGGTCTTACAGCTGCTGAGAGATGAACATTATTTGAATGTTACGATTCATCAAACCTGCTTACACCACTGACTTTATCTATGTACTGTGCAGTCTAAATGTGTTCCCAAAATATGCTTTTTAGGACCAGCAAATGTCAAAACTACATGTAGATTCCTTTATTGTCAAAATCCACCTTTGTGGTTTTCTACCTGCCTGCAGTTGTGTCAGAAGTTGTTGATTGAGGGTAATGATGGTTATACAAGATTACTCTTATAGTAGGGCTCATCAAAAGCCGACCAATTCAGATAACTTACTGGCACCTCCTATCTCATTAGAGGAAGGTAGCCTTCATTGGAAAACAAATCACCACCATGAGCAACCAGTTCTTGTCACAAATTTTATATATATATTATATATATATATATATATATATATATATATATATATATATATATATATATATATATATATAAATGAGCGTTGGATCTCCTACATAAAAAAAAACAAACTTTTAAACACTTTTAACATTCCTGCTCAGCTGAAGCAGTGTGTTTCCAGTGGCACTACTTTATGAAATAGGACAGAAGTAAGGTTCGATACAATTTGCAGGCATATGTTTGGTTCAAACCCTACAAGAAAAGGCCATAAGAGTCAAGAGCCAGTCCTCCATTAGTGTTCTGTCCTTTGGGAAATAAAGTTCTCCATTTGTGTGTGTGACCGCTGTCATTCAGTTCTCTGCTTCTCGAAACACACCATCGACCTGCTGAAAAACCAGAGGAAATAGAAAAAATAAAACAACAAGCACACTCTGCTGATCTCAGGGCACGTTCCTGTTTTCTTAAGTAAGTTTGTGGAAATTAGGTTTATTTGGTAGAAGAAAAGAGGATGCCACACTTTAAAAGTCTCAATAACATCTAAATCCAGCACCCCCCCTAGCTGTCAGTTTTTAGACGCATACGGCTTGTGCATCTCCTGATTGTTTTGTGATGTCCATCTTCTCTCGTTCACAGGGCCTTCCTATATCTGAGCCTCAGGTGTAAAAGAGGAAGGTCGTCCCTAGGCAAAGGGACCAGTCCAAACGTCCAACTCTGACCTCAAAACATCCATCTGGAACACAGTCAAGCCACTCTTGGGCAATCCAGCTGCATGAATGCTTCAGTTAAGAAGTTAAAAATGCAGGGAGCTAGGTAGTGCAGTGGGTTTACACATAAGCCTTTCACTGACAGAGGCTTGGGTTAAAGTACAACAGACAACAGCGGACAATTGGCACTGGGTGCCTTTGCTGACTCAGAAAGGGAAAATGAGTTGTGATTGGTGCAACCTAGTTTACATAGTGACTGTGATTTACAGTTTTATTGTTGGAGCACCCTGGTGGGACATGGTGTAGAAGTTGCATGGCAGCAACATTCATAGACACCTAATTCTCTGCTGTTGACTTGAATCTACCAAATGTTGTCAGTTATAGCAGAGGTTGCACAGTTTAGCAATAAAAGCACCGTTCTACGCTACACCAGCTTTTAAAAAAATGAAAAGGTTTACAAACACACATATTGCGTACACGCTAAAATATTGTGTCATTAAATATTGAGTATTCCACTCAATAATGAAAACAAGTTCAAGTGGGCTGTTGCAAATACCCAGACTCTGTTGTAACTACTGAGCAATTCTTACAAATATGTACACACAAAAAAAATAATAAGTTGTTCTATATCGAGAGGGCATTACAGAATTAGACTCTTTGGTAACAACCAATTTAGCTCTGTTCCGTTTACAGAAAGCACTTTTTTTTTCTAACAAGCACCACTTTTTCGATATAGACCAATACAAATGGTGAATTCATAATTCAGTGGGATCCAACAACATTAAAAACATGTTTTTTTTTCTGTGCAGATCAGAATCTGTCACTGTACATCATGGCAATATTGCCAAAGTAACGTAGTGTCCACTGAGCGGTCTCACGAGAAGCTAGAAAAAGGTGATCTTTTTCCAGCATACTGTATGTAACACAAGCTTGTATTAACATTTAAAAAAGCAGAACCTGAATTAATCAACATTCAAAACTATTCAAGATCGAGGGTCAAAATACAAAACAGCACTCGAATAAAACCGCAGTGACTTGCTTGTTTAATTTTAAACAAATGTTCAGCCACAAAATAAACTTATTAAGTAACAGAGACAAGTACATCCACTGTATTCTTACCCAGATGAGATTCACGGATAAAAACAAAAAAAAACAAAAGTGTTTTATGTCTGAAACATTGCTGAATATGAGTTACCACAAAGTCACAACCTTGCTCTCCAATTAAAACCAAGCAGGTTCACTGCACTTTAAGAAAAGTCCTAATGGGAGTTTTATTTTAAGAAAGTTGACAAAAAGACGGTGTTCCTGCCTGTGTGTATCTTTTCTTTTTTTCCTCCCTTCCTAAATTACCTCAGTGGCCTTTGTGTGCAAGGTTGAGCACTAAAGAACAAAGAAAAAAAGAAGCTCTTTGCTCTTATTCCCCTCCCCCTGAGCAACCCACCCTTCTATCCACCCCTCCTCCTCCTCCTCCTCCTCCAGCTCAAAAACCTGCTCAACAAAAGGTTCCATTTGCACGGTGTTAAGACATAATGCAATTATTTGTCAGGAGGGTCCCAGTATTCAGAAAGGTCACAGAGAGTGGAATTGGAACTTCAGGCTGAAGAGAAACCCCATTTATTTACATTTAAACAACATTTCAATTTTTTAAAAGAAATAATTGATTTTTATTAATTTAAATTGCAACGTTAATGTCTGGGTGTGAAATACTGGGGGGGGGGGGGGGGGGGGGCGCTAAAAAAAATTAGAACCCCTTTTAACAACACAACAAAAAAAAAACCCTACACTTTAACATTAAAATACACAAACTTGTAATAGCTAGGATAGCTTTTATTTAAAAAAAAACAAACAAAAAAAACAGAGACGATTATTAATTACGGTTAAAACAATTATTTTAGTATGTCTTTGTCATGTGTATAGGTTTAAATAAGCAGTTCAGATTACTTGAAGTACAGTTATTGAGTTTTGTATTTTAATTTTGGATTAAAAACTACATGGCTGGCTTGACAGTGAATTAAGAAACCTAGTCTCCCAGAAAAAATATGTTATCCCCTTTTGGATTTTACGCCTCTAAAGGAAGCAATGGGGAAATCCTGCCGTGTTAGATAAGTGGCTGGTACAGGGAAATAAAGAGACTTCTCCCAAGGCTAGTAATGGTCAAAACAACCCACAGGCATCTTTTGGTCCAATATGAGAAGTCTGATTTACCTGTTTTCTCACAGCTACAAATACACAAGTTAACGCATACTTTCCTGAAAAGAAAAAGCTGAGTGGAACAGTAAAAGGATTTATTGCCTTTGACTCAAAAACTGTCAGGCCCAATAGTTCAAAGTTGTGCTTATACAGTAGTTAAAGCCATAGAGTGGCAGCTAGAGGCTTAGCAAGCTACTGTATAAACCTAACAACCTAAATCAAGCCGAGCCAATTGGTTCTAGTATTTTAAGCCCTGTGTCTTCATCTGTTGTTGCTTAAATATTTCCACCAAATGAGAACCCTATTCAGTAGGATTAAGGAAGCTGAGTTTTGACGTGCGGGGCTATGTTGGATTAGGAGCTCCTAATGGAATTTAATACACACAGGTCTGGACTGAGAAAACGTAAACAGAGGGGCCCACAACTACAGCCCATCAAGCCACAACAGCCTCCTCAGCAGCTCTGCTTGGAAAAACACAGGGCTTACTTGCTTTTAAAAGGTGCACTACTGACCCAGTCTGGGTTAAACTGTGTGTTATATTTGACAAGCAAGCCATTTTCAAAGCCTGCGGTTTTGCTGTAACGTATAGATCTGTTACAAGCAGCTAATAAAAGGGATATCATCTTCTGTAGCTAATATAGCCTTGATGAAGGGGATGGGTGCTGCGCTGCATGCATCTCAATGAAGCGCAGATCTCTTCTTAGCAACATTTCAACTTACTTCACTTTTTTAGACTACGCAGTTATGCAGGGGCTTTGAAGAGCTTTGTTGCATGATCTGCGGCAAAGATAAAAAAAAAACAATTAAAAAGTTATTTATAGTGACTCTTCTAATACTGTCACTGCACTGCTAACACAGCCTCTTTGTATTTTCCTTTGTATAATATACAACACTATAGGTTAATAAAGTTGCTCTGGTTTAAATGTCTAAAATCTGCAGTTTTGTATCTGAAATATATGCAATAACAGAGCTTTATAAGTTATTTTTATGAATAAACAGTGTAATATTTATTAAAAATCTTTGTATTTATTTAGACCAAAAGTAACTTTTATGTTCTCAGGAAATGAAATAAAAACTTTTTGAACATTGTTGAACTCTTTGCAACTTTTTCCAACTTTTTTGTTGAAAGGAAAAAAACACTAAAGTTATGAAACTAGTAATAGTTTGTTCTCCAATACATTTCTCACATTTATTTATTTTATTTGCTTAGTCAATGAAAATAAAGCAAATTACTGAACACTGGATAAACAGGCTTCATTGTCATATTGTAAGCATTCACTCCAGTGAAACATTATTCTGGTAGATGGGTTACACTAAACATACATCTGTCTGGAATACTGGGAACTGTTTGGTTTGTTTGCAGGTTATTATCAGACACTTAGACCAATGTATTCAGGAGAACTTGGATTTAGTTAAAACTGAAAAACAATCTTAATTTTTCTTTCAAAATATTAAACTCTCCAGAGGGTATTTAGAAAGAGGAGCCGGGGGGGGGGTTACAGAGTTACAGTGATAAGAGAAAAGCCTCCTTTGCAGATATTTTTCTGGGTTTCAAAGCAGCCTTCAAAAGCTTCAAGCTGAGACTTAAAGTTAAATCCTCTTCAATTAGCACCTAATCAGCTTTTAACTGAGCAGAAGGAGTATCAGCAGACGACGATGTCCGAGCAGGAAAGCCATCCCCCATACCCCCAGAAACCCCTTTTCTCGCCAGTGTTGCCGCTGTGCATCCCCAGACATTATATGACAAAACCAATAACATTTTAAAACAGTCAACAAATACACCATTTCGTCAAATAATCCATAGCTCATGGTCTTAAACTAATCCAGTAGAGTTCTATAAATTGTAATTAAAGGCAGCAGTAAAAACATCACCCATTGTTTAGACCAGTAAATTAGATCTCTAATATCTACATGGGAATTGTGGTGCCATAACCACAAGACACTTCACACTAGCTTACCGTATTTCAGTTGTGCTGAGAGACAACAGCACGCTTACAACAACCCATCCTTCTTAGGTGGTTTACATGGTTCAAAAAGCATGAGAAACACAAAAAGAGACTTGCATGCACTGTTAGAGATCTTGGTTTTCATAACAGCAGTACACAACATTTTAATGAGCCTAGCTATTGAGGTATGGTTATCGCAATACCAAGTGTTCCTTGTGAACCTTGGAAATGGTTTGTTTTGCTGAAATTGTAATTTTGGGTATAGCAGGTGATTTTGCTGCTGTATTCTGTCCTTTGCTGTGGCAGGAATAAAATAATACGCTGATGATGATATGTATATATGTATTGTCCGGGTCTTGGAAGCGTAAGTGACTTCTAGGGGTTTATCTCCAGCTTACTTCCTGAACGTCAAGTGCCCATCATATCAATCTGATGTAAAAATTCATAAGGAATTTTAAGTTGATGTGATTAATGTAAGTGTATTTGTGTGTGTGTGTGTGTGTGTGTGTGTGTGTGTGTCAGGCGGGAATTTGGGAGAGATGTCTAATCATGACCAGCCACATTTTCCAAGAATTCTTGCTATTCCAAGGCAACCAGGCCCGCTCTCGCGCTCGCTCGCTCTCTCTATCTCTCTGTATTCAGAGGTAGCTCAGACTGACTGTCTTATCGTCTGAAACGTCACAGTAGGTGAAAATAGGATAAGAATTATTAAAAACTCTGCCTCGCTGAAACCCAGACAGACACTTAATTAAAGCTGGGTTGTTGTATTTTCTTTTAACTGGCGCCAATTAGACATGTTTAATTATACATGGACCAGAAACAGTGCTGACCCTTGCTTGCAGGATATATGACATTTAGTAGTTGGATGCTAATTAGTTGACTATAAAATGTGTGGCAAAGATTCACCAGATATCAAATGAAGCTGATAGTGAATCCCATAAGTATTCCAAAAGACTCCAGAAGAAAATGTCTGCCCACAGAGAGGCATGAGTGTGACACCCATTCACCCAATGCAGGCGGTGAACAAGCTCTATTTAGAAGAACAGAGCTGGTGTATTTGTCACGAAGTACTGAGGCTATAGACTCTTTTTAAGGATCCCACTGAACACCATTAACTCTTTATACAAATGACTCAATCACCACTACTGTGTGTTCCTGCTTCATATGACCAAAAGACCTGGGGGCTTGCTGTCAGGGAGGTTTTTTTTTTCAAAGCTATAAAAGATTCCATTTTAAAGAAAAAAAACACACACAAGTAAAAAAATTTTACAAGAAAAAAAGAAGCTTTTTGTCGTGCAGTGAGTGTGTTTGGAATTTCTTTAATAGAGAATAATGTGGGCGCTGAAACCATCTGATCAATACGCAAGGCAGCAGCATCTGGCTTTTTTCAATCACACTTTGTTTCATGGTATGAAAATTGGAAGGAAAAAAAAAAACACGAGAAAACAGTGCTATGGATTCCTGTCAGTTGTCTGTGACTGTTGCCATGGAAACCCTGGTGCCAGGCCAGAGGCTTAGTCTGCTACCTCTGGATGTCTGCCAGTTCTGGGTGAAACGCTGGAATATCATTCCACATGCTTCGGTGTAATTTAGGAGGCCACCTTTAGCTCCTGTATAGCATGTTTCTCCAAGGGTAATAATTTAGGTTCACAAAATAAATCCAGGCCGTATTTCAAAGACGAACCACAGAATAGCTATACCTGCGCAGGTTCCAGACAGGTGCTTAACATACCATAGAGGTACACTTAACACCTGTTGTTCTTTCCAAATTTTATATTTAATTTTAAATAATTCAGCACCTGTCTCTGAAAGCAATGAAGATTTATGGAAAGAAGTCCTAAACCCAGAAAATACTAGAATAGTACGGTATATTCAAAATTATGGC
Source organism: Polyodon spathula (assembly GCF_017654505.1). Classification (NCBI taxonomy): domain Eukaryota; kingdom Metazoa; phylum Chordata; class Actinopteri; order Acipenseriformes; family Polyodontidae; genus Polyodon; species Polyodon spathula. The sequence goes on along the minus strand of NC_054543.1, from coordinate 31,838,808 downwards.
AGGCACAGCTATTAATAGTGTCTATAGCTGGCACTGTATCCTTTATAAGTAATTCAGCTGTTCAAATTCCTCACTTTGATAACACATTCTGCCATTCTGTGACCTCCTAAAGTCACATGTAAATGTATTCCTTTTAATTGATATACGTAATATTATACTTCACATACAGAGGCAGAAGGGACATCAGGATAGAGTTGTCAGAAACCTTCTTTTTAACCTTATGCAGATGCAGTAATAAGAAGGGAGGGGTAAACTCGCAAGCTGACAACCCTTGTGCATTGGAAACCTCGGGAAGATAACATTAATATATACATTTGACAGATTAAATACTGTGCATCATGAGATCATTCTGTTTAGCTCATGTTGTGTTTTTCTATAATGATTCAATGAACCCTACTTTGTCGGTATCTCTGAATTTACCATGTGTAAAATCTGGCAGCCTGGCTCACAGGGTTCAAATGTACACAACAAGAGCTTGACTTATCCAGCTTTCCCTGGTTATGAAGGGGATGAAAATAAGACTCCTATTGCATAGCCTTTTGCCAATTCCAAGTTTTTATTCATGTTTGAGCAGCCACAGTGTACAGGTTACAAGCTCATTGTGTGTCTTAATAAATGCACAGTAAAACCAGGAAAGGATTAAACTGCTCTGCAATAGGAGGATTTTTTTCATCCTGTGCAGATTCCTCCCCACTCATCTGAGCTACGAGAAAGATTTACAACAAATAACCGGAGAATATTCCAAACTTCTAAACTAATGTTTTCATATATGCTCCTGTTTGGATGGATTAAGGTTTTTAAACATGCAATATCTGTGTCATGATAAACGATGCCTACAGGAGATGCGTTCTTTTTGTATCAGGTACAAATAAGGTAGTCTTCTGGCTCATAAAAGGTTTCTTCCAAGCTGTTCTTGGTTGTTCTTGGTACTTTGCCAGAGAGAATCTAAAACCGTCTGTCATACAAATTATCTGTTCATTAACATCCAGGATACCTCCAGATGGGATTGCATCTCTAAATGCTGAATACTAGGAGGCTTGGGAGGACACTACATTTAAGCAAGAGAGAATCTGTACACCAGCATGCTATTAAAATGAATGGGCCAAAGTCTTGAGAAACTATGCAGGCCAATCTCCAATTAGAACAATAACTCCCCAGTGAAATCAGTATCCTCTTGGCTATTGTTACAGAAGGGCTAAACATTAAAACTTCTTTCAAAGCCATCAACAATACCATGATGATCTTCAATATCAGTTCTTGATGTCTCACACCTGAATACATGTGTCATAATGACCTGAGCACCACCAGCCACAGTGAGCAGGGTATTACCTGGGGTGAATGCACATTATTAAGTTCTCTCTTCTTTTGCACAAACCAAAGTCTGTTGTCTGTTGTGCTAAACTTTTTGCTTTACTTTAAATCTCAGTACATGCCAATCTCAATTTAAATATATTTAAAAAATCTGAGTAAGTGATAATGTCGCTTGGGTCTCTTTGTATTTTGCACTATTGAGATGTACCTGTTCTGGCTATGCGAGCACAAAGTGAAAGTGAATAAACAAACAAAGCATAGGCAACGGCAAAGAAATTTGATTTCAAAGATTTGGTAGTCATAAGGCACTGCAAAAAATTGCTGCAGAGCACACCTTTTACATATACAATATATAAGACATGTACACACTATACTATACCTCCACAATAAGAGTGTCTTCTCATAAGAACAAGCATTGAGGGTTCTACAGTATAATGCTGTTGACTTCCTTCGAGAAATACAGACCAAAATATGAACACACTATAATCTTTTAACCAATTATTGTATCCCTCACATGCTACATGTTTGTAACTAATATGATGCACAAACAACCATAATCCACTCAAAAGCAAGAGCTCTATGTGTCTTGTCTTAATCCTGCTCTTGGCTTCCTGGGAGCAGAATGCCCAACTGCTGATCCACATGAGGGGATTTCAGATTAGCCACTCGCTTCATCAAAATCTTTTGGTTATGGTCTGCCGACTCGCTGCATCTCGGAGGGAGTCTCGTCTCCCTATACAAACTAAGGAGACAGAATGCAAACCGACACTGACACGGTTGAGAAGGAGGTAGTTTTACAACACGCTGGCATGCTACAGTGCTGAGTGACAGCCACGACTGCTGCTGTGCTGAGAGCCCCACAAGATGTTTTAGCATGTGTGCTTTTACAATGCCCGGGTATGGAAGGGCTGAGACAGAAACGGGAAAACAAAGCAGCACAACTAAAGCTGGAAAGGAGGAAGCTCGAAATCCAATTTCGGCACGGTATCATGCAAAAGAGATAGGAGGTGGGGGCTGTGGAGGTGAGGAGGAAAGAGCGTTGATAAATAAAACATGAGCCTGTGGAAAGTGGGTGCTGTATCAGAATATAAATGTCTTTCTTTCCCTTTTATCTTCTCCCATAGACTTGGGAGCTTATTAAATCAAGGCAGATTTCTTTCTCCAGGGTTTGACCGTACCCTTCCATGCCACATTCATTTTTAATAACACCCAGACTTAAATGGCTCTCGGCAGGAAGGACATGTCATTTGGAGGTTTCATTTCATTTGTTTTTCTGTAGCAATGAGGATCACAATTTCATGTTGTCACAACAAATTAAGTTCCACCCCGGCACGTTGTGTCAGTTTTGTTTACCTTATTCATTTGCTTCATGTGGCAAGGTATGGCAGCGGTGGCACAATACTACACAGAGTTGCCCACTAACCTGGTGCTCAGCTGTAAGTCAGAGATAACGGGGGGGGGGCAGAAAAAAAGACATTGACAGCAACAGGACAAGCAGGACTAGTTTTGTTTCACTTTGCTCTGTTTTAACTGATGATGATCTAAACAGAACCAAAATTGGAACTTTTTTATTTTTGTGTTCCATTAAAGCCAACTTGAGAACTGAGCCCTCCAGGCATATTCTGACGCTCAGATTTACACAGTCTTAGTGTGCTGCTCGACGTCTGACTGCCTCCCCCAGGTATTGGTTACCGTAGGCAGTGCTGAGGATTATCCACAACCTGCAGTCAATCCAGGCTTTCCGAGCTTGTGAAACTCTGCTGACATTTAGCTTGACGGCACATACAAAGTTCAGAAAGTCAGCCATGCGAGTTCCCCTTCTCCTCTCTCCTCTGGAGTCCAGCTGGCCAGGCAAATGGTTACTTGTGGAAATCAATACAAGCCCCATCGGGCATCACTGTAAAAGTGCAACGTAATGCCTCACCCACCAGGATAAAATTAGATCTCGGCAGCATAGATCTTGGGAAATATCTTAAATGAATGAAAACAATGTTGCCAGTCTCAATTCTCCCTTCAGCTTTCCCAGTAGCATGACAGGTATTACTTACTTAACCTCTAAAGTTAGGTTAAAAGGTTAAAGCTAAGCCAGCTTCTGTTGAATATGAATTTACTATCACTTTTGATCCTCCATCGCTATAACATCCTTATTTCCATATGGGCCATTCCACAGAGCTCCGGCAGGACCTGGAGGTTCCATGAAGTGGCTCAGTCGGCCGTCCTTTTCCAACATGGGCTCTCGGGTAGTGATTCAGCTCAGGAGAAACGCTGCGATCTTCAAGACAATGTGAAAGTAATGTTTATGGTCTCTTCCAGGTACCAGCAGAAGTTGACAGGTATCCAGAGCACAGACCCACACTGACAACTGACTGTAGTTGCCACCTTTGCAGCCAGTTCTCTCCAAAGCAAACCAGGGTTGATGCTCATTGGAGGGCCAGCGGGTGAAATCGTTCACCTCCACTACCTGTACAATACATGATCCCATTCGTGTAGCCGTTCCATAGCCAGGTCCTCCTCAGAAAAAAAATGATATCTCAAAAGGCAAATCAAATAAAACATCACAGAGCTTGTGTATTTGGCAATTATAATACAGCCTACAGTTAATTTAATACATTGATTAACACAGCCTTAACTTAGCATTATGTATACATGCCAAAGGCCAGAAAACCTGCATACAAAAAAGACATGACTGAACTAATTCAATGCATTGACATGTAATGCCTTTCCATCCAAACATTGTTTCCGTTAATGTTTTATATATGTGAAGGGGTGAGCAGTTCCAATTATTTATAGCAAATACAACAAAACATAATAAGATTGCAGGGTGAAATTGCACAGTATTGCTGGAATGGGATTAAATTAGTGCGTGTTGTAGGAGGTATTCTGGTTTAGTTTACAGGCCTTTTATCTTACATTTCAGTGTATTATTAACTTACCCCAGACTGATATCCAGTTTATAGAAGAAGTGTAAGACGCTTAAGCCCAAGGAGAACTTCAAAGCCTATTGATCTAGCAGATGAAATTGCCTGACAATGATGAATACCATTAGGGACACTATGTTAGATCTGACCTCATTCGCTTCCCCATGTACTACGTAAACACTTTAGACCAACACCAAAACAGTATTTGCCTGAGTTACCAAGAGGGGTAATGCAGCAGGATAGCAAAGGCATTATCGGTTGATTTTGTGTCAGGAGAGCTACAAGCCTCCCAAACTTACAAACCCCCCCTTGCTAGAAGGGTCTGGACTGCGTAAGACCACAGGCTATTCCTTATCACAGCCTATCTATTGTGCTCTGATGTGAAGCAGGCATTTTCATGAGAACCAGCTGACTAGGGAACACTTGGAGGCTTTTTTTTTTTTTCTTTGTTAGAAAGAAACATACCTTGAAGATAACTTTAAATCATCATTTGGGTACCTCAGAAAGCAACAGCCTTTATATAACGCATTGTTTTTAAACTGAGTGATTTCATCTTTAAAACAAGATGAATCTTGCAATGACCATTAATGCCCTTTCTGAGTAAGCTTTTGTTCTGATTTAGTTTGATTTTATCTGATTTTTCTTTTTTTTTTTTTTTTTTTTTTACCCAAGCCCTGTTTTTTTAAGATTAAAGCAAATAAAACTGGCTTCTGATTGTATCAGTCAGTTTCAACTACTTAGCAAAAAACTTTGTGGTACTAATATAATTATCTATAGAGTGGATTATGATGAATACCATCATTCATTAAGAATAACAACATGTTGGTTTGTGAGATAAGGCAATCCCACTCATGAGCTAATTAATCTTCGTGAACCAACAATATTTCACAGCACATTAGAAGGGGCTCTGTATTTAAAAAAAAAAATCAGCTGAAAAAATCTTCCAAATGTCATGATTTAACTTGAACAAACTTAGCGGTGATTTTTTTTTTTTCAATTATTTTTTTTTTCAATTTGATTTTGGGATTCAATTTACACATTTGGGTGCCAGTATCAAATTCGTTCCCATATTTACATAGCACAAATTTACTCAAGTATGTTTAAATACCCTGTCATTTTCAGAAACAGGGAAAAAAACAAAACAACAAAAAAAGCACACGCAATTCCACATGCTGTCAGCATTAAGATACTGTCGCCATACATACTGTATATTTGTGTACTATAAATCATTCTTTCTTCACTTTTTCCTATACTTCAGTTTTTGGAATTGAATTTGGGATGCTGGTCTGGAGCTCAAGAGCGTACTGTTAGTTATTTTACCGATGACAGAAACTCAACAGCTGTATTCCTTCACCCTTTCACAGCAATCCCCCTTTTGATGGTTCAGTACTTTCCTTCAGCACACCCAACACTGACTCTTTTTATTTGACTGCATACATACCAAGCACTAGTTATCATATGTGCGTCTATATATACTGAGTGAAGGTAGGACTCCTGGGTTTTAACTTGTATCTGCATATTCAATACCAACCACTGAGTGTATTTCACTTAAGCTGTTGGACTCTTATCCTCAGGCAACAACTGTGCAGTATTTCCACAGATGAATGGAGGACCATAGACTTAAAGAGTAGGTAGAGCAGTTCCAAAAAATATAGCGTTATACATCCCCACGTGTTGCTACAACTGTTTAAATGATGTACCTGTCATTTTCCTTTTCATTGTTTCTTTTTCAACTCTTTTACAGTGGAACCCCACTACTTACTCTTTAAGGATGGTGCCAGGCCAAATGTTTAATTTATTATACATAGTTTATATAGTTTTTCATATTTCAAACAGTGGTGTACTTTAATACCACCACCCTAAAATGTATAACCCTGCTGTTTCATGGACCTAATAAACACCAGGAGGATTGGTATAAGTTATAGCAGCTGTAGTTAGAGAATTGACATGGTTACGATGTGGTGTTGGTAGTAATCATGCAACTCAAACTATTTTAGTATATCCATCTATCTATCGATCTATTTATCTATCTATCTATCTATCTATCTATCTATCTATCTATCTATCTATCTATCTATCTATCTAGAGATATATATATATATATATATATATATATATATATATATATATATAATATATATATATATATATATATATGTACTGACTTAACTGCAGTGCACCACGAAAGACATTTTTAAATTTCCTCTCTAGCTACTTGGATCCATAAAGTAGAACATATTCTATATTGCCCTAAAGGGAAAACTAAATGATGACAGTAAAGGTTTCTCAAGGTTATCAGAACACTGAAAAGTAGTTAGCACAACAACTGCCATTTACACTCACCAAGGTTTCAGCTATTGCAGAAATCAAACACTATAAAGAAAGTCAAATTCATAGCTATATAACAACAGAACTTTTATTTATTTATTTTTTTTTTGTCAAGACTTTACTTAAAAAAGCATTTGCTACTGTATGTCAGTCAGAAAACCAAAAGATTTCCAGCTAAAGTATGGTACAAATGCAGTGAAAGGAAAAACATTTTGTTATGTAGCTGCCTTGTTTAGTTATGTAGCTGCCTTGGATATAATGCTGGTATATACAGCAGTACAGTTACAGTAACAATATAGTAAAATTGCTGTAATTTTTACATTTTACTGCAGTTCCAATGGACTTTATCAACATTTCAAACAGTTACCAACATTTGAATATGTCTAATAAAAGACAGTATTCTTTCGGCTGACATACCAACTCATTTATAGTAAATAAGTTACTGACAGCTGAGCAACTTATAATAGCTGTAATCCAATTTCTAATTCTACCATTCCCTCAGACAGTGGTTCCATTATTTCCAAAGGCCACAAACCTTGTGTGCAGTATCCCTACTCTTCTGTACCATCCATTTGTACAAATGCTCTGATCCCATGGTTTGCTCAACTGTTCTCCTAAAATGTTTTTTGGCTCTGTTTCTGTTTAGGTTGGTGGCAGTCGATACATGTTTACATTGTAGCGCAGCAGAGAAAACAAAGTTAATTACAGGGTGATCAGAAGTACTTTAGTTTGATGTATAGCTATAGGATACTGGAATGAGGCATCTTACGTATACAGAGAAATGCACTGAATATAGATAGGAGATAAATAGAAATAAATGGAAAAGGCAGATTTTTAAAAGCACTAGCAGCGGAGATGGCAACATTTTACAAACCAAAAGAGATCTGTTGAAAAATACAAAACAATGTAAGAAGAATATCCCCTACAATTACTTCAGAATTAAATTTTAACCCGCAAATGTTGTGAAGGAAACCAGTGAAAGCATTTCCCAGCACTGAAGTCTTTCTTTAGACAGAGACTACTGAAATGGTTAAACAGAGAACCAGTTTGTAAAAAAATCAATTTCCTATTTATGCATTCTTTTCCCCAGTTTGGAACATGGGTCTGAAAAGCTGGTATAAATGAGTACCCTGCTGTGAAAGCTCACTGCTGCTCGGCTCCTCGGGTTCTTTCACTGAGGGTTCCCTGCAGGCATGAGAAATGGCTTAGTCCCGAGATACCACAAGTTTAATTTGAATACTCCAATTCATATCTGGGAAGTCTCAGCCTGCTGGGATGTGGGGGAATTCCCGGGTGTGCAGTGATCGGCTTTACACATGCCTAAAACATACCAGCTGCACCAGATACAACAACAGCAGACCCTTTTCCGTGCACATCATGCACCTGTGGACATGTGCAAGACGCCAAAGATCTGCTCTGCCATTAGTGCTTGTTTTGGTAGCTCCTGTGCAGAAAGGCGGCACACTTTTTAAAATCTAGATTGGAACGGATCCTCTTTCCCTTGACAGTTATCCTTTATGCAATATTTCCGTTTATCATTTGTAACTGCCCCAGGTCACGTATTCTGTGCTGTTCCCCATTATTACCTACAGTACAATAATTTACTTGTGGGAAGACTGGGACTAGCTTCCCACTAGTCAGGCTTGTAAATACTTCCTTTAGGACCATGATAGTGCACTGGCTTGATCTATGTATCTGTTCTTTTAACCAGCTATGCAAACTGCAACCTAGGGGCCACCATAAAACATTTCATTTTTACTTTTTGTTTTTCACCTTTAAGCATCATTTTTGAAAATTTCAGCAGTATCATTAAGTACTGTATGACTGGTGCAAGGTTAGACAGGTTGGAAAACTAAAAGCAGGAATAATGGTTATAAAACATCTGTTTTAAATGAAGAAAAATATATCTATTTTAATTACCGAAGCATAAGAACAGATTGACCAGTGCTTCACTTTCCTTTCTTCAGTGAAAAAATATACTACTGAAGTCATGATCACTTCCAGCCAAAGTTCACACTAATTATTTTTGATACAATCAACAGCCAGCATTCTTTCAACAGACATATTGCCTGTCTAATACCCGGCATGAACTGCAGGGAATATGCTTCATACAACCACTAGACCACTGAGAGGCATTTGCTGGGTCCTTAACACTGGATTACTGCACTGTGGCTGTGGGTTAATTAAGAAATGTTTCTCTTTGCCTGGTTCTGTCTGACCAGCAGATCAATGCTTAGCAGTGACGGTAGAGGAGAACTCATTATCCCCTCCCCCAGGGGAAATCAGCTTAAAGGAACCAGGAGCCAAATGAATACGGCTTATTAAGTAAATCCTCATCGACGCTATCAGACAATCGATAAAGACCATATAAAGATATCGGCACTGTCGTCTATTAAAAAGAAGACTGATTAAACAGATGGTCGCCGTGGTGTTTTGCTTTTTTAAATGTCTGCTTTCTTTCCGATGACAGGAAAATTACATTTGCAGGCCACGGCGCACTGGGATCGTGTTTGATTACACTATGGGTTGTATGCATTTTAGCAATATGCTCATTATATGTTTCTTAGTAAGACACTATAAATATAGGAAGTTGCTTAAATGTAATAAGACGCAGTTACAAATGAAATGCTAAATAAAAATTATGCTATTCGATTGATTGAAATGGAGGTGGATCAAAGTACTGACACTGTTAAGATAGCTGAAGTAGAGCCTTTTGTGTATCAAGGTACAGATTTTTGGTGGTAAACTGATTATATATAATGGTTGTATGCCTTATTTCACTTCTGAAGACAACAGTTGATGTGGTAAGGTATTTTCACATGTGTAGTTTTGGATATAAGGAGGGAGAACCTGCAGACCAGCTGAGTAAACCTCACACCTTATGCCTTTGCAAGAACTGTACTCAGCTAGCTGAATCTTACAGGGATAAAGTGTATAGAGTGAGGCTCTCTCTATTGAAGTTCTCTGTGTTCACAGTTTGTGTTTTTAAAGATGTGCAATGGTTATGTACAGTTATTATGCAGAAGAGAGATAAGACCAAAGGGACCACATTCTTTGTTTCAGTTTGGAAGGAACTTATGTTGCTTTTTTTGTTTGTTTTCAAGTCAGCTTCCTCTCGTCAGTTTTTATTTATTTATTTATTTTTTTATATAGCCTATGGAAAAGTATGTACTGTAAAAATGAGATATAATGGGTTCCTATGGGATCCCATATTCATGTATTAATCTCACCACATGTGAGGGAAAACCTTATACATTTTGAATGGTCTCCCTTGTAAACTGTATTCCGTGGTATCTTGACTGGCACAGATTAGCTATTCTGTTTAAATCACTTTGGATAAAAAGGAGCACAGGTGGTGGTTGTGCATTAACATAAACCCCACAAGAGACACAGACACATTTGGGCAACACACTGCATCTCCTATACTTGATACAGAGTGCACTACAAGTGATGGGGCAGGAAATAAGAAAAGACTGCCATTTTGTAGAACTAACTTATGCAACCCTTGCAGTCACATTGTCATAATGAATCAGTGCGTCATCTTTGGTTGTATATATGAACCTTGTTTACCCCCTAGACCCAGAGGAGGGGGCAAATAATTACTACATTCCTTTGAGAAGAAACCAATCGAGTCGGAACATAAACAAAACCAGTAACTTGATGTTTGATGTTCTTGTTTTAACATAACTCACTTTGGACAGTACGTATCTGGTGATTTGGGAGTCAAACACTTTGTAGTTACATAGTATTTATTCGTTTCCTCTTTTTACCTCAAAACCAATCCACATGTTGTTCTCCACAGTTAAGTTAAATGCACAGCTGTTTCAAATAAAACAGTCATAGACATCAATGCACCCCTAGTCGATTCGCTAGCTATTTCACACATTGACACTATATTTCTTTGGGTGCATGACATACTAGTATGTAAAACAATATTGACGAGTGCATTATTACATGAAAGGCAATGAAGACCAAATTTGCCAAGCTCTGAAATATTAGGCTTTAGTCAAAAAATAAAATCACTGTTTTAAAAAAAAAAAAAAAAAAAGGTATTTTGGTAAAATAATATACATTTTCCTTATTTCTAAAGTCTTTCTTGACTGTTTATTGTAATGTTTAAAAAAATTATATTACCTTAGAGCAGTGAATCTCAAATTTGGGGGGGAGATGGGGGGGGGGGGGGGGGGGTCGGCAATGTTTAACCAGGGCAAAAAAAATAATCTGGGAATTACTCTTTTGTACAAAAAAAACTAAACAAAATCAAGAACACATATATTTAATGCACAGAAACAAGTTTTTTCATTGCTGTGTCATGTGACAAGTCTGGTGATACACATGAATTAAACATTTACTGTCACTGCAGTGCGGCTTTTCTTTCTTGTGTGCGATTTGCCTTTTTCATATTTTTTTTTTTAAGTTTGAGAACATCCGCCCCTTATACAAGTTTCCCCATAGTAAAAGCATAGCAAAGTGTATTAAATCATAGTGGAAGCCTGGTAAAACATAGGTAAGAAAACAAAGAGAGGTATGGGAAAGCATATAAAAAAACATGGCACACCATGATAGACTGTGGTTAAAGCACAGTAAAACCATGAGAAAAGCATGGGAAAATTTCACAATTACTGTGCAAATATACTATGGTAACATTATATGGGGCCATAAAAACATTCACAAACAGCTTTTAAAAAAAAAAAAAAAAAAAAGCTTGAGTTTCACTTTTGTGAGTAAGGAGTTTATATTGTTTTTGCGGTGTTTTTGGGGGCCATTATGGCAAGTAACCACCCCTTCTTTTGCTTCCTATCCCTGTTAGACTGGGTTAGAAACTGGAGAGGACTAAATAAAATAGAAGCCAGACATGAGCATTGGTTAATAGGGATGTATCTCAGCCCTGTTAATTATACTCTGCCATGAGGAATCAAAGCACAAGCAACTGCAAAATCCCTGTAATTGTCAATTGAAAAAAAAACCCATCACTTTACAAATCTTTTGCTTAACATATTGATCACACTGCATTGCAGATCACATGCAGTTTTTATATATATATATATATATATATATATATATATATATATATATATATATATATATATACATACAGTACACACACACACACACACACAAAAAACGTTATTTTTGGAATTGAAACATAATTACTTGATCAAGGGCATTAAAGAGCTCTCTGCAAGCCTTTCCAATGAATTCCATCAAGAAAGGGTTTATTCGGTACGCTGAAACTGCATAGGTCAGGTTTGCGTTATCTGGCAGAATAAATATATAAAAAAATGTACAACCCTTGTGGAGTGTTCAGAATTACGTACAGCATTAGGGGTGCTGACATTTAGGCTTCAAAATCACATAGTAAAGCTGCAAAGTCTCTCACAGAAAATCATGTTTAATTGTAAAACCTTTTATACTAAAACCCTCTGCTTTATCAGAAAGTGCACCTTGTTGATACCCTAGTTTGTTTACATCCTTGTGGGTAGTTTAAATGTAAGGACACAAAAATCATGCCTTGGAACCTGCTTGTCACAATCTTTGAGCCACAGGAATTCTCCTGCTACTTATACAAGTGGCAGGCTACAAAGGACATCTTCTAACAGAATCTGCAGGTGGGCTGTTGTGTGTAATAAAACAGCAGCATTATTTTGGCAGAGGTCACTAGTTGTGCCTATAAATGTAACGTAAATGTTAACAATAGTTTCAGAAACAATGAGGTCTATTTAAATGGTTAAATCGTGCCTGATTTTAATACTGCAATAACATTGAATGCTGCCTTCTTCATAGAGACTACACATTTCTTCCTCACTCACCACTCTGAACGGGTGATTCCAGAAGCCTGCCTCAATCACTTACTGACCATTTGAACGTAGCTATGATGACTTCCCAGTGCTTGGGATGTCCATTAACGCATGGCTAAATTATGAGCTGGCCACGGTAAAGGGAAATTCCTGTTTTTACAATTATTTGGGATGGAAGTTCGGTCTAGTGGTTACAACAGCTAAATAGTAAGATCTGAGAGCATCAGTCCATCCCATCTTGCTGGAAAATAAGTGTAAACAAGATGCAGCTGAGAATCCTGCGTAAATGATTACTAAAGACACAGTTTCCCACAGTCAAGTTCAGCTTTAAAATATAATTCCTGGGTGTCTACCACATTCTTTCATGGTTTAGTGTTATGTGCACTCTAATATAACAGAAAGTATACCTGGTATAGTTTATTTAAATTCGCCCAAATGCAGTTTTAGATATAGTGTCACCCTCTGTTACTTGCCACAATCTGTGAACCAAAAAAGACAAGCATCTGTTGCTACTTACAGCAGGGGTTACATATTTATATTGATTCTACATTGATTATATCAAAAACTTATAAAGATTACAATTTTCCAAAACATAGAGAAAGAATTTTACACCAAATGTACACCAAAGTTTTGTCAAAAGACATGCAAGTATGATGCAGCTTTGACTGGCGGGGGTGGGGGTTCAAATTCACAACCACTGACTTGTTACACGATAAAAAATATATTTCCTACACCATTACATTACAATCTTTATTCAAGGGAAGTCTAAATGTGAACAAAATGGATGCTTCAGGAAACGTAAACAATTTAGGGTTGTTTTTTTGTTTTTTTTCTCAACTACCTTTTTTCTGGCTGATTTTAAAGATAACTTTTAGATTTTAGACAGGCAACACCGTGCAATCTGAAATGCATGAGAGGTCTAGCGCTGAAAAAGAAAACTTATTTCTATCATAAAAGGCAGCAGGGAAAGTCTCACTCAGGCGGATGAGCGCATACAGTACAATTATTGTTAAAAGCAGTTGAACCGATGACCCTGAGCTGATTCAAAACAACATCCTCTGATTACTATGCAAGGGGAACTCACCAGTGCTGTTTCTCCTCTAACCCACTATCGCCATCAAAACTAATCCAGTCTGGAGTCTGGAAATAAAACACAAAACCTACAGTTATTATTGTAACAGTTTATTAAAAAAAATCAACAACAACTTTAAATTCCCAGTGTAAAACATTTGCTTGTGTTAAATGGTTTAATGTTACTTAGCATTGCTACTACAAATGGAACTGTTGCTCTGTTAATACAGAAATGCCGCCATGTTAGGTGCCTGGCAATGCATCATGTGGAACTGTGATCAGATTTCAAGGCAAAATTAAAGGACCCTCAATCTTACTGTAGAGACACAGGGCCATGTTCTCCAAGCGTTTAACACTATGTTAATTGTGCACCATTTTTGTAAAATGAAAAACAAACTGTGAATGTTACTGAACTAGCAAGAAACAAGGAACTTTTAATGACCCTTCTCAGGTATTTTTTAAGATACTCACATATGCTTTATGAGTATGGCAACCTATATTTGGGTATAATTTAATATTCCAAGCTATGGCAATGGGCAATGTTTGCACTATTTCAGGGGGGGGGGGGGGGGGGGGGGCAGTTAGTAACCATTAAAAGTGAGTGACACTAGTCTTTTGGTATGACTCTATGAGTTTCCCTAACACTTCTCAGTCATAATCGAGACCTAATATAATCCTGCTTTTCAATCCTGCGCCTTGAACACATAAAAGAACAACAGTGCCAAATTTGTGCCCAGTTCTTCTCTGTGACATGGAGTACACTGTCCAAAATAGGGCTAAATTAAGACCAGTCAGCTCATTCCACTTGTATGTAAGGTAAGCCTGAATCAAAGTGGTGAAATGCTAATGTTTTAACTCACTGCGCCACCTAGTCCCCTGACTCATGTTACAAAAAGTACAGCTGTTCGTTTTCAAAACTTTAAATTAATACCTTCAGTTTTTTTCTAGTTTTGAACTATTTAGGAGGGAAAGCGTACAAACTTATTACTGTAACAAAACTTGGTACCCACAGAATTGTAAAAGCTGCATACTTTCCAGTTTTTATTAAACTAAGAATTACTCTAAGACCTGCATGGTATAAAAAAATACCAAAGTGTAGTAATGGTACAGCATAGGCAAGAATGCTGAGATACTACAAGTATATTTTAAAAACGCATGATAAATGCAGTTTAACATATAGCAAAATAGTACAAACTTGCCATAAAGATTTGCTATAAAAGCCTTTTTCGTATTTGCGGGCAAACTTAGTGAAACCATTTATTTGAAATCTAATTTATTAATTTATTATAACTAATAATAATAATAATAATAATAATAATAATAATAATGTGTACCCAACACGTTATCGGAGATTGTGAGACTTCAAACAGGAAACAGCTGATTGATTGTACCTCGTTAATCAAGTTAGTTAAACTTCCGATTCATTTGAAGTATCACGGGCCATACGACTAATTCGTAATAAACATTCATCTATTTTTTTCACACCAGTCAGACGCAAACATTTAATTAACCTGCCCTTCAATGCATTTTAGGGATGTGTTGCAGACTGCTAGATTCAAATTGTGTTTGGTGATGCTGGTATCAGTTTCCTCACGCGATAAATCTCTTCAGTTTTGTAACTTCTCTTAAGGTCTTTGTGAGGCTGCTTCTGGTACAAGGGACGTGTGCACACGCTTACACCCCCCCAAAAAAAAAAGTTCCTTGTGGTGCTCGCCTAATTGCCCCCCCCCCCCCCCATTAAATTTAAGCGCGAGAGACAAGCAAAAATTAATTTTGTGGCAATAAAAATTTAGCAATAAAAGGCCGTAACACTTTATCGTAATGATACAACGCACTTTAGTAATTGGAGGACAAGGTTGGATTCATGTTTGATTTCGTTTGAAAAAAGTTTGGAATTTGTAGATATTCGTTTATGGCGTACAGTGTAAAAAAATGAATACATGTTTATTATAACACCCTAAGTCTTCTGTAAACCCATGCAAATGTATTGTGTTTATACTTTACGCCCAGAAGTAAATATAACTCAAGAAAAGCTAAAAAAAAAACCCTATTCGCATTCGATGATATGCGTGGCTCGTCCTAAATGTTACTCAATTAGCTAATGATTATATAATGCAAATTCCACCATTTTATGTTCCTTTAAACAATCTGTCCCACGATCCTATCATATTTTGATAATACTGAACCGTGGAAACACGTGTCATTAACACAATTTTTTTTTTTTTTTTGTGCATGTCTTTCTCACTAATATAAATGTGACTAGTAATGCCCTTCTATTTGATGAAGATGCATAAGTGGCTTTGTCTTCAAAAGAGAAATATATAACGCAAATCACCAAAAATTGTAAAATAGGTAAACTGAGATATAAAAAGGTATACATTTTACAGAGGCGAGTGAATCGCCTTTACATTACCATGAATGCGCATTTCAATCGCTTTCTCTTGTGATCTGTCCAAGCAGTCAGTTTATCATATTGCGTTTTGTGAAAGTCAAAAAAAAGTCAGGAATACAAAAAAAAAAAAGTTTCAAAAAACATCAATTGACCCCACCCTCTTCGTCTTACTCCGGTATCCAATCATCAGTGACTTGTTAAGGAAAACAAACTTAGTGATTGGTCAGGGTGTTGGTTTCCAGGCTCCCCGCGGGGAGGTTTCTAGCTTGTGAATGAGGGGTACCTGGAAACCGATGTAACATTTATTGTGTGTTTGTTACTCAGCGTTCCAGATTTTAAAGCCGGTTGTGTTGAGAGTTGTTTGTGCCGAACAAAAAGAAGGGTTTACATTTAACTACAGGATTGCAACTCCGGAGAAATGAAATTCCAGTACGAGAACATGCAGTGCAACCTGAAGCATTAATCAAAGAACCGCAAACGAGCAGGTCGCATTTGCCTGCCTGCTGCTGGAAAATTATTTTTAAAGGGCTTGAGTTGAACCGAAGAGCCAGAACGAACAGAGCGGGGGGATAAAACACATGCTTTTGCTTAACTTGCAGAAAAAAAAACAAATTCTCGGCTCAGAAACCTGGAAGAAGCGCGGCACCATTTCTTCAGAAAAAAGTGGGATTCTGAGAGAACACGGACGGAACAGTGCCAGCTAAGTGACTTTTTAACAACAGAACTTACTAAAGGATAGAAAGTTTGAACAAAAAAAGTTTACTTTTAGCTAATGTTTCGATGAAGATTTAAACTTAAATCTGGAGGAACTTGCTTTTTTAAAGAAGAATATTTAAAATAAAAACGGCAAGTCAAGAGCTGCTGAACCCAGATAATGAATATTCTGCAGAGATGAGCCTTAGTGAGGGAATGCAATAAAGGTTGTTGTTTTTGTTTTGTTTGGTTTTTTTTTTAACGCACTTGCGTCCAAGGACATTAAAACAACCGTGTTGACTTTTAATTTGTTTCAGTAGCTACATTTAATTGAAAAAATAGTTTTGTCTTTATTTTTTTATAACCCGGACTTTTTTTTTTTTTTTTCTTTTACGGTTTGAACAAAAAAAAATACCCTGACTAAATATGGCAATGTTTAAGAAAGATAATTGCTTTTCCTGGACTGTTTGTGTGTTGGCTCTGTGTGCCTTGTTGAGCCCGCAGAAGACGACTGGACAGTATCACGGAGAGAAGGGCATTTCAATTCCTGAGCACGGGTTTTGCCAGCCGATCTCAATTCCGCTGTGTACGGACATTGCTTACAATCAGACCATCATGCCCAATTTGCTGGGTCACACGAACCAAGAGGACGCCGGGCTGGAGGTGCATCAGTTTTACCCTCTGGTGAAGGTCCAGTGCTCTCCCGATCTCAAGTTTTTCCTGTGTTCCATGTATGCCCCGGTCTGCACTGTTTTGGAACAAGCCATCCCGCCTTGCAGGTCTCTCTGTGACCGAGCCAGGCAGGGCTGCGAAGCGCTGATGAACAAATTCGGATTTCAGTGGCCGGAAAGACTGAGATGCGAGAATTTCCCAGTGCACGGCGCCGGCGAGATCTGTGTCGGACAGAACACCTCAGATACCGGCAGCCCGACTCCTTACCCGTCCCCCTACATTCCGGACCTGATCACGCTGCCGCCCAACACTGGCGCCCGCCCAAGTCAGCCTTTCTCGTGTCCAAGGCAGCTCAAAGTCCCCACATACCTGAACTATCACTTCTTGGGGGAGAAGGACTGTGGCGCCCCCTGTGAACCAACTAAACAGAACGGGCTTATGTACTTCAGAGAAGAGGAAGTGAAGTTTGGCAGGTTGTGGGTTGGTATCTGGTCCATCCTGTGCTGCGTCTCCACACTGTTCACTGTGCTCACCTACCTGGTTGACATGAGGCGCTTCAGATACCCGGAAAGGCCCATCATTTTCCTGTCCGGCTGCTATTTCATGGTGGCAGTGGCCTATGCCGCTGGCTTCTTCTTGGAGGACAAGGTGGTCTGCATTGACAAGTTTGCTGATGATGGCTACAAAACAGTGGCACAGGGGACCAAGAAGGAAGGCTGCACCATTCTATTCATGATCCTCTACTTTTTTGGCATGGCAAGCTCCATTTGGTGGGTCATCCTATCTCTTACCTGGTTCCTCTCAGCTGGAATGAAATGGGGCCATGAAGCCATTGAAGCCAACTCCCAGTACTTCCACCTGGCAGCCTGGGCAGTGCCAGCCGTCAAGACCATCACCATCTTGGCTATGGGGCAGGTGGACGGGGACCTCCTGACTGGGGTGTGCTATGTTGGCATCTACAACGTGGACTCCCTCCGTGGCTTTGTCCTGGCGCCCCTGTTTGTCTACCTCTTCATCGGTACCTCTTTCCTCCTCGCCGGCTTCGTCTCCCTCTTCAGGATCAGGACAATAATGAAGCACGACGGCACCAAGACGGAGAAGCTGGAGAAGCTGATGGTTCGGATCGGAGTCTTCAGCGTCCTCTACACTGTGCCGGCCACCATCGTCATTGCGTGCTACTTCTATGAGCAGGCTTTCAGGGAGCAGTGGGAGAAGACCTGGCACAAGCAGACCTGCAAAAGCTTTGCAGTCCCCTGCCCTGGCAACGACTTCGCCCCCATGACTCCAGACTTCACAGTTTTCATGATCAAGTACTTGATGACCATGATTGTGGGGATCACTTCCGGGTTCTGGATATGGTCTGGGAAAACCTTGCAGTCCTGGCGCAGGTTTTACAGCAGACTCAGCAACAGCAACCAAGGCGAGACCACTGTATGAACTCGGCAATCTCGGTTGGCAAACCAGAACAGTACTGCAGCTACTGCTAACTGAGACAAGGCCAAGCCTAGGTTTTTGTATCAGAAAACTACCACCATAGTAGTAATAATCATGGCCTTACCATCCCAAGTTATGTAACAAGTTTTAAACTGTTTAATCACAGTATGGCATTGTAATTTTGTGGACTGTTGTCAGCCAGTCAGTATTTGATCAGCAGTGGTTGAAATGTGGTGTTTTTGGGAACAGGTGGTCTAAGACAGCAAACAAAACAAAAAAACTGAAGTGACCAAGTTCCAAATTTGAGGAGCAAATTTGTGTTTTGGGGGGGGGGGGGGGGGGGGTTGTTTTTTTTTTAGTGTGAAACTGGCATTTTCCTCTTATTGTGCCAAGAAATGTAATGCCTATATCTGCTGCCAATTTCGAGCGAATTGTTGTACACATCCAGTCACTGCATAATATATATTGGGGGGGGGGGGGGCTTTATAGCAAAGTATTAAGTTTAACTGAACAGTAAGAATTTCCTTAATTCTTCTAGGAATTCCGCTGTTTCCAGAGCTGCACATTTTTTGTTTTTTGTTTTTTTTCCCCCCACAGTTCTCTCAAGCAGAGGGGTGAGGGGTCCAGAACAAAGTAGGTAGTATTAATTAGTGTACACTTTTTTTTTTCCTTTTAGAAAGCAAATGTATTTTAACACAAAGCTAAAACCCTTATTTTGGATTCCAAGTGCTGATTTATAGACCCTGTATCTTTATGCAGTGATCACAGTCAAAATTAATATTAATATTCTCATCCTTTTTATATGAAGTTTCTATAACCCAGCTTATACTGCAGTTTTCTCACAATGAATACAGTTCATTTAATAAGAACTGTTTCTTCTCCGAAAAGATTTGATTTGGTAATCAGTCATCTTCTTGCCAGTAACTTGTGAGAGCTTAGAAAGTCGGTTATCTTTTTAAGTTGGAACATTTAAAATATATGGCAACTTTTGCAAGAAAGATAATCCTTATCCTGTAGCACAAACTGATGGCCATTTTAAGGTGTTTTTTTTTTTTTTTGGTGGTACCAGTTTTTTATACATGTGTATAGCTGTAAAAATATGCAAGCGACTGCAGTGTAAATATTGCTTCACTTTTTTTTTTTCTAAAAGAATATATATGTATTTATAAAGTAATTTTGCTGGTTTTTATTTGACTTTTTTAATACAGTAAGACCTCATTTTTATTGTACTTGTACAGTTTCACTGAATAAAATGATTAGATTTTTAATCTCTTGCAAGTCTTTTTTTTCTGTTGGAATTGAATGTGTTCATACATTTTAGTTTATCTGACTATGGAAGTTTCATCACAGGTAAAATATCTTGCCTTTGGCAGTACCTCAGAATATTTTAAAATGGTGGTTTGCCTATTTCATAGTTAATGTTTAGTAAAGGATAATATACATTCAGATTGGGTACATGCACATTTAAGTTGAATGTTTTACCTTTTTGTTTTAGTTTAACAATTAAGTTTGCTTTAACCAACTACAGGGCATACACTTTGATGTGGCGTGACACTAAATAACTTTTGAAGCCTGCCTTTTATTATTTATGTATTTTACTTATTAAGCAACCTAGTGTGACTCTTTTTTTGGGGGGGGAAATCAGACAGTTTGGGGTGTGCTATTAAACACATTTTTACTGGATGTGTTTCGGTTTCAAATGCTGTTGCCTAATGCCCAGATCAAAGGACTTCCTATGGTATGGTGGGGAGAGACTGACTCTACAGAGAGGCAATCAATCAGTCTGATCGTTTCAAAATATTTATCTAAAAATGTAAAACGGATGAAAACCAAGAATTATAATGAATGACTATACACATGGATTCAGCTGTGTTGTTGAAATGTACAATTAACATAAAGAAAGGATACCTAAGCTTCCATGTCAAGTTAATTAAAAGCTAGTGCTAATTTGCAAAAACCTAAAAATCATCTGACTTTTTTTTTTTTTTTTTCTTTCGTTCGTGGCTTCGCGCACATGTCTCGGGCTGCCATGAAGTTTAGGAACAAATTAAGAACAAAGTGAAACATTAATACAAGTGACAGCCTCTATAGCTAAGCAACAGAAAAGTTTTCAACGCTTCAGTATTTGAAAGTCCCTGCCAAACACCCGAAGGAGAGGCGGTAGGTTTACATTGCAGAAATACCTCTTTTAAAATGTGACGTTTGCAATACATTGTGTGTTAACTGTGTATCCTATTAAAACAGCCACTGTGTGTATATCGGAACATCCTGTATGCTTTTTGGTTTTAAATGTGAGGGGAGGGGGGCGAAATCTAGTGTATTCACTACTTGGGTCTAAACAAATGTTTTGAATGATTGTACCAGAAGGATTTTGATGCTCGAGCCGTGATAAAAATGCTTCAAACACCGGAGGGGGGTGTACCGTGAGGCGTACGTATTTACTTTACACCTCAGGACCTCGATTATGGAACCGCTGTATACAATAAAAAAGCAATTTTGTAGGTGAAAGAGTTGTTTACCGTAACTACAGTTTAGAATTATCAACCATTACATGCGATTGGGTGGACTGTTATGTTACACATTTATTATTATTATTTCGTGGTTTGAGAAATGATGGTTGGATTAAAAGGAAAACAGTACAGTACGTGATTAATTTTGTACAGACATCTGTTAGCCCCCAAAAGGAAAAAAAACAAAAAAAACAGTTCAAGCTCCGGCCTACAGGGAATGTATGTTCCATCATAACGATACAGAACATTTTCAGCATAATATAACGTGGCCAGTCATTACATATCTATGTGTGTCAGCTGTATCTGGTCCTGCACTGCAGGGTGTGTATATTTGATTCAGGTCTGGCGTCCCCCTTGCAGTTTACATTGTGTAAATAGCATATGGTATCGTTTTACTATTTACATCTAGTCTGTCTAAAAAACACAATATTTTTCAACAGTCTACTAAAGTTTTCTAAAAGCTATATTATTTCGTGCTGCAATTAAGCCTGTAATTCCAAAATTGCAAGCACCCCGTAGCAGCGGGTAGCCGAGTGTTTGGGGTTGTCCAGTCTATCAAGTTGCTTTACACGCTCGCTACCATCTTCATATCTGCAGACGAGTTGCGATTGAAGAACGCACGGAATGTTCTTGAAAAGGGTGCTTTACTTTCCAGGGAAAAACATACCAATTACAATTTGGCGACTACAACGACATTACTGGAAAACCTAAAACATTCATGACATGTCATCTCTTGGGAAGTATACAAGAATAATAAAACACCCTAGCCTTCTGTTTAGGCTAGTATGTGCACTTTAACACTGTTCCTGTAACTGCAGTAGACTGGCTACAGAATGCACTTTCCTGGCGCCCGCATCAATACACCCCGTTCACGTTCCTAAAAGTAGGGGAGGGTCAGTATTTAAGATACATTAGTGAAGCTATAATAAATAACTTAATAATAACAGAAACTTCATTTAAGGTTTATTTATTTATTTATTTACCTGCTTTAAAGTACAGGTACCCTCTCCCCCGGTATACACTGAATACGTGTTCATTTTAGATTTGTAATCCTGTGAGTAATTTCTTAGCTGTAGGATACTACTTGAAATGGGTAGTCTATGGAATCCTCATCGAGGAGGAATGTGAACCCTGTGGGAATCTGGTGGGACAGTTAGCACTGACCTGTAATAATAGTGTTACATGTGTAGCTGCGTCAATGGTTACTTGCTCATTGCATTTGGGTTCGTATCTGATTTTTTACAATGATATTAAAACGTGCTTGATTTGGACAGGTCGGCCCATCTACAGCCGTTTTCACTTTGCGCTGCATGCAATTTAATTTAACAGGTCGTTTTTTTTTTTTTTTAAAAGCATAAACTATTTTTGAAACCGTGGGCCCACTGCAGATTTCGTTTCATTGTTACATGGTATAACGTGCGCTCAATCTTGGATGTTTTTTTTTAAAGGCGTTCTTCCACTTTGACCACCCTTTTATTTGTTTAAATGCCTTATAGCGTATTTGCGATTAGAAACAAATACCACAACAAAAAAGAAAATGGGAAGGAAGCTGTGCTCAAACATTCATTCAAAAAAAAAAAAAAAAAAACATTTGACGTTTCAAGATATCTGAAATTAGTTTTACAGTCTTTGAACTCGTCGAGATAGAGGCATACCTGCTTCAAAGTAAAGGAAATATAATTTTCCAAAGTCACAGTGTATACTTTTTTTTTTTCAATTGATCTTTCATGAAATGCATTGCTGTGGGTTTGGATTATCCCATCTGAGAAATGATTTTGGCAGGTCTTCTGCTCCACGTGATGGAATTTCACTTTCGTTGCCAGGTTGCTTTTAGAGATTTCCTGTCTGCTGCCGCCACCTTGAGGATTCAAATGGAATGGATTCAGCGCTTTCCCTGATTCCGAGGTCTGATGGTTCTTGTCATGTTGATTAAGGGGAAAAAAAAAAACATTACGTGGATGTGGATTACGTAACGGTGGTGTTTTTATTCGTTTTCGTTGCACTTTAAAGACACAGTTTACTCAGGTTCTGCGTTTGCAACACTAAACGCAACACTTTAGTTGTTGTAAGCACACAGATTAGCTAAGTAGTAATTCACAGTATGTCACTGTATTGGGTTCACTGCTGTGTTTTTGACTTCTTTCAGACAACAAAAAAAAAAAAAAACTGCTTTAAGAAATCACACCTCTATTTGTACAAAAATAAGGAAAATGACCGAACACCAAAAAATAACATAAAAACTCACTGGAAGAGAAGAAGGAACGTCCACCATAGTACTGATTAATAACAATACAGCAATGTTTTTACTGTACCGACTGTAAATGAATGGAACTTCCTTTCCAGTAGCAGAGGCACACTGATTGAAAACACTACAAATCTGTCTACCTGAGACCTGTGTGCATGTACAGTATATGAGTCTACTACTGTCTACCATGTGTTTATGTATATCTGGCTACAGTCGAACCTGGGAAGCATATTTCTCTGAAACACGCACACCACTGTTCCTCTGTCTTTACCAGTTCATACGTCTTAAAGGCAATTACGAGAAAGAGTATCGCCCCACCCCTACTAAAAACGAACCATTTTAAAAGACAGTGCTGACGTCGGTTTAAATTTGCAAAACCGAATGAGCAGGCAATGTAAAATATATGATAATTGCGTTATATAGTCCTTAGAGGAAATACCCATGCCGCGGCTCCAGTGTTAGACTGGGGGGTGGCCGCTGTCGCCACTCAGTGTTTTGGATGGGTAGACAGAGTCCATCCACTATTTTTGGTGAAACCCCATTTTTTACACTCCATCTACATTGGTATTTATCTTGAATAAGTAGCATGTTATTTCTCCCCAATACTTCACCGTTGAATATTCCCGACGCAACGTTTGCTTTTATTGAGTCTTCGTGTGCACGCTAACGAAACAGCAATATGAGAATTGAATCACAAAATAACGTGTTGATTCAGTTCAACATTTCTAAAATAAACTAAGTGAAAATGAGTAAAACGGCGGATCCATTTCCCCCTTCCAAAAATGACAAACACTATCCAAACAGATTCGATGAAAAATAACAAAAAATAGCAAAGTTTTTTTTTTCGGTGCTTTGATATTAAGTTATTTTTCGATTTTTATTTTTGGTGTACTTCTACGGTGTTTGTTTTTTTTTTTTAATTTTTTTTGATGATTTGCTAAAAGCGTTTATTTTCGAAAATTAAAAAGAAACAGCACTCAAATACAGTAGGCTACAGTAACTTTCGGTTTCTATTAAATAAAAGCATGTAGACTCTAGCTAAACGCATAAACCTTCAATATATTACATGTAGGTTTAATGTCAGACTAATACATATAATGTCATTAATAGTAGATGTCTTGTGCCCGTTTAAGATTTAGATAATGCAGAAGTGTAGTCCGTTTCCATTTAGACTATAGACAGAGCCCTTCTTGCGGCAGCAGATGGTGATTGAGGAGCTGAGTCAGTGCTGAATCTTGCTGTCGAGAAGCATGATGTGAGAAAGCTGGCTGCCCTTCACGTCACGGATTTATTTAATTTGTGTTTTTTTGTTATGTTTAGAAAGGCATTAGGTATTGTTGTAGTGAGTGTTGTTGAGACGGGTGATTTTGTTTGTTTTAAACCTTTGTACACATTTTGCTCTTTTTACGTTTTAGGCAGTGTTGTTTAAATTGAATGATTAAAACATTGAATTTTAAGGCAAAAAACCCCTCGATTTTTTATCAGTTAAAATTCTTATATACATTCTGATAGTATTAACATGTTTCCAACCGTCCTGCTCTGATCCTCGTTAAACATGTTCATCATGTTTTATTTTGTGTTTTAAATATTTTGTTATTATATATTAGAATATTGAACATTTTGGAGAAGATTATATCTGGCTTGGCACATAGTAATAATATTTCATCACTTGGATGTATGCTGTTAGTGTTTAGGGTATATTGTGTTCATTTTGAGGACTTGAAAGAACTGATTGCCTTTGCTATTGTATTGTGCTTGACTGTGGGTGTAACACTGACAGTAACAGTGTGCCATCCTGAGATGTCCTGCAGTGTGATGATGCCATACTTTCTATTTTGTGGATGAAATGTCTATTGTCTAATCCTAAAAAAATGTAAACATTATACCAGACATTTAGTGTATGCAAAATACAATTTATTTTAAACGTTTAAACTTTTTTTGAGGGGACAAGAAGAATAGTCAGATTATTTTCCCAAATGGTTTCATGTAGTGGGTACACCCTGCATTAACATTTTTTTAATATGTAGTGTTGCACCAATAGCTATGCAGCCAAATAATGTTTGGGAACCTTCCACAGAACATCTATCCAACAGTGACAGCATACGTTCCATTATTAATTCTAATTATTATACTGATTATTGGTAGCCTAAAACTTAGTTCCAATCGCCATATAATATAATTATTTAAATGCAAATAAAGATTTTCCCATTCAACTAACAGTATGATTTTTCATGGACCTGGCTCCCCAAATAATATCTATAGATCAATGGCTTCATCTTTTTAGGTGTAAAATTGACTTCACTGGCACTGTAAATGTGAAAAGTTCCCCAGGGGCTTTGTCCCCGGACCCCACTTCAGCCTGGGGTAACAAAGCCCCTTGAGGGTAGGAAAATGTGCACCATTGCTCAACATCTGTTAAACCTGCAGAGTTCACTCACTATTTTCTGTAGGAGTCTAACCATGACATCATCTTTTAATCCTCCAGTATATTCATTCTACAACTCAACTGAGACAGGACCACGAACAGATCCACAGCACCCAATTCCAAGTCTTTCAGATGAGCGCAGTCATTTGCATGGAAAATAATACCTTCATTCCATCAAGGAGATCTAAAAGAGAAATAAAGCTTTTTTTTATGATTCCTCATGTTTAACTTTTACATTTTGATTCAAAAGACAATTTGTTACGTAGTAGACATAGCTGTATTGGTTTTCTACATAATAGTGATGTGCCATGTTGATTACATTTCATTTAGATTTAAATGTTTTTAAGTGACAACTGAAAGTGTGAGTTGGTTATCACTAACTCAACACTTTTAATTGTTTATCCCCAATATCCTGTTTCCTGTTGTTGTGTCTTTTGTGCTCTTCATATTAATAAAACACACACACACAAGGTTGTGTGTAAGATGCTGCCATTCAATTTATTTAACTGCGAGCTCAGGCCGTTAACACAGAACAGACATGACGTCATTAACTAACCCCGGAAACTATCACTATATTATGGGAATACACTGCTGTGGGGATGTTTGTCTCTGGAACTGAATACTTTCTATTACCTCAACAGGAAATTACAAAAACCTGTTCTGTTTTTTAAAATGTTAAATATTTTAAACATACTATTTAAAGAAAACTGGAGAAATGAAACCAAATAAGGACTTTTTTTTTTGTTAGGTCTCATCTGAAAACAGCCTTTTTAGAAGCATAAAAATCTGTTGCTGGGCAACGTGTAGTCATCATTGGGCCAGCCTCGAAACTCTAGACATTCCAAGTGCTGGGTTGCATATTTAATTTACTGGCATGAGCAAGATTGCACTGAGAAAGATTTAGACTGCACTTTGTAGCACTGTGCCCACAGGCTGCAAGTTATGGTGCATTTAGAGGGCACTCAGTTCATTAAGTTTTGAGAAAAATAAATAACAGGCTTATTTGCCTTTTGGGGCTAATTTTACATCAAATTAATGCAGCAGTTTGCATATCTTAGATGTTGCATTAAATTTAATTGCACTTGTAGCAAGGCCTGTAAAGTAGGAATTTAGATAGGCTGTAAAATATTAATGTTTTATTATGGAAAATTATGCCACAAACAGTAATAACCTTGTTATTTGTTTATTTGCAAAAACGTGTTTGGCGATTTGTAAGGATAAGAACTTTTTTTTGTGTGTGTTTTCCAGTGCTTACCCAATTGACCGCTGCAATATGATATTTAAATGTGACTTTGGGAACCAGTTTCTGACAGAGAGGCACCTTCATCTTACCTGATAAGCCTTGCTCTTTGTTTGTCTTCAGTTTACCTTTGTAAACTTGCTATTTTCTATTAAATGGTACAATAATATACTGTAAATGACTGCTTGGTAATAGTCCAGGTTTGGGTACTCTTTAGCCACATTAGTAATAAAAAATTAAATTGTCACCATTAGCAACAAAATTTAAGGAAATTGGGAAATTCTGTATAGCTGGATGTTGCTTGAGGACCAGATCAGTACTTGAACTGTTAGTAGCTGTTAGACAGGCACCAATAAAGAATGCCTTTCCAGTTTAAGCACTGATACCCGTCAAAGTGTGAGTGCTCTAGCCGGGTGTTAATCAATCAATCTTTATTTTATATAGTGCCTTTCATTGTGGACCACCATCACAAAGCTCTTTTCAAGATACAATAAAAAACAATGCATAATACATTAAGTACAGAGAAAAACAATGCATAATACATTAAATACAGAGAAAAACAATGGATAATACATTAAATACAAGGGTAGGATGTGAGAACATTGTGGATGCATTAAAAAAATAGCAACACAACAGCTAATAACAAATATCAGGCTAAAAGAGCATGGAAAGCAAGAGAGAACAGGTGGGTCTTGAGAGTTGATTTAAAGCGAACGACGGTGGGAGCATCACGAAGCCATGAAGCTAAATGAGCATTCTCCAAGTGTAGTGCACTTTTGCTTGGGGATAACAAGCAGGCCAGAATTGGATGATTCATTTTTTGTTTTATTTTTTTATAATTTGCTGAAATGCTCGCATTAAGCAAGCAGTGCAGGATTTAGAGTCCAAAATCCAAAGTCAGCACTACTGAAGACCACTGCAATCGTAAAAATGTGCCTTGGTGTTAAAACTTTATTGCATTGATTTCTGAGGTAAGTTGAATTTTATATACAGTACCAGTCAAAAGTTTGAATACACCTGCTTGAAACAAGGTTTTTCATAATTATCAATGCTTTTAACTGCATAAACTTGTCTATAAACACTTAATATTTCATTATTTAATACGTGTACTTATATAAGCTGATAATCATAAGTGAATTGCATTCAAAAATTTTATTTTTAAATGAAAATGTAAATAATGTCAATTTCAATGAAATGGCCACCCAAAGGAAGGGGATTTCAGTCTGAAACAAGGTTTTTCATAATTATCAATGCTTTTAACTGCATAAACTTGTCTATAAACACTTAATATTTCATTATTTGATACATGTACTTATATAAGCTGATAATCATAAGTGAATTGCATTCAAAAATTTTATTTTCATTTAAACACGGTATAACATGGTGTTAGAACACTGGCCTAAGTATAAAAGTGTCTTTGTTAGATGTTCTCTGAGTTAACTAGCATGTTACCTAATTAACCTTTTGTCACCAATTATTGTTAACAGGTGAGGGTCCATGATTACTATAAATATAGGTAGCATAGGCACAAGTTTGTCATTCCTGAATGTAAGGGAGCAGAAAATGGCAAAATACTCTCAGTTAAGCAAAGAAAAAAGACAGTCTGTAATAACTTTAAGAAATGAAGGTCACTTTAAGACAAATCGCAAGAACTTTGCAAGTGTCTGTAACTGCTGTGGCCAAGACCATCAAACGATTTGAGGAAACTGGCACTCATGAGGACCGAACAAGGTCAGGCAGGACGAGGGTGACCTCAGAATCAGAGAACAAGTTAATTCGAGTCACAAGTCTGCGAAACCAGCGATTAACTGCCCCTAAAATACAAGCTCAGCTAAATGCTACTAGAAGTACAGATGTTTCAACATCAACTGTTCAGAGGAGATTGAGTGAAGCTGGCTTAACTGGAAGAATTGCTATAAATAAACCATTGTTAAGAGTGCAGAATAAGAGGAAGAGACTTGCCTGGACTTGCCTTGCCAAAAAACACAGAAACTGGACGTTTGAGGAGTGGAAGTCAGTCTTATGGACCGAGGAGTCAAAATTTGAAATATTTAGGTCCAACCGCTGAGTATTTGTAAGATGCAGAGAGGGTGAGCGCATGAGTTCTGCATGTGTGGTTCCCACTGTCAAGCATGGAGGAGGCAGTGTCATGGTCTGGGGTTGCTTTGCTGGTGACAGGGTTGGGGATCTTTACCAAGTCCATGGCAAGCTCAACCAGCATGGCTATCATAGCATACTTCAGAGGCATGCCATTCCATCAGGATTACGGCTAGTTGGGCAGTCCTTCATTCTTCAGCGAGATAATGACCCGAAACACACCTCAAAGTTGTGCAACTATCTGGCAAAGATGGAAAGTGAAGGACAACTCAATCTAATGACCTGGCCTGCCCACTCCAGACCTCAATCCCATAGAACTTGTATGGGATGAACTAGATAGAAAAGTCAAAGCAAAGCTACCCACAAGTGCCCTACATCTCTGGGAACTGCTGCAGAAGAGCTGGGAAGACATGTCGGGTGATTTCCTGTTGAAACTTGTTAACCGAATGCCCCGTGTTTGTGAGGCTGTTATTAAGACAAAAGGTGGCTATTTTGAGGAATCCAAGACTTAGAGACAATTTTCAATTTTCTTGAACATTGGTTTGATACTCCTTATGTTTTGTTTTGTATATTGTAACATGCGTTTTCATTTTCAAGTATTTATAGAAACGTATACGACGTAAAACATTGTCAATTATGAAAAAAAAAATAGATTCCAGCAAGTGTACTCAAACTTTTGACTGGTACTGTGTGTGTGTGTGTGTATATATATATATGTATGTATGTATGTATCCCTTGAAACCTTTCTTCTATAAAAAATCGTTATAGAGAATATCAGAGACACCAGACGGGGAGGGGATGATTGTTAACTTTGGGTTACTCATATAACTGTGTTGCCTACGGTGCCTAGAGGAAGTATTCACCCCCCTTGGGCATTTTCACAGTTTGTTGTGTTACAACCTGAAATCTTGATGCATTTAAATGGGATTTTTTTTTTATTTACACAACCTACTCAACACTTTCAATGTGTGAAAAAATAAAAACCTGAAAAGTCTTCATTAGATAAGTATTCACCCCCTTTGCTAAGACACTCCTAAATAAGCTCATGTACAACCAACTGCCTTCAGAATCCACACAATAAGTTAAATGGAGTCCATCTGGGTGTAATAAAAATGGTTCACATAATTTCAGATTAAATGCACCTCTCTCTGTAAGGTCCCACAGTTGGGTAGTGCATTCAAAGTAAAGATACTACCATGAAGACCAAGGAGCTTTCAAAACAACTCCAGGATAAAGTTGTGGAAAGGCACAGAGCAGGGGAGGGGTATAAAAAGATTTCAAAGCCATTGACTATCCCTTGGAGCACAGTCAAGTTGATTATTAAGAAGTTGAAGGTAAGCAGCACCACCCAGAATCTGCTTTTTTAGAGCAGTCCGTCCTCCCAAACTGAGCAGCCAGGTAAGAAGGTCATTGGTCAGAGAAACCACCAAAAGACCAATGACAACCCTGAAAGACCTACAACATCCAATGGTTGAGATGGGAGAAACTGTCCATGTGTCAACAATAGCTGAGGTACTCCACAAAACTGGCCAGTATGGAAGAGTGGCAAGAAGGAAGCCAGTTCTGAAAAAAGCCCATGTAAAATCCTGCTTGGAATTTGCAAAAAGGCAAGGGGGAGACTCTGAAAAGATGTGACAAAAGATTCTGTGGTCCGATGAAATAAAAATTGAACTATTTGGCCTTAATGCAAAGTGTTATGTCTGGCGCAAACCCAACACAGCACATCACCCAGGTAACACCATCCCTACTGTGAAGCATGATGGTGGGAGCATCATGCTATGGGGATGCTTTTCATCGACAGGTACTGGGAAGCTTGTCAGGGTAGAGGGTAAAATGGATGGAGCTAAATACAGGCAAATCCTTGAGGAATACCTGCATCACTCTGCAAAAGACCTACGACTGGGACAGAGATTCACCTTTCAGCAGGACAATGACCCCAAGCAACACTGGAGTGGCTTAAAAACAAGAAAGTGAATGTCCTAGACTGACCCAGTCAAAGCCCGGACTTGAATCCAATTGAGAAACTGCGGCAAGACTTGAAGATTGCTGTCCACCAACAATCCCCATCCAACTTGACAGAGCTTGAACAATTGTGCCAAGAATGATGGGCAAATATTGCACGATCCAGATGTGCAAACCTGGTAGAGACTTACTCCAAAAGACTCACAGCTGTAATTGCTGTCAAATGCATCAAGATTTCAGGTTGTAACAACAAACTGAAAATGTCCAAGGGGGGAGAATACTTACTATAGGCACAGTATATGGGGAATGGTCAGCATTGCTGAGGGGGTGTGACCAAGGCTGATTCCAAGGTTTTTTTATGTCAACACAGATATGACACTTTAATCAACTTTTCTAGTGCTGGTATACATTTTCATTTATGGCCTTGTATAATTTTCTGTACAGTTTTAGAACAACAGACAGCGACTGAGTCTCTGTACCTGAAGACCGGGTTTCTATCCTCAGTGTTAAGAATTCTGACGTGCCTTTCCCAGCAGTTTCTTACACTGTGTATGATTGCAACACTTACAGTTGCTACCTACCTAATCACCGGCTGTAAACTGCAACAAGAGTTCTGGCAACAGCACAGCAATTTGAGATAATAATGATGGAGCAATCAGGTTGCCAATGAAATAAAGAACATTGAGTAGAAAGGATGGTAGTTGTGCTCACAGGAGGTCTACGTTTATTGGTGACTTGAATCAGAAGTTGAAATTTGAGCTCCTTTCTTTGGGTATTTTGAAGACATTGTTTCTGTGTCTGCATTTTGGGGGAAGGAGGGAGTGGGGAGGGGGGGTAATTTCTTTCTCGCTGCCATGGCAACAGAAAAACACTTTCAGCACAATAGGGGAAGCATACTGGTGCTCCTAGGCGCTAAGAGCTGGCAACAACATAAACAACAATGTAGGAGCAAAAGCAAAATGACTGGACCACAGGACATTTGAAAAAACAAGGAGAATTTAGTACAAAATTCCTACTAAGACAGTTGGGTTTCTTACTGCGAGTTTCATTACAGGTGATCTGCATTTACTGGGGACTATACCAACCTGCGCTTGAGTGGAATGAGGGTAAGACAAGTGTGCTTTCCTTCATGTGTTGTAGTTTGCTGTTGCAGCCCCAAGCTACAGGACTAGAAATGGCAGCTAAATTATTTAATGTTACGTTGAAATTTTGTTTATTGCCATTTATAGTATACGTTTGTAGGTATGTGTGTCTGTTTGCTACAATTGCCTTTATCAACTACCTATGAACACAGTCCTGTGAAAATTATTTTCTTTTATAGTATAAAACTTATTACAAATAAAGTAGAGCAAGTTTAGGATTTTGAAATTCTCATCAGTGGTTAAGTTTAAAGCATCCTAATGTCATCCAGTACAAAAGTAAACATATTAAAAATATATATCGTTCTACAAAAAATGTATAGTTGATAATAGCAGTAATACCCTCTGAAGCTATACCTGCAAGATAACTGACCTGGTCTTATAATTAGTGCGTTCGTCGCTGGCCTGAATTGCTTACTGAAATAATGGTTAATTAACTAGATGAGGCAATGCCCTTACAACTACATTCAGCAGTATGTGAGTGTTGACTACCTTCTATTGAATGGAAAGAAGCCGGAGTTCCTTGTTTAAAGATGTTACCTACATTTGTCACACACTACTGTGGAGGAAAAGCTTTATAGTGTCGTAAAAATAAAGTGTTAAAAACGTGTTACTTTATTTATTTATTTAATTGTTTTGTTTTTGTTCAAAGGCCTGTATAAAAATTTATGGCTGCCTGGTTAGACGACATTTCCATTTAGAACCGCTAGGCCTTTTTTTAATGTTTGAGTGACAGTATTACTGATGCAACTCATCACACCAAAACCGCCTCGCTTCAGACCCTTTATGTTTTGATCACTTTGATTCTTTCAGATTTGAGAGCAGATTGGGGGAGGCGTTCGCAACTGAGTTCAGAACTCATTCCAGGTAACCTTGTCAACCATCTGCCGGTCAGGATCCATGCAACGGAGCTGAAGGAAGAGACCGAGGAGTCAGAAAGAATCAAAACGGTTGATATTTGTAGTCCCGTCGAAGGGCTTCCAGCACATAAAGAGCATGCAAAGGTGAAGGACAAGCCTGGAGAGCAAAATGAAAGAGCCCACGCTATCACTCCTCAGCCGTGGATGTGCTCAAGTTGTAAAGACTGAGGTTCACAATGACCAGGGGAAATTGGAGGTTTATTTTGAACCAGAGGTAAGGAATACCAAAGCAGAATGGCATAACCACATTACAGTCAAACCCGCTTAACCCATTCATATATTTTTCTTTGAAAAAATCAGAGCACAAGCTGTATTTATCTAATTTGATACATGCCATTTATACTTTGCTTTTGCAGTTAACAGAATTAGAGTAAGCTCTGTATGAGATCTTCCTATTGGTAACCAATCAAGACCACAGCTGGTTAATGCATTTCTTTATTTACTGAAAAGCATACATGTTCTGTCTCTAAGCTTCATTAATTGCTGCTAAATGGGTGTGATTTTAACATAGACCTTGCTATGCTATATAAATCGCATGGTTCTGTGGCTGGGTACTTCCGCCCCTGTGCGTATTTTGTGTTTTATGTGGTGTGTTGTTTGTATGTATGTATTGGTGCACAGGGTATGGTTTGGGTTAAGTAGCACAGGTGATTTAAAATGTGTATTTGTACACTACCGGTCAAAAGTTTTAGAACACCTCTATTTTCCCAGTTTTTATTGAAATGTACTCAGTTTAATGTCTCAATGTACTCTGAAATTAAAGCATAGAACAAATAAACAATTGGAGATAAAAAAAGAAATCATGGAATTGTTTTGTTTAACAAAATTTAATCTAAATTTTTGACTCATCAAAGCAGCCACCTTTTGCAGATATATAACAGCCAAACAAACTCGTGGCATTCTTTCTACAATGGAAATCAAATATTGTTCGGAAAGCTCTTCCCAACACTGCTGCAGAAGTTCCCCCAAATGTGTTGCACTTGTAGGTTGCTTTGCTTTCACCCTTCTGTCCAGTTCATCCCAAACCATCTCGATGGGGTTTAAGTCTGGAGACTGGGCTGGCCATTCCATGATTTGAAGCCTACCATCTTGTTCTTTTCTTCTAAGGTAGTTCTGACATAGCCTGGAGGTATGTTTTGGGTCATTATCTTGCTGTAGGATGAACTCCTGACCAACTAGGCGTATACCAGAGGGTATTGCATGGCGCTGCAAAATGCTGTGGTAGCCGTTTTGGTTCAGGGTGCCACTCACTCTGTGCAAGTCGCCGACTCTGGATCCAGCAAAAGAGCCCCAGACCATCACGCTTCCTCCTCCATGTTTGACATTTGGTGTCACACACCAAGGAACCATCCTTTTGCCTACTCGACGGCGTACAAAAACCCTGCGTGATGAACCGAAGATTTCAAATTTTAACTCATCGGTCCATAATACCTTCTTTCAGTCTTCAGTAGTCCACTGGCGGTGCTTCATGGCCCCAGCAAGCCTCTTTTTCTTATTTTGCCATCTTAGCAATGGCTTTCTTACTGCCACTTGACCTGTCAAACCTGCAGCTCGAAGTCTTCTCTTCACAGTTGAAACTGAGACTTGCTTACTTCAACCAGTGTTAAGCTGTGCTTGAAGCTGTTGTCCTGTGAGCCGCCTATCATGCAAGCTGTTGACTTTCAGAAACTTGTCTTCTGATTCTGTTATGACTTTGGGTCTGCCAGACCTCTTCCTGTCAAAGTTTCCTCCAGTTTCCAAGTGCCTTTTGATGGTGTAGGAAACTGTACTCACTGAGACCTTGGCTTTCTTTGCAATTTCTCTAAAGGAAAGACCTACACTTTTAAGGGTTATAATGGTCTGTCTGTCTTCCTTTGTTAATTGCCTTTTTCTTGCCATTATGATAGCAATATACTACTTCCTGCAGTACAATACTGTCCAAATAATGCTTAAGAGGGTGTAGTAACACAGTCTGTTCCAACACTGCTTTTATACAGACAGAGGGTTTGTAAGTAATCAACAAAAGTTGGGACACCTGTAGGAACTGTTAGCATCAACTTTCAAGGCTTAATTTACTTCCATTGTTGCAGAACAGCTTTAAGTTGTTAACCCATTACTTGTTCCCCAAAAAAGGCCTTTTTGTATAACTCTGAAATGTACATTATTTTTTTGTTTTTGGTAACCTAAATGATTTTTTTTACCCTCTGGCAGTTTACCGCTTACCTTTGTACCATTTCAGGTTATTCACTGAACTTGAACTGCTTAAATTTCAATAAAAACTGGTAAAATGGTGGTGTTCTAAAACTTTTGACCGGTAGTGTATGTGGGCACAGGGATTGCATAAATTAGTTTATGTGCAGCTCCATAAAAGCAGGCACAAATCACTCACTTGAGGTTGGTGTTCAGAGTGGAGAATAGGAGAGAGGAGGAAGAACTTTAAAAGTATAAAATAATTGCTACTAGTGTTGGATTTCAGCCAGCGCGATGTTTGTTTGTTCACTGAGTTTAGTGTATTTTTTGGCCATCAGGTCATTTTGTTTTGTTTAAATATTTTATTTATTATTAAACGCGCAGCAGCGCTTTCAAAGCCCAGTCCTGAGTGTCTTCTTCCTGGTCTGACGTCAACTGCAAGCCATCTTACCACAGACCCCCATTTCCATTTACAGTAACTTTTCTTTTTTCTGTTACAGTGTGCATTTAAATCGTAATACAAACATATGTGCCAGTCAGCAACAGGAATAACCCTTAGGGTTAGGGTTAGGGTTAGGTTTAGGGTTCTTTTAGTCCCATGTCTCATAATGTGCCCAGTTTGCACTTTCTGTTTCTAGGAAATAAATACTGGAATCTTGCCTTGTGTTGGATTGTATGTTCTTTTAATAATAAATAAAAGAAAACCACAAAAGTTTTTGAATTCTGTGGTTTTGTTTCTGACTTTTCACAGTTTGATTCCTTTCCACAAAAATAATTGTACAATATTTTATGTATTTATTTTTTGTAGGATTATTTCAATTGGAAATCCCAGCAAGATTATATCCGGTTACCCCAAATTGTAAACCGGCGTGATTTATTTAATCCAGAGTGTTACGTGCCTGAACCAGCACCCCCTAAAACATACAGCACGAGGAAAGGGCCTCTTATCCTGTACTCGGAGGACTTGGCCCTGTCATCATGGCATCCTGGAGGGCAAGGCAGGAAGAGGAAAGGCCTGCATGGCCATGGGCGGTATGGACGAGATATGGAACTGCAGCTTCATACCCTAAGGGACCTGACGGGAGCCATCTTGGCATATGGGAACAAACAGGTTGGTCAGTAACAGGAACAACCCTTATGAAAGTTTACTGCAGTACAAAAGCATAGTAAATTGTGAAAGCACATGAAGTAAATGATAGATAACTATAGTATGTTAAAACACACAGTAAATATCTATTGCATTCCAATACTGGTAGGGTTTAT
This sequence comes from Polyodon spathula, assembly GCF_017654505.1. Classification (NCBI taxonomy): domain Eukaryota; kingdom Metazoa; phylum Chordata; class Actinopteri; order Acipenseriformes; family Polyodontidae; genus Polyodon; species Polyodon spathula. The sequence continues at coordinate 31,802,221 of NC_054543.1, read as the reverse complement.
ATTATGAAAACAGATATTTTTGGTCCCAAGCTGGTATTGGTTCATTGTAAAAGAAATACCAATGTGTGTACCTGTTGAAAACCTCTGTGTTAGGGAAATAATTGTGGTCAAGACATATAAAACAAATTATCAAATGAGCTGTGGTGTTGTTATTTTCTGTATAACATGGTTGTTTAGGCAACAACATGGTTGTATAGAAACATTTTAAGCCTACTGTAATGCTTAACATTGGTAACCATAGAGACCAGGCCAACTTGGGCAATCAACCAACTGGGCAGCAAATTAGGTAGAAGAATAGGTCAATAAATGAGCCAAACTGGACAAAGGCTTACACACTGAGGAACAATTGAGATGCCAGGAAAGAAGGTGGGCTGAATCTGTTTGTGTCGTTGGATTAAAGACTTTCTCTTATTGAACAGTCACTGTGGCTCTAAATCCCCAGGATCTTATACAGAAGCCAGCCAGGAAGAATACATTTACTTTCTGTACCTAACAGTTAAACATATTGGGCAGGTTGTGGATTCTTCCAGTGAAGAATGCTGACAGAACATCCAGCTTTGAAAAATACAACGTGTACCATCCAGGGCTTCCACTGTGTAGGATGGGATTCGGGTCTGTTTTTTTTTTTTTTTTTCTAAACCTATATTTTACTTGCCTTTGTGTAAGCTCTGCATCTGCGTAGCATAGTGGTGTAATGTGGAACAGTGTGATTCACCTGGTCATCCTGTCACGGGATATGAATGAATGCAAGATAGATTCAAAATGACATCCAGTAATAAAAATATTCACTCAGGATCACTGAATATAATTACTGTATATTTCAGTGGCCTTAAATATCGATACTAATAATAATAATAATAATAATAATAATAATAATAATAATAATAATAATAATAACACTTAAGATAAATTGCTGTATATGCCACAAATATCTGTCCAGTAGTCTGGATGTGGTTATTGTGGTATTGCAAATGTAGTTGGCATTGCCAGCTTTAAATCTTTAAAGCATGCAAATGTGTGTCCCATACAATAAAGAAGTGCCAAGTCTCCCAGGCTATGACATCTGCCGACAGGAATTGTGATCATAAACTATATCTGACGGTGCATTCTGACTTTTGAGTCGTAGCAGGAAAGTTTTCACATGAGGGTCGCTGAGACTTGCATTGATGAGATTTTGTTTGTTGGTGTTTTTGTTGGATAATTTCTTATTTCTTTTTTCACAACTCAGAAAAATCTTTTGTAATTGAACAGAATTGTTACATGTACCACCTAATTCAATGCCCAGAGTACTTAACGCAATGCAACCCCCCCCCCCCCCCCCCCCCCCCCCCAATCCAACCCCCCCCCCCCCCCCCCCCCGAGATGACTTCATTGCTGTCCCCTGCCCCCCCCCTCACACCCCCCCCCTCCCCCACCCACCCACCCCCCCCCCAAGGCGCCCCCCCCCCCCACAGCCCACCCCGACCCACCGACCCCACGCCCCCCACCAGAAGCGAGACTAATAAATGACCACCGTATTAGAAAGCTACAGAGTAAAACAAACACATCTAGCAGTTTACAATCCCAGAAGATGGGAACTTTTGATCTGCAAGATAAGGCATCGGTGTACCATAAACTCTTTTGCTTGCACAGGCTTGTCTTAATGATCATATCAATATTTTCTCAAAGACTTTATCACACTGAAGGGAAGGCCACAAATTGTGTCTTGAATGTTTCTTTATGTTCATATCACCATGAGATCACCCTTAAAGCCCTTTTGGTGTTCTTTGGAAGGTTTCAAGAAAAAGGTGCTCATTCACTTAGTTTATGTAGTAAACAGAGCTCTCTGGAGTTTCAAACGAAGCTCTACTTCAGCTCCCATGGTGTTTGCCAGTTTTATAATTGAAACATAACATATTTCATAATGTCTTACCTGTAACCAGATTAATGCTGTGAGTTAGTTAATTTTCTATGAATGAGGCAAACATACTCACAAAGGACATACTCAGTATAGTTCATTGTGTGATATACCTGGGTTCCAATTGTCATTAGTGATCTTATTTTTTTGTCATTGTCCCTTTGCCTTTTTATGATGTTAATTCTGAATGGTTTTTATTTTAGTGAATCACAGGTAAGCAGGGTAAAGCACAGACAAAAGCAAGGCATATTTTGTATCTATAAAAAATGCCTTCACCTGCTCTCCCTGTCTGGCTATGAAGATTGTAGTCTGATAAAGACAAGGAAGAATGGCCATGATCTGGTGCTGCGTGCAGGAAGGCTCATCTCGATTTAGATTTCAGCTGTGGAACCTTCCAAGAAGCATGATCTGCTGGCTTCAGAATGTAAACACATCATTCCTTAATTAAATCATTCTTAGAGGATGAAGCCTTTTCAATTCCATGCAATCACTGTGTGGTCCTGGCCACAGGTAACAGTACACTGGTGCATTGTTCTGGTTTCTGAAAGAATAGGATGCACTCCAAAAGACTGGTCTGTTGATGGAACCTGTGTCTGGGATGTAATTTCATGCAAGAGGAACCGGCAACAATAACAAGATGTTGAGATTACCTAGACAACAGAATCAATTATAAACGATTCAAATGTAGGCGTGAGGAATTAGAGAGGAGGTCAAACCAAAAAAATAAACAGGTAATCTTAGAAAGCGAAGATAATAAGGTTGAACTTTTTTCCAAATGGAAAAAAAAATGGTTTTGCATTAGGCTTTCACAACAAGTGTGTCTGTAATTTTCTAAAACACGATAAAAAAAAATAAAAAAAACATTTGTTTTTTGTTTTTCTTGTGAAGTGCTAGCAAATGACTCCAAATATTTCAATTTAGTATGTAAAGCGGTAGACATAACCAAAAACAAATCCAAAGTCACCTAATTTCTTGCTCTGTATTTATTTTATTTGTTTTCTTTTTCACTGTGGACTAGCTAAACCATTCCACAGTTACATGCTTAACTTTAAACTAGAATGATCTCCAGTACATGAGCACACTTTTATTACTACTGTACCACTTGTTTCAAGTCCTTAAAAGGTGAAGGGCTTTAATACAAATGTTTTATTAAATGGGATCAGAAACAGTACTCTACTTGACTTAGTGGGGGCAATTTGATCAACCTCTGAAATCTAGTACTGTAACACTCTATAAAAAAAAAAACAGGTTGTGACTTATCATGACGTTTATTTTCCTAATGTAATAGGATAATGATATAGATTTAAATTCCCAAATCCACTATTGTCTATTGTTATTGCTTTGCAAGTACCCTACAAAATTCAACAAGCAGCCTTTAAACTGCCCAAGCCAGTGTGTGATGGATTTCATCTTTAGGAATATATTACTTAAAGGACATATAGCTATGAGTGCCATTTAAATCGTCACCCTTTTTATGATGTTAGTATGATGTCAATGTTAGAATGTTATTTTTTAGATATGTCATTCTCACTAGTTGCTGTACATATTGTTGCCAATTTCTTCTTTTTTTAAAACTGTTCATTAGAGATCTGTGTCCACACCTACTTCCTACTGTCCAAACAAGACACTTGCAAATAAAAAGCCCTCTCAACTGCCACTATTACCAAAATACAGAAAACAGCAACTTGGTTAAGAGAGACATTCATTTACACACAAGTGGTGTTCAGCATGTCGTTCCGCAGATTTAATAGAGGTGTGCAGAAAAGAGAAAAGACTTTGGCAGCAATCCCCACCCAAATACCAAACAATGCGTACTGGCTTTTAAAAATGTATTTGCAATGGGAGGCAGCAGGAGTAAGCAGTGAGAATGAGTCAAGGAGTGTTCATTAGGGCCTGTAAGGGACATACGCACAAGGAGATGAAGTTACTCTCCCCAGGGGTCATATGAGAGGAACCTTCAGAGCTGAAATTTAAAAGCCAGATCTTCAGGAATCCAACAGGCAGCCTCACTGCCGCAACACTATAAATATGTGTCTATAAGAGAATGAAACATCTTGCTATGTGTCTGTTTGAGGCAGTGGGTGTTGGACAGACACAGACAAGGGGAGATGAAACTGTAGAACCGTCCATGGGCCTGATGTCCCAAGCCAGATCACCATTCTGGCAGCTCCCTCCAGCTGTGATTCAAATACCAAAACTGTGACAGGATTACAACTCGCTGTCAACTCAGCAAATAGAAATGAACAGAAGTATTGATCTTTCTATGAGACCTTCGTCATAGTTTTTCGATAAAATATATTTATTCAGATTTTTAACCAATAAATACTGATAAAACACCCCAAAACCTGAATTCAACGGTTAAATCACTTCTCAGGTGGTATTAAAAAAAAAACCCGAGTGGCCCATCTGGTAGAAGCACAGCCTCGTGGTGCGCAGGGTGAGTCATACAGCACAAGTAGGCCAATCTTCGTTGCACGATGTGTCTGCAGTGTGAAAAAAAGTGGTCGGCTGACGGCACATGCTTCAGAAGACAGCATGTGCCCGTCTTCGCCACTTCCGAGTCAGCGCAGGGGTGATAGCGGTGAGCAGAGCCTAAAAATAATTGGATATGCCAAATTGGGAGAAAATAATAAAATAATTGGCAGTTACTAAAAAAAAATTTAAAAATGTTAAATAATATCAACACTCAGTGGTGAATATGTTGATTTACTATAAGTCCTGGACAAATGTTTCTACTAGAATGGGAAAAACTTCAAGCCTAAATGTTTGTCAGCTTTGCTACATTTCTTTTAGAAATACTATACAATATGGTGTTTTCATTTCAGTATAAACCTCTTAGTAGTACACAGCTTTGATAAGTAAAGGCCTGTATGGTAATGCCTAGGTTTGTTTATCTTTGTTCCTGGTAGGAACGTCAGCACGAGGTCCAGCCTTTCCTCCACTTCCTTAGTGAGGAGCCGGGGGACAGGCAAATCCGCCCAGGCTACTCTACCAAGAGGTACCTGGCCTTCCTCTCCCAGACCTGGGACCCCAACACCATGCACAAGCTCGGAGACACAGGTAAGTCCCCGTCACAAGGGCACTGCTGCCGCCATCTTTGCTGATTGTTAGAACAGTGGCCTTACAGTCTTTCAGAAAATAACTGGGAAAGAAAGACGCTTTAAGTTTTTAAAACACAACACATCACATACCCTAAGTTTCTGCTTTGTTGTGCGTATTCATGCAATACCTTTTTCAACATAAAGTCATGCATATTTATTAACCTGTTCCCGCCCTTCTGACCCTGTGCCAGAGTGAGCAGGTAGGATCCTGGCAAAGATGACTGACAGATGAACCAATCCAAATTTGTGAAAGAAGTTGTGGAAACAAATTAAATGTTTCTGATTGAACAGGTTGGAGTCAAGCAGCCGATGTTGTGAATTTAGAAGATGTTTTTACAGGAAGACTCTATGTATAACCGATATAAAACGGATTTATGACCAGGGATATGTTAATAAAAATATAAAAACAATCGCAATTATGTTGAAAATGATACGTGCAAGAATACATACAACAAAGCAGGAAAATAATGCACTGTGTTTTAAACCCTGCAGTCTGTTCAGTAACATTTCAGCGCAGCATCATGGGAAATGAACCACTATGTTTCTAATTGTGAAACTGCTGCATTGTGTCCAGATAGCCAAGAAAGTGTTTTTGACTAGATTTTGCAACAACATGATTTGTATAATTGGACATTCAATAAGTTCAGATAAGAGAGCAGTTTGGATAAAGATGTTCTACTGTATTAAGCCATTTTAGACAGTAAGTATAATAATCAAGAAATATGTTCTGGTGAGTGTATGATATTACAGTTAAAATTCGGGATCCATCAAAATCATCCATTCAGAGTAAAACCTGTTTTCTGGAAACAGAACAATGCACAGGTGTAATGTTACTTGGGGGCCATGCCTCGGACTGTGATCGATACAACAGACTGTCTCACTCTTTGCCTTTCTTACCCTCCTCTTCTTTAAACTGTTTCAATAGCCTTATGTAATCTAGGTGCTCCATTCTTTTCCCCTACCCAACCTCTCTCAGTCCACCAGAACAAGCATTGCCTTATGGACAGGAGGCCGATCTGTTGACCTTTAGGCCAGGATGTGTATGGGGTCGTTCCCCTGTTTGATGGCCCGTTCTAACAATTACAGCATCTTTAGTCAAGCATACCGTGTGCTAGAAAGAATAAAAAGACAACTGTGGTACTCTTCCTAAGGGGGATGCAGAAAATTGGTTGACAGAAAATTCAAATTGGCTTTTCCTTTACTATATTTATTGCAGTACATGTACATTTACAAACGTGTGTCCACTAGGTGCGTGTTATACAAAAATCTCCATTGGAAGTACTTTAAAACAATATTAAGCTACTCTACCTACTGGAATATATTGTGCTTCTGTATCTCTAATTTTGACCTTTCTTCACCTTAAAAGCGTCAGCTGTGTAGAACAACAAATCATGTCAAATAAATTACATTCCTTAAACTCTTTCAATCATTCAGTTATCGTTTGCCAAAAAAGGCGTCGCAACAGAAGAAGAAAAACAAAGCTTCAAGGCGTTGACGCAAAGAGGTAAACAGAGACTGTGAGCGCTGTCTTTCATGTTCACTGGAAATTGATTGCAGATTGAAACCTAATATTAAGAGCCGCCTTTTGAACACTTCATTGTAAAAGTCCATTGGTGTCGGATTTGGTCAGCCCTGAATGTATTTGCAAGCCGTTCTTTTCAGAGCTCCAGGTGCTCTGTGTAATTTATGCTTTGCTGAATCCCAATAGAGACACCCCATTCAATGTTTTTTGTTATCTTTTTGTTTTTCGCAGGAAGTATCCGTGACCCCTTCTCCTATCCAGAGAACTCAGGAAACTACAATTACCAGTATGAGCTCTCCACTGCTCCCAGGCCCTATAAAGCACTCCCAGGATGCCTACCAACCCTTGAGACAGTTCATGAGGGTTATCCATGCTGGCAAGACAGTGAGGGTCTGCCTAAACCTGGTATTATGATTTATAATGACTTCATCACTAGATTACAGCTCTCCACGCAGCAAGTTTATGAACTTTGAATGCTTCTTTCTCTGATAAGCAGACTTGCTAGCATTCGTATTGATTGGTCAATCATACTGCATTGCTAGCACAGATACTGCCTTGCTGATTTGACTTAAGTTCTGCCATCCACTGTCGAGAAGATAAATAAACAAATAATAGTGTTATGGGTTTGTTATATAAAGCTTCCACATTACCAAACACTCTGCGGGATGCTTGAGATTTATTCTGTCGACAGCTTATTGTTTTAATGCCCGTATGAACTTTAAATCAAATTGATGAAGGCTGTAATAAACACAAATGAAGACATTTGCAGAAATGAAACAGCGACTGTCTCCGTTACCTTCCAAGTGGGATTGTATAGGGCCACACCCTGTATCTGAATACTGTCCCAAAGCTAGTCGGAGAGTGCTGTATATTGATTTTGACATGCATTGGCTGGTTATGAGGGATAAGAAAAGTGAATGGGTCTCTGTTGTTCTGAACAGCTTATTCAGTTCCACAGGTACATCACTTCCATGTCTTAAGACTTGAGTATTTTATTACCTGTTAATTGAATACACCTCTGCATTGTCCTTCGTTACCTTGGTACGCAGCGATAAACTATAACTGTTGTTACCTGATAAACAAGTTAAACCGCTAGTTACATAGCTAATTAAAACATGTATTGATTTATTTATATATTAAGAAAAACATGTTTGAGTAACTTATACATTAGGATGTGATTTCATTAAACTTTTCTCTGTTGAAATGTGAGTATTTTTCTCTGGGGCTTGGAGTCATGTGTTTTGATTATTTATAAGGAGATTAGTCTTCTGTGTCACATCTCCCTTTGTTTTAGCAATTAAGCCATGAAGCTGCACCCATCTTTTCTGTGCACTTCCAATTTTAAAGGGTTGAACAGTAGATGGAGGCAACACAACCCGTAGTGTTGTGCCTGTGCTAGTTGTCTGACAGAAGATGTGGCTCTGTTTAAAGAACCTTGAATCAATATCATTTGTTGTTTTCAATTTCGAGGGCAAACCAAGCCTCTGCCAAAATCCAGAAGAAATAAAGGCATGCTTTTGGAAGAGCAGAAGATGGAAAATCTGCCGAAGAGGAGAGAGAACAGTCTTCTGATCCCGGGGCCCCGCATAGGGATGAGCCCTGTCCCCGAGAGTGAGACCGAACCCACAAACCAGGAAGAGAGAGCCCACAATGCTAATGAGAATCAGGTACTGGAGATTACCACTGCAGTGCGCTTGCGTTTCAGTCAGTGTACTGAATGTTCAGTAGTTAACTTTCTGTGCAAGACAGTATTTGGAGCATTTTGTTTAAGGGTTAAAGTAAAAAAAAAAATAAATACATTGCTTTATAACACAATCTGAATTACGAGTATTCTTGCTTTTCAATCCCCAGTTGAGTATGCACAGCTTGTGTCTTGCAGGAATGTGTCTTGTTTTCGTTGACTCTTCACAGCTGGCTGTTTCGTTTTTTCACTGCTGGCTCTTTATTTCAGGCTTCTGGTGTCCAGGTTTCTCAGGCCAAGGTATTTGAATGGAACCCAGTGAGTCAGAAGCTCTACAAGGACAGCCAGGCCTCTCTGAGGCAGACTAGCATTGACTCCTCCTGGCTCCACTGTGAGAGATCACACGCCACCTATTATGGGGGCACTTTGGTTGGCGGGAGGAAAAGCACCAGCAGTGAGTACAGTAAGATCGATATATAATAGGGTAGATACCACAGTGCACAGTGAAGTGCCACTTTAAGTTACTTTTGCGTTGGCATCTAACACAATCACTGTAGTACATGGGTGGTAGTGTTAAAATGCATTATACTACTACTCTCTCTGCTAATCACTTCCATTCATATTCCAATCTTGTTGTCCTGCAGAAATATGAAACCCTACAAGTCCATTAACAACATAGCAGCCTTCGCTGAACTGAATGACTGATTCGGTTTGAGGTCAAATTCAGAGTGGAAGCTGCACTTAACTGACCTTAAAATAAGTTAGACCAAAGGACTTGTCATATAATAGCTATAACTTAAGGATGCATCAAGTGTGCCTGGAGACAAAATTAATCTCTGAATTTATCTATGTGTTTTTCATTCTGTCACACTTTACTTTTCAGAGCACTTTTATTGGTTTATTAACTGAAACATCTAGGTGGCATACATGTTACTTATTTTGTGTTAATAACCTCACTGTTACACCTTTGCAGCAAAACCAGGCCGGTCTGAGCAGAAAGAAGGAAAAGAGACGACTCTTCACGACTCTTGCTATGCCGAAGTACATCTCCCACCTGTTCCATCGGGCATGCTGTTTGGACTTGGCCCAGACAAGGAGACAGCAGAAGAGGTGGGTAGTCATCACTCATGTTTTATTACCGTTAAAGTGCTTATATTGGCTTCCTTTTGTCTAGTTAGCCAAGAACCCTTTTTTCTGTTGCACTTTGTAAGGTGGCAGAGAATGGTATTTGACCACCATGGCTCATGTTCACATGTGGACCACTCTCTGAGCTTAATTGGGTTTTGCCACTTGTAATGGTTTCCCTCTAGCACTGACATAAGAATAAGACTTTTGACTGGAGAGCTAGCTTCTCAGTTGAATCTTTTTTTTTTTTGCATTCAGTACCTGTTTTTCTATTTGATTCAATGGGCTGTCATGCTAACACACAGAGTCCCAACCTTAAGCCTTGTTCATCTCTATACTTTCAGACAGATCCACTGAAGGAATCCGTACCTGAGATACTGAACCTGCCGTCCCTAGTTGAGGCTGCCGGGGCTCACAGGCCACCAAGAAAGAAACAGCATGAGACAGAGCTTCCCAAAGAGCTTCTCATCCTTCCCTTACTGCTGCAAAGGAACGACAGACAGAGAATACACTTCAATCCAGGTATGTAACATGTGCCCAACACAGAAGCAGAGGACCTTTCATTAAATTACTTATAATGACTATATTTTACCTGTCTCTTATCACTTGTTCTGAATAGTGGTGCGCACACTAGCGACCCCTGTAGTCTGGCCAGGTGCCCGCAGGCTTGCCTGTAAGCTGCCCAGAGCTATGTTGTCCTCTGATGCTGCTGCTCTGAGGTGGCTGCATGGTAAGTCTGCAGTGTGAAAAGAAGCAGTTGGCTGACGGCACGTGCTTTGGAGGACAGCGTGTGTTCGTCTTCGCCCTCCCGAGTTAGCGCAGGGGTGGCAGCAATGAAAAGCCTAAAAATAATTGGATATTCTAAATTGGGAGAAAATAATAAAAAAAATAATTGGTGACTACGAAATTTTTTGAAAAAAAAAAAATATATATATATAGAACAGGGTTGTCCTGGCTGCCTTCTCTTGAGCATCCAGAACTACAACAGATGGCATCTCTTATATCTCTTATACAGAAAGAGACACCCTACATACCACGAACTGACTTATAAATTAGAACATTTTGTTTTTCAGGGTGTTAGGGTGTACTCTGTCCCCCACAGCACACACAGAGTTGGTTCCTGTCTAGAGTAGTTAAGGAAAAGTGTAAGTCACTGATATTTGAATCATTTGCAGGTGTTTTGGATCATGAGAATAACAGAGAGACAGAACCAGCTGACCCTTCTAGAAACTATGAAAAGGAAATGGAGGCGAGAGCTGAGGGCCCAGCAGCAGAGAAGGCAACCAGGACAACCCTGTTTCCTGTGCTGAGACCCAAAGAGATAGGCCTGGAGTGGAGTGGGATGGGAACCACAGAGAACATGGACACAGAAGTCAGTCATGATCACGGTAACTTGCTGTGGTTGCAGATAATCTCACAAGAAATATCCACCACACAGATTTCTTCGATGGAGCTTTCTCATCTCCAATTGCTTAACATCGTCACGCTGCTGTGGAGTGCTGCCATCTTAGGAACAAATAACATTACCACATGTAAGATAATGGTGAACAGGCATTTTGTCATTTTCTTCCCAATGGTGGTGCACAATGGCAGCTGGCATCACACTTATTTGGTCAGTTGTTATGGGTTCCATATTATTAAAGTGTATTTTTGTCAGAAGATATCGAACATAACATGACAAACAATATATAATCTCATTTTCTTCTTATTTTAACATTTTACTAACTTGTACAGGGAGAATACAGTTACAACCGGCACAATTCAGAAATCATTAAATCATACCTTTAAACATTTAATGTGGAACAGAACAAGAAATGTTGTATCCGAGAATACCGAGCAAAACTTTTTTCTTAGGTTATTATGGCTTTGTTTGATTTAAAAGATAAGTCGATTAATCGCACAAGTTAGCAGCAGCTGCATTGAAGATGGTGTATTTCACATTTTGTATAGTTCCCAGTGGTGACTGCATTACCTCATATAAAGAGCCCTCTCGAGTTTCATGCCCATGTTTTTGCATGAAGTTTATATATATTTAAAACACCTTTTCAACAATGAACACATAGTTTTCTTTACAGCTGTTACTAAACATGACAAGAAGGATTAGTTCCTGTTCTCAAAGGATATGGCAACATTAGGTGAAATATATACTGTTAACATGCTTCTCTTTTTATATGAAATTTGATACCAAGCTTTTAAAAACCCTATACTACCAAAGCGTTGTCTTTCAGTCTTTCACTGTGAAAGATCTATTGATTGAAGTTTAGAATGAAGTATTTTAACCAGCACTGTTAAACTGAAACATGATACTGGATTTAAAAAACATGGGAATTGAACAAGATAGATAGAAAGATCGATAGATAGTTTCAATTCTAACCACCAAAATGCCAATGAACTACCATTTAGTTAAGATAGCACCACCCTGCACCTATGTCTGTTAACACATTTATCATTCATTCATCATTTTAATCTATAATTTGGCAGAACCCTCTTGAAAAGTGAGATGAATATATCAAGGGTTCTATCCTGGTTAAATAAATACATTTGAAATTTGAATAAATGTGATGACAGAAGCATTATGTTATAGCTTGTTTAGATGAGAAATAACTACTCTGAAAATCCTAAGGCCAGTTTCGCATCTCATCTGCAGTCTACAATTTACAATCCAATCTGCAACCAGATATTACCCAAAAGTCAAATATTAGCTGATAACAGGGCTGGCCTTAGGCACATGCAGAACACACAACTGCATGGGGCATCAGGCTAAAGGGGGCACCACACTGGATGGGTGACCAGACTCCATCCAGTAGTGCAGGTTGCTGTGAGCTTGTTTGTTTGAAAAAGCATCACTGTCTTGCATTTCTAAATTTATTTAATTCATCATAATTTTTCCAACAACTGCACTACCATCTATAACAACATTTTCCCTGGCAACCGTCAGTCACCCGGCTTCAGTACTAGTGCTACTGATAAGCAGCTACCGAGCTTCGTAGTTTGCGAGTTTCTTTGGATTTGAATTTCTGAGGCCGTTTTCAAGTCATGTTTGAATATCATGACATAATGCAGCAGCGGTTTTATCTGTTTGCATTTTGCAATGTGAAACTCCATTCCTGCTGGAGCCTAAACAGCCACCTTTCATCATTGTGTCCTGTCACATCAGTTCAGCCCAAAACATTAGCATTAATTACACAACACTGACCTGAAGGTTAGGGTTTCGGTGCAGGGAGAGGATTATTCATTGTTTTATTAACAATAATACGATAGCTGATCAGAGTGCAGTGTCCTCACAGGAGCATTGCGTGTTAACTTTGTAAGGACAGCTTGAAAGACGAGCTTTGAGACTTTCCAACGATGTCCTATTCATGTATTTTCGGTATTTGAGCCTCGGCAGAACCCTGTAAATACAAGTGTTTTTAAAATGTTATTGCTGGGCTGTATGACCTACTTCAGTGTAGTAAGCTCACATGTTCAGATAACAGTTAGCTGTTGGGGTTAGTCATGGTAGTCTCTTGAATGGCTTTGAAGCCATAATGAATAGTTCCGTCTTGCACCACATGATCGTGGTCTCTGGCACGATGCATATATAGTATATATATATATATATATATATATATATATATATATATATATATATATATATATATTTTTAATTATATATGGCCATAATTATTTTTTCTATTTTTTTTACTTTTGGTCCCTTTTGTATATATGGCCATAACTCCTTTATTTATTACCCAATTTGTTCAAATTCTTTATTTATTTTTACATGTTCCCTCCTTTTCAAAGTTTTATTGTACACTGTCAGATTTGGACTGGCCATGCACTGCACGTTTATAAGAATCACATCCGTCCCGGATGATTTGATTCTTATAAGCGGTTGATTCTTAAAAGCAGACCGATATGATTACAATTAGCAAAAGTGTGCCTCCACGCATCAGCAGTCTAAATACATTATACAAATGTCAGTGGTGCTCAATCACTGAGAACAATACATCAAAACAATCAACACAGGTCCTTGTATGTAATTAACTTGACATATGATCCCGATTATGTTTACTCAAGGCTACAGAATCCTATTTCACTACAGTATACTTGAGAATTGATCGTCTTGTGAGGGCACCTAGTTTAACTGCCCTGTGGTGTTACATGTATATATATATATAATATATATATATATATATATATATATATATATATATATATATATATATATATATATATATAATAGCTATTATGATGACGTAAACGTAGAGTAACGATTGGGGGCATTAATTTTGTAAAAACTTTCTTTTTCAAGATCATTCAAAGTAAAAAAATTAAGTGGGGCATTATAACCTACTCTTGCTTGGGGCACCAGAAGCTCTAAGGCCAGCCTCGCCTGATAATAGCTATTTATAATTAATTCACCAGCCTCCAATATTTCTTTGATAGTATAATGTATTCACAGCCTTGTTCAGCTTGCTTTTCCCCCTGCAGTCCAAGATTTAAAACCTGCACCTCCTACTCTTTGCATTGGAGGCTCATTAGGTAACTTCTACCATCATTGTTAGTTGGAGAGATTAGTTGGATGAGTTAGTTCTGCCAGCCCGCAGTCCTAACTGAGACTGAAAAGTCTCAATTGATCTACATCTGTTGCTGATGGAAATGAGCGAGTCTGATTTCAAAAAACTTTCAGAACAATCCCAGTGGCAAGTAGAAACAGTGCTTTAGTGTTTGCAACGTGCCAATTTTTTTTACCTGTTCTTTGCCAGCAGAAGAGAACCTCGCTTGCCTGGCTGGTGGTCCCATGTTGGGGCTTCTGCCTCCTATCATTGGTAGGAAGGGTCCTGGTCACCAGAGCAGCATGGCCTGTTTCAAAGCAAACAGCAAAGACTCCAAAGATATCCCCACAGGCGTCATTAGGGGTAGTTTACCAGAGGAGCTGAGAGGTGAGAACTTTTTATTTTATTAGGCCTGTGTTACTGTACCTGCTGGTTTTTATTTAAAAAGAAATTCCATATATTTCTGATAACATGATTTCATGGCTATTTTTCATTTACTATGAAGAATGCTACAAAGGCAGTTCAGTGGGCAGCCTCATCATGGGTCCTGATGGGCAAATCATCCGTTTATCTCTTCTGGGACACATTCCAGATTACGGCGTAGGACTACACCTTGATGACATCACTCAAAATGGAGGTTTGAACATTTATATCATTTTAAAAGTCTAAACTGGTAAACCTGTGCAATTCACAGAAGGGTTTTAAATGTAATTAAATCACTATGATGTTTTTTACTATGCCTTACTACATTTTGCAATGTTTTTACTGTAGTATAACTTGGGGAAACTTTTATAAGGGAAAGAGGTCAGTGAGTAAAATATAGATTGTGCTTCGTACATTCATATATATGTTTAGATCTAGGTGCTAGTTACTGATATAGCAATTACCTAACACTGTTAGGTAACATTCAAAATAGGACATTCCCCAGACAACAGGTTGGGAATTCTTATAGAAATTAATGCATACGTGAAGTCCAGGGTGCTTATGTAGTTCATCCATAACTTTAAAACACTGAACTGTAAAATGTTCGGTACCAAAAAATAAAAAATACATATATAAAATTAAGGTAGACCAACATTTCACCTTTAACATCCGTCCAGCCTTAATTATTTTTTAGGGTGCCTATTGTAAATTGTCTTTTAATTATAACATTAAACTATCCTTATATAATCTCAAAATACCTCATCGTGATTAGGAATAGGATTAACCAGTTTGTCAAAAGTTGGACGTAATTGTTCAACGTTTGAAACCATGACAGCTTTGAACATGATATGACTGACAATGACCTTCGACCCACTGGGGAACCACAAGGCCCTCGGAGGGCAGCTGGGAGAGAGGGAGGCAGAGGGGTGCGCCCTGCTGCTCCTGTCTGAGAGATTACTGATTGGTATGGGTCAAAAAAGAGAACAAAGAGGAAAGGCATGTATCCCTCATTAGGTTTGCCTGCCTCCTTTCAGGGCTCGGAACCCTGGGCCCTGGTGTCAGCATGGAGCAGCCGTGGACAAGATTCCTACAACAAGACGGAGGTCAGTCATTCGCAAAGAGTTTCATAATTTGACCATTCATTTAATGCTGCTTTCACAGACAAGGTTTTTTTTTTCAATGGGACATCCCTTTAATTCATTCAGAAATTGTCTTTGATGGCAGCGCTTGGTCGTGGCAATGCAACGGTTCTGTACTTAGGGGCAAGCCATTGGTAGATACCACAGTGGGAACATTTTTCATCATTTCAATGGTATTGACAAATAAACCTTGGTACCATACTGGTACTATTGTGCTACACTATCAGGCCTACAGTGTAATATGTGCTCCAAATTTGTTGCGTTGCCATTCCTGGTAATGATTTGTTTTTCTGACTGTGTCATGTTACTTCAAGACACCCCCAGCCTGCAAGAGAAAATGAATGACCTTCCTTCCAACATTTTCCCTTGTTTCACCCCCACACTAGGTCACCTTTGTGCTCAAGTCAATGTACTTTCAAGTCTGTTCAGCCAGTAAAAGGGTTAAGTGGCTTATGAGCGACTCAAATGTGAAAGTGCAATCTGGAAGCATCGAAATATCTGCTGCGAATTCAGCATTATTCTTCATGTGATTTATAGGCCCCCTGTTGATCATTTTCTTAACTCTAGTTAACACTCACAGAAGCCCTGCTGTTGCTTGTGCACACACTAACAACTCAATTACAAACATGACATCCCAATACCAGAATAGACCTAAAATTTCCCAAAGCACAATATTTCCTGGAATTAGTGAAGCCACAGGCTATTTCCTACAGACACACTTCTACCCTAATTGGGGTTCAACCTAAAAAAATGAATTAGAGCCTGTTCTTTTTGAAGATTTCTAATATTAAGAAACTGCATTGTTTATTTATTCAGTCTGGGAATGTACTTGTATTACTGGAATGGGGGCAGGGGAGTCCATAGGAACAAAAGCGTTCAGTGCGCTTCACAAACCCAAGGGGCAATCAATCCTTCACACTTTACGAGCACAATTCTTTTTACAAATATATCTTCTTTATATACATTTTCAAAGTAGGATACATTTATATCATTTTTAAAATACTGATAGCAGCTTTTTATATGTGTTTCTCCAGAGATCACTATTATAGTTTATGTACTGTCAACTGCTTTGTCAGTTTCCGTTGTACCATATGAGTTCAATGGCTTTTTGTTTCTTGAATTTGAAATGATGTAACTGAACTGAGTCTACAGAAGGCAACTATGTTTAATAGCTAGAACTGTCTGCTTTTTGAACCCACCCCCCCTTGTCTTTTTGAATCCTCAACATCTGTTTCTGTTTTCACTTAGTGAGGTATCCCTAACAGTGAAATCTGATCTCCCCGGCTAGGCCCTAATCCAAGGCCTTGAGTTTTTGACTGACAGGCCCTGTGTTTTCTCAACCTTGCTGCCTGTTTCCTTTATCCTGTCACTAGTCAGAAACCTGACCCCCTTCCTCCTAACCACCCTTTTCGGGGCCTCATCAGAAACTGACACTTTCTAAATAAAGATTCTTCAGGCAGATGAGCATATCCAACTTTATTCCTCCGTCCTTGCAGGGAATATCCCTGACAGCTGGGTTTAAACCTAACCGGATCTCTTCAATATATACAGCTCTGGAAAAAATTAAGAGACCACTGCAAATTTATCAGTTTCTCTGGTTTTACTATTTATAGGTATGTGTTTGGGTAAAATGAACATTTTTGCTTTATATAATATCTATAAACTACTGACAACATTTCTCCCAAATTCCAAATAAAAATATTGTCATTTAGAGCATTTATTTGCAGAAAATGATAACTGGTCAAAATAACAAAAAAAAATAAGTTCATATTCATTTTTAAACAGCACAATACTAATGTTTTAACTGAGGAAGAGTTTAGAAATCAATATTTGGTGGAATAACCCTGATTTTCAATCACAGCTTTCATGCGTCTTGGCATGCTCTCCACCAGTCTTTCACATTGATGTTGGGCCACTTTATGCCACTCCTGGTGCAAAAATTCAAGCAGCTTTGCTTTGTTTGATGGCTTGTGACCATCCATCTTCCTCTTGATCACATTCCAGAGGTTTTCAATGGGGTTCAGGTCTGGAGATTGGGTTGGCCATGACAGGGTCTTGATCTGGTGGTCCTCCATCCACACCTTGATTGACCTGGATGTGTGGCATGGAGCATTGTCTTGCTGGAAAAACCAATCCTCAGAGTTGGGGAACATTGTCAGAGCAAAAGGAAGCAAGTTTTCTACCAGGACAACCTTGTACTTGGCTTGATTCATGCGTCCTTCACAAAGACAAATCTGCCCAATTCCAGCCTTGCTGAAGCACCCCCAGATCATCACTGATCCTCCACCACATTTCACAGTGGGTGCGAGACACTGTGGCTTGTAGGCCTCTCCAGGTCTCCGTCTAACCATTAGACGACCAGGTGTTGGGCAAAGCTGAAAATTGGACTCATCAGAGAAGATGACCTTACTCCAGTCCTCTATGGTCCAATCCTTATGGTCTTTTGCAAACCTCAACCTAGCTCTTCTTTGCTTCTCATTGATGAAGGGCTTTTTTCTAGCTTTGCACGACGTCAGCCCTGCCCCTAGGAGCCTGTTTCGAACTGTCCTCGCCGCGCACTTCACCCCAGCTGCCGTTTGCCATTCTTTTTGTAGGTCACTTGATGTCATCCTACGGTTGCTGAGTGACATTCGAATGAGTCGGCGGTCATCCCGATCAGTGGAGAGTCGTTTTCGCCCTCTGCCGGTCTGTAGCTTTGTTGTCCCCAATGTGTGCTGCTTGACCTTGTTCTTATGAACCGCCGTCTTTGAAATTTTAAGGATGGAAGCAACCTGACGCTCACTGTATCCCTCTACCAGTAAAGCCAGACTTGAACCCTTCTTTTCCTCACTCAAAACTTCCCTTTTCAACTCTTTGGGCATGGTCGGTAGTTATTTTTTTATTCCAATTACTTTTGAGGTACTACTAGCACTGTTTTGCCATCCAGCCGGTCCTATTGCAAGAGGATAGTGATGACCACAGGAGTGGTTTTTATACTTTTCCTCGTTAAATAAGATTTGGTTCAGGTGATCCCCTAATCAGTACCTCATTCAGTAGAATGAGGTGTGCCTGTGTTGGAATTCAACAGACACTAGAATGGAATGGCTGCCATACATGTAGAGATGCTGATTTAAGAAAAAATTGCAGTGGTGTTGTGGCAGAGCAAAGCTCTGCCCTTTAAATTGGCAGGGATGGGGTTAATTTCCCCTACCTGCCTGGGTTTATTATGTTCAGGTGGCTGGGGTTGATTAGTTGATTAGGTTGATTAACGATCAATCAGCGCCCAGCCACCTGATATAAAAGGAGGCCTCTGCTTCTCATTTGGAGAGAGGGAGCTGAGGAAGCAGGTTGGTTTTTTTTGGTTGTTTGGAAAGTTTGAATCCAGTGAAGGCATTGCCCAGCCTGGAAATTGTTATTTTTGTAAATTTTGCTTTTTGTCTTTCTTTGTGTTTAAATTGTTTTGTTTTGGCCCTTGTGCCCTTTCATTTTTGTGTTTATTTATAATAAAATAGTTATTTTTTTGAACTGCAGTCTGTCTCTGGGCCTCTATCCACTCGCCAGCCTGCCACAGGTGTCTTAATTTTTTCCAGAGCTGTATATATATGCGCTCATCAAAATTGAAAATGTACCTTTTTTAGTAATGCTTGGCTTTGGCTGTTTTAATCAAAGGTTGTTGTTGTTCTTGTTGTTGGTTTGCACTGAAGGATCTATAACATACAAAATTAGCATACTCTTGAGATGCATAGCCAACTAGTGTACATAACTGAAGACTGTCTTGGCATCATTGGTTGAAATGGTTAATAAAAATCCCTTTATATAAGTTTGACATGTATGAAAACTTAAAAAAAATAATTAAAAAAAATAAATATATATATATATATATATATATATATATATATATATATATATATATATATATATATATATATCCAAAATAGCCAGCAGTATGTTCTTAATAATTTCCAAGATCATCTATGGACCTACATTTGTGATTAGTCATTTGTGAATGCCTCACATGCATCTCAGCACTTTTTATTCTGCATGCTCCTGCAGTTGGTGTTCCAGCTTCTTTCTTAGCTTGCACATTTTATTTTTTTTAATAATTCAAGCCCTATAAACATGTGTGGAAAACACCTGGATATCAGATTCACTGCAACTACTGGGTAGATCCACGATGAAACAGGTTAAACAGTGCCCTGACTTATTTATAGAAAGTGAAATAAACTCTACACTGGTTAAACAGCAAAGGATTTAGCTAATCATATTGCTGTACCTCCTTTAAACAATTTTGGGAGCTGCTAACAGGTCTCCTGTGACCGAACACTCTAATAGAGACAGACTCTAGGCTGATGACGTCACGGTGTGTGGAATGCACTGCTGATGACATCACGGTGTGTAGAATGCACTTCTGATGACATTACGGTGTGTGGAATGCACTTCTGATGACATCACGGTGTGTGGAATGCACTTCTGATGGAAAGCACATGCAGCCAAAAAAAGAACACATTGGCACCTCGGAAACTCTTTATTAGTGATCTGGAACGTTTAGACATACTGCTGTATTCCAGGACCCCAACAGGTTCTTTTTCTGGTGAAATAATAAAGATTATTTAAGCTTTCTTGTGGGAAGTTGCATTCCATTTTCAACTTATAAAGCTATTTACCAGTTTACACAGTAGGAAGGTTAAAGAAATCCTGCAAGGAAATCTGTATTATGTCTTAGTGTGAAAAACTAGTATGCCTTAGTTGTATAATATTAGTCCCTATTCACAAACCTTTATCTACCGTTTTTTGATTGGTGTACAGTTTCAGATTCATAAAACTGGTCTAGACTGTTGTTATTAAAGCCTAAAAATTATTGAATAGTTTCAGAAATATCACATTTCAGTTTTATTCATTAATACAGACTTTAATAAGTGCCCACCAACAGGTTTAGCTATAAACTGTGCAAATTTCACGTAGGACTTTAGATTTGTAAATCTAGCCCAGTGTTCAAAAGAATAAAAAGATCACCTGACTGCTCTAGTTAAAGATGGGGTCTGAAGCCTCCTAATCAACTTCAGTACAAAATGAATTACTGACTGCTTTGTTGGGTTACTTATTCTTCACTTCTGTAGCAGTTTAGGTTTTGTATTGATTGGCTGTAGAAAGTTCAGTTTTCTACCTGTTTTCTCTGTGGTGCACATGGGTATCACTTCCAACTTTTATTATTATTATTATTATTATTATTTATTTTTTAGCAGACGGCATTATCTAGGGCAACCTACAATTGTTGCAAGATATCAGTTATCACATTATAAAACTTCTGGTGAGGAGGGCTTACGCAGGTTGTCAGATTCCCAGGCTATTAAAAGAATAATAATCAAGGCTTTAAAATATCGATCCCCTGAACATTCTACTACAGGTTACCACAACCATAAAAACGTTTTTAGTTTGACCTCACCTGACCTGGAGACTGACCTGCATCACAGGAAATGACAATCTACCAGGAAACAGCAGAGTAAAGTAAATGTGTAGTGTGGAACTTTATAATGTTGCTAATGCTAATAAGTTGTAGATTTTAAAGCCTTGGTTAACACTCTATAACTGTAGCATTCACTAAACAGGCTATTTTCCGCATCAAGAAAAGATTGTGTTGTTGAATCTATATTTGTGACGATTGCTCTCTCTAGTGGTGACTGGTTGTCATGACTGACTTTATTATCAACGTTTCTGTTTTACCCAACTGTGACCCCGTTTTATATACACCCTGTACCCTGTATTTTTGCCTTTGAATCCCAGCTCAGTTCATAAAGCTAAATGTAACCCGCAGCTGCTCACAGTCTCCAGGGCTCTTTCCAACACAGCAGGGGAGTTGCTTTTATTATTTAAATTTGTTTACACTGGAAAGAGACGCCTCATCATCATCACTCCAACACAAGTCCTCTGTCGGCAGCAGTCAGCAGCCCTGAACAGTTGGGCATTACAGTCAAGCAGGTTAAATAGGAGTGTGCAGAGGTCTCACACAATCAGCCATGCATTTCCCAAAGAATTTCAGACAAAGTTCACATCAAATCTCCTGGGGGGCGTTTTATTTTATAACCAGAACTTAAAAGCAAGGAGGTTTTGTTTTCTGTTTTTCAACCAAAAGATCAAAGCATACTGGAGACAGTTAAAACAGAGGTTTTAATCATTTTAATGAATGCAGTACAAAATTAATTGGAAGTATAAGTATACAACAGCACACCGTCCAAGCAATGTTTCTGTCCTGCTCTAATTTGTCATTACTTGTATGTGTTAGTTTACACAGGGTTTGGACAAAATGGAAACGTTTTGGCATACACTTTGGTGTAAAAGATGTCTCCATCACATTGATTATTAGTTTGTCAAGCAAATGCAGACCCTGAAATGTGTTGTGCAATATATGAGATGTGCATCTTCCTGTTGAAAGTCAGTTTCAGTCACAATGGGCAAGACAGCAGCTCTGACAGATTGAGGGCAGCGCTAGATTTGTAGGTGCTTTCTTATTTCTCAGAAGTGATGACTGTAAATAGACTATGGCTATCCACCCCAAAAAAAAGTCCAGGCAAAGTTTAATCAATTTCAGTTGCCAAGACATAGCTATCAATAGCTCAACCAATCAGCGCCATGAAAAAAACAATCATTAGCATTACCAACATGCACATTATGAGGAATAACATAACCCATGTCCATGCAAAGATTCAATAGAATTTTCATAACATACTATAGGTGGAAAGCTTCAGTTCAATAAAGTAATTGTGTGAAATGTACTTCTTATAAATTGCTAGCATCTATTTTCTATAGTTAATGTAAAACTAACAGAAACTAGCATATCAAATCCTACGTTTTTTCTTATTGTTCCAGACATCCTGTAACATTTGTAGTCTATAGTTGAACTCAGCCGTGAACATGTCATCCTGGCAGTAACAGTATTAAAATAACCTCTTACCCCTGAGTGGGTTGAGAAGGCCTTTCCTCTCCTGGGAGTTGTCAGCTTTGGCTCGAATGGGCGATGCAGGAGCGGTGTCTGTGCCAAAACCTACAGGGTTAGCAAAATAAGTCCTGGGGAGCAGAGGTCAAGCAGGGATGCTGCGGTTTCTGCTGAAATGTCACGTATGGATGTCCTTGCAATTCCCTGAGATCGTTCTCAGTAGCATTTGACAGTGTCAGCTGTGTGATCTAGCGACAGGGTGAGCAGACATGAACAAGCCTCTGGGGTTTAGCCCTGGAGGCAGCCTGGCTAAATGCTTCATCACCTGTCCTCCCATGCCGACCGGGCTCCCCTGGCTATCACCGACTGACCTCTGCTGATTGAGCTGGATTTATTTTCAAAGCTTGATAACTTGTGTTAGAATTACAGCTAACCCATTTCTGAAAGTAAAAAGGCAAATTACATTTTCCGCACGTTTACATACACAACACAACTCAACTGAGCCAAGCATAACACACTATTAAATTGAAATACAAAAGCAAAGCTGATTTACACTTTTTTGAAAACGAAACCATTGAGTAGGTTTCATTCACACCTTGTACCAAACGTCTATTTAAGTACAGCTTTTTCCAACTCACCTGTGTAGCCCTGGAACTTAATAGAGTCTCTTCAAATACCAGGACAGGGTACTTTATGTGGTGTCTCTCACAATACATGGATGTTCAAGAGCAGTTCTTCATGAGCCTTCTGTTTAATACTGTCACATTAGCTTGGAGGGATGC
Organism: Polyodon spathula; assembly: GCF_017654505.1. Lineage (NCBI taxonomy): Eukaryota > Metazoa > Chordata > Actinopteri > Acipenseriformes > Polyodontidae > Polyodon > Polyodon spathula. The sequence continues at coordinate 31,779,103 of NC_054543.1, read as the reverse complement.
TGCTTTATGCTTCATGTTTCATTGTAATAACTAGATAAGTAACAATCCCAGCTCTTACTTGGTAGCTACTGTGCAATTACATGGAAATGGATTAATTACATTTGTTACCTGATGTACTTCATGTTGATACCACGGCAAAGGTCATTTCTGCGGGGCTGATTGAGAGCATGAAAATAAAACACAAATTTGTTATGTTGAGGCCTTGGCATTTATCTTGTGTATCCTGTAATGAGTCACTGTACATTTCCAGTTATTACTATGTTATAGAAGGTTGTATACCCTGTAATTTTAAGTGATATATTTTCAGCTTTGTTTAGCTCTGCTCTTACACCTTTCAGGGATGCCTGGTTTTGGAGAGAAAGCCATGGATAGTGACACAGATCCTAACCTGGCCCATCTGAACTCCACACACATGGGCCTGAACAGCAAGGTACAGTACACAGCTCCAGATTTCCTGAGCTATTGCCACAGTAAAGTTTTCTGTAAGGAAAGTAAATTGCTGATGTTACAGCACCAACAATAAACAACTTCGGTACACAGAGAAGTTTATTTGTAGTTTAAAAACTGTATATTTCTTTGGAGCAAAAGCTTGGTAAATCATTTTGTGCATAAACATTCATCTTTCTTGTTAAAATGCTGCACCCTGAAGTAAGCACTTCAGCTTTTTTAGGGTCCAACCACCATTTCATTCTCTATGGTAAAAAATATTGAGTGCTGTTACAAAAAAATAAGAACTCACAATATTATATAAAGTTTAAAGTAAAAATAAATGCATATTTTACATTGTGGATGGTTTGTAATTTAGAGTGGTAGATTGTTTATTGTGCACTATTCACAATGCTTTAAACTGTTCTAGACATTTTTTCTTCTTTTACAATGGTCTAGGCACTTTTCTTGAGTGGGTTTTGAAAAGATTTTGAAACAGGCTTTCTCATGGAAAATATATAATTTCTTATAAATAGCAAATGTGGAGTGATTCCTTATTGGATTCAGCTGAAAGATTTTAACATTTTTATTTCTCTTAAAAGGGCCCACACACAGACACCCATCCCCCTAACACACTGTTGCCTAATGCATTTTGCAAAGCCAGGCTTTATGAGGTTTCACTAAATAAAGATTAGTAAATGTTTAATGATAATTGATTGCAGTTTTAAACGGGCAGCTTCTCCTGATATAGATCACGTTCACTCAGGAGTCGTTTTTCTTCACAACCTTTCCGTGCCTCAGCGCTTTCTAAAGAGCTACTTTGTGAGCATGACTGAGAGCTGTCAGCATGGAATTAGAATTGACCTTAAATAGAGCATACACTGTTCTTTCAGAATACATTTTTTTCTTTAATTAACTCCTATTTGTTTTAGTTTTTAAAAGCAACAAATACTTTTAATTTTAGAAAACTAAAACCAAGCAACTAATTATAATATAATTCAAGGTCTCTCAAGCACTCTCAATCTGATAGTTTTGTAACATTAATATGAATGTTATTTCCTTTAAAATAAATAGGATTTGGAACATAAGAAAAGTTTGGGAACGAAAAAACGCCATTCAGCCCATCAAGGCTCTTCCCTTCTCTGCACACCATTCTTCCTAACTGGGGGGATCAAATTGAAAAGCACATAATCCAGTCTTTTAAAAAATGTTCCTAGTGTTTTAGATCCTACTACATCACCTGGTAGCATTTATGCATTTATAACTCAGTGTAAAAAAGTCTGTCCTACCTTGTTCTAAACTTACTTTTACTCAGCTTCCATGTATACCCTTCTTTATTAACTTTCAAGTCGTGTCTTCAGGTAACTTTATGTATTAACTTAATGATTTTCTACACTTCAATCAAGCCCTGTCGAGCCTTTCTTTCTTTTAGCCTGATTTAGACTGAATTCTTTGAACCTTTCTTCAGAGCTAATGTCATTAAGTCCTGAGATCAGCCTAGTTGCCCTTCTCTGTATAAGTGTTAATTAAAGAGCTTAGAAAACATGCTACTTGATTGACTGGTTAATTTACATTTTCTTTTCTCTTTGCATTTTTACATTTCTCGCGTTATTCTTTCAGCTGGGGGTTGTCATTTACTATTTAGTTAACACAAATAGCGCATGATTAGCAACTGTATCCCCCTGACCCCCATTCGTCATTTCTATTTTTTGTCAGGATGTCATTTCTCTTTTTCACAGAATCCGTTTCTACCTCACTTGTTTATTTTATAAATATGAATCTGCAGATCAAGTCAAAGGCACATCATTGAACCTTTCACACTTTCAAAGATTTGCCACAACCTGTTAGCAGTCCGTAATATTGACAGCTGACCACCTACACAACTACCTGTAATTGCTACCAAGGCTGCATTTAATTGTCCTTAATAAGGGAACTTTAATATTGTTATTGAATGAGGTAATGCGTAGACAGTGAAGAAAACGTATACTATAGAACCCTATGCTTGCGTGAATTCTTTGCACAGCTTTCACACAGTATGTATATTTGTCTTTTTCTGATCTGTGTTGAGTTTTACATTTCATACGGTATTTAAATATTGTTTTTACACTGTAACCTTGTAACACCTGTAAATCGCCTTGGATAAAGGTGTCTGCCAAATAATAATCTTTATTTTCCCTACTTAACAGAATGGCCCCTGTGGGTGGTCTAAACACACTCTTCAGTCACACGAAGGCCTGTTGAGTTCCACGACCTGTTAGAAAAAATCATTTAATTGAGAAGCCCTTGTTGGAACAGCAGTTGTAATATCAGTATACCAAATAGTCAAATATTTATTTTGAGACATATTTTCCGAATAGCTGTCAAAGTTGACCATGAAGCTGTGAATAATGTTTTTAACGTTCCTTTTTCTTTTTACAACAGAAGAATAAAATAATAAATGGGGGCCAAAACAAAACAGGTTTCAAGTCTGATGCTGGCAGCTCTGATTCAGAATTAGTAAGTATTGGTCCGTGTGCTCGCTGAATACAGAAATGTTAGAGACAACATGGACTTAATGGGCCTGTATTTTGAACTGTATCATTTTCAGTAAATTGTAGTGAGGTCTCGCTGAACAAAATATAAATGGATCATCATGAGTTCTTCTTGTCCCCAAGCTAGATTCAAGCCCATTTTCATAATTCACTATTGTACGTATAACAAAACATTGTTTAGTGTTTTTTTAATCTTTTTTTTTTCAAATATAGCCTATATTGTGCTTGATTGCATGTCTTTCTATTTATTCACTACCTTCTGTAGGACTCAAGCCTGGAGCAGGGAGGTAGAAATGAGGCTGATCATCTGGATGCTGATAAAAGCAAGCGCAAAGGTACAGTTAAGTTTCACTGTGAACCATGCAGTGAATCCGAGAGACACTGTGAACCATGCTGTGAATCTGAGAGTCAATGTGAACCATGCAGTGAATCCAAGAGTCACTGTGAACCATGGAGTGAGTCAGAGAGTAACTGTGAACCAATCAGTGAATCCGACAGTCACTGTGAACCATGCAGCGAATCCGAGAGTCACTTTGAACCATGCAGTGAATCAAAGAGTCACTGTGAACCATGCAGTGAATCCGAGAGTCACTGTGAACCATGCAGTGAATCAGAGAGTCATTGTGAACCATGCAGTGAATCCGAGAGTCACTGTGAACCACGGAGTGAATCCGAGAGTCAGTTTGAACCATGCAGTGAATCCGAGAGTCACTGTGAACCATGCAGTGAATCCGAGAGTCAATGTGAACCATGCAGTGAATCAGAGAGTCACTGTGAACCATGCAGTGAATCAAAGAGTCAATGTGAACCATGCAGTGAATCAGAGAGTCAATGTGAACCATGCAGTGAATCTGAGAGTCAATGTGAACCATGCAGTGAATCAGAGAGTCACTGTGAACCATGCAGTGAATCAGAGAGTCACTGTGAACCATGCAGTGAATCCGAGAGTCAATGTGAACCATGCAGTGAATCAGAGAGTCACTGTGAACCATGCAGTGAATCAGAGAGTCACTGTGAACCATGCAGAGAGTCTGAGAGCTTTGTTGCATGTTTGTAGGGTTAAACTTATTCACCTCTCTAACTACCAACCAGGTCAAGCCTGTTTAGTTTACTGAGAACTTACCAATCTCCAAGGTGGTATGACTGCAGATCATTGAAAAACAAGAGCTTACATTTACTACAGGATAACTGAGTGACAAACCACAGTTTGGTTTGACAGGTCGCTTTTCTCTGTTGTTCTTCAGCCTCAAAGCGAGCACTGAGAAGAGGCACATTACCTGACAGCAAGGATGAAGAATACCAACGCCACCTCCAGGGCACAGCCACCACAGCGGGGACCTCCAGTACCCATCCACTCCGAAGTTGCTCCCCATCCACAGGCAGAGGGAGGACAGGGCCTGGCACTTCACCATTAGAAAGCTGGAGACATCTGGAGTCCAGCACCACAGCTGGATCTCCTCCACAAAGAAGGCAAGTGGCATCAGATGATGCGGGTGCAGTAGGTAGGCTGAGGCGGGTGCAGTAGGTACGGTGAGGCGGGTGCAGTAGGTAGGCTGAGGCGGGTGCAGTAGGTACGGTGAGGCGGGTGCAGTAGGTAGGGCACATTGTAAACTAGTGGTGGAGGGTCTGTTTGGATTTTGTTTGGTTCATCTGCTGAACATTGAGCTACTAAGAAAAAGAAAATTAAACACGTATATTTTAATGCTTTTAGACTTTTTTCCGAGGTAGAGGGGATGTAGCCTGCCAAGAATAGTATGTTAACTAAGCCAAAAAGCCACAAGGGTTTCATTCTCTTTTGGCAAAACTAGTTCAACTTCTTATTCACTTCTACTGAGACTCCAATGCACTGTTAAGATGTTGTATGTCATACTGGAACACATTTTGCAAGAAACCTTAAGCCTTATGCCAAGACTTTGTAGTACAGTAAACATACCATCACAAAAGTGTTGTCTGTGTGTTTTTCTCAGCTCTTTATTTTACTGTATTTGCAGCATCACTGTCAATATATCCTTTAACATTATACTAACAAAATACAAAACTGAATTGCAAATACAACAGAGTAAACAAGCAAAGGGATAGCCAACATTTTTTGTTTGTGATTGTTCGGATGCTGCTACCTTCCTGGCCCACTCATTACACTAAGTATAAAAACCTGTTTTATATAAAAATCTGCTTTTATCTTGTTTGCACGTAAAGCGTCATTTAAACTCAGTGATCAAAAGCATTCCTGCCCCCATACGGGATGGGTTAAGACAATCTTAAAAACATCCACCGCATTCACTACTGTGATTTTCATAAATATTATGCCACTGACAGGCTAATATGTACATATATACCCTTGGGTAATTTCCCAGAAATAAAACGATATTAAATCAAGATTCTGTCAGCACACACCTATAAACTGAATTTAGTCCATGAACCTATACCCACTGGGATAAGGCACAGATGGATTTTTAGAGCATTTTTACAGCATTGCAGTTACCTTGGATTGCCTCATCCACCTTGGTTATCCTGAGATTACCACTAAAAATAAGTGGCAAATGCAATCAAGATATCCATGTACTGTAAAATGCACTCAAAATATAGGTTGACAACATCAACCTTTTAGCAATTTACAAAAATGAAGAATATACTAGTCCTGAATACACCTGCTTGAATACACTTTTTCAAAATGAACAGAGACTTTTTAAACAAATTTCCACTCAGGGTCCATCAAGCTAGGTTTATAAAAAAAAAAATTGAATATTTCATCTCAATACAAGAATGTTGTTTCTATTTTCTTTTAAGGAAAAACAGCAAATCTAAGAAGAAGATTTCGTCTCAGAGCAAAGACAGGCTCTCCAATGAAGCAGCAGGAGCAAAAGCTTCTGGGAAGGAGCAGATGACTGAGGAGGAGGAGGAGGAGGAGGAGAGATTCTTGAGTAAGCAGGCAGCAGGGCTCTACACTGGGAACGCTGGGAGTAGTACGGTAGGTTTCCATCTCACCACTGTCGAATGTAGTTCAGCTGAACTGGTTTTATAGATCTTCTTGGATAAACAGTCACAGATGTGGCTAGCACATTACAGCCCTCATAAAAGATTTTCCATTACTTTAAATATCTTTAGACAAAACTGTCTGTTTCAGGGGCTCCCGAGTTGTGCATCCAGTAAAAGCGCTCCACGTGGAGTGCAGGATATGCCCTATAGTCTGGGGATCGCAGGTTCGAGTCTAGGCTATGTCACAGCCGACCGTGACCAGGAGTTTCTAGGGGGTGGCGCACAATTGGCCTAGCTCTGCCCGGGTAGGGAGGGTTTAGGTCGGCTGGGGAATCCATCAGCGACCCCTGTCGCCGATAGGGAGCCTGTAGTTCTGCAGTGGAGCTGCCAGATCTGTGTTGTATAGGTCATAGGTCTGGTGGCCTCGCTGTGGATCCGCAGTGCGAAAAATGACAGATTGGCAGGAGCACGTTTCGGAGGACGCGTGTTCCAGCCTCCGTTCCCCGAGTTGGGGGGGGGGGTTTCGAGCAGTGAGCCAAGGATACAGATAACACTAAATTGGGGAGAAAACCGGGGTAAAAAATTGAAGACAAATAAATTTATAAAAAAAAAAAAAAAACTGTCTGTTTCAATATTGTTTGTCAAAATGTGTGTTTATGTAGTTTATGTAGTAATGTGTGTATTGCAGTACACCTGTACAATAAATCCAAGAGAATGCGTGGTATAAAAAAAATGTGATATGGCAGAGCATAATATGGTAAAGCACAGGAAATGCATAGCAAAAACATAGAAAAGCCATGGTAAACTGAATGACTGGAAATAACATACATTTTCACATGATTTGCTTGGAAATCTACAGTAAACTAAACTGAACCAGGGCAGTTTAATTTGCCAGTTGAAATGAAACATCTTCTGTCATCTTATGCGCCAATGCAACTAATTATTATCACAATTCATGATGTATATAAATAGGGTACATAAACTTGGGAGTGATGTTAAACACACATTTGCACAACAGCAGCCCAGTATTTAGTGGAGTAATGTGTTCCCCACCTGGTAAAGTCACTACTGAGAGGAGTGCCGGGGGAGTCATTGGGAGCTGACTGGTTGACAGTTTGTGCAAGCTGATTATCTTATCTGAGGGTCCAAAGGGAGCGTTGCATTGGCTTTTACAGTCCGTCAGGCAAGTGGGGGAAATCATTTGGGGAAACAGTGACCCCTACTGATCATCTTGGCATCATCCATTGCTCAGGCTTGGCAGGTGAAAAGACAGGATTGGCTTTACAGAGGGAATGAAGGTAGTATATCTTCACTCCAAAATCAGTTAGTGGGTTCCGAAAGAAAGAAAGTCTTAAAGTCTGCTGAAATTATGAATCCTCCACTGGTCTTTACGGTGATGTTTTGAAAAGTAAAAAAAAAAGTAGAAGGCGCTATCTGGGTTCTGAAGTGATTTGGAGCAATGAAACAGTGGCATTTCTGTGGTATCTTGTATATTTTGGATTGAAACTAGTCCGGAAACTTCCTTAGTCCTATTTACAACTGGCATCATTCAGCTGTCAAAATGAACGATTTCCAAACAGAAGATCCGTGGCCTTGTTTCGTGACATTTTACATTCTTGAATTCTGTGCTTAGCATCTTTCAATGAGGCAAGGCATGAAAATAAATAAGAGTGATATGGGCCTCAGTAGGCCTCAAGCTAAAGAGAACCAGGCTGATGATTAAACAAGGGTCTAATGAGTTTTCTTTTGTTTTTATTTTTATTTTTTTTAGAAAACAAGGGGAGGTAAAGGAGACAAAGGAAAGAAGAAACTGAAAAAGGGCTCTGAAAATGAAACTGGGGCTTCTTTAAAAAAGAACAAAAAATCTAAAGGAAGTGGGCTGGAGGGCCGTGCTGAGTTTGTCGTGGGTAAGGAATTTGATGATAATGTGGTTTGGGGAAAACTAAAACGAACGAAAAGTAGTGCAGCCAACTGTTTGTAAAGCCGAGGACAACTGGGGATTTTGTGTTGAAATCCCAGAACAGCCACTGATATATGTTGTAAACTTAGAAAGCACAGTGGCTCCGTTTTATTAAAATAATAAAGGGATAAGAATTAGGAGATGGAGAAAGCAGAATATATATATATATATATATATATATATATATATATATATATATATATATATATATATATATAAAAACAAAGCACTATAACCAAAGAGAATTGGACAAACTAATCCATTAAATTATTTTTTTTACAAACTTTTCCAAAAAAGCACACATGTTTATTTTGTTATTCTAAATCATTAACTTCATATGTCATCTTGATCTCTCCAGGGAAACCTCGAGAGAAACGAGCTGAAGGAAAAAGTGGCACAGCTTCCATCCTGAAAAAGAAACATCCAGACATGGTTCCGAACATCGTCATAGAGGAAGAGTCGGATGAGGAGTGTCTGTCTGAAGATGGGGTGGCGGGTGGGAAAAAGAGTCAAAGAAATGCTGGGAAAAAGAGCAGAAAAGCTGGTGAAGAGTATGCAGCAGAACATGGTGCAGATGTGGAATATGAAGAGGGGTTGTTTAGCTCAGAAGAACGGGGGTCCCATGAGAGGGACACTCCATCCAGCGAGAGAGGCACTCCAGTCTGCCATCTCTCTCAGCCCACTGGGGGCATGGCCACCTCCAAAACCTCCGTCATCATTCGGGTTGCCACAGGAATGGAACGCTGTGGGACAACAGATGTCTCAGACATGAATAGTGCGGTTGTAAGTAGAAAATAACTTGGTTGACTTCGGTTCTAGGATAAATCCCTACTGCAGCTCATTGAAGGTCAGTCAGCGTCCTCTGATCAAAGTCAATTTTTGACAAAGCTACCAGCTTTGAGATCACAGGGTGCCTGGCCAGTAGGGTCCACTGTAATACAGTAGCACAGAGCAAAGATTTTACTTCCCTAACCCGTGGAACCTCCAGAGCTAATGTGGTGCTACCTGTGGAATCCCCAGCGAAGATCGATAACTTTGCACAGCCACAGAGCAAATCTGTGCTCCCGACTGTATGACTCACCCTGTTGAACTATACAACTCCCAGCCATGCCTTTACCAGTACCCCTCGGGAACCCATATTAAATATATAACATTAGAGAATAATTTCTTTCGACCTTTGGACAGTTTAGACATTAACTGCAAAAAAGGGTTTACCAGAAAATCGAAAGAATGAGTGACTGCTCGTGTAACAAGAACCCTGGAACAACTTAAATAATGTTGGGGGGGCCTGAGGTTTGAGCTCATACAAAGTTTGTTTGTTTTCATGTTGGACACACTCTACATTTGCACTGTAAGGAATCTCAGTTTGACTTATGGGAAGTTTAGCTGTTGACATGATAGGATTTGACTCAAAAGTCGCTATTTGTAACTGATCCTAAATTCCAGAGACAACATTGATCCCTAGATTGCTGCTTACAGCTCTTTGGCTAATTGCATTAAATCTCAGTTCGGTTTTTCAAAGGCATTGTTGGGCCATCAAAGCAAGACACCAGGGCTCTGTGCCCCTTTATCTAAAACTCTCACAAGCACACATGGCATACTGTTTATTTCCATTAGTATTTCATATTAATGCTAAAGACACATTACTTGGTAAACATTTCATCTGCTGTATTGCCTTTATCCCATTTAAATGTTATTATATTAAAAGATGAAGTCCCTCATAAATTACATACTTTAAATAAAAAATCTCCTAAAGATTTTATTTAAATGTGTGTTTATGATAGTGATTGATTTCTCCACATCGCACTTTTACAGATGCTATTGACTGGGAGCCCAGTGAGCTCAGGCAGACACGTCCTGGCCTGGATTTTGTCCTCCAGAGTGTAAAAGGCAATTGTCTTGGTCGTGGGATCACAGAACCCCCACTGATATTCAGTTTTCTTGAGCTGTTGAGCTGAATTTCTGCAGTGAAGGAGGGTAATATGACATTCTAAAATGGGGAGAAAAACAGGAGCACACAACATTTACTATTTTAAAAAAGCAAGCCATTTTTAAGGGAGTTAAATTTATACTTCTCCACATTAACTGCCTTGTAAAATTTCCCAGGCTAACCTGTCACATATTTACGATTCAAAAATGTTATTTTTTTATCCTTACCTGACCAGCAATTGAACAAGGCAGAATAACCTTTTTTTTAATTTAGAATGACCAATTATTTTTGTATTTATTTTCCCCCAATTTGTAATGTCCAGTTATGTTTTGTCCCCTCACCGCAGCGAGACCCCACACAGCACAGATGTTCTGAGGGCGTATGATCAGCCTCTGATCTCACAAGCCTAAAGCCAGCATCGCTTTTATGTCAAGCAATCCAGAGCAGAGGTTGGCGTGCTGCCGATCCCGGAGAACAGAGATCAGTCCTGATTTTTATCCACTCTGAATATGCTCGGTCTGGCCAGTAGGGTTCTCTGTTGCGCGATGAGTTAAAAGAGTCCTTGCTGGTTTCCCATCCCCCACCCTGGGAGCGTCCCAGCCAATGTGACGCCCTCCTCTGGGTCCACAGCAAAGTTCAGTGTCTTTGCACAGCCTGGACGCAAACTGGCGCCATCCAAGCAGTATGACTCATCCTGCACTCCCCTCAGCAGTGCTTTAACTGCACGAGCCACTCGGGACACCACCATTTTCCGTTCTGTCAAAAAAATAGTATAAATAATGACACAAACCCCCTTGGCTTTTATTTTCTTATAATGGACTCCCGAGTCCTGTGTGACGGCTGTCTGATGATGTCGCTTGCAGGGCAGCAGTGAGACTGGGTCTTCAGTGCGCTCAGCCCGGGACCAGCTCCAAGCAGAGCGGGCAGAGAACCGACGACAGGGAGTGGACCGGAAGAGACGGGAGCGAGAGGAGCAGAAGAAGAGGGAGCAGGAGCAGCAGGAGAGGGAGGAGATGATGAGACAGGAGCTGGAGGAGGAGCAGCAGTGCAGAGCCCAGGAGATCAAGTAGGGCAGGCAGGCAGGCACCACAAATACAATCAATTACTGCAGCAAACTGTATTAAAACATTTTTTTAGTCTGGTACACAAACGTTATTGTTCGTGTGGTTTTAACTTCTCTTTTCTTTATCTTTATCTATATATTCTTGCCTAGCTTTTACCATGGAATGCCACAGTAAAGTTTAGAAAATCTGATTTTTTTAAAAAAGACAATTAGGCAAAAAATAAATAAATTTATGCCTGCCAGTGTAGATAAACATCTGTTATATGAACCCCTTTACCTGGTCCCTTTAAACCTGCTCATGCCAGGCATTCAGTAGTGCAGTTTGTATATGACATTGTTTAGGCTCACTGGATTTTGCCAACTTCACAGTTTACATGGTGGCTCTGTTTTTCCCTCCACAATGTTGCTCAGCATATTTTTCTGTTTATTGTAACACAAGCAATTTTTTTCTGTTATATAAATAAGGATATGCCATGACTTTTTTGAAAAGCAGTGAGTCGCTGACCCTAGGTTTTTTTGGCAAACATTTCCCGCTTAGATTTATATTTATAAATGTGGATTTAAAAATTCTGTGGCAGTTCTTACATACAGTATGTTGACTGTGGTGCTGTCCTGCCGTGCTACTTAAGTTCATTTGAAATATGTGCGAACAGCGCCTTCTGGTGGTGGTACTGTATTCTCCTGTGTGAGGCCAAAAGTTCATGTCCCAGTCTCCACAGACACATAAAATATGTGCCCAAAGAGCCCTGTAAATGGCAGAGATCTAAAAGCACCAGTTTAGAGGCCCACATTCCACAGCAACTTGCACAGCATTACTTTGACAAGTTAATCCTATTAGTGCTACTGGAATCTGAAGGGAAGGGAATGGGGATTATATGAAGTGTTAAAATTATTGCTCAGTTCCTATAAGTAGCACCATTTTTTGGTCTCTATCCTTCACCAGATAATTCAACTGCCAGTGTATTTTTGTTTAAGGACCCATATGCACTGATCATGTCTGTCTGTCTGTATGTCTCACTTTGCATTGATAAACTGCTGATTTTATACAAATTTAACAAATATTTACAATACCTGATTATGAGGACCACCCGTACTTATGTATACTGATGAACAAAAGAAACGCAACACTCCGGTCTAATGGATTTAATCAAATATTTTAAACATAGATATCAAACAGAATCACAGAAAATGTGAACAAAAATACAGATCAGAGAATCATGACAAGATTTCATTATGAAACTTGACACACTGTCAAAATAAAAACATTGCAAAGTTAGTATCAAGTGTGACCTCCCTGAGCATTAACACAATCCACAATTGGATCAGGAGAAAAGGCTGGTCCTGGGTAGACCTATTTATACAGATTCTTAATCAACTCATTTTGGCAATTAGAACTCAACTCATATACCAAACAATGAGCACCTGGCGTTTTTTTTTAAATCACATGACTTGAACTTAGTATTTTGTTATCCCAAGGAACAATACTACTCAAACAATCAACAAACCTCTCTGCTCACTATTTAAAATGTAAATAACATTATGCATGTACCCAATGAGCTATTGATGTAGAACTTAGACTGTTGCGTTTTCATTGTGCATCAGTATATTTGCTAGTTACACATCTCATAAGGTTCTTCTATTTCTAGGCAGAAAATGTCAGCTAATTTTTCTCATATTTAGTTTTGTGTCCTGAGTTCTAAAGCTGTATATAATCTATAAGGAGATCAATGATGACAAACGTACAGTTTCTATAGAAGCAACAATGAATCAATTAGGAAGTCTATCATTTTCCATCCCCAGTTTGAGCCTGTAGGTGGCTCGGAGCTGACACAGTGCTGTTCGTTGTGGTTGGTGTGCAGGTTGAAGAAGCAGCAGCAGGAAGAGGAGAGGCGGCAGCAGGAGGAGGAGGAGAGGAGCAGGCTGAAGAGAGAGCAGGCAGAGCGGGAGAGACAGCGCAAGCAGCAGGAGGACTACCGCAGGAAACTGCAGCAGCTGCAGAGGAACCGACAACAGATAGAGGCTGAGAGAGCAGGTACCCACGCTGACAGGGGCACTGGAACTAGGGTTGCTGGGGGTGAGGCAGCCTTCGTCATATACAGGGGTTCCAGCACCTCTACACGCTGACCAGCAGAGGGCAGCAGGAAAAGGCCATTAGAAAGTCTCATGAGCTTTGGCTCTTAACCAGTCTTCAATGGCAATGCATTGGTTCTGCACTTAAGGGACAGAAAGAGGGCAGCCACAGTGGTATTACCTATTGGTGGAATGGTCATATTTTAATGTACCAACAAGATCAAAGTGGTACAAACTAATACAAAATGATCATCAGTTGCAGTAATCTATCAAATACATTGTGAACATGATTTTGAAATTAAACAAGCACACTTGGCTGCTGCCTTCTTCAGAGTAATGGTACTTGCAGATACTATTAATATTTTTTTTAGTGGATCTTTCAAAGAAATACATACTGTAGTTCATCTGTTACTTCAAAAACTTCATCATAACTTCAGAGTTAAAACTATATGTCAAATAGACAAACATTTGGGCTAATTAATTAATCTGAAGAAGGATTTGGCATTTGAATTCTAGTCTTCAACCATAACTTCAAACCACTCAATCAAAAGGTACTTAAACGTTTGGTTTCCCAGATCCCGATTCGTACCACCAAATGTTACTGTAGGTAAAGTGGTCCAACATTAGTGCTCATCGAGGTCAGTGGAACGAGCTGATAAGAAGACAAAGGTTTCAGCCTGTGCCTTGATCTGTGTCCACTGATAAAAGCAGTAGCCAAAATTGTTGTCTGTTTGACTTGCCTCTGAGTTTCTAGTGAGTGTTGTGAATGCTGTATTGCGCAGCGGAGACTGAGCGTAGGCAAAGAGAGGAGGAGCAGAGGCAGGTGGAGGAGCAGAGGCTGCTGCTGGAGATGGACGAGAGCGAGAGGCAGGAGTACCTGAGGCGCAAGAAGGAGGAAGAGCAGCAGAAGAGGCAGGAGATGGAGGAGAGGCAGAGGCAAGCCGAGAATCAGGCCAGGAGGGGGCTGACCGAGGCTCGGTGGCAGGCAGAGCTGTTCACCAGGTAAAACTAACATACTGAGTTAGCAATGAGGCCATTACTATTACTTTTCTGCATTCAATGTGTGTGCAATCAGATACAGTCAAGCAGGACTTGGTGGATTGTGCACCATCTAGTGGTAGGAAAAAGTAAATGTAATACATAGCACTGTAAGCATGGGAGCTGTTCAGATATAGGAACGCACGTGTCAACAAAACCTAATTGGAGTCAATAAAGTACGTTCTACTGAAATTGACAAATACAGCTGTAAAGCTGTTCAAACGCATGCAAACATTGTACAATTGTAACGTAGTATTTAAGGCAACAACGTTCAGCCAAGACTCTTTGATAACCAAGGATTTGAGTCTGCAATGCCAAGAATAACGGGCTGTTGTTTGTTTGTGACAGGGAGAGGGCTATCCTGGAGCAGAACCTCCGCTTTCAAAGAGGCCTGCTGAGCGAGGCAGAGGGGCTGGAGAGGATGCAGGACCTCTCCCGGCCCTGGGTCTACTCCTACTTCCAGCTACTGGAGATGCTGGGGCTGCAGGCCACCCCAGAGGGAGTGCCGGAGGAGGCATGAACCTGGACCAGCATCCTGCTGCGATACCATATACCAAAACTGGGGCAGCAGAGTGGTCTCACTGATCTGCATCTCTTGTCTGGTTTAAACCTGTCTTCTACTTAGTTATTCTGGAGGAAGCAGTTTAATTCCCTCCAACATGCACACATTTTTGTGTTACAATTTCTAGTACGGTTACAAAGTACAGTTCCAAAATATTTATTCAGATTTAGTAACCCAGATATGCTAAATGATCATATTTTAATTGCTATTTATTGTCAGAGGCACTGGGAATGTACTTTGTTTGGGACAGACTTCTTTTTTTATTAAAAAGGAAACTATATTTTGCAGACCTCTGTATTATTGCCTTTGCTACATACAGTTGTAATTAAAAGTTTACATACCCCAATAGAAATTTATAATTTTTAGCAATTTCTAAAAAACTAATTATTTTAGGGCAAATCTTTTGTGGATGAGGTTAAAAAAAAGTTACAAGAAATAGAATAATCTACGATTATTTGAGCAATTTTTTTGCAAAACTCCAAAAATTCTAATTCAAAAGTATTCATACCCGTTCACGCTATGATAGTATTGTCTACAAGGTGCTAGAAATTTTAATATGATAATGCAGAAGTTAATTCTAAAAAAGGTCTAGAAAATGCTGGATTGTAGGTGAACATTCTTAAGAGTATAAAAGGGTTAGGCATAGGATGATTGCTGTCATTACCAATAAGTCAATATGGGGAAAAAGTAAAGAGGTTTTGTGGAGTGATGAAACAAAAAATCAAGCTATTTGGTCACACTGACAGTCAAGTTTGGAGAAAGTCTAGTAAGGCGTACAAAGAAAAGAACACCATATCCACTGTCGAGCATTGATTGTGGTGGTAATATCCTTCTATGGGGCTGTTTTTGCTCTAATGGCACAGGAAATTTAGGTCCAATAATGGTAAAATAGATTCCACCAGCATACCAAAAGATATTAGCTTAGCTAGTAATTTCACTGTCCTTGTCAGGGTATGAATAATTTTGAATTAGCATGTTTTGAGTTTTAAAAGAAAATTGCTGAAATACATAATTGTAGGCATCTATTTCTTGCAACTTTTTTTCCTCATCCACAAAAGCAAAATTTTTGCTACAAAAGATTTTTCCTATAATTTGTTTGATAAATTACTAGAAATTATAAATTTCCATTGGGGTAGGTAAACTTTTGAATACAATTGTATGTAAGGCTATATTAATTCACCAAAATCACACATTACATTTTTTATCCAAGCATTCTATATTCTAGCTGCATTTACAGAGCTTAAATAAAACATTTTTAATTTAATTTCCTTCTGTTTTATTTTATAAAAAAAAAGCTTTACCACAAGCTATAGAGAGTAATAGAATCTACTATATGAAGACAGCTGTCCATCTGTGGGGGAGGAATTCAACAAATAAAACATGTTTTGTCAATGGTTTTATTTAAAAAAAAAAAAAAAAAAAAAAAAAAATTACAGGCTGAAACCATCAGAAGCGATTCCTCACGTTTTGAAATTTAAGATCTGCAACAACAAATGTACAACAGGAGCTCCCATACATGAATTGAAATACATGTTTGTCAATTTCATTTAGCTAGAACACACAAACACATAAGTCAGATGCTCAACATTACCTATACAAGAAATCTATGAAAATTAAAGAAGTAGTTCAGCTATTTAAAAACCCTGAAGCATACTGTAAAATGATCATGGGTCAGGCTTAATTTTTAAAAAAAATTCACACATCAGAGCACATAACATTCTGATATATTTTCAGATATTTATCAACTGTTAAGCAAAATACTAATTTAAGAAATAGTGCATTATCCGGGTGTCTTGGACTACTGGATAGCTAGGAAAATATTTTAAAACCCATTGTTCCTGTGCCATTCTAGTGTTATACCAATATTTTTGTATAGTTGATACATATGGATTACAAAATCCTTTTTGGTTTAAATCCCATGTAGTTTTTAAAAGGGACTATTGGCACTTGTCCGTTTTGTATTTTTACAGTGAATATTTTAACATAGCAATGATGTTTCTCTCTCGACTATCAGGGCAGCAGAGTTTTCCCCAACAGCTCCATATCAGGTATTCTGCTGTTATGCACCATAGTAAGTCTGATTATCTTATTAGCCGCTCCTGGTACGGGGCTTCTCCGACACGGAGTCAGAGAACCCATGCCTTTTTTTACATACATAAACCACACATTAGTATGAGAGACGAACAGCCTTTAAAAAAAGGGAGCTATCTTGGAATACAATCAACATTTTATTTTTTAATCCAAACCAACTAGACCTGATCTAGTGGCCCTGAGTTAGTACAATGTGCTATTTGTGCCTTTTGCAAAAAAGGTCACCGATTTACAGATTAAATTGACTAGCAACAGCTTGAATTTGAAGTTCAAACAGGATGCCCATTCTTCCAGCAGTCAGTGGGGTGGGTGTCTTTTTTCCATGACATGATATACCAATTTCCAGAGGAAGAGACTTGCACATTTAATGTAGTTACTGGGCTGTGACTGGCTCCAACCAGGCAGGTGATGGGCGTTTATAAGTGTCCATTTCCAATACACAAACACTCCAGGACTGGGATAGCCTTATGTCCCAAAGAGCCATACATGCAGCCTTCATTTTAGAATGGCTTAACAAACAAATAAAATAATCTGAAAAGCTCTTAAAGTTACAAATGTCAAACTCTCAACAAAAATAATAAATGGGGACTAATCAGTGTGCAGTAAATTAAACTGCAGATATCTACATATACTTGACTGAATTTTGGGATTTGATCCATCAAGTTGAAAAACAGCAGCAGCCTTGAACCTACAGCACAATTACCCATGGACTATCAGCATGTGTTCTGTTGATTATTACGGAGAACAAATGTGAAAGCTTTACTAAAAAATAAATTTTTTTCAACGCAATAGCAAACAAATGTGACACCAAAAATTGAAGCCAAAACTAATTATTTCTGTTTAAAAACCCCTTGCAGCTCCCCTGTCCTGCACAGCAGATAAATTATGCTCAGATTAGATATCTACTGCACTTAATGTGTGTCCTGGAACTGAAGTCTTGCATGAAGTCATGATATACAGTAATGCATAACAGATTCACATTCTGTACAGACAGTAAACAGCGTAGGACACAAAGGAAATAGAAACTTTGGCAACAACAGTGTGGTCTACCGTTTGAGAGGGCAAGAAGCCAGGAGAGTCCATCTTACTGTGGGGACCTCTGAGGGTCAATTCACCCTCCTGAATCTAATTAATCCTCTCTTAGCCAACTTACACTCAGGCTTCCTCAGTTGGAAATCAGATATGACAGCTCAATAGTGCTACTGCATTACGGACATAGACCAGGGGTTCCCAAACTGCGGTACATGAGACATCTCTGGGGGGGGGTATGTGGGAGAAATTGTATAATGGAAGATTTTATTTATTGCATTTTCATAATAGGGTACTCAGACGAAGCTTTTAAACTCTGTTGGAATTTGTTATGAGGTAGTTACTAATTTATTTCAAGGATGTACCAATGAGAACTGAGACTACATGACGCACAGAGCCCTCTCAGCGCCAATCACCGTACAGCGCGGTTTCAGTTGCCCAGCAACTGTCCAGTCTACCGAGTGCAGAACAAAGTCAATTTGTTTTCTGGTTAACTTGTATACTACGCACTAAAATAATAACAATATCTGCCAGTGAAAATGGGCAGATGGTTAAAGACAGGTAGTGTTAAAAATAAGAGTAATGAGAAGGAAATTATTGAAAAGTTGTCTTGCCAGTACCAGCAGACATCCTGAAATCGCTGGCGAGACGACTACTGACTCAACATGCGAATCTCACCCTGTGAAGCGAAACGTTGACACCAGGGACAAAACGGAAGCTATATCAAAGAGATAAAATACATAGAAATGGGATTTACTTGGACTGAAGCCAGTGAATATCCTCAGCCGCAGTGTGTGTGTTATGTGGAGAAGTCCTATTGAGTAACAGCCTAAAACCATCTTTTCTATGCAGACACTTGGAAACAAAACATGAACACCACAAGGGCAAACCACCCGAATTTTTCAAGCAGACGCTGGCCCAGCTAATTGGCGAGCATATCAACCCTTTGAGGTCTTATGTCGGACCAGGTCCGACATTACAATTTTCCCTTTCCAGCCTGATGTCAGACCCTGTCCAACATCAGAGAGACATAAAGCATAGGTCTCTAGTCGTTTTTTCTCCGGAAAAAGCAGAGAATACCTTTCAATGGCCGAGTGAGACTGATAGGTGCCAAAAAAAGGCATATCTGAGCATACAGTAGTAGCCCCATGCACCACAGAGATAACACAGACACAAACAAAGGAGATAGCTGCTTCCACATCAAGCGCTCAAAGAATATCACGGACATTTGCAGAGCTTTTTCAGATGTTACAGTAATAAAATAATGACTTTGATTGCATTATTGATGAATTTGGTGATAAAACGAATGACCAGGAGATCATCTTCAATGTTCAGGACAAAACCAAGGCAAAAAGCTGCAATTCTAGGCTTGCTGTGTGGAGGAAAAACACCACTGAAATTTTCCCAAGCATACATGAATTCCTGACAACAAATGAACTGCTGCAAGCAGAGTTCCACGAGTTATCAGACAGGTATGTCAAAGATGTGATACCGTTTGTTACAACTTATCTCTGTGAACACGGATTTTCATCATGCACTGCAATGAAATCAAAGTATCGGCAGCGTCTTTCTGTAGAAAACAACTTACGACTCAAACGGTCACCCATCACTCCTAACATTATGCACCTATGTTCAAACAAAAAAGCTCATCTGTCACATTAATGGTGAGTAGTACTATTAATTGTTTCATAAGCATACATTAAAAGTGTACATTAAATGTAGTACTATTATAGTCATATATTATGAGTATTTATGTGTATTATAATGTGTACATTTTGTACAATGCTTTGGCATTAAAGGGGTTCTAAAAAAACTAAAACCTGTCTGCTGGTAGGGGTATGCGGGCAGCTGGTAAATCTGGAAGGGGATACGCAATAAGAAAAGTTTGGGAACCTCTGGCATAGACTAAAATGTGGGAAATGGTGACGATTTTGGATACATTTGCCAACCAAAGTGCCCAGTCTGATCAAATATCTAACTTTCTGCTACGATACATATTTGCTTTAAAAAAAAAGCAAGGTGAAGACTGTTGCAGATAGAGAAGCACCAATTATTACGCTATATACTAGCTTCTACTCTTTTCAACAAAACCTTGGTCGTCTTATATTTGTTACAAAAGAGCAACGCTGTTCTTTCCAAAACATTAATTAAAACCATTTTTAACAAAAAGAAATTGCTGGAATTTGTTTCATTCAACCCATTCTAGTCTTAAAATTCCTGCATGCAACCATAAACTTTTTTTTATCTATTAATGGTTCCGAACATTTGGGTTACTTGGACCCCACTGCACCACAAGATCCAAAAGCCAAAGCAACAACAAACAAATCAAATTTCTCTTCTGGTCGCCATTTTACCAACCCTTGTGACAATCTAGCGATCCCACATTTCAGTCTCATAAATCAGGTTCATCACACAATGAAGCAAATATTATGAATTTGTTTTCAAGACAAAGTTTCTCAGTTTAAAAGCACATATTTATATACAGTAATTCTTTGCTGAACTCTATCGGGGATAATCAAGTACTCTGACAGCCTGTGGAAGCCCTTTTCACTTGCTGCTATATAATGCTTAATACTATATTTTGTGCTAAAGGAGTTTGAAATCTTGTCTTTGCTTATTCTTTATTGGAGATCTTTTTTGTGCATGAATATTCTGATGAAATAAGTAAGTACTGCGTGCGATATCCTGGGGAGTATTCCCATAAGGTAAAAATGCCTGAAAATAATAAGATGTTAGTCTAACAGTCTGTATGAGTATAGTCATGTTTTCAGCATCTTGTAATTACATATGGAGCAACATACAGTATTAAATAATGTGATCATTACATATCGCTTTCCAATAGAAGACTAAATGCTCAGCTATGAGACAAGCACTGCCACCAGTCACACAGAGGCTGCTATTTAAATCAATGGTGCTAAAACTTTACCAGAGCTTGTAAGGCTTCAACTAAAAAAAATAATAAAACATGCATCTGAGGATCAGTAGTTCATACAAGTACTGAACACAGTGGTGGGTCTACGCATAGACCTACATCCAACTAAATGCTATCCTGTAGGACCGTTTACAGATGACTGGCTCAGGAAGCATTCCTGCTGAAAGGGTGGTATGAAAATTCCAAGAACTGTATAATCGTTGGCTGAAAAGGCTGTGGTTTCAAAAGGCATATATGCTACCTGGACAGATTAGAGCACTGGTTCAATATATCCAGCTACATTCATTCATTCATTATATATATATATATATATATATATATATATATATATATATATATATATATATATATATATATATATATATATATATATATATATATATATATATATATATATATATATATTATTCTGAAGCTTGCAGACAAGCAAGAAAAAAAAAAGGTTGTGCTGTAAAGCTGCACTCCTTCTCCCCGTTTATACTACTGGGTTGTTCCAAGAATTTCAGAGTTGCGTGTTGAGGAGCATGGAGAGGAAGGGTAGAGGGGGGCTGGGGGGGTAACTACCCCTCCCTTTAAAGCTAATGGGAGCCCTGACGAGTACCATCTAAATTTCATGGTATTACAGCCTATTACTAATAACCAGAAAAAAAAAAAGAGCAAAAAAAATATATATATATTGAAAGTCTAATTGTCCAAGTGTCCTCCCGTTTGTTCCTGATAAACTTCAATGACGTCCTCATCTTCCATCCCCAGCTATAGAAAAAAAGTAAGAAAAATACAAGTGATTAGGTTGCCCTATTGGAGAAATAGGTACAACATAAGCAAGGAACATCATTTTACATAGAACAAGTTAACGAAATTGTTTTCTGTGGAAAACATTCCTCCTGGCAATCACCTAATCTGGCTACCAGGTGTCACTGTTTCACCAAGATGCCTTGATAATTAACAAATTCCAGTTTTATGCATGAATGTAGTGTATGCTTGTACATTATCTCATCCAAAACCAAATATTTAAGTAACTGTTCTGTTTCATATTTTGGCTAATGACCCAGGGTTTGTGATTTTGTTCCATAGTTACTACAGGGATATATAAAGCGCAGGAGACAGGAGATTTCTAAACACATTTAGCAGCGCTTCAAAATAGTGTTAAAACGCGAATTACCTCTTTTGGAGTTTGGTTGTCCGCAATTCTCTGTCCTTCAAAGAGAAACCTTAGAGAATTCATAGGAACACCCTGGAAAGAAACAAGACACACAGTAGCATCAGACAGCACCTGCCAGAACACTGAGAACCCCCATCTCTTCAGGAGGCACTATTTTCCCAATAAGGAGGCACATGCGATTGACCATTATGGCAATGATGATGTTAAAGTGAATCTGAGAATAAGAATTTATATATATATATATATATATATATATATATATATATATATATATATATATATATATATATATATATATATATATATATATATATAAATTCTTATTCTCAGATTCACTTTAAGATCATCATTGCCATAATGGTCAATCGCATGTATGTATATATACATATACATACATATACACACACACACACACACATACAAATCGAGGCTCTAACATATAGTAGACAAAAGCACTAGCCTAATGTCGTAATGGGAACCATTACTATCCTCACCATCTAAGGGCAATTCCGATTTTCTATTTGATCACCAAATTGCAAGCCAAGTCCCAGAACTACTTCATATGCTAGAAAGGTTGATTTGCACATCAGCTGCTTTTGAAAGCATTTTTTTTTCAAGCAGTCAAACAAGTGCATACACCCATATGGCATACATTGCAATCTTTCAAACAATGACTGCCAACATATGATTAACTTATTTAAACTTTTATTTTTCTAAAAGCGATAAAGAAAGTTTGGCTCTAATATCATACCAAACAAACAACTGCAAGTCACATGGAAAGCACAGAAAGTTGGCTATGTTGTTAGAAAGAATGCAATCTGTATTATACAATTATATCATTGTCATTTATGTTCAATGACTTGAAAATGAGCATGGGAATGCTACAAGTACGCTAGTATCAAATAAGAGGCTGTGTGGTGCAGTGGTTGAAGTAACGGGCTTGTAACCAGGCAGTCCCTGATTCAAATCCCAGCAAGTCACTTAACCTCTGTGTGCTCTGTCTTTCAGGTGAGACGTTGTTGTAAGTGACTCTGCAGCTGAAGCATAGTTCACACACCCTTGTCTCTGTAAGTCGCCTTGGTTAAGGGTGAGGTGACCCACAATATTATTTTCTTTATATAGGCTTTACTTCCATCCTATTACCAACCAAATACAATTTCTGAAAAATAAAAAAGGGGCTAGAGTTTCTCTACTACATCTTTTTTTTTCCTTTTCGTCAGAAATAGTTTTTGATGGTAACAGTAAGCAAAATAAGGGTTAATTGAAATGGTGGGATATCAACTATTTCAAATCACAGCTATAAATACAAATACAGAACTCAGTATGGATGGACAAATTGTTTTTTGTTTTTTTTTTCCAATATACAGTTATGCATCACAGTGTCGCATTTCTCAAGAACTTGTGCTGATAAATTTCTTTACCAAGTGTCTTTATCCAAGGGTGTAAAACACAAAAGAAGAAAGTAGCAGGATACTTTATTACCTGTCTCTGACAATAGGATTCTTTTAATTTCTTTAAATGTGTCGTCATCTTCACTTTGAAATGGATTTCACTGTTGTCCTGAAAAATAAGATATTTTACACTCTCATTTTTGGCATACTTTTCATTTCACTAGATTACATTTAGAACATAGTTTGAGCAAATGAGGGAGTGGGCAACAGTGTCTTATTAACGCTTAAAGTGTATTTTAGGAAAGCGGTCAAGAAGACCTCAAGTAGTAGCGAAAGACACATGCATGCAGCTGCCAACTGTATTTACACATTTGTATTCAGTAGCTAAGGTGCACATGTCCTTTACTGGCAGTCTTCAGGAGGAAAGCAGAAATTGCAAAATAAGACAAAAGCCACAAAGGTTTACCAATACATTTTAAAAAGAGGAACTACAAGATTTCAGTTGGAAAATAATTTTATTTGAAAATTGATTTGAAAAGTGTATGATATTTATTAGTAGATAGATTATATCAACTACATTTGTCCCCAATTAATGCTGTTCTGTATGATTCTCTACTTTTGTTTCTGCTTTCACTATTTGCCATACTTACTTATTCTAGCAAAAAAACGCTTCTGAAAAGACACCTCTAGGCTGTGAGGTGGTGAAACACAGCTGTGCACTAAGAGATAAAAGTGAAGCCTGTGCAACGTTCATATGCTTCCACACCTCACTTACTCCCATGAATCCACGGTCATTTATTTTCATAGGAATAGTAAAACTACGCATGGGAAATGATGATCAAATGCAGAATCAAAGAGAATCTTACATATGACACACAATATGATACTAAACAGACACGAAATGAAGGATGAGGTGTAATATCTGCTTTCAGTGAACAAGAGGACCTCTGATGATATTAATGGGGCGTAGGCAGCTCTTCAGAGACAGAAATATTATAAAACAAGACATATTTGATTAGGCCTACTGTTTCCCCCTTTCCTTAAACATTTGTAGTTCTTGGATTTTAACTTCTGAAAAATCTTTTTACAGTCAAATTGTTCTCCACTTCGTTTTATTTTCTTTTTTAATGCACCATCTACTCCTTTTCCCCCATCCATTTCAATACAGAATAATGGTATCCAATTGTTGCCACAGTCAAACACCCCATGAAAAAAACCAGCAAGTCCAGGCAGGTCCAAAGTAACGCTGGTTCTTCAGGCAACACATATTGTACAAAGGCCCAGTGTTTTCAATTTAACAACTACCCCAAAATTTACAAAATAATACAGCTTTTAATGATTTACATGGTCTGCAAAAATATTTACATTTTGAAAATGAACACTAGGATGATGCCTTATTATAGCCTAAAACACCATCTACCACGGGTAACTATTAAAATGCTGCAGCTCTTATTGCTTTTTAAATATTGTTGTCACAGATTTTTCATTCTTGAAAACAAAACACTGACATTTTCAGGAAATGGAAACTGAAGGTCCTTTGTCACATACAGCACAAAAATAAGATCAAGATCTAAAAAATGTAACTTTCCCACAAAAGCTTTTGTCTTACCTGCCCAATGACTTTGAGTTTGATATATTCTCCATCCTTCTTGTCTCCCGAATCGTGACTTGAAGGCTTGGTATCCTGAGGGTAAAGAGAGAAGACTTAACAACTTAAAGGCAGTGACAATAATTTCACCAAGCGGTTTCAAAAAAGGTATTGTCATTGTACAAAACAAACAAACAAAAAAAGTAATCCTTCAGTAATTTAACACTGATCAGAGCCTTTCTGTTCTGTAGAGAGGATGCTGTAAACTGCAATATGTTCTACATTTTAGCATTGATGGCATTGTATCAAATAGCTGTGTGATAACACAATTTGCATTAGAATAGAGCTCTTATACAGTTAGGTTACCTTACTCCTCCCACTTCCTAATGTGTGGAAGATACATAAAATCCCCCCACCACCCATATTTAAACCTATTGTAGTGTCAAACTGGGAGAAGGGCAATACCCATTTGATATTAGAAATCTCTCCATCTTCTTGGGAGTGCGGCCTGCTGATACACACATGCACAAATGCTAGACAAATAACACTTATAAATATTTAACAGCATGCAGCAAATCCACAAGATGTTTGAAATGATCCCTGACAATTTCGCAGTGAACCCTTTTGAGACTGTTCCTAGTGAAGTATTACAAAACAGCAAAGATGGAAGTTGCTCTTATGTATTGCAGACGAAATGTTAATTATTATAATTGCATACCAACCTAATCAGTGAAGAAAGGTGGGCTGCTGGATGGTATCCAGCACAGCCAGGATACTGACTGAACTCAATCAAAAGAGCGTCAAGGCATACTTAATTGTTTCAGACGCCGCTCTAATCATGTAGGGTCCTATGAAATCTGCGTTGAGGAGAACACGGACGGAATTGCGGAATTCAGAGAAAAAAAAAAAACTGAATTAGGCACCTGAGGACATTACCACAAAATCAGTTTAAACAAACAAAACATATGTACATATATAACAATTTACACTGAAATAGCACAGTGTTTGTATGACAAGAGACTTCAAGAAACACAAGTCATGGGAACGCATGAAAAAATTTTCCCCTCTCAGCCACTTCATTTGCTAGCTACCATTATCACTTGGGGGAAAACAACATATAATTCTGAGCAGATAGTACTGTAATGACTACTGCTGAATGTAGTGTCTAGTTGCTGCATTTTTTCTCTAACGTTCTCAGGGAGATATCACCAAGTGCTTTTTTTTTTATTATTAAATTAGAATAAATCAATATTTAGGCTTTTATTTACATTGTCAATTATTAATGAAAACAAATATATTTTGAAATGTTGTAGTTCAGCTTGTGTTGAAAAGAAAAACTACTAAAAAAAAAGCCTACTTTTATTTTTGTTTTATTTACAATGCTCCTAGTTTGTTTCTACTACATTGTGCCAATTGGTACCCTTTTTCTGAAACACTTTGATTAAAACCGTTTGGAAATTGTTTTTTTGGAGTTTTGTCATATTGTTTCATGGATTTCTAGCTTCATCATTGCTGTCAGTGTATCACACACTAGTGGTTATACAAAAACTAACAAACAAATTTCGGATTTTAAAAACAGAAAAATCCGAAATCAGGAAAGAATAAATCTGAAAATTCAAAATAATAAAACAGATTTCATAGGGCTCTGCTCATGTACTTAATGGGGACATAGTACATATTTTATTTAAATTCAGGTTGGCACACTGCTGGCGCATTAGTTTGAAATGGGGGAAACCCTCCCCAGAGAAACAGTACTGCTGGGGTTGAAACCTAATTTCAGTTAACATGGAAGCATTTTTTTGTTTTTACTTATGTGCCAGTCATAAGTCTAAGCCCACCACTAAAAATACTTTAAACTGCACAGATTGTGATGAAATGCAAACGTTTCTGATTTTCAAACACTACAAACATTCCAAAAATAGGCAGCGATCGCATTTTGTTTACATTTTTATCATTCGAATCTAAGTTATTGGCAAGTAATGCAATTTAGGGCTGAAATTACAAAATCAAGTGGTGTACTTGCAAACAATTTTATGCATTCTTCTGAGGTACGATGTACTGTTCATAATGTATCTGTAGTAAAAGGAATATTTGAAAAAATAGGATTGTGCAATTAGGAGCATATACACACACATATGCACACGAGTGGAGTAGGACCATTTGCAGGAAGTTACAGGAATGTGGTTTACAGTTTACCTACCAACTAAAAAATCACATTTATCCATCATTCAAGAACCGTTTGGTGGACTACAGGTAGCTATGAATGCATCTGGTAATGTATCACGACACATTATGTGAAGGAAGCACCGTACAAAACAGATATATACCACACCTCCAGAAACTTACTAAATGTCACCAAGAAAACATGGTCACAACCTGGGTGTCCTATTTCTTTCCTGTTTTGTATGTATGTCTGTAAACTTCTTGTATCTTCTAGGACTATAGCACACAAATTCACTAGATAGCAGAATGGCATTTCATAACATTAAAGTGGACACAAAAACGAGGAACCTGTTGGGTCTTGCTCCATGCAGTGAGCACTAGAAGCAGCTACCACCAGGAAAACAGTTAGGGACAACGTTAAGAGCCAGCAACAATTATGGCAAGCCATCACTGACTATCAGCCAGGTGTGATCACTTTATTCGGAAGGGGTGGCTGCAGTCTTAACTTGTGATTAAATACATTGAATATAAACGCAAGACATTATCTCTCGATGGGGATACATTAGGGATGGAAATAAGACTCCTATTGCACAGCAGTTTCACCCATTTCAGGTTTTAATACAAGCATGATTAGCCACAGTGTACAGGTAACAAGCTCATGTGTGTCTTATTAAACATAATAAAACGAGCAATGGATCAAACTGCTATGCAATGGTAGTCTTATTTCCATCCCTGTACATATACACCACCCCTGGCAGCAGGGATACAGTACAGTATGTATGTGTGCTTATATGTCACACTTTACACTTTTTCTGCTTTACACCAAATATATCAAGAGAAGCACTTATCCAATTGTGATGAAACTTGATCAACTCTTAGCATCAGAATGAGGACACAAGGACCTACCTGTCTGTCTTACGCAAGCCAAACTTACATCTTGAGATCTACTCTTCTAAATTTGATAAAACTTGGTTAAAACACTTAAGTTTTTAAGTGCATAAGACTATAGAGATATACCTGGGTACCTGTTCGTTCGTATGTCACATTTAAAAATGTAAGTTACAATGGTTGTATGTCACAGTGAGGTACTTGCTCATGATATAGATTTTCTATTTAGAGTACTGGGGTAAAACACAAGTTACTAACATGCATTGCATGTTAAGCTCAATAATACTACTAGCTCACTACCTGCATTAAATGTCACAATAATGTAATCAACGGCACGTTTGCCATTTCCAAGTCATCTGTAACCCGTATCCTAGCATCTGGGACACTGATGTTAACTCTCCTTCACAACTTAAACCTGTGTGGAATAATAATAATAATAATAATAATAATAATAATCATCTTAGAAAGAGGCTGTAGCAATTCCCTGCATAGAGCCTTTTTCACAGAAAACAAACGTCTACTTCCCAGCTTCAGGTCAAACCACTCACATACCTGGAAAACGTGATGGCAACTACACAAGAAAGCAAGACAGCAAGAGACAAATGACACATGCTACCATCATTTCAAGGAGAGGGACTTTTTGCAATGAATGATTCCTTCATAAAATAGTCGGGAAATAAATATACAACATCGAAGTGGTGGGTTTGTGATGAGGAACTAATGACTTCTAGTGGGCAAAGTTAAACTAATTTCACTTCTGATATTATACAAATTACATACGAGTTACTGTAATCTTATAGTGTTTACATACTTAGGGAGGCTGTTACCTTCTTTATCGTAAGAGCACGATTCCGTGGGGCAAATAAGTCTACTACAAATCTCTTGTTTCGGTTTTCCTTTCTGAGCGATACACGTTGTAATATGCAATATTCCTTTCTATTGCTTCACGAACCGCATTAACACGATAAGTATGAGAGGTAATGCCATGACTGTTTAACGAGGGTGCTTGTGACAACAGCAAAAACCTAACATTCAACAAACACAAAGGCAATGGAGCAGTTGTAAACAAATTGGCCAAACATATTATTTAAAACGAACAAGAATAAGGACAGCAACAGCTTTACCCTCGACCATAACGATTCTCTCTCTGTTTCCGTTGTTTTTGTCCATTTCGGGAAGTTTTCTTCTACATAAAGCTTTCATAAATTCAATAACTGGCAGTTTCCGTAAGGACTAGCTATACAGAATATTGCATAAGTTCTATAAAATGGTCAAATTCTTTCAGCAACCAATTATTGACAGAAAATATTTTATTTTATACAACTAGTGCCGTATGACATGAAAATGGCTGGGCCATGTTTTTTTTACAAATCAAAAATGGATTAAACCCTACCGCCAATAATTCATTTTTTTTCTCCATTTATTGTAAACAATACACGAGGAGCGGTGAATGTTAGTTTCTGCGAAAACTCTCTTATATTATAAATAACTTATCAGATCAGTACGACAGTTGATTACAAATGTACTAGTATTTACACTCAAACTTACAGGCCTCAACTTAGAATCGTATGTTTTTAGTCAACAAACACATCTCTATTTTTAAATACAAATATTCGATTTCACCTTACTGAGGATTATTATTTTTCGGTTTAAATAACGTATATATATATATATTTTTTTAAGTTTTTATATTTGAGTTAGTGCTGGGCTGTGTGTGGTGTTGTATTTATTTATACCTTATGAATATCAGCGCCAAGCCTGACCTCATTAATATACTACAGACGTTCTATGCACATTATGTAAACTGTTTACTTACCGTATCAGACATGCTAGATCCTGTGAACCCTCCAATTGAGAAATTTGAATTCTTTATGCTTTATTCTGGTGGGTATTTATGTCAGCTCTTTTCACAAACCCACACAA
This sequence comes from Polyodon spathula, assembly GCF_017654505.1. Taxonomy (NCBI): domain Eukaryota; kingdom Metazoa; phylum Chordata; class Actinopteri; order Acipenseriformes; family Polyodontidae; genus Polyodon; species Polyodon spathula. Next base: position 31,749,380 of record NC_054543.1, on the reverse strand, counting down.
AAACACACAGACACTGAACTCATTGGGATCAGGGCGGAACTTCCTCAGGAAATTACATCACTCACAAGCGTAGCCAAAGAGAGAGTGTAAGAACTGTTTGAAAGTGAACTCCAGAGCCAACTTTCTGCTGAGGTCGTTGATTGTCGCGAATTGGGGTGTCCTGTCCTTGTGGTTTGGTGAAACACACAAAAAGCTGCGCGGATATATAACCATTTTAAAACGAAGCTGTTATCACCTATATGTACTATTAAAAATACATAATACATGAAAAGGCTAGTTCCAGAGTTGCGTTAGGTTAGTTGTCGAGGTAAGGTTTGTGGGAATTAAAATTATAACTTAATAATGCAAAAATACACTGGTAACTGTTCCTTGGTCCTTGGTCCTTGGTCCCCTGGTTCCTGTTTCTTTTTTCAGGTCGAAAACGTCCCTTGGGTCGACACTGTCAATACCTTTTAGAATTCTGAATGCTTGAATCAGGTCGCCGAATAGTCTTCTTTGTACAAGACTGAATAGATTGAATTATTTTAGCCTGTCTGCATATGACATGCCTTTTAAACCCAGAATAATTCTGATTGCTCTTCCTTGAACTCTTTCTAGAGCAGCAATATCCTTTTTTTAGCGAGGTGACAGAACTGAATACAATATTATAGATGAGGTCTTACTAATGCATTGTAAAGTTTTACTTCCCTTGATTTAAATTCAACACTTTTCACTGTATATCCGAGCATCTTGTTGGCTTTTTTTTATAGCTTCCCCACATTGTCTAGCTGAAGACACTTCTGTCAATATAAACTCCTAGGTCTTTTTCATAGATTCCTTCTACAATTTCAGTATCTCCCATATGGTATTTATAATGCACATTTTTATTGCCTGCGTGCAGTACCTTACACTTTACTCCATTAAATGTAATTTGCCATGTGTCTGCCCAGTTCTGAATGCTGTCTAGATAATTTTGAATAATCTTTGATGCTGCAGCAGTGTTTGCCACGCCTCCTGTTTTTGTGTCGTCTGCAAAGTTAACAAGTTTTACTAAACAGAATCTAAGTCATTAGTGTAGATTAGGAAGGGCAGAACATGCAGTAAAGTGTTACAGCCTTGCATTTCTGTTCATTCCTTAGAAAACGGCAATCAAATCGCATTGCCGTTTCCCTTTCTACAAATGAATAAACACAGCGTGCTACCATCGAGACAGAACAGCAACTACAGTGACAGCCAAATAGTCCACAACATCAATAAAAGGTACAAGTAAACCTATTAAAAATACAGAGTTAAACTAGGGGGAAAAACTAGCTCACAAATCTGTTATGCTGGTTCCATTTCTGATCATTACTTTCACAATCAGTACTCCTAAGCTTGGCGTATAAACATAAACTTTTGTTTTTTTAATTAGGCCTATCTTACACGTTGTGACAAAACAGGCACTTAAAAAAATAAAACAAACATCAATAATAATAATAATAATAATAATTATTATTATTATTATTATTATTATTATTATTATTATTATTATTATTATTAACACAACTTGGCAATTATGTGTTAATGATGAGGAAATGTATGTTTGCATTCACACTGGGTCTGTTTCAAACAGACTCGGCCTGATTAGTTTCATTTATCAATGTGCTTGGTATTCACGCTTATCTGCGAGCAAAGGGACCAAGTTCATTTGGATGAAGTTAGGTTTTTTTTGTGGTCCTTTACCATTTTTTTCAGGACCATGTTCATTTGTGTTCACAATGCGGGCCCTTTCATACCTAGTTTGTTTATGAAGATCAAATTCACTAACTAACGAACAAACTAAGAAGACCTCAAATGAAGTGCATTTTTCCTTCAAGTGAGTTCAAGTTCACCTTCTCGACTATCGCACCAGCATGCGTTTGTTTCCACGCTGCAAAGTGAATCTGATCGTCTGGATTTGTGCACGTGGCCAAAATGATACCTGTTAATGCCCAGATGGATGTTCCTTACTGAACATGGAGGGTTCTGCCCGTGCAAGGCTTGCGAAATTAGTACCATCACTAACATTATGTACGTACATTTTGTTTATTCAACATCTGCTGGTAGAATGTCAGCACGAAAGCCGAATAACAAATATTGTTGAGTAACACCGACATTTTTGTACTGCATTATGTGCAAGGAGACGTTCAAAGGCGGAAAATGAGGAGGAATGCTTTATTTTTTCAATTTTTGTCAGCTGTTGCATTGTCAGTGGCATTATCCCAACATCGGTGAGTTGTAAGCAGTACCTATCAATCCCTGTTTATCAGTCTTTTTCGTCTCAAGGCAGAAATACCAAGCTATTTATATATGTAATGTAAAAATAATAATTATAATTATAAATTATAATATATACACTGGGTAATGCATTACATCACCACCAGGTGGATCGGTTTCTGTTGCATTGTGAATCCTAACGCGATTGCTTTCACACTGGCCGACTTTGAGGGGGGAAACGTTATTAATGTAACCCTGGTTCCTTGAAAGAGAAGACGACCATCACTGCATTAGATATGGGATATTCCTGCCCTTAGGGTAGGTATTGCTGAGCTCTCTATACCAGAGCTGCCGAAAGGCCCCTTCTTGGGATGACGCACTCAGTCCCGCCCACCGAGGGAATAAAACCGTTACTCACAAGAAGATTCTCCTCTTTTTCCATCGAACCCGTGAGGGCGAACGAAGTGACCTCGCGGGTGGTGGTCATCTTCTCTTTCAGGGAACGAGGGTTACAGTAAGTAACCTAACATTCCCTTTCAATTCGAAAATGACCAACACTACATTAGATATGGGATAACGTATACCAAAGCCGTCGCGAGGGAGAAGGAACAGCAGCATATGAGGGAGGCACAACCCTTGTGCCTGCATAAGGCAAGGCAGGGTCTACCACATTAATACGGTAAAACCTGGAGAAAGTATGTGGCGTAGCCCAGCTAGCCGCAGTACAAATGTCAGACATCGAGGCACCCTCGAAAAGGGCCCAAGATGTAACCAACCCTCTAGTGGAGTGTGCAGCTACAGTACCAGGTGGGGGCAAGCCAGCACCATTATACGCAGTCAATCCAGTGTGACAGACACCGCTTGGAGAGGGGCTGTCCAATGGTCCGTGTCCCGTGACAGATGAAGAGCTGGTCAGATTGACACAGAGCTCTTGTCCTATGTACATAGTATCTCAATGTCCACACTGAGCAGAGGAAATTGAATCGCTCATCCTCCATTGACGCAAACGGAGGTGGATGAAAGGACTCCAGCTCCACAGACTGGTTAATGTGGAAGGCTGTAATCACCTTGGGGAGGAAAGCGGGGTTGGTGCGCAGTGACACCCTGCTGCCATCTTCCCAAATATGTAGCTCACTGACCCGCTTAGCGGAAGTGATAGCTAAGAGCATGGCTGTCTTCATAGACAAGTACTTCAGCTCTATGGAATGTAATGGCTCAAACGGGGCCTTCATCAGAGCCTCAAGTACAATATTAAGGCTCCATTCGGGGAGAACAGTCCTCCTAGGAAGACGTAATGGCTGAGCGCCTTTAAGGAAATGGGTAGCCAAAAAATGCACACCCAGAGACAAAGAATCTACGGGGGCATGGCAAGCAGAGATAGCCTCTAAATACACCTTCAAAGTGGAAGGTGACGTTCCAGCATCGAGCAGTTCTTGCAGAAACTGCAAAAAGACTGGCATAGGGCAAGTGATGGGGTCACGGTTCCCAGCCAGACACCAAGCTTGAAAATACTTCCACTTATAGGTATTCAAAAACATAGTGGAGTCTGCCCTAGCGCTCTGCATCGTTCCCACAATTGCGTCTGATAGCCCTAGGGCTAGCCAGCGGTCCCTTTGAGGGGCCAGACCCATAGCTGTAACCTGCTCAGTTCTGGGTGCCAAAGAGAGCCTTTCGCCTGACTGAGGAGATCCAAACAAAGTGGAATCTCCCAGGGCTGGCCGTGCAACAGCTGGCATGGGGTCAAGAACCATATTCTCTTGGGCCACTTGGGAGCTACTAGGAAAACTGACGCTTTCTCTAACCAGACTTTGGCCCAAGTGTGTACAAAATGCTTTGGGCCATTCGTGCACTAGGGCGTCTATGCCGAGTGGACCGCCTAAGCGGTGGAGGTAATGCCACAGGGGGCAATGTGTCGTCTCTGCCGAAAGCGAAGAGATTGGCCTGCGACTTCTGTCTGAGGGTGGAGTCGCCACTCCGATGGATGCGAGCTGCTCCTGGAGTTGAGGTCCGCTGCCCAGTTCACCGCTCCTGGAAGGTGCATCGCCCGCAGGTTCCTGTGAGCCCCTATCAACAGCTTGAAAGCTGTGCGATGCAACCCCAGGGACCGTAGGCCTCTCTGGTGGTTGACATACACCACCACTGTTGTGCTGTGAGTTTTGTTTTCTCTCAGAGCTTCAGTTTCTCGCACTGTCCATGTAGTTTAGGATTACCAAATTTCCACATTGAAAAACGGCAACATTTTGTTTTTCTTTAATTCACTGATGCTGTAGCAACTCTGAAATCAGACTGGTTAATTTGCAGCATGAAAGTCATTCATATCAAAGATATTCTATATACAGTGCCAAGATACTCCACGCCTCTGATTCTCTTTGGAGACTTCCGTTGGCTAGGTTCTTTATTAAGTTATAAAAATAAACACAATTTTAACAGGATTTCAAGAATAAAATAACAACACAACATCCTCATGGGGATGTCTATTTCAATTATGTGTGTTGTTAATATTTGTAATGTTATATATTCCCAAAGTTCCCAATGCTAACCAAATGTTAGATAAATCCTTCCGAATGCTCCAATGCTGTCTTGTAGTTACTCTGCATGTATGCGCATGCGCCACATACGGGACTGCGCTCAGAAAATATAAATGTTCATAATAAGTAAGCACTGTCATAATTTGCCAATTTTGTCGTTTTTTTTCAAGACACCATTGAGGGGGGAGAGAAATTTACTTCAAAAGTTTTATGCATTTTTTTAACTGCAAAATTTGACACGTCTGTTAGAAATTTATCCCGAGCTCTCTTAATACCCCACAAACTGCTGCGCGCAACCTGACGGAAGTAGAGGTAAGACCAGCTCAAGCAATGCGCATGCGTAAACACAACACGCTTCTCCTCGTGGACAGTGTGCAAGAGAAGTTGCAGCCGCTGGAGGACGCATGGTTCTGTGAAGAAAAAAACATTTATATAGATATTTAGGAATAGAGAGGTCAACGTATCATTGAAAATGCTGGTGTTGTTTGAAACCGCCGCCGGCTATGCTATTTTCAAGGTAAGAATATGTGATAGTGTATACATGTTTTGAATAATACATTGTAATTCGAGACCAGTAAATTAATTGTGACGTTTTTTTTTTTTTATCGTACTGTTTTTACCAGGGGATCCAAATCCAATTACAGCTTTATATTTGTGTTGTCGCTTTTTTGGTTTCTGTTTAGTTTTTTTGCGTTTATCTACACGAGCAATTTAGGGCCTTCCCGTTACAATGGTGCGGACAGGCGCTGGCTGCACCATCGCCACCACGTTGCAACAGGCTGCTCACATGGAGTGTTTTTTTTCTTCTTTTGAAAACGTAATAGTACATTACGATTGCGTTTAGTTAATGATTTAAATATGCGTCTGTTTGGATTTGCATCTCTGACATTTTAAAAGTAATTCAGTATATTAAAGTCTGGCACGTGAATTATAACCTGCAATGTGTAATTTGTTAAACTGTTGCCGTATTCGGATAACACAAGTATTTGAGAGCAATACAAAAATGTATTATTTAGCAAGAGAAACTAACCTCATAAGCTTACACTTATGACCAAACGTTTTGCATCACATAAAGATATGGGGGAAAAGCCGTATGAACAGAATTATATATTTAACGTGTAATCAAAGAAACTAATGGTCAGTACAGTATTTGTTTCGTGTTAGATTTCGAAATGTAACATACTTAAACTTCAATTAAGTACTGTATATATGGAAAACTACAAAGCGATATGTAATTCGACATGTAATCTCAGGGCTTCTCAAACTCGGTTCTGGGGACCTCCTGTGTCTTAGTTTATATTACAACTGAGCTCTCAATTACTTAACTAGACCCTCAATTGTACTGATAATTTGCTTAGACCTTTACATGTTTTCAGCTCTTGAACAGTTGCATATTTCAAGTTAGATGTAACATTTGATCAGCAACTGTAAGAGCTGAAAACATGTACAAAAGGTCTAATTAAGCAAATTATCAGCTCAGTTAAGGGTCTAGTTAAGGAATTGAGAGCTCTGTTGGAATGAAAACCAGCACACACAGCAGGGGGTCCCCAGGACCGAGTTTGAGAAGCCCTGTTTAACTTAACATTGAGCAGGTTGCATTCTACTTATTAAGCAAAGTTAGTTCATTCTATATCATTAATAGTTATGGCCAATGGTAATGCTAAACCATTGGCCATAACTGTAGATTATGCAAAATAAATAGTATCACAGGGAAAATAAATATGAAAACGAGGAGATTGCCTTATCCTCTTCAAGTATGTGAATAGAATGGTGTTGGGGGGGGGAAAAAAAATCAAACAATTTCTTTAACTTCATGCCAGGTCCTGGATGAGAAGAAGCTCCAGGAGGTGGATAGTTTATGGAAGGAATTTGAGACTCCAGAAAAAGCAAATAAAATGTAAGTATGAGTTAACGTATCAGAGGCTAAGTACACACACACAGAAATGCGGTTGGGAGTTGACCTTTTGCTCATAACCCTTTGCTGCCTGCCTGGAATGACCATATGTGGTCATGAATAAGATTACTTTAAGTGCTTCAAGTTTTGGAACCTTAAATCAGAAATTAAACCCCAATACATCTACAGAAAGGCATTAAATATATTTTCTCAGTGATTTTGTTGTGGGATCTACTATTTTTCATATGAGCTACACCTAAAAAAAAAAAAAAAAAAATTGCAAAAATGTAAAAAAAAATTGATAACTGCTGATTTCAACCTCTTTAAAAGTTTTCTATGAAACGACTTGGAGTGTTATAGCTTCACAATTCCTTAAGGATTTCAAATCTGAAATCAGAATTGAAATATCTTGTACAGTTGCACTGTACTTTACACACATACACAAAGAAAGCAAACTAATAATAAAATAGCTTAACTGAAGCGAAGTAACGTCTGCCCTTTACACATATATACAAAGTAAACTCATAATACGTAAATAATTACAGCTAAATGAATCTTAAAACATAAGAGAAGTAAACAGATAATAAAATACATAAGCTAGCTAATATACATTTGATCTGTAGTTAGGCATAACATGCGGTATTTGCCTCAGTCAATCTCCTGAGGAGAAACATGTTCAAAAAATGAAAATCTAAAATAACGTATATAAATAAAACTAAGAAATAATGAAAAAAATGGATGGTGTTACAGTAGTTACTACAATCTTATAAAAGTTAGTCCTGCTCATCAAGCACACATGGCACAGCAACAAAAAAAAATAGTTTAAAATAAAAAAAACGGTTAATTATTTCAAGTACTTGCTGTTTTACATGATGTGTTTGATTATCACTCTTGCAGTTATAGAACCGGAGATACAGATCTTCAAATCTGCTGTGCACTCAGTTGTAATGGCGCTGGCAGCGATCAAAATAATTGTAATCAAAATACCATGCTGCACCCACCCTAGCTGTAAACCAGTGGTATGATGAAACGCCCCGTAGTCATAGCTGCGACCCACACAAACAAAAAAGAAGATTGCTGGTTGGACGGCTGAGAGAGTACATGTTTTGTCATTTCATTTGTCCTAATATTAAAGCACGTCGGCAGGAAAGGGTTAATACTTTTTGTATACACACAGTTCGGTTACAAAGGCAAGTATCAAGTGCAGTTATTAATTCAGTTCGGTTAGTAAATGCGCGCTTGCTGTGTGTGTATTACAACTGCACACAACCACATTGTTTCAGACCTTTCCATGTGGTAAACATGGCTAAAAAAATATAGGTGCCTGATGAGCCAAGTTAATTTTGTAATATTGATGAGTAGGAAATTAATAATGATAAATATTGCATACATATAATATACTTTTTATTTAGTCAAAGTACAGTTGTATAATATTTTGTTTGTATCCCCAAATGCCACAGTGCGACCGCAACTAATTTTTCCACCAATACCGAAAGTCTCATCTGTGTGTTTTGGCACTCCAGGAAATATCTCAGTAAGTGACAGATGCATATACAACTCCTTAGACGTGTACATTTTTAATCCAGTCATTTGGAGTCCACTCAAGTTGTTCCCACCAGCCTTCTGGTCGGAAGATCGCACAAATGTTTCGATCTACTGCCATGGTACTGCAGATCATCACCACTGTATTTAGCAGTGCAGAAAAAGCAAAACTGCATCTCTGCTGGTTTTGCAGAAGAGCATAGGTGTGCTTGACGAGCTCTCAATCGATTACGTACAGTACTTCCAAAAGCATAAACAACACAGCCTCCATGTTCTCGCACAAAACCTCATGATTGGCATGTAATGATGGACCAAGTTCAGTTGTTTAAACGGGGAGTGCGCTCACTTCAGTAATGAAAGGTGTGTGTACAACAAACAACTGCAGCGAGTGCCGGTTACAATCGAAAATCAGATGCCCTAATTATGATGGATATATCCGAATTGGGTTCATATGTATTGACTCTCAGACTGTGTACTCACTCGATGTACCATCTGTAATATGATACATCAATATCTGTGATGGCTTAATATCGATCGCTTATCTGAACTTTCAATAGGTGCTACAAGCGTTTGCCGTTTTTTACATGTGAATCATATTTGTTTTAATTTTAAACTTTAAAATGCATTTCTTTTTTGCGTTGCAGTGTGAAACTCAAACACTTTGATAAATTCCAAGACACAACAGAAGCTCTGGCAGGTAATTTTGAAATGTAACCCTTAAGATGTAGCTTTGTAGGACTTGACAGAAAAATCTAATGTCAGTTATATGACCAATGCATAAATGCTTTAGGCTCTTTTTGTGTGTAACATTTGTTAAAATTGGTTGCTAGCGGCCACTGCACTGGTGGAAGGAAAGATTGGAAAGAGCCTGAAGAAGGTCTTGAAGAAAGTGGTTGCAAAGGAAGCACATGAACAACTGGCCGTCAGTGATGCCAAACTGGGAGGAGTAATCAAAGTAAGACATTCCTCTAATTCATTTCGGTGTCCTTCAGTACTTTGGCAGTAATTCACGTGCAAGCTAGGTGCATTATACCAGTTTCACGCTAGGCTTAAATATGGTATTGCTTGGCTTTCGGTATTTGTACTCCTGTGCAGATCAAACTGAGTTTAAGCACTGTATCGACTAATCATCTTTCTGCACTGCACTAGTTGTCTGTTCAGAAGACCAACAAAAGGGGTTTGCCCACAAATAGTTTAAGGAGTAAAAAGGTATTGTGCCTGAAGTGACCTTGATTTGTTTGCTGAAATGCGAGCTGAAACTTAATTGTTTTTTCCTTTCCTCCTTTCTTGTAGGATAAGCTGAACCTGAGTTGCGTGCACAATACTGCTATTGCAGAGCTGATGAGGGGCATTCGTAACCAGATGGAATCCTTAATCACTGGCCTGCCTCCCAGGGAGATTAGTGCTATGTCTCTTGGTTTAGCTCACAGGTATCTACATTTTGAATGTGCCTTATATAGCAGAAGTATGTTCAGGCCACTATTTTGAAGGGAGCATACACACAAGATGGTGCCACTTTATTATCTTTTTATAAACCAAGAGATGCGACTGGTTTTCTGTCTATTGATGCAGTATGCTTACAGATAATACAATCCCTTCAACCCTGCAAGTCCCACCTACTCTGTATGAACCAGAACCACTCGGAATGGTGTCAAATATCATAAACGAGGAATATGTAAAAATGCAGTTGTAACGATAGCTACTTTCTCATTATTTTTCTATTTTGCTTGTTCTTAATCAGTTTGAAGCAGCCTCATTTTGCATTCTGTTCACAGCTTGTCTCGCTACAAACTGAAATTCAGCCCTGATAAAGTGGACACAATGATTGTGCAAGCTATCTGTAAGTACTGCTTTGGTTTGTTTATTTTAGAGTAGCCATGGGGCTTGCACAATTTTGGTAATGGTACTTGCCCTTTGGGCAGTCCGTTGTAGACATTTGGTTGTCCAAAAACATGTCAAGTTGTCCATAATTGACCTATGGACCTATTGTACAAAGTACACTACTCAATATAGGTACAGGATCTCAGGGTTCACACACTTTTTCATCAAAATTCCATACTTTTTCCAGATTTCCATTTGTTTTTCTCAGACTTGTTTTAGTTAGTTTCTGCTAGTTTTTGGTAGTTATCCACATAGGCGGGCAGCTGCAAAACATTAGCTTTTTGATCCAGAGCAGAAGTTGCTCCTGGCTTTTTAAGTATTTGTCAGAATCTGGAGGTGCATATCTAGCAAGAGACAATGCAGGTATGCAAAAGAGAAGATATCCAATATTTGAGAACTACATTGCATTATTTACAAAACGAATATACAAAGCTGTATACTTGTGTCAAAATAGAATGGTATAATGGTACCAATAGTATACTAAAACTAGACAATTTTGGCACAAGTGTACTTGCAGTATATCCCTTAAAAAAGGGATAATATTGGATTCTGGTCCAGACTTCTTTATACCCTCTTAAATGTTGAAAAATAACAAATGAAATAACAAATGTGCACGCATTTATAAAAAAATGTGCACGTGTTGTATATTAAACAAGTCAAATACTAAATACAGTACACCCTCGCTATAACAACCCTGTTTGGGTCCAAAGCCTTTTGTTCGCTATAGTAAAAGGACAATCCAAAACGAACAATATAAGCTGCTGGAGTAAGTCACCTTGGATAAAGGCATTAGCTAAATTATTAATATTAGTACTGTTTTATTCTTTGATTTTCTTTATTACAGTATTTGTCACTACTAGCACTAATACCAATGAGATTGTGAGTAAATGTAGAATTACAACCACCCATCCCACCCACCCCCGCAAAAAAAAAAAAGTATATCTACACTCGCAGATGGTTTTGACCCGAGACTGTTGCTGCACTCGGTACTGTAAATTACAAGCTAGCACCATACATTTTAATATAAAATTACCAGTACATTTTATTAATCACATTAATGAAAGAAAAGCAATGTCATCATGCTATTTGCTAAATCTGAATCAGTGATAATAACTATCATATTCTATTTTATTTTTTTTTCCCCTCCAGGGTTGGGAAATAATGTTAACAATTTAATAAAGGTAATAAGATAACAAAAAATGTGAGTCTTGGTGAGCAGAGTACTGTAGCTTGTAATTCCAGTCTAACTTTGTTTAAAAAAAATCAGTCTTCAATATAAAAGTATATACTTTGGCTGTCGTAGTGTCCATTTACCCTTCAAGCAGACACTCATGTGACACCAGTGTGCTGACTAGATAGGATTGCTTGTTGTCAGGGGTGTTACACGGGCAATCCTCGCGGGATTTGGTCACAAGCAATGCGTACATCCATGTCAGCCCGGAAATCACTCCAGCATTACCAATGAAAAACATTGATCTCTCTAAACATGTTTTACTGGGATGATCTGTGAGCGGAATCTCGATTGAGAAACTGCTGTTTGATTAAAGCACATAAAGAACGTTATCTTGTTATAGAGTGAAAAATTGGATTGCCAGTCGGGCAAGCAGCCAAAAAAAAACACGTTCTCTGACATTTTTTTGGTTGTCCCAGAACGTCGGGCTAGCAATTTTGTGAGCCCAGAGTGATTTTAAAGTTTTAGTAAAGCAGTTTATGTAGATAAGCTGAAATTACTGCAGGTGTTCACTTAAATTTACTGGTGTGTCTTCTAAAGGGTTTCATAATTTCTATCTGAAATGCCTTTTACAATCTTAAATTCAAGTGTACTAACAATATAACTTCAAACAGCCCTGCTTGATGACTTGGACAAAGAGCTGAACAATTACATCATGCGCTGCAGAGAATGGTACGGGTGGCATTTCCCTGAAATTGGAAAAATCATCACAGACAACCTTGCCTATTGCAAAAGTGTGAAGAAAATAGGTGAGTTTTAGATGGGTAGCTTGGCGTTAGATAAGGGAATATAACCCCTTCACTTTGAAACGTTGATGTGGAACAAGTTGAAGGTTACACTTTTTTGCATATCTTGTATGCTTTAAGGACATAGTTACCTGTTTACACATTATGTCCAATCACTGAAGCAAAATCTTTTAACATGTGTATGTAGAAATCCATACACCTGTCATAACATCATTTAGACCAAAGAATGCAATAAAGGGTTAAAATTGCCAGCCACACACAGTACAGAATTGCTTATTTTAAACTGAGCACCCACTGCTATCAAACGCACCTTGTCTATTGTTAAACAATGTGATTCAGTGTATAGTAACCAGCATAAAGGGTTAATCCTGTTGCATGTTTTAAAGAAGTTTCTGTTGTAGCAAAGGCTTCACAGCATGGAATTGACATTACACAGCTGGCTTAATGTGTATTACATTCTGCAGGGGTCAGAACCAACGTTGCCACCACAGATCTTTCAGACATTTTGCCTGAGGAGGTGGAGGGAGAGGTGAAAACCGCAGCAGAGATTTCCATGGGGACTGAAGTGTCAGAAGAGGATATTGGGAACATTCTGCACTTGTGTGACCAGGTATGTTTAACTGGCAAAGGTTTTGTTCAGCTGCTAACAGACGATGCTTAGTTAATCAGTTGGACCAGTTTTTATTTTTTTAGCATCTACGTGCTTTTTAAACAGTTCTCTCAAAGAAAATACATTGGTTGATCATAAGCAGCGGTGATGATGATGACATATTGTCAGTATACTGAACAAAACATGTGGGTTTTAAGTCACTACCTCATCTGAGCTGCAACATGATCGGTTATTTATATTGCTGGTTGTAAGCTAGTTTATGCCTAAGGTCTCATCTATAGATCAAACCACATGTTTGCACAAACAAGCAAGGTGGAAACGTGGGAATAAATTGGAACCCAGAACTGTCTTGGTATTGGCATTTTGAACATTGTTGGCTTCCTGAAAATAAGTTTAACCCTTAGTGGTCCATTTATTCAACACCTGTCGGGCACGTTAGGTCCAATTTATTTTCACACATGCTGTTTAAGGTTTTTTCCATATTAAGACCGGTTTAAAAGGCACTGAATATCAACAGGACACTCAGTACTGCATCTCCAGCCAAGCGCCACACCTTGATTGTTGTATTTATCACATACCTCTTGGTCGTGCATACTGGTAAATCATCTACTGATCACTTTTATCACTTAACTCCTCAATAGTGCGATCCAAGTCATTATTTTATAACATCTCAAAGCTCTGCAAATGTCCGTGATATCCTTTGAGCGCTGGATGCAGAAGCAGCTATCTTTGTTTATTTGTGTTGTCTCTGTGGTGTAGGAGCTATGTGTATTGCTCAGATCCGCACCTTTTTTTTTTTTTCTCTTGCCTCCTATCGGTCTCACTCTGCCCTTGAAAGGTTGTCTCTGCTTTTTCTGGAGATAAAATGATTAGAGACCTGGATGTCTAGAAACCTTGATGTCTTTTTGATGTCGGACCAGAAAGAGAAAATTGTAATGTTGGTCAAGAACCGCCAAGGGTTAACCTTTTAAATTTCTTCCTCATACAGGTAATTGAGATCTCTGAATACCGTGCACAGCTTTATGACTACCTGAAGAACAGAATGATGGCCATAGCTCCAAATCTTACTATCATGGTAGGAGAACTTGTTGGAGCTAGACTCATTGCACATGCTGGTGAGTTTTTGTTTTTCAGTATTTTTACATTAATATTTTTAGTGCTAGCTAGGTGTGTGTGTGTGTGTGTGTGTGTGTGTGTGTGTATATATATATATATATATATATATATATATATA